>NC_091820.1:79467500-80092500 GCF_041296235.1 Equus asinus
ACCCCGGGCCACCGACCCAGAAGGTGCGGACCTCACCGCTCCACCACCGGCCGGCCCCTTTCATGTTCCATTGGGAACCTGCAGTTGAGTGCAATGGGGCTTGAATATGCTGCTTGAGCCCAACTCTGGCACTGTTAGATGAGGCCAGGTTGTTTGTCGGGGCCACTGTGACGTCAGAGGATTGGTCATAATTGTGTGTCTGCTGTCCCGGCAAGCTTCATGGACACAGGGCTTCAGAGCCCGCTTGGAGCAGTCTCATAACTCACCCTTCCCAGTGAGCCCAGGTTTGTCCTTCGCTGCCGTTTTTTGGCTTGTGAATTTCTCTGACTTTCAAACGTTCCAGCAGAGCCTGTCTAAAGACTGACATCTTTCATTGTGGATTATTCAGGTGTGATATCTGTTCGCCTTGCATTTTCTGGGACCTTTGTTTCTTTTCCACAGTATGCTCGTCATGGTCTTTCTCAGCTATCTCACTTAGATATGCTTACCAGTCCGTTCTCCTTCAGTCCAAGTGATTAATTTTGTATTTCTTGAATCACCGTATGTTCTCTAGGCCGAGGTGTGAGTGCTTTCGTGACTCTTGGTTGCTGTCTTTGAATTTGCACCGGTCACTTGTAGGACTCTTTGCTAGCCTAGCCTAGGTCAAAGGAAGCACTGAGAACCCGTGGTCATCTGGGTTGGTTTGACATCCTGAGATCAGAAACTCCAAATTCGACGTGGTCCTGGCAACCCCCTTCATGGACATAATGTTTTTCCGAGACAAATTAGACAAATCTGATGAATTCCTCTCTCCAGGAAAGATATTTTTCTTTCTCTTTTGTGGATTTGGGAAGTTTCGAACTGGACCCCTGACACTTGAGCGTTGCCCTAGATTGCATCTAGATACGGCTTACTTTATTTCTATAGGCTGTGCCATTTGTTTGACCTACATCCTCAGCCCTGGCATGTTTATTTTTCTGGAAACAGAATTGTAATGTTCTAATTTTCAGCCAGCTTCCTTCCATATGGCGTCAAAGCACATTATCAATAATCCTTCTACGGCAAGAGGTCGGGGGAGAGAATTTCATTGGAGCCAAAGTGAGCACTCTAGCCTGGGAGGGCAGCCTTCACAAAGGAACCAAGCCCTCTGGAAAAGGGTGATTTTCAGCACACTTGTAGAGCCCTTCCCAACAAAGAGACCTACCCCAAGCATGACAGGGCTCCATTCCTTCGAGGCTTCCAAGACATCTCTTGGAACGCATTAGCATGTAGGGAGTGGGCCCCCGTGACACCAGAGCTATGGAAAGTGAGACTGATCTTCCAAGAATGCTAGGGGCCTAGGAAAGGAGGCATCGACTCTTCTCTTCAATGTCCTCAAGAGATCCTTCTTGACTATGGATTATGCTTAAGGCAGAAGGACACTGTAGGTCTGATAAGGCCCAAG
The DNA here is from genome assembly GCF_041296235.1 of Equus asinus. Taxonomy (NCBI): domain Eukaryota; kingdom Metazoa; phylum Chordata; class Mammalia; order Perissodactyla; family Equidae; genus Equus; species Equus asinus. The sequence goes on from NC_091820.1 coordinate 79,468,924, forward strand.
TGCGGCCTCGTGTTTCCAATCAAGTTTCAAGCTTGAATCAGCATGGCCTCCTCATAGACTTGAATAGATGACAATGTTCTCCTCTCAGTGCTTGTCCCTCGATTCTGGCTTCTTGCCAAGGATTCCTTTCTTATCCCTGGAATCAGAGTCTGTTTGATCTCTTCCAGTTTCTGTGCCCGCTTTCTGTTTGTCAAAGCTGTTTCTCGGTATGTCTCCCTTTAATAGCCCAGCCTAGGCCAATCCTCAGACTGTAACCATGCGGCCATCTTGGGGGACATGTTCACCGTGATGTCATAAAGAAGCTCAGAAGGCTAAGTTGTCCTGACAACCTCCAAGCACACAGAGTTTCAGAGCCATCTCAGACCAGTCTGACTCCTCCCCCTTTCCAGGTAGGATAGTTTTCCTTTTTCTGGATTTCTTGTCGGTTTCTATCTTTCTCCTCGAATTTGGAAAGGCCTGCTCCATTCTCTCTAGACACTGGTTTCTTTCCTGTAAGATTAGCCTGGCTATTATCTCTTACGTCTTGGGAAGAGGGCCAAGTGGGTGGACCTTCCCCAGAGAAAGTCCTGGACTCCCTCCCAAGTTGAAGTTGCCCAGGCAATCCTCTGATGCGCAATGATCGTGTCATCTCCTAGCACTCTGCCAATTCCACCTTGGCAGGTCCCATGTTTTCCTTCCTTCTTCCTTTGGGGAAGTGTACCAGATGCCTTCACAGATTGGAATATTCTCACGGTTCTTTTTCTGGTGCGTATTGAGAACGGACCCTCACAATTGCTACTTCTTTATGACCTCTGTCCGCACCGTACCATGAAATCTCTATTCCCTAACAGTGCTAATGTGATCTGCACCCGTGCTGTGAAAGAGTGAGGCCCGGGTCACACAAGCGGAACGTGGGCACTTGCCCGCTCCACCACAGGGCCGGCCCTGACTTGTACTTTTGGACCAACCTGTGGCCTGAACTTGGGAAGGTTGGGCCTGTTTGGATTATTCGTGAAGCTGATTAGTAGTAACATCATGGACGGTAACATTATGACTTCACCGTTGGTTCCTGGGCTTAGCACGGATCAGGTTCTCTTGGTAGTATTCCTCTTCATGTATTTGGAATGGTCTACCTTTCTGTAGCATCAGTAAGCCTTTTGAGGTGATTTTCCCTCCTTGGAAGTTCACCTTCTCTAATCTCTTTCAGCCCCCAAAGCTGTATGCCGTCATTCTGAAACCCTTTTTGAATTTTTGCTTTTAGGTGAATTTATTGCCGTAACCCTGCATTAGAACATCGTATGTCTTTCAGATTTACATCCTCATCGATTTAGACTTCCGTGTAGGTTCCATCCTCTTCACCAGCGTAAGCCGAATCACAGGCCCTCACCACACACTTGTGCCTCATCATCTCTTTCACCCTCCCCCACCGCCCCGCTTTGCCTCTGGGCACCCCCGATCAAATGTCCAGTGCCGCCTGTTGGTTAGTGCTTGTTTTTTCTTCTCCTTGTAAGTGAGATCCTACTGTATTTGACTTTGTCCCTGGGGCTTGTTTCACTTCCCCTAAATCCCTCCCAGCCGTTCTGGTGCTCACAAATGGCTGGATTGCATCCTTTGTTCCCGCTGAGTGGTCTGCCATTGTGTGGCTATAGCCCATGTTCCTTCTCCATTCGTCCCTTGCTGGGCACCAGGGTGGCTTCCAAGTCTTGGAGAGCGGGAGTAAGGCTGTGGTGAACTGAGTGGTGCACATGTCTTTAGGCGGTAGTGTTTCCGAGTTCTTTGGCTAAACACGCCCCAGAGAAATAGCTAGATCATATGGGACATGGATTCTTAAATTTTGGAGGCAGTTCCACACCGCTTGGCCTAGTGGCTGCACCGGTTTCCACTGCCAGCAGCAGTGCAGGAGGCGTCCCTTCTCTCCACCTCCTCTCTGACACTTGTTGTTTCCTGTCTGCCTCCTTATAGCCATTCTGACCACAGTGAGCTGCTATGTCATTGCGGTTTGGATTTGCCTTGGCCTCAGACTTAATGAGGGTGAACAAGTTTCCATGCACCTGTTGGCCCTCTTTAGATCTTCTTGGGAGAAATCTCTGTGTCCATCTTTGGCCCATGTTTTCATTGGCTTGTTCTTTTTCTTGTGGAGACGTCTGAGTTGACTGTTTCTTTGGGCTTTTCACCCCTTGTCCGATGTGTGCTTTGCAAACATCCACTCCCAGTTGTTGTGCTGTCTTTGCATTGAGTCGATGGTTTCCTTGACTGGGCAGAAGCGTCTGCATTTGAGGTGGTCCCGTTTGTTTCTTGTCTCCTTTGCTGCCCTTGCCCAGTCAGACATACTTCTTCCAAATAGGCGGCTCAGACAGATGGCAAAGAGCACTCTGCCTAGGTCTTCTCCTACAAGTTTCACGGTTTCAAGTCTGCCATTCAGGGCTTTAATCCATTCCAGGAGGTGCGTGTGCCAGGTGGAACATCATGGTCTACTCTTGTTGTGTTCCATGTGGCTGTGCAGGCTTCCCAGCACCGTTTATTGGAGAGACTCTCCTTTGTCCACTGTCTCCTCTTGGCTCCCTGGTCGCAAATGGGCTGTCCATGTATGTTTGAGTTGGGCTCTGGGCTCTCGATTCTGTTGCATGGGTCTGTGTTCCTGGTTTTGGGCCCGGACTGTGCCGTTTCGGTACCTAGCGCTTCGTCCTCTATGTTGAAATCAGAAAGTGTGATACGTCCTGCTTTGTTCGTTTTCCTGAGGATTCCTTGGCCTATGCAGGGTCTCTTGTTGCTGGCTAGAAACTTTAGGATTCTCTCTTCTATCTCTCTGGCAAATATGGCTGCAACTTTGACTGGGATTGCATGGAATCCAGAGATTCCTTTCTCCGCTATGGACGTTTCAAGTGTGTTAATTCTTCCATTCCTAGGTCCCGGAATAGCCTTCTTTTTCCTTGTGTCGTCTTGAATTTCTTTCCACAAACGTCTGTTAGTTTTCGATTGACATAGCTTTCACCGGTTTTGCTAAGTTTCTTCATAGAGATCTTCTTCTTCGTACTGGCAAGCTGTGTTTTTTTTTTTTTTTGTCTGTTTGTGTTTAGCTTCCGTTTTTCTATTCTTTGCAACTTGTAATTGGTTCTGTTTTGCAGAAGTGCATCCCTGTGCTCACATCTGCTGGCAATGCTCCTGTATTTGCTGTGGAAGTCTGGCCCTATCTAACGTCCCTTCCCATCTGCCTCTGCACCCCCTCGGACGCCTGCCCCAGAATGACTGAAGCAGTGGTGAGGAGGCTCACCCCCAGGATTCCAGCCGGGCCACCCCGGGCCACCGACCCAGAAGGTGCGGACCTCACCGCTCCACCACCGGCCGGCCCCTTTCATGTTCCATTGGGAACCTGCAGTTGAGTGCAATGGGGCTTGAATATGCTGCTTGAGCCCAACTCTGGCACTGTTAGATGAGGCCAGGTTGTTTGTCGGGGCCACTGTGACGTCAGAGGATTGGTCATAATTGTGTGTCTGCTGTCCCGGCAAGCTTCATGGACACAGGGCTTCAGAGCCCGCTTGGAGCAGTCTCATAACTCACCCTTCCCAGTGAGCCCAGGTTTGTCCTTCGCTGCCGTTTTTTGGCTTGTGAATTTCTCTGACTTTCAAACGTTCCAGCAGAGCCTGTCTAAAGACTGACATCTTTCATTGTGGATTATTCAGGTGTGATATCTGTTCGCCTTGCATTTTCTGGGACCTTTGTTTCTTTTCCACAGTATGCTCGTCATGGTCTTTCTCAGCTATCTCACTTAGATATGCTTACCAGTCCGTTCTCCTTCAGTCCAAGTGATTAATTTTGTATTTCTTGAATCACCGTATGTTCTCTAGGCCGAGGTGTGAGTGCTTTCGTGACTCTTGGTTGCTGTCTTTGAATTTGCACCGGTCACTTGTAGGACTCTTTGCTAGCCTAGCCTAGGTCAAAGGAAGCACTGAGAACCCGTGGTCATCTGGGTTGGTTTGACATCCTGAGATCAGAAACTCCAAATTCGACGTGGTCCTGGCAACCCCCTTCATGGACATAATGTTTTTCCGAGACAAATTAGACAAATCTGATGAATTCCTCTCTCCAGGAAAGATATTTTTCTTTCTCTTTTGTGGATTTCGGAAGTTTCGAACTTGACCCCTGACACTTGAGCGTTGCCCTAGATTGCATCTAGATACGGCTTACTTTATTTCTATAGGCTGTGCCATTTGTTTGACCTACATCCTCAGCCCTGGCATGTTTATTTTTCTGGAAACAGAATTGTAATGTTCTAATTTTCAGCCAGCTTCCTTCCATATGGCGTCAAAGCACATTATCAATAATCCTTCTACGGCAAGAGGTCGGGGGAGAGAATTTCATTGGAGCCAAAGTGAGCACTCTAGCCTGGGAGGGCAGCCTTCACAAAGGAACCAAGCCCTCTGGAAAAGGGTGATTTTCAGCACACTTGTAGAGCCCTTCCCAACAAAGAGACCTACCCCAAGCATGACAGGGCTCCATTCCTTCGAGGCTTCCAAGACATCTCTTGGAACGCATTAGCATGTAGGGAGTGGGCCCCCGTGACACCAGAGCTATGGAAAGTGAGACTGATCTTCCAAGAATGCTAGGGGCCTAGGAAAGGAGGCATCGACTCTTCTCTTCAATGTCCTCAAGAGATCCTTCTTGACTATGGATTATGCTTAAGGCAGAAGGACACTGTAGGTCTGATAAGGCCCAAGTGCGGCCTCGTGTTTCCAATCAAGTTTCAAGCTTGAATCAGCATGGCCTCCCCATAGACTTGAATAGATGACAATGTTCTCCTCTCAGTGCTTGTCCCTCTATTCTGGCTTCTTGCCAAGGATTCCTTTCTTATCCCTGGAATCAGAGTCCGTTTGATCTCTTCCAGTTTCTGTGCCCGCTTTCTGTTTGTCAAAGCTGTTTCTGGGTATGTCTCCCTTTAATAGCCCAGCCTAGGCCAATCCTCAGACTGTAACCATGCGGCCATCTTGGGGGACATGTTCACCGTGATGTCATAAAGAAGCTCAGAAGGCTAAGTTGTCCTGACAACCTCCAAGCACACAGAGTTTCAGAGCCATCTCAGACCAGTCTGACTCCTCCCCCTTTCCAGGTAGGATAGTTTTCCTTTTTCTGGATTTCTTGTCGGTTTCTATCTTTCTCCTCGAATTTGGAAAGGCCTGCTCCATTCTCTCTAGACACTGGTTTCTTTCCTGTAAGATTAGCCTGGCTATTATCTCTTACGTCTTGGGAAGAGGGCCAAGTGGGTGGACCTTCCCCAGAGAAAGTCCTGGACTCCCTCCCAAGTTGAAGTTGCCCAGGCAATCCTCTGATGCGCAATGATCGTGTCATCTCCTAGCACTCTGCCAATTCCACCTTGGCAGGTCCCATGTTTTCCTTCCTTCTTCCTTTGGGGAAGTGTACCAGATGCCTTCACAGATTGGAATATTCTCACGGTTCTTTTTCTGGTGCGTATTGAGAACGGACCCTCACAATTGCTACTTCTTTATGACCTCTGTCCGCACCGTACCATGAAATCTCTATTCCCTAACAGTGCTAATGTGATCTGCACCCGTGCTGTGAAAGAGTGAGGCCCGGGTCACACAAGCGGAACGTGGGCACTTGCCCGCTCCACCACAGGGCCGGCCCTGACTTGTACTTTTGGACCAACCTGTGGCCTGAACTTGGGAAGGTTGGGCCTGTTTGGATTATTCGTGAAGCTGATTAGTAGTAACATCATGGACGGTAACATTATGACTTCACCGTTGGTTCCTGGGCTTAGCACGGATCAGGTTCTCTTGGTAGTATTCCTCTTCATGTATTTGGAATGGTCTGCCTTTCTGTAGCATCAGTAAGCCTTTTGAGGTGATTTTCCCTCCTTGGAAGTTCACCTTCTCTAATCTCTTTCAGCCCCCAAAGCTGTATGCCGTCATTCTGAAACCCTTTTTGGATTTTTGCTTTTAGGTGAATTTATTGCCGTAACCCTGCATTAGAACATCGTATGTCTTTCAGATTTACATCCTCATCGATTTCGACTTCCGTGTAGGTTCCATCCTCTTCACCAGCGTAAGCCGAATCACAGGCCCTCACCACACACTTGTGCCTCATCATCTCTTTCACCCTCCCCCACCGCCCCGCTTTGCCTCTGGGCACCCCCGATCAAATGTCCAGTGCCGCCTGTTGGTTAGTGCTTGTTTTTTCTTCTCCATGTAAGTGAGATCCTACGGTATTTGACTTTGTCCCTGGGGCTTGTTTCACTTCCCCTAAATCCCTCCCAGCCGTTCTGGTGCTCACAAATGGCTGGATTGCATCCTTTGTTCCCGCTGAGTGGTCTGCCATTGTGTGGCTATAGCCCATGTTCCTTCTCCATTCGTCCCTTGCTGGGCACCAGGGTGGCTTCCAAGTCTTGGAGAGCGGGAGTAAGGCTGTGGTGAACTGAGTGGTGCACATGTCTTTAGGCGGTAGTGTTTCCGAGTTCTTTGGCTAAACACGCCCCAGAGGAATAGCTGGATCATATGGGACATGGATTCTTAAATTTCGGAGGCAGTTCCACACCGCTTGGCCTAGTGGCTGCACCGGTTTCCACTGCCAGCAGCAGTGCAGGAGGCGTCCCTTCTCTCCACCTCCTCTCTGACACTTGTTGTTTCCTGTCTGCCTCCTTATAGCCATTCTGACCACAGTGAGCTGCTATGTCCTTGCGGTTTGGATTTGCCTTGGCCTCAGACTTAATGAGGGTGAACAAGTTTTCATGCACCTGTTGGCCCTCTTTAGATCTTCTTGGGAGAAATCTCTGTGTCCATCTTTGGCCCAGGTTTTCATTGGCTTGTTCTTTTTCTTGTGGAGACGTGTGAGTTGACTGTTTCTTTGGGCTTTTCACCCCTTGTCCGATGTGTGCTTTGCAAACATCCACTCCCAGTTGTTGTGCTGTCTTTGCATTGAGTCGATGGTTTCCTTGACTGGGCAGAAGCGTCTGCATTTGAGGTGGTCCCGTTTGTTTCTTGTCTCCTTTGCTGCCCTTGCCCAGTCAGACATACTTCTTCCAAATAGGCGGCTCAGACAGATGGCAAAGAGCACTCTGCCTAGGTCTTCTCCTACAAGTTTCACGGTTTCAAGTCTGCCATTCAGGGCTTTAATCCATTCCAGGAGGTGCGTGTGCCAGGTGGAACATCATGGTCTACTCTTGTTGTGTTCCATGTGGCTGTGCAGGCTTCCCAGCACCGTTTATTGGAGAGACTCTCCTTTGTCCACTGTCTCCTCTTGGCTCCCTGGTCGCAAATGGGCTGTCCATGTATGTTTGAGTTGGGCTCTGGGCTCTCGATTCTGTTGCATGGGTCTGTGTTCCTGGTTTTGGGCCCGGACTGTGCCGTTTCGGTACCTAGCGCTTCGTCCTCTATGTTGAAATCAGAAAGTGTGATACGTCCTGCTTTGTTCGTTTTCCTGAGGATTCCTTGGCCTATGCAGGGTCTCTTGTTGCTGGCTAGAAACTTTAGGATTCTCTCTTCTATCTCTCTGGCAAATATGGCTGCAACTTTGACTGGGATTGCATGGAATCCAGAGATTCCTTTCTCCGCTATGGACGTTTCAAGTGTGTTAATTCTTCCATTCCTAGGTCCCGGAATAGCCTTCTTTTTCCTTGTGTCGTCTTGAATTTCTTTCCACAAACGTCTGTTAGTTTTCGATTGACATAGCTTTCACCGGTTTTGCTAAGGTTCTTCATAGAGATCTTCTTCTTCGTACTGGCAAGCTGTGTTTTTTTTTTTTTTTGTCTGTTTGTGTTTAGCTTCCGTTTTTCTATTCTTTGCAACTTGTAATTGGTTCTGTTTTGCAGAAGTGCATCGCTGTGCTCACATCTGCTGGCAATGCTCCTGTATTTGCTGTGGAAGTCTGGCCCTATCTAACGTCCCTTCCCATCTGCCTCTGCACCCCCTCGGACGCCTGCCCCAGAATGACTGAAGCAGTGGTGAGGAGGCTCACCCCCAGGATTCCAGCCGGCCCACCCCGGGCCACCGACCCAGAAGGTGCGGACCTCACCGCTCCACCACCGGCCGGCCCCTGTCATGTTCCATTGGGACCCTGCAGTTGAGTGCAATGGGGCTTGAATATGCTGCTTGAGCCCAACTCTGGCACTGTGTAGATGAGGCCAGGTTGTTTGTCGGGGCCACTGTGACGTCAGAGGATTGGTCATAATTGTGTGTCTGCTGTCCCGGCAAGCTTCATGGACACAGGGCTTCAGAGCCCGCTTGGAGCAGTCTCATAACTCACCCTTCCCAGTGAGCCCAGGTTTGTCCTTCGCTGCCGTTTTTTGGCTTGTGAATTTCTCTGACTTTCAAACGTTCCAGCAGAGCCTGTCTAAAGACTGACATCTTTCATTGTGGATTATTCAGGTGTGATATCTGTTCGCCTTGCATTTTCTGGGACCTTTGTTTCTTTTCCACAGTATGCTCGTCATGGTCTTTCTCAGCTATCTCACTTAGATATGCTTACCAGTCCGTTCTCCTTCAGTCCAAGTGATTAATTTTGTATTTCTTGAATCACCGTATGTTCTCTAGGCCGAGGTGTGAGTGCTTTCGTGACTCTTGGTTGCTGTCTTTGAATTTGCACCGGTCACTTGTAGGACTCTTTGCTAGCCTAGCCTAGGTCAAAGGAAGCACTGAGAACCCGTGGTCATCTGGGTTGGTTTGACATCCTGAGATCAGAAACTCCAAATTCGACGTGGTCCTGGCAACCCCCTTCATGGACATAATGTTTTTCCGAGACAAATTAGACAAATCTGATGAATTCCTCGCTCCAGGAAAGATATTTTTCTTTCTCTTTTGTGGATTTGGGAAGTTTCGAACTTGACCCCTGACACTTGAGCGTTGCCCTAGATTGCATCTAGATACGGCTTACTTTATTTCTATAGGCTGTGCCATTTGTTTGACCTACATCCTCAGCCCTGGCATGTTTATTTTTCTGGAAACAGAATTGTAATGTTCTAATTTTCAGCCAGCTTCCTTCCATATGGCGTCAAAGCACATTATCAATAATCCTTCTACGGCAAGAGGTCGGGGGAGAGAATTTCATTGGAGCCAAAGTGAGCACTCTAGCCTGGGAGGGCAGCCTTCACAAAGGAACCAAGCCCTCTGGAAAAGGGTGATTTTCAGCACACTTGTAGAGCCCTTCCCAACAAAGAGACCTACCCCAATCATGACAGGGCTCCATTCCTTCGAGGCTTCCAAGACATCTCTTGGAACGCATTAGCATGTAGGGAGTGGGCCCCCGTGACGCCAGAGCTATGGAAAGTGAGACTGATCTTCCAAGAATGCTAGGGGCCTAGGAAAGGAGGCATCGACTCTTCTCTTCAATGTCCTCAAGAGATCCTTCTTGACTATGGATTATGCTTAAGGCAGAAGGACACTGTAGGTCTGATAAGGCCCAAGTGCGGCCTCGTGTTTCCAATCAAGTTTCAAGCTTGAATCAGCATGGCCTCCCCATAGACTTGAATAGATGACAATGTTCTCCTCTCAGTGCTTGTCCCTCTATTCTGGCTTCTTGCCAAGGATTCCTTTCTTATCCCTGGAATCAGAGTCCGTTTGATCTCTTCCAGTTTCTGTGCCCGCTTTCTGTTTGTCAAAGCTGTTTCTGGGTATGTCTCCCTTTAATAGCCCAGCCTAGGCCAATCCTCAGACTGTAACCATGCGGCCATCTTGGGGGACATGTTCACCGTGATGTCATAAAGAAGCTCAGAAGGCTAAGTTGTCCTGACAACCTCCAAGCACACAGAGTTTCAGAGCCATCTCAGACCAGTCTGACTCCTCCCCCTTTCCAGGTAGGATAGTTTTCCTTTTTCTGGATTTCTTGTCGGTTTCTATCTTTCTCCTCGAATTTGGAAAGGCCTGCTCCATTCTCTCTAGACACTGGTTTCTTTCCTGTAAGATTAGCCTGGCTATTATCTCTTACGTCTTGGGAAGAGGGCCAAGTGGGTGGACCTTCCCCAGAGAAAGTCCTGGACTCCCTCCCAAGTTGAAGTTGCCCAGGCAATCCTCTGATGCGCAATGATCGTGTCATCTCCTAGCACTCTGCCAATTCCACCTTGGCAGGTCCCATGTTTTCCTTCCTTCTTCCTTTGGGGAAGTGTACCAGATGCCTTCACAGATTGGAATATTCTCACGGTTCTTTTTCTGGTGCGTATTGAGAACGGACCCTCACAATTGCTACTTCTTTATGACCTCTGTCTGCACCGTACCATGAAATCTCTATTCCCTAACAGTGCTAATGTGATCTGCACCCGTGCTGTGAAAGAGTGAGGCCCGGGTCACACAAGCGGAACGTGGGCACTTGCCCGCTCCACCACAGGGCAGGCCCTGACTTGTACTTTTGGACCAACCTGTGGCCTGAACTTGGGAAGGTTGGGCCTGTTTGGATTATTCGTGAAGCTGATTAGTAGTAACATCATGGACGGTAACATTATGACTTCACCGTTGGTTCCTGGGCTTAGCACGGATCAGGTTCTCTTGGTAGTATTCCTCTTCATGTATTTGGAATGGTCTGCCTTTCTGTAGCATCAGTAAGCCTTTTGAGGTGATTTTCCCTCCTTGGAAGTTCACCTTCTCTAATCTCTTTCAGCCCCCAAAGCTGTATGCCGTCATTCTGAAACCCTTTTTGGATTTTTGCTTTTAGGTGAATTTATTGCCGTAACCCTGCATTAGAACATCGTATGTCTTTCAGATTTACATCCTCATCGATTTCGACTTCCGTGTAGGTTCCATCCTCTTCACCAGCGTAAGCCGAATCACAGGCCCTCACCACACACTTGTGCCTCATCATCTCTTTCACCCTCCCCCACCGCCCCGCTTTGCCTCTGGGCACCCCCGATCAAATGTCCAGTGCCGCCTGTTGGTTAGTGCTTGTTTTTTCTTCTCCTTGTAAGTGAGATCCTACGGTATTTGACTTTGTCCCTGGGGCTTGTTTCACTTCCCCTAAATCCCTCCCAGCCGTTCTGGTGCTCACAAATGGCTGGATTGCATCCTTTGTTCCCACTGAGTGGTCTGCCATTGTGTGGCTATAGCCCATGTTCCTTCTCCATTCGTCCCTTGCTGGGCACCAGGGTGGCTTCCAAGTCTTGGAGAGCGGGAGTAAGGCTGTGGTGAACTGAGTGGTGCACATGTCTTTAGGCGGTAGTGTTTCCGAGTTCTTTGGCTAAACACGCCCCAGAGGAATAGCTGGATCATATGGGACATGGATTCTTAAATTTCGGAGGCAGTTCCACACCGCTTGGCCTAGTGGCTGCACCGGTTTCCACTGCCAGCAGCAGTGCAGGAGGCGTCCCTTCTCTCCACCTCCTCTCTGACACTTGTTGTTTCCTGTCTGCCTCCTTATAGCCATTCTGACCACAGTGAGCTGCTATGTCCTTGCGGTTTGGATTTGCCTTGGCCTCAGACTTAATGAGGGTGAACAAGTTTTCATGCACCTGTTGGCCCTCTTTAGATCTTCTTGGGAGAAATCTCTGTGTCCATCTTTGGCCCAGGTTTTCATTGGCTTGTTCTTTTTCTTGTGGAGACGTGTGAGTTGACTGTTTCTTTGGGCTTTTCACCCCTTGTCCGATGTGTGCTTTGCAAACATCCACTCCCAGTTGTTGTGCTGTCTTTGCATTGAGTCGATGGTTTCCTTGACTGGGCAGAAGCGTCTGCATTTGAGGTGGTCCCGTTTGTTTCTTGTCTCCTTTGCTGCCCTTGCCCAGTCAGACATACTTCTTCCAAATAGGCGGCTCAGACAGATGGCAAAGAGCACTCTGCCTAGGTCTTCTCCTACAAGTTTCACGGTTTCAAGTCTGCCATTCAGGGCTTTAATCCATTCCAGGAGGTGCGTGTGCCAGGTGGAACATCATGGTCTACTCTTGTTGTGTTCCATGTGGCTGTGCAGGCTTCCCAGCACCGTTTATTGGAGAGACTCTCCTTTGTCCACTGTCTCCTCTTGGCTCCCTGGTCGCAAATGGGCTGTCCATGTATGTTTGAGTTGGGCTCTGGGCTCTCGATTCTGTTGCATGGGTCTGTGTTCCTGGTTTTGGGCCCGGACTGTGCCGTTTCGGTACCTAGCGCTTCGTCCTCTATGTTGAAATCAGAAAGTGTGATACGTCCTGCTTTGTTCGTTTTCCTGAGGATTCCTTGGCCTATGCAGGGTCTCTTGTTGCTGGCTAGAAACTTTAGGATTCTCTCTTCTATCTCTCTGGCAAATATGGCTGCAACTTTGACTGGGATTGCATGGAATCCAGAGATTCCTTTCTCCGCTATGGACGTTTCAAGTGTGTTAATTCTTCCATTCCTAGGTCCCGGAATAGCCTTCTTTTTCCTTGTGTCGTCTTGAATTTCTTTCCACAAACGTCTGTTAGTTTTCGATTGACATAGCTTTCACCGGTTTTGCTAAGGTTCTTCATAGAGATCTTCTTCTTCGTACTGGCAAGCTGTGTTTTTTTTTTTTTTGTCTGTTTGTGTTTAGCTTCCGTTTTTCTATTCTTTGCAACTTGTAATTGGTTCTGTTTTGCAGAAGTGCATCGCTGTGCTCACATCTGCTGGCAATGCTCCTGTATTTGCTGTGGAAGTCTGGCCCTATCTAACGTCCCTTCCCATCTGCCTCTGCACCCCCTCGGACGCCTGCCCCAGAATGACTGAAGCAGTGGTGAGGAGGCTCACCCCCAGGATTCCAGCCGGCCCACCCCGGGCCACCGACCCAGAAGGTGCGGACCTCACCGCTCCACCACCGGCCGGCCCCTGTCATGTTCCATTGGGACCCTGCAGTTGAGTGCAATGGGGCTTGAATATGCTGCTTGAGCCCAACTCTGGCACTGTGTAGATGAGGCCAGGTTGTTTGTCGGGGCCACTGTGACGTCAGAGGATTGGTCATAATTGTGTGTCTGCTGTCCCGGCAAGCTTCATGGACACAGGGCTTCAGAGCCCGCTTGGAGCAGTCTCATAACTCACCCTTCCCAGTGAGCCCAGGTTTGTCCTTCGCTGCCGTTTTTTGGCTTGTGAATTTCTCTGACTTTCAAACGTTCCAGCAGAGCCTGTCTAAAGACTGACATCTTTCATTGTGGATTATTCAGGTGTGATATCTGTTCGCCTTGCATTTTCTGGGACCTTTGTTTCTTTTCCACAGTATGCTCGTCATGGTCTTTCTCAGCTATCTCACTTAGATATGCTTACCAGTCCGTTCTCCTTCAGTCCAAGTGATTAATTTTGTATTTCTTGAATCACCGTATGTTCTCTAGGCCGAGGTGTGAGTGCTTTCGTGACTCTTGGTTGCTGTCTTTGAATTTGCACCGGTCACTTGTAGGACTCTTTGCTAGCCTAGCCTAGGTCAAAGGAAGCACTGAGAACCCGTGGTCATCTGGGTTGGTTTGACATCCTGAGATCAGAAACTCCAAATTCGACGTGGTCCTGGCAACCCCCTTCATGGACATAATGTTTTTCCGAGACAAATTAGACAAATCTGATGAATTCCTCGCTCCAGGAAAGATATTTTTCTTTCTCTTTTGTGGATTTGGGAAGTTTCGAACTTGACCCCTGACACTTGAGCGTTGCCCTAGATTGCATCTAGATACGGCTTACTTTATTTCTATAGGCTGTGCCATTTGTTTGACCTACATCCTCAGCCCTGGCATGTTTATTTTTCTGGAAACAGAATTGTAATGTTCTAATTTTCAGCCAGCTTCCTTCCATATGGCGTCAAAGCACATTATCAATAATCCTTCTACGGCAAGAGGTCGGGGGAGAGAATTTCATTGCAGCCAAAGTGAGCACTCTAGCCTGGGAGGGCAGCCTTCACAAAGGAACCAAGCCCTCTGGAAAAGGGTGATTTTCAGCACACTTGTAGAGCCCTTCCCAACAAAGAGACCTACCCCAATCATGACAGGGCTCCATTCCTTCGAGGCTTCCAAGACATCTCTTGGAACGCATTAGCATGTAGGGAGTGGGCCCCCGTGACGCCAGAGCTATGGAAAGTGAGACTGATCTTCCAAGAATGCTAGGGGCCTAGGAAAGGAGGCATCGACTCTTCTCTTCAATGTCCTCAAGAGATCCTTCTTGACTATGGATTATGCTTAAGGCAGAAGGACACTGTAGGTCTGATAAGGCCCAAGTGCGGCCTCGTGTTTCCAATCAAGTTTCAAGCTTGAATCAGCATGGCCTCCCCATAGACTTGAATAGATGACAATGTTCTCCTCTCAGTGCTTGTCCCTCGATTCTCGCTTCTTGCCAAGGATTCCTTTCTTATCCCTGGAATCAGAGTCCGTTTGATCTCTTCCAGTTTCTGTGCCCGCTTTCTGTTTGTCAAAGCTGTTTCTGGGTATGTCTCCCTTTAATAGCCCAGCCTAGGCCAATCCTCAGACTGTAACCATGCGGCCATCTTGGGGGACATGTTCACCGTGATGTCATAAAGAAGCTCAGAAGGCTAAGTTGTCCTGACAACCTCCAAGCACACAGAGTTTCAGAGCCATCTCAGACCAGTCTGACTCCTCCCCCTTTCCAGGTAGGATAGTTTTCCTTTTTCTGGATTTCTTGTCGGTTTCTATCTTTCTCCTCGAATTTGGAAAGGCCTGCTCCATTCTCTCTAGACACTGGTTTCTTTCCTGTAAGATTAGCCTGGCTATTATCTCTTACGTCTTGGGAAGAGGGCCAAGTGGGTGGACCTTCCCCAGAGAAAGTCCTGGACTCCCTCCCAAGTTGAAGTTGCCCAGGCAATCCTCTGATGCGCAATGATCGTGTCATCTCCTAGCACTCTGCCAATTCCACCTTGGCAGGTCCCATGTTTTCCTTCCTTCTTCCTTTGGGGAAGTGTACCAGATGCCTTCACAGATTGGAATATTCTCACGGTTCTTTTTCTGGTGCGTATTGAGAACGGACCCTCACAATTGCTACTTCTTTATGACCTCTGTCTGCACCGTACCATGAAATCTCTATTCCCTAACAGTGCTAATGTGATCTGCACCCGTGCTGTGAAAGAGTGAGGCCCGGGTCACACAAGCGGAACGTGGGCACTTGCCCGCTCCACCACAGGGCAGGCCCTGACTTGTACTTTTGGACCAACCTGTGGCCTGAACTTGGGAAGGTTGGGCCTGTTTGGATTATTCGTGAAGCTGATTAGTAGTAACATCATGGACGGTAACATTATGACTTCACCGTTGGTTCCTGGGCTTAGCACGGATCAGGTTCTCTTGGTAGTATTCCTCTTCATGTATTTGGAATGGTCTGCCTTTCTGTAGCATCAGTAAGCCTTTTGAGGTGATTTTCCCTCCTTGGAAGTTCACCTTCTCTAATCTCTTTCAGCCCCCAAAGCTGTATGCCGTCATTCTGAAACCCTTTTTGGATTTTTGCTTTTAGGTGAATTTATTGCCGTAACCCTGCATTAGAACATCGTATGTCTTTCAGATTTACATCCTCATCGATTTCGACTTCCGTGTAGGTTCCATCCTCTTCACCAGCGTAAGCCGAATCACAGGCCCTCACCACACACTTGTGCCTCATCATCTCTTTCACCCTCCCCCACCGCCCCGCTTTGCCTCTGGGCACCCCCGATCAAATGTCCAGTGCCGCCTGTTGGTTAGTGCTTGTTTTTTCTTCTCCATGTAAGTGAGATCCTACGGTATTTGACTTTGTCCCTGGGGCTTGTTTCACTTCCCCTAAATCCCTCCCAGCCGTTCTGGTGCTCACAAATGGCTGGATTGCATCCTTTGTTCCCGCTGAGTGGTCTGCCATTGTGTGGCTATAGCCCATGTTCCTTCTCCATTCGTCCCTTGCTGGGCACCAGGGTGGCTTCCAAGTCTTGGAGAGCGGGAGTAAGGCTGTGGTGAACTGAGTGGTGCACATGTCTTTAGGCGGTAGTGTTTCCGAGTTCTTTGGCTAAACACGCCCCAGAGGAATAGCTGGATCATATGGGACATGGATTCTTAAATTTCGGAGGCAGTTCCACACCGCTTGGCCTAGTGGCTGCACCGGTTTCCACTGCCAGCAGCAGTGCAGGAGGCGTCCCTTCTCTCCACCTCCTCTCTGACACTTGTTGTTTCCTGTCTGCCTCCTTATAGCCATTCTGACCACAGTGAGCTGCTATGTCCTTGCGGTTTGGATTTGCCTTGGCCTCAGACTTAATGAGGGTGAACAAGTTTTCATGCACCTGTTGGCCCTCTTTAGATCTTCTTGGGAGAAATCTCTGTGTCCATCTTTGGCCCAGGTTTTCATTGGCTTGTTCTTTTTCTTGTGGAGACGTGTGAGTTGACTGTTTCTTTGGGCTTTTCACCCCTTGTCCGATGTGTGCTTTGCAAACATCCACTCCCAGTTGTTGTGCTGTCTTTGCATTGAGTCGATGGTTTCCTTGACTGGGCAGAAGCGTCTGCATTTGAGGTGGTCCCGTTTGTTTCTTGTCTCCTTTGCTGCCCTTGCCCAGTCAGACATACTTCTTCCAAATAGGCGGCTCAGACAGATGGCAAAGAGCACTCTGCCTAGGTCTTCTCCTACAAGTTTCACGGTTTCAAGTCTGCCATTCAGGGCTTTAATCCATTCCAGGAGGTGCGTGTGCCAGGTGGAACATCATGGTCTACTCTTGTTGTGTTCCATGTGGCTGTGCAGGCTTCCCAGCACCGTTTATTGGAGAGACTCTCCTTTGTCCACTGTCTCCTCTTGGCTCCCTGGTCGCA
The DNA here is from genome assembly GCF_041296235.1 of Equus asinus. Classification (NCBI taxonomy): domain Eukaryota; kingdom Metazoa; phylum Chordata; class Mammalia; order Perissodactyla; family Equidae; genus Equus; species Equus asinus. The sequence goes on from NC_091820.1 coordinate 79,485,557, forward strand.
AATGGGCTGTCCATGTATGTTTGAGTTGGGCTCTGGGCTCTCGATTCTGTTGCATGGGTCTGTGTTCCTGGTTTTGGGCCCGGACTGTGCCGTTTCGGTACCTAGCGCTTCGTCCTCTATGTTGAAATCAGAAAGTGTGATACGTCCTGCTTTGTTCGTTTTCCTGAGGATTCCTTGGCCTATGCAGGGTCTCATGTTGCTGGCTAGAAACTTTAGGATTCTCTCTTCTATCTCTCTGGCAAATATGGCTGCAACTTTGACTGGGATTGCATGGAATCCAGAGATTCCTTTCTCCGCTATGGACGTTTCAAGTGTGTTAATTCTTCCATTCCTAGGTCCCGGAATAGCCTTCTTTTTCCTTGTGTCGTCTTGAATTTCTTTCCACAAACGTCTGTTAGTTTTCGATTGACATAGCTTTCACCGGTTTTGCTAAGGTTCTTCATAGAGATCTTCTTCTTCGTACTGGCAAGCTGTGTTTTTTTTTTTTTTTGTCTGTTTGTGTTTAGCTTCCGTTTTTCTATTCTTTGCAACTTGTAATTGGTTCTGTTTTGCAGAAGTGCATCGCTGTGCTCACATCTGCTGGCAATGCTCCTGTATTTGCTGTGGAAGTCTGGCCCTATCTAACGTCCCTTCCCATCTGCCTCTGCACCCCCTCGGACGCCTGCCCCAGAATGACTGAAGCAGTGGTGAGGAGGCTCACCCCCAGGATTCCAGCCGGCCCACCCCGGGCCACCGACCCAGAAGGTGCGGACCTCACCGCTCCACCACCGGCCGGCCCCTGTCATGTTCCATTGGGACCCTGCAGTTGAGTGCAATGGGGCTTGAATATGCTGCTTGAGCCCAACTCTGGCACTGTGTAGATGAGGCCAGGTTGTTTGTCGGGGCCACTGTGACGTCAGAGGATTGGTCATAATTGTGTGTCTGCTGTCCCGGCAAGCTTCATGGACACAGGGCTTCAGAGCCCGCTTGGAGCAGTCTCATAACTCACCCTTCCCAGTGAGCCCAGGTTTGTCCTTCGCTGCCGTTTTTTGGCTTGTGAATTTCTCTGACTTTCAAACGTTCCAGCAGAGCCTGTCTAAAGACTGACATCTTTCATTGTGGATTATTCAGGTGTGATATCTGTTCGCCTTGCATTTTCTGGGACCTTTGTTTCTTTTCCACAGTATGCTCGTCATGGTCTTTCTCAGCTATCTCACTTAGATATGCTTACCAGTCCGTTCTCCTTCAGTCCAAGTGATTAATTTTGTATTTCTTGAATCACCGTATGTTCTCTAGGCCGAGGTGTGAGTGCTTTCGTGACTCTTGGTTGCTGTCTTTGAATTTGCACCGGTCACTTGTAGGACTCTTTGCTAGCCTAGCCTAGGTCAAAGGAAGCACTGAGAACCCGTGGTCATCTGGGTTGGTTTGACATCCTGAGATCAGAAACTCCAAATTCGACGTGGTCCTGGCAACCCCCTTCATGGACATAATGTTTTTCCGAGACAAATTAGACAAATCTGATGAATTCCTCGCTCCAGGAAAGATATTTTTCTTTCTCTTTTGTGGATTTGGGAAGTTTCGAACTTGATCCCTGACACTTGAGCGTTGCCCTAGATTGCATCTAGATACGGCTTACTTTATTTCTATAGGCTGTGCCATTTGTTTGACCTACATCCTCAGCCCTGGCATGTTTATTTTTCTGGAAACAGAATTGTAATGTTCTAATTTTCAGCCAGCTTCCTTCCATATGGCGTCAAAGCACATTATCAATAATCCTTCTACGGCAAGAGGTCGGGGGAGAGAATTTCATTGCAGCCAAAGTGAGCACTCTAGCCTGGGAGGGCAGCCTTCACAAAGGAACCAAGCCCTCTGGAAAAGGGTGATTTTCAGCACACTTGTAGAGCCCTTCCCAACAAAGAGACCTACCCCAATCATGACAGGGCTCCATTCCTTCGAGGCTTCCAAGACATCTCTTGGAACGCATTAGCATGTAGGGAGTGGGCCCCCGTGACGCCAGAGCTATGGAAAGTGAGACTGATCTTCCAAGAATGCTAGGGGCCTAGGAAAGGAGGCATCGACTCTTCTCTTCAATGTCCTCAAGAGATCCTTCTTGACTATGGATTATGCTTAAGGCAGAAGGACACTGTAGGTCTGATAAGGCCCAAGTGCGGCCTCGTGTTTCCAATCAAGTTTCAAGCTTGAATCAGCATGGCCTCCCCATAGACTTGAATAGATGACAATGTTCTCCTCTCAGTGCTTGTCCCTCGATTCTGGCTTCTTGCCAAGGATTCCTTTCTTATCCCTGGAATCAGAGTCCGTTTGATCTCTTCCAGTTTCTGTGCCCGCTTTCTGTTTGTCAAAGCTGTTTCTGGGTATGTCTCCCTTTAATAGCCCAGCCTAGGCCAATCCTCAGACTGTAACCATGCGGCCATCTTGGGGGACATGTTCACCGTGATGTCATAAAGAAGCTCAGAAGGCTAAGTTGTCCTGACAACCTCCAAGCACACAGAGTTTCAGAGCCATCTCAGACCAGTCTGACTCCTCCCCCTTTCCAGGTAGGATAGTTTTCCTTTTTCTGGATTTCTTGTCGGTTTCTATCTTTCTCCTCGAATTTGGAAAGGCCTGCTCCATTCTCTCTAGACACTGGTTTCTTTCCTGTAAGATTAGCCTGGCTATTATCTCTTACGTCTTGGGAAGAGGGCCAAGTGGGTGGACCTTCCCCAGAGAAAGTCCTGGACTCCCTCCCAAGTTGAAGTTGCCCAGGCAATCCTCTGATGCGCAATGATCGTGTCATCTCCTAGCACTCTGCCAATTCCACCTTGGCAGGTCCCATGTTTTCCTTCCTTCTTCCTTTGGGGAAGTGTACCAGATGCCTTCACAGATTGGAATATTCTCACGGTTCTTTTTCTGGTGCGTATTGAGAACGGACCCTCACAATTGCTACTTCTTTATGACCTCTGTCCGCACCGTACCATGAAATCTCTATTCCCTAACAGTGCTAATGTGATCTGCACCCGTGCTGTGAAAGAGTGAGGCCCGGGTCACACAAGCGGAACGTGGGCACTTGCCCGCTCCACCACAGGGCCGGCCCTGACTTGTACTTTTGGACCAACCTGTGGCCTGAACTTGGGAAGGTTGGGCCTGTTTGGATTATTCGTGAAGCTGATTAGTAGTAACATCATGGACGGTAACATTATGACTTCACCGTTGGTTCCTGGGCTTAGCACGGATCAGGTTCTCTTGGTAGTATTCCTCTTCATGTATTTGGAATGGTCTGCCTTTCTGTAGCATCAGTAAGCCTTTTGAGGTGATTTTCCCTCCTTGGAAGTTCACCTTCTCTAATCTCTTTCAGCCCCCAAAGCTGTATGCCGTCATTCTGAAACCCTTTTTGGATTTTTGCTTTTAGGTGAATTTATTGCCGTAACCCTGCATTAGAACATCGTATGTCTTTCAGATTTACATCCTCATCGATTTCGACTTCCGTGTAGGTTCCATCCTCTTCACCAGCGTAAGCCGAATCACAGGCCCTCACCACACACTTGTGCCTCATCATCTCTTTCACCCTCCCCCACCGCCCCGCTTTGCCTCTGGGCACCCCCGATCAAATGTCCAGTGCCGCCTGTTGGTTAGTGCTTGTTTTTTCTTCTCCATGTAAGTGAGATCCTACGGTATTTGACTTTGTCCCTGGGGCTTGTTTCACTTCCCCTAAATCCCTCCCAGCCGTTCTGGTGCTCACAAATGGCTGGATTGCATCCTTTGTTCCCGCTGAGTGGTCTGCCATTGTGTGGCTATAGCCCATGTTCCTTCTCCATTCGTCCCTTGCTGGGCACCAGGGTGGCTTCCAAGTCTTGGAGAGCGGGAGTAAGGCTGTGGTGAACTGAGTGGTGCACATGTCTTTAGGCGGTAGTGTTTCCGAGTTCTTTGGCTAAACACGCCCCAGAGGAATAGCTGGATCATATGGGACATGGATTCTTAAATTTCGGAGGCAGTTCCACACCGCTTGGCCTAGTGGCTGCACCGGTTTCCACTGCCAGCAGCAGTGCAGGAGGCGTCCCTTCTCTCCACCTCCTCTCTGACACTTGTTGTTTCCTGTCTGCCTCCTTATAGCCATTCTGACCACAGTGAGCTGCTATGTCCTTGCGGTTTGGATTTGCCTTGGCCTCAGACTTAATGAGGGTGAACAAGTTTTCATGCACCTGTTGGCCCTCTTTAGATCTTCTTGGGAGAAATCTCTGTGTCCATCTTTGGCCCAGGTTTTCATTGGCTTGTTCTTTTTCTTGTGGAGACGTGTGAGTTGACTGTTTCTTTGGGCTTTTCACCCCTTGTCCGATGTGTGCTTTGCAAACATCCACTCCCAGTTGTTGTGCTGTCTTTGCATTGAGTCGATGGTTTCCTTGACTGGGCAGAAGCGTCTGCATTTGAGGTGGTCCCGTTTGTTTCTTGTCTCCTTTGCTGCCCTTGCCCAGTCAGACATACTTCTTCCAAATAGGCGGCTCAGACAGATGGCAAAGAGCACTCTGCCTAGGTCTTCTCCTACAAGTTTCACGGTTTCAAGTCTGCCATTCAGGGCTTTAATCCATTCCAGGAGGTGCGTGTGCCAGGTGGAACATCATGGTCTACTCTTGTTGTGTTCCATGTGGCTGTGCAGGCTTCCCAGCACCGTTTATTGGAGAGACTCTCCTTTGTCCACTGTCTCCTCTTGGCTCCCTGGTCGCAAATGGGCTGTCCATGTATGTTTGAGTTGGGCTCTGGGCTCTCGATTCTGTTGCATGGGTCTGTGTTCCTGGTTTTGGGCCCGGACTGTGCCGTTTCGGTACCTAGCGCTTCGTCCTCTATGTTGAAATCAGAAAGTGTGATACGTCCTGCTTTGTTCGTTTTCCTGAGGATTCCTTGGCCTATGCAGGGTCTCTTGTTGCTGGCTAGAAACTTTAGGATTCTCTCTTCTATCTCTCTGGCAAATATGGCTGCAACTTTGACTGGGATTGCATGGAATCCAGAGATTCCTTTCTCCGCTATGGACGTTTCAAGTGTGTTAATTCTTCCATTCCTAGGTCCCGGAATAGCCTTCTTTTTCCTTGTGTCGTCTTGAATTTCTTTCCACAAACGTCTGTTAGTTTTCGATTGACATAGCTTTCACCGGTTTTGCTAAGGTTCTTCATAGAGATCTTCTTCTTCGTACTGGCAAGCTGTGTTTTTTTTTTTTTTTGTCTGTTTGTGTTTAGCTTCCGTTTTTCTATTCTTTGCAACTTGTAATTGGTTCTGTTTTGCAGAAGTGCATCGCTGTGCTCACATCTGCTGGCAATGCTCCTGTATTTGCTGTGGAAGTCTGGCCCTATCTAACGTCCCTTCCCATCTGCCTCTGCACCCCCTCGGACGCCTGCCCCAGAATGACTGAAGCAGTGGTGAGGAGGCTCACCCCCAGGATTCCAGCCGGCCCACCCCGGGCCACCGACCCAGAAGGTGCGGACCTCACCGCTCCACCACCGGCCGGCCCCTGTCATGTTCCATTGGGACCCTGCAGTTGAGTGCAATGGGGCTTGAATATGCTGCTTGAGCCCAACTCTGGCACTGTGTAGATGAGGCCAGGTTGTTTGTCGGGGCCACTGTGACGTCAGAGGATTGGTCATAATTGTGTGTCTGCTGTCCCGGCAAGCTTCATGGACACAGGGCTTCAGAGCCCGCTTGGAGCAGTCTCATAACTCACCCTTCCCAGTGAGCCCAGGTTTGTCCTTCGCTGCCGTTTTTTGGCTTGTGAATTTCTCTGACTTTCAAACGTTCCAGCAGAGCCTGTCTAAAGACTGACATCTTTCATTGTGGATTATTCAGGTGTGATATCTGTTCGCCTTGCATTTTCTGGGACCTTTGTTTCTTTTCCACAGTATGCTCGTCATGGTCTTTCTCAGCTATCTCACTTAGATATGCTTACCAGTCCGTTCTCCTTCAGTCCAAGTGATTAATTTTGTATTTCTTGAATCACCGTATGTTCTCTAGGCCGAGGTGTGAGTGCTTTCGTGACTCTTGGTTGCTGTCTTTGAATTTGCACCGGTCACTTGTAGGACTCTTTGCTAGCCTAGCCTAGGTCAAAGGAAGCACTGAGAACCCGTGGTCATCTGGGTTGGTTTGACATCCTGAGATCAGAAACTCCAAATTCGACGTGGTCCTGGCAACCCCCTTCATGGACATAATGTTTTTCCGAGACAAATTAGACAAATCTGATGAATTCCTCGCTCCAGGAAAGATATTTTTCTTTCTCTTTTGTGGATTTGGGAAGTTTCGAACTTGATCCCTGACACTTGAGCGTTGCCCTAGATTGCATCTAGATACGGCTTACTTTATTTCTATAGGCTGTGCCATTTGTTTGACCTACATCCTCAGCCCTGGCATGTTTATTTTTCTGGAAACAGAATTGTAATGTTCTAATTTTCAGCCAGCTTCCTTCCATATGGCGTCAAAGCACATTATCAATAATCCTTCTACGGCAAGAGGTCGGGGGAGAGAATTTCATTGCAGCCAAAGTGAGCACTCTAGCCTGGGAGGGCAGCCTTCACAAAGGAACCAAGCCCTCTGGAAAAGGGTGATTTTCAGCACACTTGTAGAGCCCTTCCCAACAAAGAGACCTACCCCAATCATGACAGGGCTCCATTCCTTCGAGGCTTCCAAGACATCTCTTGGAACGCATTAGCATGTAGGGAGTGGGCCCCCGTGACGCCAGAGCTATGGAAAGTGAGACTGATCTTCCAAGAATGCTAGGGGCCTAGGAAAGGAGGCATCGACTCTTCTCTTCAATGTCCTCAAGAGATCCTTCTTGACTATGGATTATGCTTAAGGCAGAAGGACACTGTAGGTCTGATAAGGCCCAAGTGCGGCCTCGTGTTTCCAATCAAGTTTCAAGCTTGAATCAGCATGGCCTCCCCATAGACTTGAATAGATGACAATGTTCTCCTCTCAGTGCTTGTCCCTCGATTCTGGCTTCTTGCCAAGGATTCCTTTCTTATCCCTGGAATCAGAGTCCGTTTGATCTCTTCCAGTTTCTGTGCCCGCTTTCTGTTTGTCAAAGCTGTTTCTGGGTATGTCTCCCTTTAATAGCCCAGCCTAGGCCAATCCTCAGACTGTAACCATGCGGCCATCTTGGGGGACATGTTCACCGTGATGTCATAAAGAAGCTCAGAAGGCTAAGTTGTCCTGACAACCTCCAAGCACACAGAGTTTCAGAGCCATCTCAGACCAGTCTGACTCCTCCCCCTTTCCAGGTAGGATAGTTTTCCTTTTTCTGGATTTCTTGTCGGTTTCTATCTTTCTCCTCGAATTTGGAAAGGCCTGCTCCATTCTCTCTAGACACTGGTTTCTTTCCTGTAAGATTAGCCTGGCTATTATCTCTTACGTCTTGGGAAGAGGGCCAAGTGGGTGGACCTTCCCCAGAGAAAGTCCTGGACTCCCTCCCAAGTTGAAGTTGCCCAGGCAATCCTCTGATGCGCAATGATCGTGTCATCTCCTAGCACTCTGCCAATTCCACCTTGGCAGGTCCCATGTTTTCCTTCCTTCTTCCTTTGGGGAAGTGTACCAGATGCCTTCACAGATTGGAATATTCTCACGGTTCTTTTTCTGGTGCGTATTGAGAACGGACCCTCACAATTGCTACTTCTTTATGACCTCTGTCCGCACCGTACCATGAAATCTCTATTCCCTAACAGTGCTAATGTGATCTGCACCCGTGCTGTGAAAGAGTGAGGCCCGGGTCACACAAGCGGAACGTGGGCACTTGCCCGCTCCACCACAGGGCCGGCCCTGACTTGTACTTTTGGACCAACCTGTGGCCTGAACTTGGGAAGGTTGGGCCTGTTTGGATTATTCGTGAAGCTGATTAGTAGTAACATCATGGACGGTAACATTATGACTTCACCGTTGGTTCCTGGGCTTAGCACGGATCAGGTTCTCTTGGTAGTATTCCTCTTCATGTATTTGGAATGGTCTGCCTTTCTGTAGCATCAGTAAGCCTTTTGAGGTGATTTTCCCTCCTTGGAAGTTCACCTTCTCTAATCTCTTTCAGCCCCCAAAGCTGTATGCCGTCATTCTGAAACCCTTTTTGGATTTTTGCTTTTAGGTGAATTTATTGCCGTAACCCTGCATTAGAACATCGTATGTCTTTCAGATTTACATCCTCATCGATTTCGACTTCCGTGTAGGTTCCATCCTCTTCACCAGCGTAAGCCGAATCACAGGCCCTCACCACACACTTGTGCCTCATCATCTCTTTCACCCTCCCCCACCGCCCCGCTTTGCCTCTGGGCACCCCCGATCAAATGTCCAGTGCCGCCTGTTGGTTAGTGCTTGTTTTTTCTTCTCCATGTAAGTGAGATCCTACGGTATTTGACTTTGTCCCTGGGGCTTGTTTCACTTCCCCTAAATCCCTCCCAGCCGTTCTGGTGCTCACAAATGGCTGGATTGCATCCTTTGTTCCCGCTGAGTGGTCTGCCATTGTGTGGCTATAGCCCATGTTCCTTCTCCATTCGTCCCTTGCTGGGCACCAGGGTGGCTTCCAAGTCTTGGAGAGCGGGAGTAAGGCTGTGGTGAACTGAGTGGTGCACATGTCTTTAGGCGGTAGTGTTTCCGAGTTCTTTGGCTAAACACGCCCCAGAGGAATAGCTGGATCATATGGGACATGGATTCTTAAATTTCGGAGGCAGTTCCACACCGCTTGGCCTAGTGGCTGCACCGGTTTCCACTGCCAGCAGCAGTGCAGGAGGCGTCCCTTCTCTCCACCTCCTCTCTGACACTTGTTGTTTCCTGTCTGCCTCCTTATAGCCATTCTGACCACAGTGAGCTGCTATGTCCTTGCGGTTTGGATTTGCCTTGGCCTCAGACTTAATGAGGGTGAACAAGTTTTCATGCACCTGTTGGCCCTCTTTAGATCTTCTTGGGAGAAATCTCTGTGTCCATCTTTGGCCCAGGTTTTCATTGGCTTGTTCTTTTTCTTGTGGAGACGTGTGAGTTGACTGTTTCTTTGGGCTTTTCACCCCTTGTCCGATGTGTGCTTTGCAAACATCCACTCCCAGTTGTTGTGCTGTCTTTGCATTGAGTCGATGGTTTCCTTGACTGGGCAGAAGCGTCTGCATTTGAGGTGGTCCCGTTTGTTTCTTGTCTCCTTTGCTGCCCTTGCCCAGTCAGACATACTTCTTCCAAATAGGCGGCTCAGACAGATGGCAAAGAGCACTCTGCCTAGGTCTTCTCCTACAAGTTTCACGGTTTCAAGTCTGCCATTCAGGGCTTTAATCCATTCCAGGAGGTGCGTGTGCCAGGTGGAACATCATGGTCTACTCTTGTTGTGTTCCATGTGGCTGTGCAGGCTTCCCAGCACCGTTTATTGGAGAGACTCTCCTTTGTCCACTGTCTCCTCTTGGCTCCCTGGTCGCAAATGGGCTGTCCATGTATGTTTGAGTTGGGCTCTGGGCTCTCGATTCTGTTGCATGGGTCTGTGTTCCTGGTTTTGGGCCCGGACTGTGCCGTTTCGGTACCTAGCGCTTCGTCCTCTATGTTGAAATCAGAAAGTGTGATACGTCCTGCTTTGTTCGTTTTCCTGAGGATTCCTTGGCCTATGCAGGGTCTCTTGTTGCTGGCTAGAAACTTTAGGATTCTCTCTTCTATCTCTCTGGCAAATATGGCTGCAACTTTGACTGGGATTGCATGGAATCCAGAGATTCCTTTCTCCGCTATGGACGTTTCAAGTGTGTTAATTCTTCCATTCCTAGGTCCCGGAATAGCCTTCTTTTTCCTTGTGTCGTCTTGAATTTCTTTCCACAAACGTCTGTTAGTTTTCGATTGACATAGCTTTCACCGGTTTTGCTAAGGTTCTTCATAGAGATCTTCTTCTTCGTACTGGCAAGCTGTGTTTTTTTTTTTTTGTCTGTTTGTGTTTAGCTTCCGTTTTTCTATTCTTTGCAACTTGTAATTGGTTCTGTTTTGCAGAAGTGCATCGCTGTGCTCACATCTGCTGGCAATGCTCCTGTATTTGCTGTGGAAGTCTGGCCCTATCTAACGTCCCTTCCCATCTGCCTCTGCACCCCCTCGGACGCCTGCCCCAGAATGACTGAAGCAGTGGTGAGGAGGCTCACCCCCAGGATTCCAGCCGGCCCACCCCGGGCCACCGACCCAGAAGGTGCGGACCTCACCGCTCCACCACCGGCCGGCCCCTGTCATGTTCCATTGGGACCCTGCAGTTGAGTGCAATGGGGCTTGAATATGCTGCTTGAGCCCAACTCTGGCACTGTGTAGATGAGGCCAGGTTGTTTGTCGGGGCCACTGTGACGTCAGAGGATTGGTCATAATTGTGTGTCTGCTGTCCCGGCAAGCTTCATGGACACAGGGCTTCAGAGCCCGCTTGGAGCAGTCTCATAACTCACCCTTCCCAGTGAGCCCAGGTTTGTCCTTCGCTGCCGTTTTTTGGCTTGTGAATTTCTCTGACTTTCAAACGTTCCAGCAGAGCCTGTCTAAAGACTGACATCTTTCATTGTGGATTATTCAGGTGTGATATCTGTTCGCCTTGCATTTTCTGGGACCTTTGTTTCTTTTCCACAGTATGCTCGTCATGGTCTTTCTCAGCTATCTCACTTAGATATGCTTACCAGTCCGTTCTCCTTCAGTCCAAGTGATTAATTTTGTATTTCTTGAATCACCGTATGTTCTCTAGGCCGAGGTGTGAGTGCTTTCGTGACTCTTGGTTGCTGTCTTTGAATTTGCACCGGTCACTTGTAGGACTCTTTGCTATCCTAGCCTAGGTCAAAGGAAGCACTGAGAACCCGTGGTCATCTGGGTTGGTTTGACATCCTGAGATCAGAAACTCCAAATTCGACGTGGTCCTGGCAACCCCCTTCATGGACATAATGTTTTTCTGAGACAAATTAGACAAATCTGATGAATTCCTCTCTCCAGGAAAGATATTTTTCTTTCTCTTTTGTGGATTTGGGAAGTTTCGAACTTGACCCCTGACACTTGAGCGTTGCCCTAGATTGCATCTAGATACGGCTTACTTTATTTCTATAGGCTGTGCCATTTGTTTGACCTACATCCTCAGCCCTGGCATGTTTATTTTTCTGGAAACAGAATTGTAATGTTCTAATTTTCAGCCAGCTTCCTTCCATAGGGCGTCAAAGCACATTATCAATAATCCTTCTACGGCAAGAGGTCGGGGGAGAGAATTTCATTGGAGCCAAAGTGAGCACTCTAGCCTGGGACGGCAGCCTTCACAAAGGAACCAAGCCCTCTGGAAAAGGGTGATTTTCAGCACACTTGTAGAGCCCTTCCCAACAAAGAGACCTACCCCAATCATGACAGGGCTCCATTCCTTCGAGGCTTCCAAGACATCTCTTGGAACGCATTAGCATGTAGGGAGTGGGCCCTCGTGACGCCAGAGCTATGGAAAGTGAGACTGATCTTCCAAGAATGCTAGGGGCCTATTAAAGGAGGCAGCGACTCTTCTCTTCAATGTCCTCAAGAGATCCTTCTTGACTTTGGATTATGCTTAAGGCAGAAGGACACTGTAGGTCTGATAAGGCCCAAGTGCGGCCTCGTGTTTCCAAGCAAGTTTCAAGCTTGAATCAGCATGGCCTCCCCATAGACTTGAATAGATGACAATGTTCTCCTCTCAGTGCTTGTCCCTCGATTCTCGCTTCTTGCCAAGGATTCCTTTCTTATCCCTGGCATCAGAGTCTGTTTGATCTCTTCCAGTTTCTGTGCCCACTTTCTGTTTGTCAAAGCTGTTTCTGGGTATGTCTCCCTTTAATAGCCCAGCCTAGGCCAATCCTCAGACTGTAACCATGCGGCCATCTTGGGGGACATGTTCACCGTGATGTCATAAAGAAGCTCAGAAGGCTAAGTTGTCCTGACAACCTCCAAGCACACAGAGATTCAGAGCCATCTCAGACCAGTCTGACTCCTCCCCCTTTCCAGGAAGGATAGTTTTCCTTTTTCTGGATGTCTTGTCGGTTTCTATCTTTCTCCTCGAATTTGGAAAGGCCTGCTCCATTCTCTCTAGACACTGGTTTCTTTCCTGTAAGATTAGCCCGGCTATTATCTCTTACGTCTTGGGAAGAGGGCCAAGTGGGTGGACCTTCCCCAGAGAAAGTCCTGGACTCCCTCCCAAGTTGAAGTTGCCCAGGCAATCCTCTGATGCGCAATGATCGTGTCATCTCCTAGCACTCTGCCAATTCCGCCTTGGCAGGTAACATGTTTTCCTTCCTTCTTCCTTTGGGGAAGTGTACCAGATGCCTTCACAGATTGGAATATTCTCACGGTTCTTTTTCCGGTGCGTATTGAGAACGGACCCTCACAATTGCTACTTCTTTATGACCTCTGTCCGCACCGTACCATGAAATCTCTATTCCCTAACAGTGCTAATGTGATCTGCACCCGTGCTGTGAAAGAGTGAGGCCCGGGTCACGCAAGCGGAACTTTGGCACTTGCCCGCTCCACCACAGGGCCGGCCCTGACTTGTACTTTTGGACCAACCTGTGGCCTGAACTTGGGAAGGTTGGGCCTGTTTGGATTATTCGTGAAGCTGATTAGTAGTAACATCATGGACGGTAACATTATGACTTCACCGTTGGTTCCTGGGCTTAGCACGGATCAGGTTCTCTTGGTAGTATTCCTCTTCATGTATTTGGAATGGTCTACCTTTCTGTAGCATCAGTAAGCCTTTTGAGGTGATTTTCCCTCCTTGGAAGTTCACCTTCTCTAATCTCTTTCAGCCCCCAAAGCTGTATGCCGTCATTCTGAACCCCTTTTTGGATTTTTGCTTTTAGGTGAATTTATTGCCGTAACCCTGCATTAGAACATCGTATGTCTTTCAGATTTACATCCTCATCGATTTAGACTTCCGTGTAGGTTCCATCCTCTTCACCAGCGTAAGCCGAATCACAGGCCCTCACCACACACTTGTGCCTCATCATCTCTTTCACCCTCCCCCACCGCCCCGCTTTGCCTCTGGGCACCCCCGATCAAATGTCCAGTGCCACCTGTTGGTTAGTGCTTGTTTTTTCTTCTCCTTGTAAGTGAGATCCTACGGTATTTGACTTTGTCCCTGGGGCTTGTTTCACTTCCCCTAAATCCCTCCCAGCCGTTCTGGTGCTCACAAATGGCTGGATTGCATCCTTTGTTCCCGCTGAGTGGTCTGCCATTGTGTGGCTATAGCCCATGTTCCTTCTCCATTCGTCCCTTGCTGGGCACCAGGGTGGCTTCCAAGTCTTGGAGAGCGGGAGTAAGGCTGTGGTGAACTGAGTGGTGCACATGTCTTTAGGCGGTAGTGTTTCCGAGTTCTTTGGCTAAACACGCCCCAGAGGAATAGCTGGATCATATGGGACATGGATTCTTAAATTTCGGAGGCAGTTCCACACCGCTTGGCCTAGTGGCTGCACCGGTTTCCACTGCCAGCAGCAGTGCAGGAGGCGTCCCTTCTCTCCACCTCCTCTCTGACACTTGTTGTTTCCTGTCTGCCTCCTTATAGCCATTCTGACCACAGTGAGCTGCTATGTCCTTGCGGTTTGGATTTGCCTTGGCCTCAGACTTAATGAGGGTGAACAAGTTTTCATGCACCTGTTGGCCCTCTTTAGATCTTCTTGGGAGAAATCTCTGTGTCCATCTTTGGCCCAGGTTTTCATTGGCTTGTTCTTTTTCTTGTGGAGACGTGTGAGTTGACTGTTTCTTTGGGCTTTTCACCCCTTGTCCGATGTGTGCTTTGAAAACATCCACTCCCAGTTGTTGTGCTGTCTTTGCATTGAGTCGATGGTTTCCTTGACTGGGCAGAAGCGTCTGCATTTGAGGTGGTCCCGTTTGTTTCTTGTCTCCTTTGCTGCCCTTGCCCAGTCAGACATACTTCTTCCAAATAGGCGGCTCAGACAGATGGCAAAGAGCACTCTGCCTAGGTCTTCTCCTACAAGTTTCACGGTTTCAAGTCTGCCATTCAGGGCTTTAATCCATTCCAGGAGGTGCGTGTGCCAGGTGGAACATCATGGTCTACTCTTGTTGTGTTCCATGTGGCTGTGCAGGCTTCCCAGCACCGTTTCTTGGAGAGACTCTCCTTTGTCCACTGTCTCCTCTTGGCTCCCTGGTCGCAAATGGGCTGTCCATGTATGTTTGAGTTGGGCTCTGGGCTCTCGATTCTGTTGCATGGGTCTGTGTGCCTGTTTTTGGGCCCGGACTGTGCCGTTTCGGTACCTAGCGCTTCGTCCTCTATGTTGAAATCAGAAAGTGTGATACGTCCTGCTTTGTTCGTTTTCCTGAGGATTCCTTGGCCTATGCAGGGTCTCTTGTTGCTGGCTAGAAACTTTAGGATTCTCTCTTCTATCTCTCTGGCAAATATGGCTGCAACTTTGACTGGGATTGCATGGAATCCAGAGATTCCTTTCTCCGCTATGGACGTTTCAAGTGTGTTAATTCTTCCATTCCCAGGTCCCGGAATATCCTTTTTTTTCCTTGTGTCGTCTTGAATTTCTTTCCACAAACGTCTGTTAGTTTTCGATTGACATAGCTTTCACCGGTTTTGCTAAGGTTCTTCATAGAGATCTTCTTCTTCGTACTGGCAAGCTGTGTTTTTTTTTTGTTGTCTGTTTGTGTTTAGCTTCCGTTTTTCTATTCTTTGCAACTTGTAATTGGTTCTGTTTTGCAGAAGTGCATCGCTGTGCTCACATCTGCTGGCAATGCTCCTGTATTTGCTGTGGAAGCCTGGCCCTATGTAACGTCCCTTCCCATGTGCCTCTGCACCCCCTCGGACGCCTGCCCCAGAATGACTGAAGCAGTGGTGAGGAGGCTCACCCCCAGGATTCCAGCCGGGCCACCCAGGGCCACCGACCCAGAAGGTGCGGACCTCACCGCTCCACCACCGGCAGGCCCCTTTCATGTTCCATTGGGAACCTGCAGTTGAGTGCAATGGGGCTTGAATATGCTGCTTGAGCCCAACTCTGGCACTGTTAGATGAGGCCAGGTTGTTTGTCGGGGCCACTGTGACGTCAGAGGATTGGTCATAATTGTGTGTCTGCTGTCCCGGCAAGCTTCATGGACACAGGGCTTCAGAGCCCGCTTGGAGCAGTCTCATAACTCACCCTTCCCAGTGAGCCCAGGTTTGTCCTTCACTGCCGTTTCTTGGCTTGTGAATTTCTCTGACTTTCAAACGTTCCAGCAGAGCCTGTCTAAAGACTGACATCTTTCATTGTGGATTATTCAGGTGTGATATCTGTTCGCCTTGCATTTTCTGGGACCTTTGTTTCTTTTCCACAGTATGCTCGTCATGGTCTTTCTCAGCTATCTCACTTAGATATGCTTACCAGTCCGTTCTCCTTCAGTCCAAGTGATTAATTTTGTATTTCTTGAATCACCGTATGTTCTCTAGGCCGAGGTGTGAGTGCTTTCGTGACTCTTGGTTGCTGTCTTTGAATTTGCACCGGTCACTTGTACGACTATTTGCTATCCTAGCCTAGGTCAAAGGAAGCACTGAGAACCCGTGGTCATCTGGGTTGGTTTGACATCCTGAGATCAGAAACTCCAAATTCGACGTGGTCCTGGCAACCCCCTTCATGGACATAATGTTTTTCCGAGACAAATTAGACAAATCTGATGAATTCCTCTCTCCAGGAAAGATATTTTTCTTTCTCTTTTGTGGATTTGGGAAGTTTCGAACTTGACCCCTGACACTTGAGCGTTGCCCTAGATTGCATCTAGATACGGCTTACTTTATTTCTATAGGCTGTGCCATTTGTTTGACCTACATCCTCAGCCCTGGCATGTTTATTTTTCTGGAAACAGAATTGTAATGTTCTAATTTTCAGCCAGCTTCTTTCCATAGGGCGTCAAAGCACATAATCAATAATCCTTCTACGGCAAGAGGTCGGGGGAGAGAATTTCATTGGAGCCAAAGTGAGCACTCTAGCCTGGGAGGGCAGCCTTCACAAAGGAACCAAGCCCTCTGGAAAAGGGTGATTTTCAGCACACTTGTAGAGCCCTTCCCAACAAAGAGACCTACCCCAATCATGACAGGGCTCCATTCCTTCGAGGCTTCCAAGACATCTCTTGGAACGCATTAGCATGTAGGGAGTGGGCCCTCGTGACGCCAGAGCTATGGAAAGTGAGACTGATCTTCCAAGAATGCTAGGGGCCTAGGAAAGGAGGCATCGACTCTTCTCTTCAATGTCCTCAAGAGATCCTTCTTGACTTTGGATTATGCTTAAGGCAGAAGGACACTGTAGGTCTGATAAGGCCCAAGTGCGGCCTCGTGTTTCCAATCAAGTTTCAAGCTTGAATCAGCATGGCCTCCCCATAGACTTGAATAGATGACAATGTTCTCCTCTCAGTGCTTGTCCCTCGATTCTGGCTTCTTGCCAAGGATTCCTTTCTTATCCCTGGAATCAGAGTCCGTTTGATCTCTTCCAGTTTCTGTGCCCGCTTTCTGTTTGTCAAAGCTGTTTCTGGGTATGTCTCCCTTTAATAGCCCAGCCTAGGCCAATCCTCAGACTGTAACCATGCGGCCATCTTGGGGGACATGTTCACCGTGATGTCATAAAGAAGCTCAGAAGGCTAAGTTGTCCTGACAACCTCCAAGCACACAGAGTTTCAGAGCCATCTCAGACCAGTCTGACTCCTCCCCCTTTCCAGGTAGGATAGTTTTCCTTTTTCTGGATTTCTTGTCGGTTTCTATCTTTCTCCTCGAATTTGGAAAGGCCTGCTCCATTCTCTCTAGACACTGGTTTCTTTCCTGTAAGATTACCCCGGCTATTATCTCTTACGTCTTGGGAAGAGGGCCAAGTGGGTGGACCTTCCCCAGAGAAAGTCCTGGACTCCCTCCCAAGTTGAAGTTGCCCAGGCAATCCTCTGATGCGCAATGATCGTGTCATCGCCTAGCACTCTGCCAATTCCACCTTGGCAGGTCCCATGTTTTCCTTCCTTCTTCCTTTGGGGAAGTGTACCAGATGCCTTCACAGATTGGAATATTCTCACGGTTCTTTTTCTGGTGCGTATTGAGAACGGACCCTCACAATTGCTACTTCTTTATGACCTCTGTCCGCACCGTACCATGAAATCTCTATTCCCTAACAGTGCTAATGTGATCTGCACCCGTGCTGTGAAAGAGTGAGGCCCGGGTCACGCAAGCGGAACGTGGGCACTTGCCCGCTCCACCACAGGGCCGGCCCTGACTTGTACTTTTGGACCAACCTGTGGCCTGAACTTGGGAAGGTTGGGCCTGTTTGGATTATTCGTGATGCTGATTAGTAGTAACATCATGGACGGTAACATTATGACTTCACCGTTGGTTCCTGGGCTTAGCACGGATCAGGTTCTCTTGGTAGTATTCCTCTTCATGTATTTGGAATGGTCTACCTTTCTGTAGCATCAGTAAGCCTTTTGAGGTGATTTTCCCTCCTTGGAAGTTCACCTTCTCTAATCTCTTTCAGCCCCCAAAGCTGTATGCCGTCATTCTGAACCCCTTTTTGGATTTTTGCTTTTAGGTGAATTTATTGCCGTAACCCTGCATTAGAACATCGTATGTCTTTCAGATTTACATCCTCATCGATTTAGACTTCCGTGTAGGTTCCATCCTCTTCACCAGCGTAAGCCGAATCACAGGCCCTCACCACACACTTGTGCCTCATCATCTCTTTCACCCTCCCCCACCGCCCCGCTTTGCCTCTGGGCACCCCCGATCAAATGTCCAGTGCCACCTGTTGGTTAGTGCTTGTTTTTTCTTCTCCTTGTAAGTGAGATCCTACGGTATTTGACTTTGTCCCTGGGGCTTGTTTCACTTCCCCTAAATCCCTCCCAGCCGTTCTGGTGCTCACAAATGGCTGGATTGCATCCTTTGTTCCCGCTGAGTGGTCTGCCATTGTGTGGCTATAGCCCATGTTCCTTCTCCATTCGTCCCTTGCTGGGCACCAGGGTGGCTTCCAAGTCTTGGAGAGCGGGAGTAAGGCTGTGGTGAACTGAGTGGTGCACATGTCTTTAGGCGGTAGTGTTTCCGAGTTCTTTGGCTAAACACGCCCCAGAGGAATAGCTGGATCATATGGGACATGGATTCTTAAATTTCGGAGGCAGTTCCACACCGCTTGGCCTAGTGGCTGCACCGGTTTCCACTGCCAGCAGCAGTGCAGGAGGCGTCCCTTCTCTCCACCTCCTCTCTGACACTTGTTGTTTCCTGTCTGCCTCCTTATAGCCATTCTGACCACAGTGAGCTGCTATGTCCTTGCGGTTTGGATTTGCCTTGGCCTCAGACTTAATGAGGGTGAACAAGTTTTCATGCACCTGTTGGCCCTCTTTAGATCTTCTTGGGGGAAATCTCTGTGTCCATCTTTGGCCCAGGTATTCATTGGCTTGTTCTTTTTCTTGTGGAGACGTGTGAGTTGACTGTTTCTTTGGGCTTTTCACCCCTTGTCCGATGTGTGCTTTGCAAACATCCACTCCCAGTTGTTGTGCTGTCTTTGCATTGAGTCGATGGTTTCCTTGACTGGGCAGAAGTGTCTGCATTTGAGGTGGTCCCGTTTGTTTCTTGTCTCCTTTGCTGCCCTTGCCCAGTCAGACATACTTCTTCCAAATAGGCGGCTCAGACAGATGGCAAAGAGCACTCTGCCTAGGTCTTCTCCTACAAGTTTCACGGTTTCAAGTCTGCCATTCAGGGCTTTAATCCATTCCAGGAGGTGCGTGTGCCAGGTGGAACATCATGGTCTACTCTCGTTGTGTTCCATGTGGCTGTGCAGGCTTCCCAGCACCGTTTCTTGGAGAGACTCTCCTTTGTCCACTGTCTCCTCTTGGCTCCCTGGTCGCAAATGGGCTGTCCATGTATGTTTGAGTTGGGCTCTGGGCTCTCGATTCTGTTGCATGGGTCTGTGTGCCTGTTTTTGGGCCCGGACTGTGCCGTTTCGGTACCTAGCGCTTCGTCCTCTATGTTGAAATCAGAAAGTGTGATACGTCCTGCTTTGTTCGTTTTCCTGAGGATTCCTTGGCCTATGCAGGGTCTCTTGTTGCTGGCTGGAAACTTTAGGATTCTCTCTTCTATCTCTCTGGCAAATATGGCTGCAACTTTGACTGGGATTGCATGGAATCCAGAGATTCCTTTCTCCGCTATGGACGTTTCAAGTGTGTTAATTCTTCCATTCCTAGGTCCCGGAATATCCTTCTTTTTCCTTGTGTCGTCTTGAATTTCTTTCCACAAACGTCTGTTAGTTTTCGATTGACATAGCTTTCACCGGTTTTGCTAAGGTTCTTCATAGAGATCTTCTTCTTCGTACTGGCAAGCTGTGCTTTTTTTTCTTTGTCTGTTTGTGTTTAGCTTCCGTTTTTCTATTCTTTGCAACTTGTAATTGGTTCTGTTTTGCAGAAGTGCATCGCTGTGCTCACATCTGCTGGCAATGCTCCTGTATTTGCTGTGGAAGTCTGGCCCTATCTAACGTCCCTTCCCATCTGCCTCTGCACCCCCTCGGACGCCTGCCCCAGAATGACTGAAGCAGTGGTGAGGAGGCTCACCCCCAGGATTCCAGCCGGCCCACCCCGGGCCACCGACCCAGAAGGTGCGGACCTCACTGCTCCACCACTGGCCGGCCCCATTCATGTTCCATTGGGATCCTGCAGTTGAGTGCAATGGGGCTTGAATATGCTGCTTGAACCCAACTCTGGCACTGTTAGATGAGGCCAGGTTGTTTGTCGGGGCCACTGTGACGTCAGAGGATTGGTCATAATTGTGTGTCTGCTGTCCCGGCAAGCTTCATGGACACAGGGCTTCAGAGCCCGCTTGGAGCAGTCTCATAACTCACCCTTCCCAGTGAGCCCAGGTTTGTCCTTCGCTGCCGTTTTTTGGCTTGTGAATTTCTCTGACTTTCAAACGTTCCAGCAGAGCCTGTCTAAAGACTGACATCTTTCATTGTGGATTATTCAGGTGTGATATCTGTTCGCCTTGCATTTTCTGGGACCTTTGTTTCTTTTCCACAGTATGCTCGTCATGGTCTTTCTCAGCTATCTCACTTAGATATGCTTACCAGTCCGTTCTCCTTCAGTCCAAGTGATTAATTTTGTATTTCTTGAATCACCGTATGTTCTCTAGGCCGAGGTGTGAGTGCTTTCGTGACTCTTGGTTGCTGTCTTTGAATTTGCACCGGTCACTTGTAGGACTCTTTGCTAGCCTAGCCTAGGTCAAAGGAAGCACTGAGAACCCGTGGTCATCTGGGTTGGTTTGACATCCTGAGATCAGAAACTCCAAATTCGACGTGGTCCTGGCAACCCCCTTCATGGACATAATGTTTTTCCGAGACAAATTAGACAAATCTGATGAATTCCTCTCTCCAGGAAAGATATTTTTCTTTCTCTTTTGTGGATTTGGGAAGTTTCGAACTTGACCCCTGACACTTGAGCGTTGCCCTAGATTGCATCTAGATACGGCTTACTTTATTTCTATAGGCTGTGCCATTTGTTTGACCTACATCCTCAGCCCTGGCATGTTTATTTTTCTGGAAACAGAATTGTAATGTTCTAATTTTCAGCCAGCTTCTTTCCATAGGGCGTCAAAGCACATAATCAATAATCCTTCTACGGCAAGAGGTCGGGGGAGAGAATTTCATTGGAGCCAAAGTGAGCACTCTAGCCTGGGAGGGCAGCCTTCACAAAGGAACCAAGCCCTCTGGAAAAGGGTGATTTTCAGCACACTTGTAGAGCCCTTCCCAACAAAGAGACCTACCCCAATCATGACAGGGCTCCATTCCTTCGAGGCTTCCAAGACATCTCTTGGAACGCATTAGCATGTAGGGAGTGGGCCCTCGTGACGCCAGAGCTATGGAAAGTGAGACTGATCTTCCAAGAATGCTAGGGGCCTAGGAAAGGAGGCATCGACTCTTCTCTTCAATGTCCTCAAGAGATCCTTCTTGACTTTGGATTATGCTTAAGGCAGAAGGACACTGTAGGTCTGATAAGGCCCAAGTGCGGCCTCGTGTTTCCAATCAAGTTTCAAGCTTGAATCAGCATGGCCTCCCCATAGACTTGAATAGATGACAATGTTCTCCTCTCAGTGCTTGTCCCTCGATTCTGGCTTCTTGCCAAGGATTCCTTTCTTATCCCTGGAATCAGAGTCCGTTTGATCTCTTCCAGTTTCTGTGCCCGCTTTCTGTTTGTCAAAGCTGTTTCTGGGTATGTCTCCCTTTAATAGCCCAGCCTAGGCCAATCCTCAGACTGTAACCATGCGGCCATCTTGGGGGACATGTTCACCGTGATGTCATAAAGAAGCTCAGAAGGCTAAGTTGTCCTGACAACCTCCAAGCACACAGAGTTTCAGAGCCATCTCAGACCAGTCTGACTCCTCCCCCTTTCCAGGTAGGATAGTTTTCCTTTTTCTGGATTTCTTGTCGGTTTCTATCTTTCTCCTCGAATTTGGAAAGGCCTGCTCCATTCTCTCTAGACACTGGTTTCTTTCCTGTAAGATTACCCCGGCTATTATCTCTTACGTCTTGGGAAGAGGGCCAAGTGGGTGGACCTTCCCCAGAGAAAGTCCTGGACTCCCTCCCAAGTTGAAGTTGCCCAGGCAATCCTCTGATGCGCAATGATCGTGTCATCGCCTAGCACTCTGCCAATTCCACCTTGGCAGGTCCCATGTTTTCCTTCCTTCTTCCTTTGGGGAAGTGTACCAGATGCCTTCACAGATTGGAATATTCTCACGGTTCTTTTTCTGGTGCGTATTGAGAACGGACCCTCACAATTGCTACTTCTTTATGACCTCTGTCCGCACCGTACCATGAAATCTCTATTCCCTAACAGTGCTAATGTGATCTGCACCCGTGCTGTGAAAGAGTGAGGCCCGGGTCACGCAAGCGGAACGTGGGCACTTGCCCGCTCCACCACAGGGCCGGCCCTGACTTGTACTTTTGGACCAACCTGTGGCCTGAACTTGGGAAGGTTGGGCCTGTTTGGATTATTCGTGATGCTGATTAGTAGTAACATCATGGACGGTAACATTATGACTTCACCGTTGGTTCCTGGGCTTAGCACGGATCAGGTTCTCTTGGTAGTATTCCTCTTCATGTATTTGGAATGGTCTACCTTTCTGTAGCATCAGTAAGCCTTTTGAGGTGATTTTCCCTCCTTGGAAGTTCACCTTCTCTAATCTCTTTCAGCCCCCAAAGCTGTATGCCGTCATTCTGAACCCCTTTTTGGATTTTTGCTTTTAGGTGAATTTATTGCCGTAACCCTGCATTAGAACATCGTATGTCTTTCAGATTTACATCCTCATCGATTTAGACTTCCGTGTAGGTTCCATCCTCTTCACCAGCGTAAGCCGAATCACAGGCCCTCACCACACACTTGTGCCTCATCATCTCTTTCACCCTCCCCCACCGCCCCGCTTTGCCTCTGGGCACCCCCGATCAAATGTCCAGTGCCACCTGTTGGTTAGTGCTTGTTTTTTCTTCTCCTTGTAAGTGAGATCCTACGGTATTTGACTTTGTCCCTGGGGCTTGTTTCACTTCCCCTAAATCCCTCCCAGCCGTTCTGGTGCTCACAAATGGCTGGATTGCATCCTTTGTTCCCGCTGAGTGGTCTGCCATTGTGTGGCTATAGCCCATGTTCCTTCTCCATTCGTCCCTTGCTGGGCACCAGGGTGGCTTCCAAGTCTTGGAGAGCGGGAGTAAGGCTGTGGTGAACTGAGTGGTGCACATGTCTTTAGGCGGTAGTGTTTCCGAGTTCTTTGGCTAAACACGCCCCAGAGGAATAGCTGGATCATATGGGACATGGATTCTTAAATTTCGGAGGCAGTTCCACACCGCTTGGCCTAGTGGCTGCACCGGTTTCCACTGCCAGCAGCAGTGCAGGAGGCGTCCCTTCTCTCCACCTCCTCTCTGACACTTGTTGTTTCCTGTCTGCCTCCTTATAGCCATTCTGACCACAGTGAGCTGCTATGTCCTTGCGGTTTGGATTTGCCTTGGCCTCAGACTTAATGAGGGTGAACAAGTTTTCATGCACCTGTTGGCCCTCTTTAGATCTTCTTGGGGGAAATCTCTGTGTCCATCTTTGGCCCAGGTATTCATTGGCTTGTTCTTTTTCTTGTGGAGACGTGTGAGTTGACTGTTTCTTTGGGCTTTTCACCCCTTGTCCGATGTGTGCTTTGCAAACATCCACTCCCAGTTGTTGTGCTGTCTTTGCATTGAGTCGATGGTTTCCTTGACTGGGCAGAAGTGTCTGCATTTGAGGTGGTCCCGTTTGTTTCTTGTCTCCTTTGCTGCCCTTGCCCAGTCAGACATACTTCTTCCAAATAGGCGGCTCAGACAGATGGCAAAGAGCACTCTGCCTAGGTCTTCTCCTACAAGTTTCACGGTTTCAAGTCTGCCATTCAGGGCTTTAATCCATTCCAGGAGGTGCGTGTGCCAGGTGGAACATCATGGTCTACTCTCGTTGTGTTCCATGTGGCTGTGCAGGCTTCCCAGCACCGTTTCTTGGAGAGACTCTCCTTTGTCCACTGTCTCCTCTTGGCTCCCTGGTCGCAAATGGGCTGTCCATGTATGTTTGAGTTGGGCTCTGGGCTCTCGATTCTGTTGCATGGGTCTGTGTGCCTGTTTTTGGGCCCGGACTGTGCCGTTTCGGTACCTAGCGCTTCGTCCTCTATGTTGAAATCAGAAAGTGTGATACGTCCTGCTTTGTTCGTTTTCCTGAGGATTCCTTGGCCTATGCAGGGTCTCTTGTTGCTGGCTGGAAACTTTAGGATTCTCTCTTCTATCTCTCTGGCAAATATGGCTGCAACTTTGACTGGGATTGCATGGAATCCAGAGATTCCTTTCTCCGCTATGGACGTTTCAAGTGTGTTAATTCTTCCATTCCTAGGTCCCGGAATATCCTTCTTTTTCCTTGTGTCGTCTTGAATTTCTTTCCACAAACGTCTGTTAGTTTTCGATTGACATAGCTTTCACCGGTTTTGCTAAGGTTCTTCATAGAGATCTTCTTCTTCGTACTGGCAAGCTGTGCTTTTTTTTCTTTGTCTGTTTGTGTTTAGCTTCCGTTTTTCTATTCTTTGCAACTTGTAATTGGTTCTGTTTTGCAGAAGTGCATCGCTGTGCTCACATCTGCTGGCAATGCTCCTGTATTTGCTGTGGAAGTCTGGCCCTATCTAACGTCCCTTCCCATCTGCCTCTGCACCCCCTCGGACGCCTGCCCCAGAATGACTGAAGCAGTGGTGAGGAGGCTCACCCCCAGGATTCCAGCCGGCCCACCCCGGGCCACCGACCCAGAAGGTGCGGACCTCACTGCTCCACCACTGGCCGGCCCCATTCATGTTCCATTGGGATCCTGCAGTTGAGTGCAATGGGGCTTGAATATGCTGCTTGAACCCAACTCTGGCACTGTTAGATGAGGCCAGGTTGTTTGTCGGGGCCACTGTGACGTCAGAGGATTGGTCATAATTGTGTGTCTGCTGTCCCGGCAAGCTTCATGGACACAGGGCTTCAGAGCCCGCTTGGAGCAGTCTCATAACTCACCCTTCCCAGTGAGCCCAGGTTTGTCCTTCGCTGCCGTTTTTTGGCTTGTGAATTTCTCTGACTTTCAAACGTTCCAGCAGAGCCTGTCTAAAGACTGACATCTTTCATTGTGGATTATTCAGGTGTGATATCTGTTCGCCTTGCATTTTCTGGGACCTTTGTTTCTTTTCCACAGTATGCTCGTCATGGTCTTTCTCAGCTATCTCACTTAGATATGCTTACCAGTCCGTTCTCCTTCAGTCCAAGTGATTAATTTTGTATTTCTTGAATCACCGTATGTTCTCTAGGCCGAGGTGTGAGTGCTTTCGTGACTCTTGGTTGCTGTCTTTGAATTTGCACCGGTCACTTGTAGGACTCTTTGCTAGCCTAGCCTAGGTCAAAGGAAGCACTGAGAACCCGTGGTCATCTGGGTTGGTTTGACATCCTGAGATCAGAAACTCCAAATTCGACGTGGTCCTGGCAACCCCCTTCATGGACATAATGTTTTTCCGAGACAAATTAGACAAATCTGATGAATTCCTCTCTCCAGGAAAGATATTTTTCTTTCTCTTTTGTGGATTTGGGAAGTTTCGAACTTGACCCCTGACACTTGAGCGTTGCCCTAGATTGCATCTAGATACGGCTTACTTTATTTCTATAGGCTGTGCCATTTGTTTGACCTACATCCTCAGCCCTGGCATGTTTATTTTTCTGGAAACAGAATTGTAATGTTCTAATTTTCAGCCAGCTTCTTTCCATAGGGCGTCAAAGCACATAATCAATAATCCTTCTACGGCAAGAGGTCGGGGGAGAGAATTTCATTGGAGCCAAAGTGAGCACTCTAGCCTGGGAGGGCAGCCTTCACAAAGGAACCAAGCCCTCTGGAAAAGGGTGATTTTCAGCACACTTGTAGAGCCCTTCCCAACAAAGAGACCTACCCCAAGCATGACAGGGCTCCATTCCTTCGAGGCTTCCAAGACATCTCTTGGAACGCATTAGCATGTAGGGAGTGGGCCCCCGTGACGCCAGAGCTATGGAAAGTGAGACTGATCTTCCAAGAATGCTAGGGGCCTAGGAAAGGAGGCATCGACTCTTCTCTTCAATGTCCTCAAGAGATCCTTCTTGACTATGGATTATGCTTAAGGCAGAAGGACACTGTAGGTCTGATAAGGCCCAAGTGCGGCCTCGTGTTTCCAATCAAGTTTCAAGCTTGAATCAGCATGGCCTCCCCATAGACTTGAATAGATGACAATGTTCTCCTCTCAGTGCTTGTCCCTCGATTCTGGCTTCTTGCCAAGGATTCCTTTCTTATCCCTGGAATCAGAGCCCGTTTGATCTCTTCCAGTTTCTGTGCCCGCTTTCTGTTTGTCAAAGCTGTTTCTGGGTATGTCTCCCTTTAATAGCCCAGCCTAGGCCAATCCTCAGACTGTAACCATGCGGCCATCTTGGGGGACATGTTCACCGTGATGTCATAAAGAAGCTCAGAAGGCTAAGTTGTCCTGACAACCTCCAAGCACGCAGAGTTTCAGAGCCATCTCAGACCAGTCTGACTCCTCCCCCTTTCCAGGTAGGATAGTTTTCCTTTTTCTGGATTTCTTGTCGGTTTCTATCTTTCTCCTCGAATTTGGAAAGGCCTGCTCCATTCTCTCTAGACACTGGTTTCTTTCCTGTAAGATTACCCCGGCTATTATCTCTTACGTCTTGGGAAGAGGGCCAAGTGGGTGGACCTTCCCCAGAGAAAGTCCTGGACTCCCTCCCAAGTTGAAGTTGCCCAGGCAATCCTCTGATGCGCAATGATCGTGTCATCGCCTAGCACTCTGCCAATTCCACCTTGGCAGGTCCCATGTTTTCCTTCCTTCTTCCTTTGGGGAAGTGTACCAGATGCCTTCACAGATTGGAATATTCTCACGGTTCTTTTTCTGGTGCGTATTGAGAACGGACCCTCACAATTGCTACTTCTTTATGACCTCTGTCCACACCGTACCATGAAATCTCTATTCCCTAACAGTGCTAATGTGATCTGCACCCGTGCTGTGAAAGAGTGAGGCCCGGGTCACACAAGCGGAACGTGGGCACTTGCTCGCTCCACCACAGGGCCGGCCCTGACTTGTACTTTTGGACCAACCTGTGGCCTGAACTTGGGAAGGTTGGGCCTGTTTGGATTATTCGTGAAGCTGATTAGTAGTAACATCATGGACGGTAACATTATGACTTCACCGTTGGTTCCTGGGCTTAGCACGGATCAGGTTCTCTTGGTAGTATTCCTCTTCATGTATTTGGAATGGTCTGCCTTTCTGTAGCATCAGTAAGCCTTTTGAGGTGATTTTCCCTCCTTGGAAGTTCACCTTCTCTAATCTCTTTCAGCCCCCAAAGCTGTATGCCGTCATTCTGCAACCCTTTTTGGATTTTTGCTTTTAGGTGAATTTATTGCCGTAACCCTGCATTAGAACATCGTATGTCTTTCAGATTTACATCCTCATCGATTTAGACTTCCGTGTAGGTTCCATCCTCTTCACCAGCGTAAGCCGAATCACAGGCCCTCACCACACACTTGTGCCTCATCATCTCTTTCACCCTCCCCCACCGCCCCGCTTTGCCTCTGGGCACCCCCGATCAAATGTCCCGTGCCGCCTGTTGGTTAGTGCTTGTTTTTTCTTCTCCTTGTAAGTGAGATCCTACGGTATTTGACTTTGTCCCTGGGGCTTGTTTCACTTCCCCTAAATCCCTCCCAGCCGTTCTGGTGCTCACAAATGGCTGGATTGCATCCTTTGTTCCCGCTGAGTGGTCTGCCATTGTGTGGCTATAGCCCATGTTCCTTCTCCATTCGTCCCTTGCTGGGCACCAGGGTGGCTTCCAAGTCTTGGAGAGCGGGAGTAAGGCTGTGGTGAACTGAGTGGTGCACATGTCTTTAGGCGGTAGTGTTTCTGAGTTCTTTGGCTAAACACGCCCCAGAGGAATAGCTGGATCATATGGGACATGGATTCTTAAATTTCGGAGGCAGTTCCACACCGCTTGGCCTAGTGGCTGCACCGGTTTCCACTGCCAGCAGCAGTGCAGGAGGCGTCCCTTCTCTCCACCTCCTCTCTGACACTTGTTGTTTCCTGTCTGCCTCCTTATAGCCATTCTGACCACAGTGAGCTGCTATGTCCTTGCGGTTTGGATTTGCCTTGGCCTCAGACTTAATGAGGGTGAACAAGTTTTCATGCACCTGTTGGCCCTCTTTAGATCTTCTTGGGAGAAATCTCTGTGTCCATCTTTGGCCCAGGTTTTCATTGGCTTGTTCTTTTTCTTGTGGAGACGTGTGAGTTGACTGTTTCTTTGGGCTTTTCACCCCTTGTCCGATGTGTGCTTTGCAAACATCCACTCCCAGTTGTTGTGCTGTCTTTGCATTGAGTCGATGGTTTCCTTGACTGGGCAGAAGCGTCTGCATTTGAGGTGGTCCCGTTTGTTTCTTGTCTCCTTTGCTGCCCTTGCCCAGTCAGACATACTTCTTCCAAATAGGCGGCTCAGACAGATGGCAAAGAGCACTCTGCCTAGGTCTTCTCCTACAAGTTTCACGGTTTCAAGTCTGCCATTCAGGGCTTTAATCCATTCCAGGAGGTGCGTGTGCCAGGTGGAACATCATGGTCTACTCTCGTTGTGTTCCATGTGGCTGTGCAGGCTTCCCAGCACCGTTTCTTGGAGAGACTCTCCTTTGTCCACTGTCTCCTCTTGGCTCCCAGGTCGCAAATGGGCTGTCCATGTATGTTTGAGTTGGGCTCTGGGCTCTCGATTCTGTTGCATGGGTGTGTGTGCCTGTTTTTGGGCCCGGACTGTGCCGTTTCGGTACCTAGCGCTTCGTCCTCTATGTTGAAATCAGAAAGTGTGATACGTCCTGCTTTGTTCGTTTTCCTGAGGATTCCTTGGCCTATGCAGGGTCTCTTGTTGCTGGCTAGAAACTTTAGGATTCTCTCTTCTATCTCTCTGGCAAATATGGCTGCAACTTTGACTGGGATTGCATGGAATCCAGAGATTCCTTTCTCCGCTATGGACGTTTCAAGTGTGTTAATTCTTCCATTCCTAGGTCCCGGAATATCCTTCTTTTTCCTTGTGTCGTCTTGAATTTCTTTCCACAAACGTCTGTTAGTTTTCGATTGACATAGCTTTCACCGGTTTTGCTAAGGTTCTTCATAGAGATCTTCTTCTTCGTACTGGCAAGCTGTGTTTTTTTTTTTTTTTGTCTGTTTGTGTTTAGCTTCCGTTTTTCTATTCTTTGCAACTTGTAATTGGTTCTGTTTTGCAGAAGTGCATCGCTGTGCTCACATCTGCTGGCAATGCTCCTGTATTTGCTGTGGAAGTCTGGCCCTATCTAACGTCCCTTCCCATCTGCCTCTGCACCCCCTCGGACGCCTGCCCCAGAATGACTGAAGCAGTGGTGAGGAGGCTCACCCCCAGGATTCCAGCCGGGCCACCCCGGGCCCCCGACCCAGAAAGTGCGGACCTCACCGCTCCACCACCGGCCAGCCCCTTTCATGTTCCATTGGGAACCTGCAGTTGAGTGCAATGGGGCTTGAATATGCTGCTTGAGCCCAACTCTGGCACTGTTAGATGAGGCCAGGTTGTTTGTCGGGGCCACTGTGACGTCAGAGGATTGGTCATAATTGTGTGTCTGCTGTCCCGGCAAGCTTCATGGACACAGGGCTTCAGAGCCCGCTTGGAGCAGTCTCATAACTCACCCTTCCCAGTGAGCCCAGGTTTGTCCTTTGCTGCCGTATTTTGGCTTGTGAATTTCTCTGACTTTCAAACGTTCCAGCAGAGCCTGTCTAAAGACTGACATCTTTCATTGTGGATTATTCAGGTGTGATATCTGTTCGCCTTGCATTTTCTGGGACCTTTGTTTCTTTTCCACAGTATGCTCGTCATGGTCTTTCTCAGCTATCTCACTTAGATATGCTTACCAGTCCGTTCTCCTTCAGTCCAAGTGATTAATTTTGTATTTCTTGAATCACCGTATGTTCTCTAGGCCGAGGTGTGAGTGCTTTCGTGACTCTTGGTTGCTGTCTTTGAATTTGCACCGGTCACTTGTAGGACTCTTTGCTATCCTAGCCTAGGTCAAAGGAAGCACTGAGAACCCGTGGTCATCTGGGTTGGTTTGACATCCTGAGATCAGAAACTCCAAATTCGAGGTGGTCCTGGCAACCCCCTTCATGGACATAATGTTTTTCCGAGACAAATTAGACAAATCTGATGAATTCCTCTCTCCAGGAAAGATATTTTTCTTTCTCTTTTGTGGATTTGGGAAGTTTCGAACTTGACCCCTGACACTTGAGCGTTGCCCTAGATTGCATCTAGTTACGGCTTACTTTATTTCTATAGGCTGTGCCATTTGTTTGACCTACATCCTCAGCCCTGGCATGTTTATTTTTCTGGAAACAGAATTGTAATGTTCTAATTTTCAGCCAGCTTCCTTCCATATGGCGTCAAAGCACATAATCAATAATCCTTCTACGGCAAGAGGTCGGGGGAGAGAATTTCATTGGAGCCAAAGTGAGCACTCTAGCCTGGGAGGGCAGCCTTCACAAAGGAACCAAGCCCTCTGGAAAAGGGTGATTTTCAGCACACTTGTAGAGCCCTTCCCAACAAAGAGACCTACCCCAAGCATGACAGGGCTCCATTCCTTCGAGGCTTCCAAGACATCTCTTGGAACGCATTAGCATGTATGGAGTGGGCCCCCGTGACGCCAGAGCTATGGAAAGTGAGACTGATCTTCCAAGAATGCTAGGGGCCTAGGAAAGGAGGCATCGACTCTTCTCTTCAATGTCCTCAAGAGATCCTTCTTGACTTTGGATTATGCTTAAGGCAGAAGGACACTGTAGGTCTGATAAGGCCCAAGTGCGGCCTCGTGTTTCCAATCAAGTTTCAAGCTTGAATCAGCATGGCCTCCCCATAGACTTGAATAGATGACAATGTTCTCCTCTCAGTGCTTGTCCCTCGATTCTCGCTTCTTGCCAAGGATTCCTTTCTTATCCCTGGCATCAGAGTCCGTTTGATCTCTTCCAGTTTCTGTGCCCGCTTTCTGTTTGTCAAAGCTGTTTCTCGGTATGTCTCCCTTTAATAGCCCAGCCTAGGCCAATCCTCAGACTGTAACCATGCGGCCATCTTGGGGGACATGTTCACCGTGATGTCATAAAGAAGCTCAGAAGGCTAAGTTGTCCTGACAACCTCCAAGCACACAGAGTTTCAGAGCCATCTCAGACCAGTCTGACTCCTCCCCCTTTCCAGGTAGGATAGTTTTCCTTTTTCTGGATTTCTTGTCGGTTTCTATCTTTCTCCTCGAATTTGGAAAGGCCTGCTCCATTCTCTCTAGACACTGGTTTCTTTCCTGTAAGATTACCCCGGCTATTATCTCTTACGTCTTGGGAAGAGGGCCAAGTGGGTGGACCTTCCCCAGAGAAAGTCCTGGACTCCCTCCCAAGTTGAAGTTGCCCAGGCAATCCTCTGATGCGCAATGATCGTGTCATCGCCTAGCACTCTGCCAATTCCACCTTGGCAGGTCCCATGTTTTCCTTCCTTCTTCCTTTGGGGAAGTGTACCAGATGCCTTCCTAGATTGGAATATTCCTACGGTTCTTTTTCTGCTGCGTATTGAGAACGGACCCTCACAATTGCTACTTCTTTATGACCTCTGTCCGCACAGTACCATGAAATCTCTATTCCCTAACAGTGCTAATGTGATCTGCACCCGTGCTGTGAAAGAGTGAGGCCCGGGCCACCCAAGCGGAACGTGGGCACTTGCCCGCTCCACCACAGGGCAGGCCCTGACTTGTACTTTTGGACCAACCTGTTCCCTGAACTTGGGAAGGTTGGGCCTGTTTGGATTATTCGTGAAGCTGATTAGTAGTAACATCATGGACGGTAACATTATGACTTCACCGTTGGGTCCTGGGCTTAGCACGGATCAGGTTCTCTTGGTAGTATTCCTCTTCATGTATTTGGAATGGTCTACCTTTCTGTAGCATCAGTAAGCCTTTTGAGGTGATTTTCCCTCCTTGGAAGTTCACCTTCTCTAATCTCTTTCAGCCCCCAAAGCTGTATGCCGTCATTCTGAACCCGTTTTTGGATTTTTGCTTTTAGGTGAATTTATTGCCGTAACCCTGCATTAGAACATCGTATGTCTTTCAGATTTACATCCTCATCGATTTCGACTTCCGTGTAGGTTCCATCCTCTTCACCAGCGTAAGCCGAATCACAGGCCCTCACCACACACTTGTGCCTCATCATCTCTTTCACCCTCCCCCACCGCCCCGCTTTGCCTCTGGGCACCCCCGATCAAATGTCCAGTGCCGCCTGTTGGTTAGTGCTTGTTTTTTCTTCTCCTTGTAAGTGAGATCCTACGGTATTTGACTTTGTCCCTGGGGCTTGTTTCACTTCCCCTAAATCCCTCCCAGCCGTTCTGGTGCTCACAAATGGCTGGATTGCATCCTTTGTTCCCGCTGAGTGGTCTGCCATTGTGTGGCTATAGCCCATGTTCCTTCTCCATTCGTCCCTTGCTGGGCACCAGGGTGGCTTCCAAGTCTTGGAGAGCGGGAGTAAGGCTGTGGTGAACTGAGTGGTGCACATGTCTTTAGGCGGTAGTGTTTCCGAGTTCTTTGGCTAAACACGCCCCAGAGGAATAGCTGGATCATATGGGACATGGATTCTTAAATTTCGGAGGCAGTTCCACACCGCTTGGCCTAGTGGCTGCACCGGTTTCCACTGCCAGCAGCAGTGCAGGAGGCGTCCCTTCTCTCCACCTCCTCTCTGACACTTGCTGTTTCCTGTCTGCCTCCTTATAGCCATTCTGACCACAGTGAGCTGCTATGTCCTTGCGGTTTGGATTTGCCTTGGCCTCAGACTTAATGAGGGTGAACAAGTTTTCATGCACCTGTTGGCCCTCTTTAGATCTTCTTGGGAGAAATCTCTGTGGCCATCTTTGGCCCAGGTTTTCATTGGCTTGTTCTTTTTCTTGTGGAGACGTGTGAGTTGACTGTTTCTTTGGGCTTTTCACCCCTTGTCCGATGTGTGCTTTGCAAACATCCACTCCCAGTTGTTGTGCTGTCTTTGCATTGAGTCGATGGTTTCCTTGACTGGGCAGAAGCGTCTGCATTTGAGGTGGTCCCGTTTGTTTCTTGTCTCCTTTGCTGCCCTTGCCCAGTCAGACATACTTCTTCCAAATAGGCGGCTCAGACAGATGGCAAAGAGCACTCTGCCTAGGTCTTCTCCTACAAGTTTCACGGTTTCAAGTCTGCCATTCAGGGCTTTAATCCATTCCAGGAGGTGCGTGTGCCAGGTGGAACATCATGGTCTACTCTCGTTGTGTTCCATGTGGCTGTGCAGGCTTCCCAGCACCGTTTATTGGAGAGACTCTCCTTTGTCCACTGTCTCCTCTTGGCTCCCTGGTCGCAAATGGGCTGTCCATGTATGTTTGAGTTGGGCTCTGGGCTCTCGATTCTGTTGCATGGGTCTGTGTGCCTGTTTTTGGGCCCGGACTGTGCCGTTTCGGTACCTAGCGCTTCGTCCTCTATGTTGAAATCAGAAAGTGTGATACGTCCTGCTTTGTTCGTTTTCCTGAGGATTCCTTGGCCTATGCAGGGTCTCTTGTTGCTGGCTAGAAACTTTAGGATTCTCTCTTCTATCTCTCTGGCAAATATGGCTGCAACTTTGACTGGGATTGCATGGAATCCAGAGATTCCTTTCTCCGCTATGGACGTTTCAAGTGTGTTAATTCTTCCATTCCTAGGTCCCGGAATATCCTTCTTTTTCCTTGTGTCGTCTTGAATTTCTTTCCACAAACGTCTGTTAGTTTTCGATTGACATAGCTTTCACCGGTTTTGCTAAGGTTCTTCATAGAGATCTTCTTCTTCGTAATGGCAAGCTGTGTTTTTTTTTTTTTTTTTTGTCTGTTTGTGTTTAGCTTCCGTTTTTCTATTCTTTGCAACTTGTAATTGGTTCTGTTTTGCAGAAGTGCATCGCTGTGCTCACATCTGCTGGCAATGCTCCTGTATTTGCTGTGGAAGTCTGGCCCTATCTAACGTCCCTTCCCATCTGCCTCTGCACCCCCTCGGACGCCTGCCCCAGAATGACTGAAGCAGTGGTGAGGAGGCTCACCCCCAGGATTCCAGCCGGGCCACCCCGGGCCACCGACCCAGAAGGTGCGGACCTCACCGCTCCACCACCGGCCGGCCCCTTTCATGTTCCATTGGGAACCTGCAGTTGAGTGCAATGGGGCTTGAATATGCTGCTTGAGCCCAACTCTGGCACTGTTAGATGAGGCCAGGTTGTTTGTCGGGGCCACTGTGACGTCAGAGGATTGGTCATAATTGTGTGTCTGCTGTCCCGGCAAGCTTCATGGACACAGGGCTTCAGAGCCCGCTTGGAGCAGTCTCATAACTCACCCTTCCCAGTGAGCCCAGGTTTGTCCTTCGCTGCCGTTTTTTGGCTTGTGAATTTCTCTGACTTTCAAACGTTCCAGCAGAGCCTGTCTAAAGACTGACATCTTTCATTGTGGATTATTCAGGTGTGATATCTGTTCGCCTTGCATTTTCTGGGACCTTTGTTTCTTTTCCACAGTATGCTCGTCATGGTCTTTCTCAGCTATCTCACTTAGATATGCTTACCAGTCCGTTCTCCTTCAGTCCAAGTGATTAATTTTGTATTTCTTGAATCACCGTATGTTCTCTAGGCCGAGGTGTGAGTGCTTTCGTGACTCTTGGTTGCTGTCTTTGAATTTGCACCGGTCACTTGTAGGACTCTTTGCTATCCTAGCCTAGGTCAAAGGAAGCACTGAGAACCCGTGGTCATCTGGGTTGGTTTGACATCCTGAGATCAGAAACTCCAAATTCGAGGTGGTCCTGGCAACCCCCTTCATGGACATAATGTTTTTCCGAGACAAATTAGACAAATCTGATGAATTCCTCTCTCCAGGAAAGATATTTTTCTTTCTCTTTTGTGGATTTGGGAAGTTTCGAACTTGACCCCTGACACTTGAGCGTTGCCCTAGATTGCATCTAGATACGGCTTACTTTATTTCTATAGGCTGTGCCATTTGTTTGACCTACATCCTCAGCCCTGGCATGTTTATTTTTCTGGAAACAGAATTGTAATGTTCTAATTTTCAGCCAGCTTCCTTCCATATGGCGTCAAAGCACATAATCAATAATCCTTCTACGGCAAGAGGTCGGGGGAGAGAATTTCATTGGAGCCAAAGTGAGCACTCTAGCCTGGGAGGGCAGCCTTCACAAAGGAACCAAGCCCTCTGGAAAAGGGTGATTTTCAGCACACTTGTAGAGCCCTTCCCAACAAAGAGACCTACCCCAAGCATGACAGGGCTCCATTCCTTCGAGGCTTCCAAAGATCTCTTGGAACGCATTAGCATGTAGGGAGTGGACCCTCATGACGCCAGAGCTATGGAAAGTGAGACTGATCTTCCAAGAATGCTAGGGGCCTAGGAAAGGAGGCATCGACTCTTCTCTTCAATGTCCTCAAGAGATCCTTCTTGACTTTGGATTATGCTTAAGGCAGAAGGACACTGTAGGTCTGATAAGGCCCAAGTGCGGCCTCGTGTTTCCAATCAAGTTTCAAGCTTGAATCAGCATGGCCTCCCCATAGACTTGAATAGATGACAATGTTCTCCTCTCAGTGCTTGTCCCTCGATTCTCGCTTCTTGCCAAGGATTCCTTTCTTATCCCTGGCATCAGAGTCCGTTTGATCTCTTCCAGTTTCTGTGCCCGCTTTCTGTTTGTCAAAGCTGTTTCTCGGTATGTCTCCCTTTAATAGCCCAGCCTAGGCCAATCCTCAGACTGTAACCATGCGGCCATCTTGGGGGACATGTTCACCATGATGTCATAAAGAAGCTCAGAAGGCTAAGTTGTCCTGACAACCTCCAAGCACACAGAGTTTCAGAGCCATCTCAGACCAGTCTGACTCCTCCCCCTTTCCAGGTAGGATAGTTTTCCTTTTTCTGGATTTCTTGTCGGTTTCTATCTTTCTCCTCAAATTTGGAAAGGCCTGCTCCATTCTCTCTAGACACTGGTTTCTTTCCTGTAAGATTACCCCGGCTATTATCTCTTACGTCTTGGGAAGAGGGCCAAGTGGGTGGACCTTCCCCAGAGAAAGTCCTGGACTCCCTCCCAAGTTGAAGTTGCCCAGGCAATCCTCTGATGCGCAATGATCGTGTCATCGCCTAGCACTCTGCCAATTCCACCTTGGCAGGTCCCATGTTTTCCTTCCTTCTTCCTTTGGGGAAGTGTACCAGATGCCTTCCTAGATTGGAATATTCCTACGGTTCTTTTTCTGGTGCGTATTGAGAACGGACCCTCACAATTGCTACTTCTTTATGACCTCTGTCCGCACAGTACCATGAAATCTCTATTCCCTAACAGTGCTAATGTGATCTGCACCCGTGCTGTGAAAGAGTGAGGCCCGGGCCACCCAAGCGGAACGTGGGCACTTGCCCGCTCCACCACAGGGCCGGCCCTGAGTTGTACTTTTGGACCAACCTGTTCCCTGAACTTGGGAAGGTTGGGCCTGTTTGGATTATTCGTGAAGCTGATTAGTAGTAACATCATGGATGGTAACATTATGACTTCACCGTTGGGTCCTGGGCTTAGCACGGATAAGGTTCTCTTGGTAGTATTCCTCTTCATGTCTTTGGAATGGTCTGCCTTTCTGTAGCATCAGTAAGCCTTTTGAGGTGATTTTCCCTCCTTGGAAGTTCACCTTCTCTAATCTCTTTCAGCCCCCAAAGCTGTATGCCGTCATTCTGAAACCCTTTTTGGATTTTTGCTTTTAGGTGAATTTATTGCCGTAACCCTGCATTAGAACATCGTATGTCTTTCAGATTTACATCCTCATCGATTTCGACTTCCGTGTAGGTTCCATCCTCTTCACCAGCGTAAGCCGAATCACAGGCCCTCACCACACACTTGTGCCTCATCATCTCTTTCACCCTCCCCCACCGCCCCGCTTTGCCTCTGGGCACCCCCGATCAAATGTCCAGTGCCGCCTGTTGGTTAGTGCTTGTTTTTTCTTCTCCTTGTAAGTGAGATCCTACGGTATTTGACTTTGTCCCTGGGGCTTGTTTCACTTCCCCTAAATCCCTCCCAGCCGTTCTGGTGCTCACAAATGGCTGGATTGCATCCTTTGTTCCCGCTGAGTGGTCTGCCATTGTGTGGCTATAGCCCATGTTCCTTCTCCATTCGTCCCTTGCTGGGCACCAGGGTGGCTTCCAAGTCTTGGAGAGCGGGAGTAAGGCTGTGGTGAACTGAGTGGTGCACATGTCTTTAGGCGGTAGTGTTTCCGAGTTCTTTGGCTAAACACGCCCCAGAGGAATAGCTGGATCATATGGGACATGGATTCTTAAATTTCGGAGGCAGTTCCACACCGCTTGGCCTAGTGGCTGCACCGGTTTCCACTGCCAGCAGCAGTGCAGGAGGCGTCCCTTCTCTCCACCTCCTCTCTGACACTTGTTGTTTCCTGTCTGCCTCCTTATAGCCATTCTGACCACAGTGAGCTGCTATGTCCTTGCGGTTTGGATTTGCCTTGGCCTCAGACTTAATGAGGGTGAACAAGTTTTCATGCACCTGTTGGCCCTGTTTAGATCTTCTTGGGAGAAATCTCTGTGTCCATCTTTGGCCCAGGTTTTCATTGGCTTGTTCTTTTTCTTGTGGAGACGTGTGAGTTGACTGTTTCTTTGGGCTTTTCACCCCTTGTCCGATGTGTGCTTTGCAAACATCCACTCCCAGTTGTTGTGCTGTCTTTGCATTGAGTCGATGGTTTCCTTGACAGGGCAGAAGCGTCTGCATTTGAGGTGGTCCCGTTTGTTTCTTGTCTCCTTTGCTGCCCTTGCCCAGTCAGACATACTTCTTCCAAATAGGCGGCTCAGACAGATGGCAAAGAGCACTCTGCCTAGGTCTTCTCCTACAAGTTTCACGGTTTCAAGTCTGCCATTCAGGGCTTTAATCCATTCCAGGAGGTGCGTGTGCCAGGTGGAACATCATGGTCTACTCTCGTTGTGTTCCATGTGGCTGTGCAGGCTTCCCAGCACCGTTTATTGGAGAGACTCTCCTTTGTCCACTGTCTCCTCTTGGCTCCCTGGTCGCAAATGGGCTGTCCATGTATGTTTGAGTTGGGCTCTGGGCTCTCGATTCTGTTGCATGGGTCTGTGTGCCTGTTTTTGGGCCCGGACTGTGCCGTTTCGGTACCTAGCGCTTCGTCCTCTATGTTGAAATCAGAAAGTGTGATACGTCCTGCTTTGTTCGTTTTCCTGAGGATTCCTTGGCCTATGCAGGGTCTCTTGTTGCTGGCTAGAAACTTTAGGATTCTCTCTTCTATCTCTCTGGCAAATATGGCTGCAACTTTGACTGGGATTGCATGGAATCCAGAGATTCCTTTCTCCGCTATGGACGTTTCAAGTGTGTTAATTCTTCCATTCCTAGGTCCCGGAAGATCCTTCTTTTTCCTTGTGTCATCTTGAATTTCTTTCCACAAACGTCTGTTAGTTTTCGATTGACATAGCTTTCACCGGTTTTGCTAAGGTTCTTCATAGAGATCTTCTTCTTCGTACTGGCAAGCTGTGTTTTTTTTTTTTTTTTTTGTCTGTTTGTGTTTAGCTTCCGTTTTTCTATTCTTTGCAACTTGTAATTGGTTCTGTTTTGCAGAAGTGCATCGCTGTGCTCACATCTGCTGGCAATGCTCCTGTATTTGCTGTGGAAGTCTGGCCCTATCTAACGTCCCTTCCCATCTGCCTCTGCACCCCCTCGGACGCCTGCCCCAGAATGACTGAAGCAGTGGTGAGGAGGCTCACCCCCAGGATTCCAGCCGGGCCACCCCGGGCCACCGACCCAGAAGGTGCGGACCTCACCGCTCCACCACCGGCCGGCCCCTTTCATGTTCCATTGGGAACCTGCAGTTGAGTGCAATGGGGCTTGAATATGCTGCTTGAGCCCAACTCTGGCACTGTTAGATGAGGCCAGGTTGTTTGTCGGGGCCACTGTGACGTCAGAGGATTGGTCATAATTGTGTGTCTGCTGTCCCGGCAAGCTTCATGGACACAGGGCTTCAGAGCCCGCTTGGAGCAGTCTCATAACTCACCCTTCCCAGTGAGCCCAGGTTTGTCCTTCGCTGCCGTTTTTTGGCTTGGGAATTTCTCTGACTTTCAAACGTTCCAGCAGAGCCTGTCTAAAGACTGACATCTTTCATTGTGGATTATTCAGGTGTGATATCTGTTCGCCTTGCATTTTCTGGGACCTTTGTTTCTTTTCCACAGTATGCTCGTCATGGTCTTTCTCAGCTATCTCACTTAGATATGCTTACCAGTCCGTTCTCCTTCAGTCCAAGTGATTAATTTTGTATTTCTTGAATCACCGTATGTTCTCTAGGCCGAGGTGTGAGTGCTTTCGTGACTCTTGGTTGCTGTCTTTGAATTTGCACCGGTCACTTGTAGGACTCTTTGCTATCCTAGCCTAGGTCAAAGGAAGCACTGAGAACCCGTGGTCATCTTGGTTGGTTTGACATCCTGAGATCAGAAACTCCAAATTCGACGTGGTCCTGGCAACCCCCTTCATGGACATAATGTTTTTCCGAGACAAATTAGACAAATCTGATGAATTCCTCTCTCCAGGAAAGATATTTTTCTTTCTCTTTTGTGGATTTCGGAAGTTTCGAACTTGACCCCTGACACTTGAGCGTTGCCCTAGATTGCATCTAGATACGGCTTACTTTATTTCTATAGGCTGTGCCATTTGTTTGACCTACATCCTCAGCCCTGGCATGTTTATTTTTCTGGAAACAGAATTGTAATGTTCTAATTTTCAGCCAGCTTCCTTCCATATGGCGTCAAAGCACATAATCAATAATCCTTCTACGGCAAGAGGTCGGGGGAGAGAATTTCATTGGAGCCAAAGTGAGCACTCTAGCCTGGGAGGGCAGCCTTCACAAAGGAACCAAGCCCTCTGGAAAAGGGTGATTTTCAGCACACTTGTAGAGGCCTTCCCAACAAAGAGACCTACCCCAAGCATGACAGGGCTCCATTCCTTCGAGGCTTCCAAAGATCTCTTGGAACGCATTAGCATGTAGGGAGTGGACCCTCATGACGCCAGAGCTATGGAAAGTGAGACTGATCTTCCAAGAATGCTAGGGGCCTAGGAAAGGAGGCATCGACTCTTCTCTTCAATGTCCTCAAGAGATCCTTCTTGACTTTGGATTATGCTTAAGGCAGAAGGACACTGTAGGTCTGATAAGGCCCAAGTGCGGCCTCGTGTTTCCAATCAAGTTTCAAGCTTGAATCAGCATGGCCTCCCCATAGACTTGAATAGATGACAATGTTCTCCTCTCAGTGCTTGTCCCTCGATTCTCGCTTCTTGCCAAGGATTCCTTTCTTATCCCTGGCATCAGAGTCCGTTTGATCTCTTCCAGTTTCTGTGCCCGCTTTCTGTTTGTCAAAGCTGTTTCTCGGTATGTCTCCCTTTAATAGCCCAGCCTAGGCCAATCCTCAGACTGTAACCATGCGGCCATCTTGGGGGACATGTTCACCATGATGTCATAAAGAAGCTCAGAAGGCTAAGTTGTCCTGACAACCTCCAAGCACACAGAGTTTCAGAGCCATCTCAGACCAGTCTGACTCCTCCCCCTTTCCAGGTAGGATAGTTTTCCTTTTTCTGGATTTCTTGTCGGTTTCTATCTTTCTCCTCAAATTTGGAAAGGCCTGCTCCATTCTCTCTAGACACTGGTTTCTTTCCTGTAAGATTACCCCGGCTATTATCTCTTACGTCTTGGGAAGAGGGCCAAGTGGGTGGACCTTCCCCAGAGAAAGTCCTGGACTCCCTCCCAAGTTGAAGTTGCCCAGGCAATCCTCTGATGCGCAATGATCGTGTCATCGCCTAGCACTCTGCCAATTCCACCTTGGCAGGTCCCATGTTTTCCTTCCTTCTTCCTTTGGGGAAGTGTACCAGATGCCTTCCTAGATTGGAATATTCCTACGGTTCTTTTTCTGGTGCGTATTGAGAACGGACCCTCACAATTGCTACTTCTTTATGACCTCTGTCCGCACAGTACCATGAAATCTCTATTCCCTAAGAGTGCTAATGTGATCTGCACCCGTGCTGTGAAAGACTGAGGCCCGGGCCACCCAAGCGGAACGTGGGCACTTGCCCGCTCCACCACAGGGCCGGCCCTGAGTTGTACTTTTGGACCAACCTGTTCCCTGAACTTGGGAAGGTTGGGCCTGTTTGGATTATTCGTGAAGCTGATTAGTAGTAACATCATGGATGGTAACATTATGACTTCACCGTTGGGTCCTGGGCTTAGCACGGATAAGGTTCTCTTGGTAGTATTCCTCTTCATGTCTTTGGAATGGTCTGCCTTTCTGTAGCATCAGTAAGCCTTTTGAGGTGATTTTCCCTCCTTGGAAGTTCACCTTCTCTAATCTCTTTCAGCCCCCAAAGCTGTATGCCGTCATTCTGAAACCCTTTTTGGATTTTTGCTTTTAGGTGAATTTATTGCCGTAACCCTGCATTAGAACATCGTATGTCTTTCAGATTTACATCCTCATCGATTTCGACTTCCGTGTAGGTTCCATCCTCTTCACCAGCGTAAGCCGAATCACAGGCCCTCACCACACACTTGTGCCTCATCATCTCTTTCACCCTCCCCCACCGCCCCGCTTTGCCTCTGG
Source organism: Equus asinus (assembly GCF_041296235.1). Taxonomy (NCBI): domain Eukaryota; kingdom Metazoa; phylum Chordata; class Mammalia; order Perissodactyla; family Equidae; genus Equus; species Equus asinus. The sequence goes on from NC_091820.1 coordinate 79,526,677, forward strand.
GCACCCCCGATCAAATGTCCAGTGCCGCCTGTTGGTTAGTGCTTGTTTTTTCTTCTCCTTGTAAGTGAGATCCTACGGTATTTGACTTTGTCCCTGGGGCTTGTTTCACTTCCCCTAAATCCCTCCCAGCCGTTCTGGTGCTCACAAATGGCTGGATTGCATCCTTTGTTCCCGCTGAGTGGTCTGCCATTGTGTGGCTATAGCCCATGTTCCTTCTCCATTCGTCCCTTGCTGGGCACCAGGGTGGCTTCCAAGTCTTGGAGAGCGGGAGTAAGGCTGTGGTGAACTGAGTGGTGCACATGTCTTTAGGCGGTAGTGTTTCCGAGTTCTTTGGCTAAACACGACCCAGAGGAATAGCTGGATCATATGGGACATGGATTCTTAAATTTCGGAGGCAGTTCCACACCGCTTGGCCTAGTGGCTGCACCGGTTTCCACTGCCAGCAGCAGTGCAGGAGGCGTCCCTTCTCTCCACCTCCTCTCTGACACTTGTTGTTTCCTGTCTGCCTCCTTATAGCCATTCTGACCACAGTGAGCTGCTATGTCCTTGCGGTTTGGATTTGCCTTGGCCTCAGACTTAATGAGGGTGAACAAGTTTTCATGCACCTGTTGGCCCTCTTTAGATCTTCTTGGGAGAAATCTCTGTGTCCATCTTTGGCCCAGGTTTTCATTGGCTTGTTCTTTTTCTTGTGGAGACGTGTGAGTTGACTGTTTCTTTGGGCTTTTCACCCCTTGTCCGATGTGTGCTTTGCAAACATCCACTCCCAGTTGTTGTGCTGTCTTTGCATTGAGTCGATGGTTTCCTTGACAGGGCAGAAGCGTCTGCATTTGAGGTGGTCCCGTTTGTTTCTTGTCTCCTTTGCTGCCCTTGCCCAGTCAGACATACTTCTTCCAAATAGGCGGCTCAGACAGATGGCAAAGAGCACTCTGCCTAGGTCTTCTCCTACAAGTTTCACGGTTTCAAGTCTGCCATTCAGGGCTTTAATCCATTCCAGGAGGTGCGTGTGCCAGGTGGAACATCATGGTCTACTCTCGTTGTGTTCCATGTGGCTGTGCAGGCTTCCCAGCACCGTTTATTGGAGAGACTCTCCTTTGTCCACTGTCTCCTCTTGGCTCCCTGGTCGCAAATGGGCTGTCCATGTATGTTTGAGTTGGGCTCTGGGCTCTCGATTCTGTTGCATGGGTCTGTGTGCCTGTTTTTGGGCCCGGACTGTGCCGTTTCGGTACCTAGCGCTTCGTCCTCTATGTTGAAATCAGAAAGTGTGATACGTCCTGCTTTGTTCGTTTTCCTGAGGATTCCTTGGCCTATGCAGGGTCTCTTGTTGCTGGCTAGAAACTTTAGGATTCTCTCTTCTATCTCTCTGGCAAATATGGCTGCAACTTTGACTGGGATTGCATGGAATCCAGAGATTCCTTTCTCCGCTATGGACGTTTCAAGTGTGTTAATTCTTCCATTCCTAGGTCCCGGAAGATCCTTCTTTTTCCTTGTGTCGTCTTGAATTTCTTTCCACAAACGTCTGTTAGTTTTCGATTGACATAGCTTTCACCGGTTTTGCTAAGGTTCTTCATAGAGATCTTCTTCTTCGTACTGGCAAGCTGTGTTTTTTTTTTTTTTTTTGTCTGTTTGTGTTTAGCTTCCGTTTTTCTATTCTTTGCAACTTGTAATTGGTTCTGTTTTGCAGAAGTGCATCGCTGTGCTCACATCTGCTGGCAATGCTCCTGTATTTGCTGTGGAAGTCTGGCCCTATCTAACGTCCCTTCCCATCTGCCTCTGCACCCCCTCGGACGCCTGCCCCAGAATGACTGAAGCAGTGGTGAGGAGGCTCACCCCCAGGATTCCAGCCGGGCCACCCCGGGCCACCGACCCAGAAGGTGCGGACCTCACCGCTCCACCACCGGCCGGCCCCTTTCATGTTCCATTGGGAACCTGCAGTTGAGTGCAATGGGGCTTGAATATGCTGCTTGAGCCCAACTCTGGCACTGTTAGATGAGGCCAGGTTGTTTGTCGGGGCCACTGTGACGTCAGAGGATTGGTCATAATTGTGTGTCTGCTGTCCCGGCAAGCTTCATGGACACAGGGCTTCAGAGCCCGCTTGGAGCAGTCTCATAACTCACCCTTCCCAGTGAGCCCAGGTTTGTCCTTCGCTGCCGTTTTTTGGCTTGGGAATTTCTCTGACTTTCAAACGTTCCAGCAGAGCCTGTCTAAAGACTGACATCTTTCATTGTGGATTATTCAGGTGTGATATCTGTTCGCCTTGCATTTTCTGGGACCTTTGTTTCTTTTCCACAGTATGCTCGTCATGGTCTTTCTCAGCTATCTCACTTAGATATGCTTACCAGTCCGTTCTCCTTCAGTCCAAGTGATTAATTTTGTATTTCTTGAATCACCGTATGTTCTCTAGGCCGAGGTGTGAGTGCTTTCGTGACTCTTGGTTGCTGTCTTTGAATTTGCACCGGTCACTTGTAGGACTCTTTGCTATCCTAGCCTAGGTCAAAGGAAGCACTGAGAACCCGTGGTCATCTGGGTTGGTTTGACATCCTGAGATCAGAAACTCCAAATTCGACGTGGTCCTGGCAACCCCCTTCATGGACATAATGTTTTTCCGAGACAAATTAGACAAATCTGATGAATTCCTCTCTCCAGGAAAGATATTTTTCTTTCTCTTTTGTGGATTTGGGAAGTTTCGAACTTGACCCCTGACACTTGAGCGTTGCCCTAGATTGCATCTAGATACGGCTTACTTTATTTCTATAGGCTGTGCCATTTGTTTGACCTACATCCTCAGCCCTGGCATGTTTATTTTTCTGGAAACAGAATTGTAATGTTCTAATTTTCAGCCAGCTTCCTTCCATATGGCGTCAAAGCACATAATCAATAATCCTTCTACGGCAAGAGGTCGGGGGAGAGAATTTCATTGGAGCCAAAGTGAGCACTCTAGCCTGGGAGGGCAGCCTTCACAAAGGAACCAAGCCCTCTGGAAAAGGGTGATTTTCAGCACACTTGTAGAGCCCTTCCCAACAAAGAGACCTACCCCAAGCATGACAGGGCTCCATTCCTTCGAGGCTTCCAAAGATCTCTTGGAACGCATTAGCATGTAGGGAGTGGACCCTCATGACGCCAGAGCTATGGAAAGTGAGACTGATCTTCCAAGAATGCTAGGGGCCTAGGAAAGGAGGCATCGACTCTTCTCTTCAATGTCCTCAAGAGATCCTTCTTGACTTTGGATTATGCTTAAGGCAGAAGGACACTGTAGGTCTGATAAGGCCCAAGTGCGGCCTCGTGTTTCCAATCAAGTTTCAAGCTTGAATCAGCATGGCCTCCCCATAGACTTGAATAGATGACAATGTTCTCCTCTCAGTGCTTGTCCCTCGATTCTCGCTTCTTGCCAAGGATTCCTTTCTTATCCCTGGCATCAGAGTCCGTTTGATCTCTTCCAGTTTCTGTGCCCGCTTTCTGTTTGTCAAAGCTGTTTCTCGGTATGTCTCCCTTTAATAGCCCAGCCTAGGCCAATCCTCAGACTGTAACCATGCGGCCATCTTGGGGGACATGTTCACCGTGATGTCATAAAGAAGCTCAGAAGGCTAAGTTGTCCTGACAACCTCCAAGCACACAGAGTTTCAGAGCCATCTCAGACCAGTCTGACTCCTCCCCCTTTCCAGGTAGGATAGTTTTCCTTTTTCTGGATTTCTTGTCGGTTTCTATCTTTCTCCTCGAATTTGGAAAGGCCTGCTCCATTCTCTCTAGACACTGGTTTCTTTCCTGTAAGATTACCCCGGCTATTATCTCTTACGTCTTGGGAAGAGGGCCAAGTGGGTGGACCTTCCCCAGAGAAAGTCCTGGACTCCCTCCCAAGTTGAAGTTGCCCAGGCAATCCTCTGATGCGCAATGATCGTGTCATCGCCTAGCACTCTGCCAATTCCACCTTGGCAGGTCCCATGTTTTCCTTCCTTCTTCCTTTGGGGAAGTGTACCAGATGCCTTCCTAGATTGGAATATTCCTACGGTTCTTTTTCTGCTGCGTATTGATAACGGACCCTCACAATTGCTACTTCTTTATGACCTCTGTCCGCACAGTACCATGAAATCTCTATTCCCTAAGAGTGCTAATGTGATCTGCACCCGTGCTGTGAAAGACTGAGGCCCGGGCCACCCAAGCGGAACGTGGGCACTTGCCCGCTCCACCACAGGGCCGGCCCTGAGTTGTACTTTTGGACCAACCTGTTCCCTGAACTTGGGAAGGTTGGGCCTGTTTGGATTATTCGTGAAGCTGATTAGTAGTAACATCATGGACGGTAACATTATGACTTCACCGTTGGGTCCTGGGCTTAGCACGGATCAGGTTCTCTTGGTAGGATTCCTCTTCATGTATTTGGAATGGTCTGCCTTTCTGTAGCATCAGTAAGCCTTTTGAGGTGATTTTCCCTCCTTGGAAGTTCACCTTCTCTAATCTCTTTCAGCCCCCAAAGCTGTATGCCGTCATTCTGAACCCGTTTTTGGATTTTTGCTTTTAGGTGAATTTATTGCTGTATCCCTGCATTAGAACATCCTATGTCTTTCAGATTTACATCTTCATCGATTTAGAATTCCGTGTAGGTTCCATCCTCTTCACCAGCGTAAGCCGAATCACAGGCCCTCACCACACACTTGTGCCTCATCATCTCTTTCACCCTCCCCCACCGCCCCGCTTTGCCTCTAGGCACCCCCAATCAAATGTCCAGTGCCGCCTGTTGGTTAGTGCTTGTTTTTTCTTCTCCATGTAAGTGAGATCCTATGGTATTTGACTTTGTCCCTGGGGCTTGTTTCACTTCCCCTAAATCCCTCCCAGCCGTTCTGGTGCTCACAAATGGCTGGATTGCATCCTTTGTTCCCGCTGAGTGGTCTGCCATTGTGTGGCTATAGCCCATGTTCCTTCTCCATTCGTCCCTTGCTGGGCACCAGGGTGGCTTCCAAGTCTTGGAGAGCGGGAGTAAGGCTGTGGTGAACTGAGTGGTGCACATGTCTTTAGGCGGTAGTGTTTCCGAGTTCTTTGGCTAAACACGCCCCAGAGGAATAGCTGGATCATATGGGACATGGATTCTTAAATTTCGGAGGCAGTTCCACACCGCTTGGCCTAGTGGCTGCACCGGTTTCCACTGCCAGCAGCAGTGCAGGAGGCGTCCCTTCTCTCCACCTCCTCTCTGACACTTGTTGTTTCCTGTCTGCCTCCTTATAGCCATTCTGACCACAGTGAGCTGCTATGTCCTTGTGGTTTGGATTTGCCTTGGCCTCAGACTTAATGAGGGTGAACAAGTTTTCATGCACCTGTTGGCCCTCTTTAGATCTTCTTGGGAGAAATCTCTGTGTCCATCTTTGGCCCAGGTTTTCATTGGCTTGTTCTTTTTCTTGTGGAGACGTGTGAGTTGACTGTTTCTTTGGGCTTTTCACCCCTTGTCCGATGTGTGCTTTGCAAACATCCACTCCCAGTTGTTGTGCTGTCTTTGCATTGAGTCGATGGTTTCCTTGACAGGGCAGAAGCGTCTGCATTTGAGGTGGTCCCGTTTGTTTCTTGTCTCCTTTGCTGCCCTTGCCCAGTCAGACATACTTCTTCCAAATAGGCGGCTCAGACAGATGGCAAAGAGCACTCTGCCTAGGTCTTCTCCTACAAGTTTCACGGTTTCAAGTCTGCCATTCAGGGCTTTAATCCATTCCAGGAGGTGCGTGTGCCAGGTGGAACATCATGGTCTACTCTCGTTGTGTTCCATGTGGCTGTGCAGGCTTCCCAGCACCGTTTATTGGAGAGACTCTCCTTTGTCCACTGTCTCCTCTTGGCTCCCTGGTCGCAAATGGGCTGTCCATGTATGTTTGAGTTGGGCTCTGGGCTCTCGATTCTGTTGCATGGGTCTGTGTGCCTGTTTTTGGGCCCGGACTGTGCCGTTTCGGTACCTAGCGCTTCGTCCTCTATGTTGAAATCAGAAAGTGTGATACGTCCTGCTTTGTTCGTTTTCCTGAGGATTCCTTGGCCTATGCAGGGTCTCTTGTTGCTGGCTAGAAACTTTAGGATTCTCTCTTCTATCTCTCTGGCAAATATGGCTGCAACTTTGACTGGGATTGCATGGAATCCAGAGATTCCTTTCTCCGCTATGGACGTTTCAAGTGTGTTAATTCTTCCATTCCTAGGTCCCGGAAGATCCTTCTTTTTCCTTGTGTCGTCTTGAATTTCTTTCCACAAACGTCTGTTAGTTTTCGATTGACATAGCTTTCACCGGTTTTGCTAAGGTTCTTCATAGAGATCTTCTTCTTCGTACTGGCAAGCTGTGTTTTTTTTTTTTTTTTGTCTGTTTGTGTTTAGCTTCCGTTTTTCTATTCTTTGCAACTTGTAATTGGTTCTGTTTTGCAGAAGTGCATCGCTGTGCTCACATCTGCTGGCAATGCTCCTGTATTTGCTGTGGAAGTCTGGCCCTATCTAACGTCCCTTCCCATCTGCCTCTGCACCCCCTCGGACGCCTGCCCCAGAATGACTGAAGCAGTGGTGAGGAGGCTCACCCCCAGGATTCCAGCCGGGCCACCCCGGGCCACCGACCCAGAAGGTGCGGACCTCACCGCTCCACCACCGGCCGGCCCCTTTCATGTTCCATTGGGAACCTGCAGTTGAGTGCAATGGGGCTTGAATATGCTGCTTGAGCCCAACTCTGGCACTGTTAGATGAGGCCAGGTTGTTTGTCGGGGCCACTGTGACGTCAGAGGATTGGTCATAATTGTGTGTCTGCTGTCCCGGCAAGCTTCATGGACACAGGGCTTCAGAGCCCGCTTGGAGCAGTCTCATAACTCACCCTTCCCAGTGAGCCCAGGTTTGTCCTTCGCTGCCGTTTTTTGGCTTGGGAATTTCTCTGACTTTCAAACGTTCCAGCAGAGCCTGTCTAAAGACTGACATCTTTCATTGTGGATTATTCAGGTGTGATATCTGTTCGCCTTGCATTTTCTGGGACCTTTGTTTCTTTTCCACAGTATGCTCGTCATGGTCTTTCTCAGCTATCTCACTTAGATATGCTTACCAGTCCGTTCTCCTTCAGTCCAAGTGATTAATTTTGTATTTCTTGAATCACCGTATGTTCTCTAGGCCGAGGTGTGAGTGCTTTCGTGACTCTTGGTTGCTGTCTTTGAATTTGCACCGGTCACTTGTAGGACTCTTTGCTATCCTAGCCTAGGTCAAAGGAAGCACTGAGAACCCGTGGTCATCTGGGTTGGTTTGACATCCTGAGATCAGAAACTCCAAATTCGAGGTGGTCCTGGCAACCCCCTTCATGGACATAATGTTTTTCCGAGACAAATTAGACAAATCTGATGAATTCCTCTCTCCAGGAAAGATATTTTTCTTTCTCTTTTGTGGATTTGGGAAGTTTCGAACTTGACCCCTGACACTTGAGCGTTGCCCTAGATTGCATCTAGATACGGCTTACTTTATTTCTATAGGCTGTGCCATTTGTTTGACCTACATCCTCAGCCCTGGCATGTTTATTTTTCTGGAAACAGAATTGTAATGTTCTAATTTTCAGCCAGCTTCCTTCCATATGGCGTCAAAGCACATAATCAATAATCCTTCTACGGCAAGAGGTCGGGGGAGAGAATTTCATTGGAGCCAAAGTGAGCACTCTAGCCTGGGAGGGCAGCCTTCACAAAGGAACCAAGCCCTCTGGAAAAGGGTGATTTTCAGCACACTTGTAGAGCCCTTCCCAACAAAGAGACCTACCCCAAGCATGACAGGGCTCCATTCCTTCGAGGCTTCCAAAGATCTCTTGGAACGCATTAGCATGTAGGGAGTGGACCCTCATGACGCCAGAGCTATGGAAAGTGAGACTGATCTTAGAAGAATGCTAGGGGCCTAGGAAAGGAGGCATCGACTCTTCTCTTCAATGTCCTCAAGAGATCCTTCTTGACTTTGGATTATGCTTAAGGCAGAAGGACACTGTAGGTCTGATAAGGCCCAAGTGCGGCCTCGTGTTTCCAATCAAGTTTCAAGCTTGAATCAGCATGGCCTCCCCATAGACTTGAATAGATGACAATGTTCTCCTCTCAGTGCTTGTCCCTCGATTCTCGCTTCTTGCCAAGGATTCCTTTCTTATCCCTGGCATCAGAGTCCGTTTGATCTCTTCCAGTTTCTGTGCCCGCTTTCTGTTTGTCAAAGCTGTTTCTCGGTATGTCTCCCTTTAATAGCCCAGCCTAGGCCAATCCTCAGACTGTAACCATGCGGCCATCTTTGGGGACATGTTCACCGTGATGTCATAAAGAAGCTCAGAAGGCTAAGTTGTCCTGACAACCTCCAAGCACACAGAGTTTCAGAGCCATCTCAGACCAGTCTGACTCCTCCCCCTTTCCAGGTAGGATAGTTTTCCTTTTTCTGGATTTCTTGTCGGTTTCTATCTTTCTCCTCGAATTTGGAAAAGCCTGCTCCATTCTCTCTAGACACTGGTTTCTTTCCTGTAAGTTTACCCCGGCTATTATCTCTTACGTCTTGGGAAGAGGGCCAAGTGGGTGGAACTTCCCCAGAGAAAGTCCTGGACTCCCTCCCAAGTTGAAGTTGCCCAGGCAGTCCTCTGATGCGCAATGATCGTGTCATCGCCTAGCACTCTGCCAATTCCACCTTGGCAGGTCCCATGTTTTCCTTCCTTCTTCCTTTGGGGAAGTGTACCAGATGCCTTCCTAGATTGGAATATTCCTACGGTTCTTTTTCTGCTGCGTATTGAGAACGGACCCTCACAATTGCTACTTCTTTATGACCTCTGTCCGCACAGTACCATGAAGTCTCTATTCCCTAACAGTGCTAATGTGATCTGCACCCGTGCTGTGAAAGAGTGAGGCCCGGGCCACCCAAGCGGAACGTTGGCACTTGCCCGCTCCACCACAGGGCCGGCCCTGAGTTGTACTTTTGGACCAACCTGTTCCCTGAACTTGGGAAGGTTGGGCCTGTTTGGATTATTCGTGAAGCTGATTAGTAGTAACATCATGGACGGTAACATTATGACTTCACCGTTGGGTCCTGGGCTTAGCACGGATCAGGTTCTCTTGGTAGTATTCCTCTTCATCTATTTGGAATGGTCTGCCTTTCTGTAGCATCAGTAAGCCTTTTGAGGTGATTTTCCCTCCTTGGAAGTTCACCTTCTCTAATCTCTTTCAGCCCCCAAAGCTGTATGCCGTCATTCTGAACCCGTTTTTGGATTTTTGCTTTTAGGTGAATTTATTGCTGTATCCCTGCATTAGAACATCCTATGTCTTTCAGATTTACATCTTCATCGATTTAGAATTCCGTGTAGGTTCCATCCTCTTCACCAGCGTAAGCCGAATCACAGGCCCTCACCACACACTTGTGCCTCATCATCTCTTTCACCCTCCCCCACCGCCCCGCTTTGCCTCTGGGCACCCCCGATCAAATGTCCAGTGCCGCCTGTTGGTTAGTGCTTGTTTTTTCTTCTCCATGTAAGTGAGATCCTATGGTATTTGACTTTGTCCCTGGGGCTTGTTTCACTTCCCCTAAATCCCTCCCAGCCGTTCTGGTGCTCACAAATGGCTGGATTGCATCCTTTGTTCCCGCTGAGTGGTCTGCCATTGTGTGGCTATAGCCCATGTTCCTTCTCCATTCGTCCCTTGCTGGGCACCAGGGTGGCTTCCAAGTCTTGGAGAGCGGGAGTAAGGCTGTGGTGAACTGAGTGGTGCACATGTCTTTAGGCGGTAGTGTTTCCGAGTTCTTTGGCTAAACACGCCCCAGAGGAATAGCTGGATCATATGGGACATGGATTCTTAAATTTCGGAGGCAGTTCCACACCGCTTGGCCTAGTGGCTGCACCGGTTTCCACTGCCAGCAGCAGTGCAGGAGGCGTCCCTTCTCTCCACCTCCTCTCTGACACTTGTTGTTTCCTGTCTGCCTCCTTATAGCCATTCTGACCACAGTGAGCTGCTATGTCCTTGCGGTTTGGATTTGCCTTGGCCTCAGACTTAATGAGGGTGAACAAGTTTTCTTGCACCTGTTGGCCCTCTTTAGATCTTCTTGGGAGAAATCTCTGTGTCCATCTTTGGCCCAGGTTTTCATTGGCTTGTTCTTTTTCTTGTGGAGACGTGTGAGTTGACTGTTTCTTTGGGCTTTTCACCCCTTGTCCGATGTGTGCTTTGCAAACATCCACTCCCAGTTGTTGTGCTGTCTTTGCATTGAGTCGATGGTTTCCTTGACTGGGCAGAAGCGTCTGCATTTGAGGTGGTCCCGTTTGTTTCTTGTCTCCTTTGCTGCCCTTGCCCAGTCAGACATACTTCTTCCAAATAGGCGGCTCAGACAGATGGCAAAGAGCACTCTGCCTAGGTCTTCTCCTACAAGTTTCACGGTTTCAAGTCTGCCATTCAGGGCTTTAATCCATTCCAGGAGGTGCGTGTGCCAGGTGGAACATCATGGTCTACTCTCGTTGTGTTCCATGTGGCTGTGCAGGCTTCCCAGCACCGTTTATTGGAGAGACTCTCCTTTGTCCACTGTCTCCTCTTGGCTCCCTGGTCGCAAATGGGCTGTCCATGTATGTTTGAGTTGGGCTCTGGGCTCTCGATTCTGTTGCATGGGTCTGTGTGCCTGTTTTTGGGCCCGGACTGTGCCGTTTCGGTACCTAGCGCTTCGTCCTCTATGTTGAAATCAGAAAGTGTGATACGTCCTGCTTTGTTCGTTTTCCTGAGGATTCCTTGGCCTATGCAGGGTCTCTTGTTGCTGGCTAGAAACTTTAGGATTCTCTCTTCTATCTCTCTGGCAAATATGGCTGCAACTTTGACTGGGATTGCATGGAATCCAGAGATTCCTTTCTCCGCTATGGACGTTTCAAGTGTGTTAATTCTTCCATTCCTAGGTCCCGGAAGATCCTTCTTTTTCCTTGTGTCGTCTTGAATTTCTTTCCACAAACGTCTGTTAGTTTTCGATTGACATAGCTTTCACCGGTTTTGCTAAGGTTCTTCATAGAGATCTTCTTCTTCGTACTGGCAAGCTGTGTTTTTTTTTTTTTTTGTCTGTTTGTGTTTAGCTTCCGTTTTTCTATTCTTTGCAACTTGTAATTGGTTCTGTTTTGCAGAAGTGCATCGCTGTGCTCACATCTGCTGGCAATGCTCCTGTATTTGCTGTGGAAGTCTGGCCCTATCTAACGTCCCTTCCCATCTGCCTCTGCACCCCCTCGGACGCCTGCCCCAGAATGACTGAAGCAGTGGTGAGGAGGCTCACCCCCAGGATTCCAGCCGGGCCACCCCGGGCCACCGACCCAGAAGGTGCGGACCTCACCGCTCCACCACCGGCCGGCCCCTTTCATGTTCCATTGGGAACCTGCAGTTGAGTGCAATGGGGCTTGAATATGCTGCTTGAGCCCAACTCTGGCACTGTTAGATGAGGCCAGGTTGTTTGTCGGGGCCACTGTGACGTCAGAGGATTGGTCATAATTGTGTGTCTGCTGTCCCGGCAAGCTTCATGGACACAGGGCTTCAGAGCCCGCTTGGAGCAGTCTCATAACTCACCCTTCCCAGTGAGCCCAGGTTTGTCCTTCGCTGCCGTTTTTTGGCTTGTGAATTTCTCTGACTTTCAAACGTTCCAGCAGAGCCTGTCTAAAGACTGACATCTTTCATTGTGGATTATTCAGGTGTGATATCTGTTCGCCTTGCATTTTCTGGGACCTTTGTTTCTTTTCCACAGTATGCTCGTCATGGTCTTTCTCAGCTATCTCACTTAGATATGCTTACCAGTCCGTTCTCCTTCAGTCCAAGTGATTAATTTTGTATTTCTTGAATCACCGTATGTTCTCTAGGCCGAGGTGTGAGTGCTTTCGTGACTCTTGGTTGCTGTCTTTGAATTTGCACCGGTCACTTGTAGGACTCTTTGCTATCCTAGCCTAGGTCAAAGGAAGCACTGAGAACCCGTGGTCATCTGGGTTGGTTTGACATCCTGAGATCAGAAACTCCAAATTCGAGGTGGTCCTGGCAACCCCCTTCATGGACATAATGTTTTTCCGAGACAAATTAGACAAATCTGATGAATTCCTCTCTCCAGGAAAGATATTTTTCTTTCTCTTTTGTGGATTTGGGAAGTTTCGAACTTGACCCCTGACACTTGAGCGTTGCCCTAGATTGCATCTAGATACGGCTTACTTTATTTCTATAGGCTGTGCCATTTGTTTGACCTACATCCTCAGCCCTGGCATGTTTATTTTTCTGGAAACAGAATTGTAATGTTCTAATTTTCAGCCAGCTTCCTTCCATATGGCGTCAAAGCACATAATCAATAATCCTTCTACGGCAAGAGGTCGGGGGAGAGAATTTCATTGGAGCCAAAGTGAGCACTCTAGCCTGGGAGGGCAGCCTTCACAAAGGAACCAAGCCCTCTGGAAAAGGGTGATTTTCAGCACACTTGTAGAGCCCTTCCCAACAAAGAGACCTACCCCAAGCATGACAGGGCTCCATTCCTTCGAGGCTTCCAAAGATCTCTTGGAACGCATTAGCATGTACGGAGTGGACCCTCATGACGCCAGAGCTATGGAAAGTGAGACTGATCTTCCAAGAATGCTAGGGGCCTAGGAAAGGAGGCATCGACTCTTCTCTTCAATGTCCTCAAGAGATCCTTCTTGACTTTGGATTATGCTTAAGGCAGAAGGACACTGTAGGTCTGATAAGGCCCAAGTGCGGCCTCGTGTTTCCAATCAAGTTTCAAGCTTGAATCAGCATGGCCTCCCCATAGACTTGAATAGATGACAATGTTCTCCTCTCAGTGCTTGTCCCTCGATTCTCGCTTCTTGCCAAGGATTCCTTTCTTATCCCTGGCATCAGAGTCCGTTTGATCTCTTCCAGTTTCTGTGCCCGCTTTCTGTTTGTCAAAGCTGTTTCTCGGTATGTCTCCCTTTAATAGCCCAGCCTAGGCCAATCCTCAGACTGTAACCATGCGGCCATCTTGGGGGACATGTTCACCGTGATGTCATAAAGAAGCTCAGAAGGCTAAGTTGTCCTGACAACCTCCAAGCACACAGAGTTTCAGAGCCATCTCAGACCAGTCTGACTCCTCCCCCTTTCCAGGTAGGATAGTTTTCCTTTTTCTGGATTTCTTGTCAGTTTCTATCTTTCTCCTCGAATTTGGAAAGGCCTGCTCCATTCTCTCTAGACACTGGTTTCTTTCCTGTAAGATTACCCCGGCTATTATCTCTTACGTCTTGGGAAGAGGGCCAAGTGGGTGGACCTTCCCCAGAGAAAGTCCTGGACTCCCTCCCAAGTTGAAGTTGCCCAGGCAATCCTCTGATGCGCAATGATCGTGTCATCGCCTAGCACTCTGCCAATTCCACCTTGGCAGGTCCCATGTTTTCCTTCCTTCTTCCTTTGGGGAAGTGTACCAGATGCCTTCCTAGATTGGAATATTCCTACGGTTCTTTTTCTGCTGCGTATTGATAACGGACCCTCACAATTGCTACTTCTTTATGACCTCTGTCCGCCTTGTACCATGAAATCTCTATTCCCTAACAGTGCTAATGTGATCTGCACCCGTGCTGTGAAAGAGTGAGGCCCGGGTCACACAAGCGGAACGTGGGCACTTGCCCGCTCCACCACAGGGCCGGCCCTGACTTGTACTTTTGGACCAACCTGTGGCCTGAACTTGGGAAGGTTGGGCCTGTTTGGATTATTCGTGAAGCTGATTAGTAGTAACATCATGGACGGTAACATGACTTCACCGTTGGTTCCTGGGCTTAGCACGGATCAGGTTCTCTTGGTAGTATTCCTCTTCATGTATTTGGAATGGTCTACCTTTCTGTAGCATCAGTAAGCCTTTTGAGGTGATTTTCCCTCCTTGGAAGTTCACCTTCTCTAATCTCTTTTAGCCCCCAAAGCTGTATGCCGTCATTCTGAAACCCTTTTTGGATTTTTGCTTTTAGGTGAATTTATTGCCGTAACCCTGCATTAGAACATCGTATGTCTTTCAGATTTACATCCTCATCGATTTCGACTTCCGTGTAGGTTCCATCCTCTTCACCAGCGTAAGCCGAATCACAGGCCCTCACCACACACTTGTGCCTCATCATCTCTTTCACCCTCCCCCACCGCCCCGCTTTGCCTCTGGGCGCCCCCGATCAAATGTCCAGTGCCGCCTGTTGGTTAGTGCTTGTTTTTTCTTCTCCATGTAAGTGAGATCCTACGGTATTTGACTTTGTCCCTGGGGCTTGTTTCACTTCCCCTAAATCCCTCCCAGCCGTTCTGGTGCTCACAAATGGCTGGATTGCATCCTTTGTTCCCGCTGAGTGGTCTGCCATTGTGTGGCTATAGCCCATGTTCCTTCTCCATTCGTCCCTTGCTGGGCACCAGGGTGGCTTCCAAGTCTTGGAGAGCGGGAGTAAGGCTGTGGTGAACTGAGTGGTGCACATGTCTTTAGGCGGTAGTGTTTCCGAGTTCTTTGGCTAAACACGCCCCAGAGGAATAGCTGGATCATATGGGACATGGATTCTTAAATTTCGGAGGCAGTTCCACACCGCTTGGCCTAGTGGCTGCACCGGTTTCCACTGCCAGCAGCAGTGCAGGAGGCGTCCCTTCTCTCCACCTCCTCTCTGACACTTGTTGTTTCCTGTCTGCCTCCTTATAGCCATTCTGACCACAGTGAGCTGCTATGTCCTTGCGGTTTGGATTTGCCTTGGCCTCAGACTTAATGAGGGTGAACAAGTTTTCATGCACCTGTTGGCCCTCTTTAGATCTTCTTGGGAGAAATCTCTGTGTCCATCTTTGGCCCAGGTTTTCATTGGCTTGTTCTTTTTCTTGTGGAGACGTGTGAGTTGACTGTTTCTTTGGGCTTTTCACCCCTTGTCCGATGTGTGCTTTGCAAACATCCACTCCCAGTTGTTGTGCTGTCTTTGCATTGAGTCGATGGTTTCCTTGACTGGGCAGAAGCATCTGCATTTGAGGTGGTCCCGTTTGTTTCTTGTCTCCTTTGCTGCCCTTGCCCAGTCAGACATACTTCTTCCAAATAGGCGGCTCAGACAGATGGCAAAGAGCACTCTGCCTAGGTCTTCTCCTACAAGTTTCACGGTTTCAAGTCTGCCATTCAGGGCTTTAATCCATTCCAGGAGGTGCGTGTGCCAGGTGGAACAGCATGGTCTACTCTCGTTGTGTTCCATGTGGCTGTGCAGGCTTCCCAGCACCGTTTATTGGAGAGACTCTCCTTTGTCCACTGTCTCCTCTTGGCTCCCAGGTCGCAAATGGGCTGTCCATGTATGTTTGAGTTGGGCTCTGGGCTCTCGATTCTGTTGCATGGGTGTGTGTGCCTGTTTTTGGGCCCGGACTGTGCCGTTTCGGTACCTAGCGCTTCGTCCTCTATGTTGAAATCAGAAAGTGTGATACGTCCTGCTTTGTTCGTTTTCCTGAGGATTCCTTGGCCTATGCAGGGTCTCTTGTTGCTGGCTAGAAACTTTAGGATTCTCTCTTCTATCTCTCTGGCAAATATGGCTGCAACTTTGACTGGGATTGCATGGAATCCAGAGATTCCTTTCTCCGCTATGGACGTTTCAAGTGTGTTAATTCTTCCATTCCTAGGTCCCGGAAGATCCTTCTTTTTCCTTGTGTCGTCTTGAATTTCTTTCCACAAACGTCTGTTAGTTTTCGATTGACATAGCTTTCACCGGTTTTGCTAAGGTTCTTCATAGAGATCTTCTTCTTCGTACTGGCAAGCTGTGTTTTTTTTTTTTTGTCTGTTTGTGTTTAGCTTCCGTTTTTCTATTCTTTGCAACTTGTAATTGGTTCTGTTTTGCAGAAGTACATCGCTGTGCTCACATCTGCTGGCAATGCTCCTGTATTTGCTGTGGAAGTCTGGCCCTATCTAACGTCCCTTCCCATCTGCCTCTGCACCCCCTCGGACGCCTGCCCCAGAATGACTGAAGCAGTGGTGAGGAGGCTCACCCCCAGGATTCCAGCCGGGCCACCCCGGGCCACCGACCCAGAAGGTGCGGACCTCACCGCTCCACCACCGGCCGGCCCCTTTCATGTTCCATTGGGAACCTTTAGTTGAGTGCAATGGGGCTTGAATATGCTGCTTGAGCCCAACTCTGGCACTGTTAGATGAGGCCAGGTTGTTTGTCGGGGCCACTGTGACGTCAGAGGATTGGTCATAATTGTGTGTCTGCTGTCCCGGCAAGCTTCATGGACACAGGGCTTCAGAGCCCGCTTGGAGCAGTCTCATAACTCACCCTTCCCAGTGAGCCCAGGTTTGTCCTTCGCTGCCGTTTTTTGGCTTGTGAATTTCTCTGACTTTCAAACGTTCCAGCAGAGCCTGTCTAAAGACTGACATCTTTCATTGTGGATTATTCAGGTGTGATATCTGTTCGCCTTGCATTTTCTGGGACCTTTGTTTCTTTTCCACAGTATGCTCGTCATGGTCTTTCTCAGCTATCTCACTTAGATATGCTTACCAGTCCGTTCTCCTTCAGTCCAAGTGATTAATTTTGTATTTCTTGAATCACCGTATGTTCTCTAGGCCGAGGTGTGAGTGCTTTCGTGACTCTTGGTTGCTGTCTTTGAATTTGCACCGGTCACTTGTAGGACTCTTTGCTATCCTAGCCTAGGTCAAAGGAAGCACTGAGAACCCGTGGTCATCTGGGTTGGTTTGACATCCTGAGATCAGAAACTCCAAATTCGAGGTGGTCCTGGCAACCCCCTTCATGGACATAATGTTTTTCCGAGACAAATTAGACAAATCTGATGAATTCCTCTCTCCAGGAAAGATATTTTTCTTTCTCTTTTGTGGATTTGGGAAGTTTCGAACTTGACCCCTGACACTTGAGCGTTGCCCTAGATTGCATCTAGATACGGCTTACTTTATTTCTATAGGCTGTGCCATTTGTTTGACCTACATCCTCAGCCCTGGCATGTTTATTTTTCTGGAAACAGAATTGTAATGTTCTAATTTTCAGCCAGCTTCCTTCCATATGGCGTCAAAGCACATAATCAATAATCCTTCTACGGCAAGAGGTCGGGGGAGAGAATTTCATTGGAGCCAAAGTGAGCACTCTAGCCTGGGAGGGCAGCCTTCACAAAGGAACCAAGCCCTCTGGAAAAGGGTGATTTTCAGCACACTTGTAGAGCCCTTCCCAACAAAGAGACCTACCCCAAGCATGACAGGGCTCCATTCCTTCGAGGCTTCCAAAGATCTCTTGGAACGCATTAGCATGTAGGGAGTGGACCCTCATGACGCCAGAGCTATGGAAAGTGAGACTGATCTTCCAAGAATGCTAGGGGCCTAGGAAAGGAGGCATCGACTCTTCTCTTCAATGTCCTCAAGAGATCCTTCTTGACTTTGGATTATGCTTAAGGCAGAAGGACACTGTAGGTCTGATAAGGCCCAAGTGCGGCCTCGTGTTTCCAATCAAGTTTCAAGCTTGAATCAGCATGGCCTCCCCATAGACTTGAATAGATGACAATGTTCTCCTCTCAGTGCTTGTCCCTCGATTCTCGCTTCTTGCCAAGGATTCCTTTCTTATCCCTGGCATCAGAGTCCGTTTGATCTCTTCCAGTTTCTGTGCCCGCTTTCTGTTTGTCAAAGCTGTTTCTCGGTATGTCTCCCTTTAATAGCCCAGCCTAGGCCAATCCTCAGACTGTAACCATGCGGCCATCTTGGGGGACATGTTCACCGTGATGTCATAAAGAAGCTCAGAAGGCTAAGTTGTCCTGACAACCTCCAAGCACACAGAGTTTCAGAGCCATCTCAGACCAGTCTGACTCCTCCCCCTTTCCAGGTAGGATAGTTTTCCTTTTTCTGGATTTCTTGTCGGTTTCTATCTTTCTCCTCGAATTTGGAAAGGCCTGCTCCATTCTCTCTAGACACTGGTTTCTTTCCTGTAAGATTACCCCGGCTATTATCTCTTACGCCTTGGGAAGAGGGCCAAGTGGGTGGACCTTCCCCAGAGAAAGTCCTGGACTCCCTCCCAAGTTGAAGTTGCCCAGGCAATCCTCTGATGCGCAATGATCGTGTCATCGCCTAGCACTCTGCCAATTCCACCTTGGCAGGTCCCATGTTTTCCTTCCTTCTTCCTTTGGGGAAGTGTACCAGATGCCTTCCTAGATTGGAATATTCCTACGGTTCTTTTTCTGCTGCGTATTGATAACGGACCCTCACAATTGCTACTTCTTTATGACCTCTGTCCGCACAGTACCATGAAATCTCTATTCCCTAACAGTGCTAATGTGATCTGCACCCGTGCTGTGAAAGAGTGAGGCCCGGGCCACCCAAGCGGAACGTTGGCACTTGCCCGCTCCACCACAGGGCCGGCCCTGAGTTGTACTTTTGGACCAACCTGTTCCCTGAACTTGGGAAGGTTGGGCCTGTTTGGATTATTCGTGAAGCTGATTAGTAGTAACATCATGGACGGTAACATTATGACTTCACCGTTGGGTCCTGGGCTTAGCACGGATCAGGTTCTCTTGGTAGTATTCCTCTTCATGTATTTGGAATGGTCTGCCTTTCTGTAGCATCAGTAAGCCTTTTGAGGTGATTTTCCCTCCTTGGAAGTTCACCTTCTCTAATCTCTTTCAGCCCCCAAAGCTGTATGCCGTCATTCTGAACCCGTTTTTGGATTTTTGCTTTTAGGTGAATTTATTGCTGTATCCCTGCATTAGAACATCCTATGTCTTTCAGATTTACATCTTCATCGATTTAGAATTCCGTGTAGGTTCCATCCTCTTCACCAGCGTAAGCCGAATCACAGGCCCTCACCACACACTTGTGCCTCATCATCTCTTTCACCCTCCCCCACCGCCCCGCTTTGCCTCTGGGCACCCCCGATCAAATGTCCAGTGCCGCCTGTTGGTTAGTGCTTGTTTTTTCTTCTCCATGTAAGTGAGATCCTATGGTATTTGACTTTGTCCCTGGGGCTTGTTTCACTTCCCCTAAATCCCTCCCAGCCGTTCTGGTGCTCACAAATGGCTGGATTGCATCCTTTGTTCCCGCTGAGTGGTCTGCCATTGTGTGGCTATAGCCCATGTTCCTTCTCCATTCGTCCCTTGCTGGGCACCAGGGTGGCTTCCAAGTCTTGGAGAGCGGGAGTAAGGCTGTGGTGAACTGAGTGGTGCACATGTCTTTAGGCGGTAGTGTTTCCGAGTTCTTTGGCTAAACACGCCCCAGAGGAATAGCTGGATCATATGGGACATGGATTCTTAAATTTCGGAGGCAGTTCCACACCGCTTGGCCTAGTGGCTGCACCGGTTTCCACTGCCAGCAGCAGTGCAGGAGGCGTCCCTTCTCTCCACCTCCTCTCTGACACTTGTTGTTTCCTGTCTGCCTCCTTATAGCCATTCTGACCACAGTGAGCTGCTATGTCCTTGCGGTTTGGATTTGCCTTGGCCTCAGACTTAATGAGGGTGAACAAGTTTTCATGCACCTGTTGGCCCTCTTTAGATCTTCTTGGGAGAAATCTCTGTGTCCATCTTTGGCCCAGGTTTTCATTGGCTTGTTCTTTTTCTTGTGGAGACGTGTGAGTTGACTGTTTCTTTGGGCTTTTCACCCCTTGTCCGATGTGTGCTTTGCAAACATCCACTCCCAGTTGTTGTGCTGTCTTTGCATTGAGTCGATGGTTTCCTTGACTGGGCAGAAGCATCTGCATTTGAGGTGGTCCCGTTTGTTTCTTGTCTCCTTTGCTGCCCTTGCCCAGTCAGACATACTTCTTCCAAATAGGCGGCTCAGACAGATGGCAAAGAGCACTCTGCCTAGGTCTTCTCCTACAAGTTTCACGGTTTCAAGTCTGCCATTCAGGGCTTTAATCCATTCCAGGAGGTGCGTGTGCCAGGTGGAACAGCATGGTCTACTCTCGTTGTGTTCCATGTGGCTGTGCAGGCTTCCCAGCACCGTTTATTGGAGAGACTCTCCTTTGTCCACTGTCTCCTCTTGGCTCCCAGGTCGCAAATGGGCTGTCCATGTATGTTTGAGTTGGGCTCTGGGCTCTCGATTCTGTTGCATGGGTGTGTGTGCCTGTTTTTGGGCCCGGACTGTGCCGTTTCGGTACCTAGCGCTTCGTCCTCTATGTTGAAATCAGAAAGTGTGATACGTCCTGCTTTGTTCGTTTTCCTGAGGATTCCTTGGCCTATGCAGGGTCTCTTGTTGCTGGCTAGAAACTTTAGGATTCTCTCTTCTATCTCTCTGGCAAATATGGCTGCAACTTTGACTGGGATTGCATGGAATCCAGAGATTCCTTTCTCCGCTATGGACGTTTCAAGTGTGTTAATTCTTCCATTCCTAGGTCCCGGAAGATCCTTCTTTTTCCTTGTGTCGTCTTGAATTTCTTTCCACAAACGTCTGTTAGTTTTCGATTGACATAGCTTTCACCGGTTTTGCTAAGGTTCTTCATAGAGATCTTCTTCTTCGTACTGGCAAGCTGTGTTTTTTTTTTTTTGTCTGTTTGTGTTTAGCTTCCGTTTTTCTATTCTTTGCAACTTGTAATTGGTTCTGTTTTGCAGAAGTACATCGCTGTGCTCACATCTGCTGGCAATGCTCCTGTATTTGCTGTGGAAGTCTGGCCCTATCTAACGTCCCTTCCCATCTGCCTCTGCACCCCCTCGGACGCCTGCCCCAGAATGACTGAAGCAGTGGTGAGGAGGCTCACCCCCAGGATTCCAGCCGGGCCACCCCGGGCCACCGACCCAGAAGGTGCGGACCTCACCGCTCCACCACCGGCCGGCCCCTTTCATGTTCCATTGGGAACCTTTAGTTGAGTGCAATGGGGCTTGAATATGCTGCTTGAGCCCAACTCTGGCACTGTTAGATGAGGCCAGGTTGTTTGTCGGGGCCACTGTGACGTCAGAGGATTGGTCATAATTGTGTGTCTGCTGTCCCGGCAAGCTTCATGGACACAGGGCTTCAGAGCCCGCTTGGAGCAGTCTCATAACTCACCCTTCCCAGTGAGCCCAGGTTTGTCCTTCGCTGCCGTTTTTTGGCTTGTGAATTTCTCTGACTTTCAAACGTTCCAGCAGAGCCTGTCTAAAGACTGACATCTTTCATTGTGGATTATTCAGGTGTGATATCTGTTCGCCTTGCATTTTCTGGGACCTTTGTTTCTTTTCCACAGTATGCTCGTCATGGTCTTTCTCAGCTATCTCACTTAGATATGCTTACCAGTCCGTTCTCCTTCAGTCCAAGTGATTAATTTTGTATTTCTTGAATCACCGTATGTTCTCTAGGCCGAGGTGTGAGTGCTTTCGTGACTCTTGGTTGCTGTCTTTGAATTTGCACCGGTCACTTGTAGGACTCTTTGCTATCCTAGCCTAGGTCAAAGGAAGCACTGAGAACCCGTGGTCATCTGGGTTGGTTTGACATCCTGAGATCAGAAACTCCAAATTCGAGGTGGTCCTGGCAACCCCCTTCATGGACATAATGTTTTTCCGAGACAAATTAGACAAATCTGATGAATTCCTCTCTCCAGGAAAGATATTTTTCTTTCTCTTTTGTGGATTTGGGAAGTTTCGAACTTGACCCCTGACACTTGAGCGTTGCCCTAGATTGCATCTAGATACGGCTTACTTTATTTCTATAGGCTGTGCCATTTGTTTGACCTACATCCTCAGCCCTGGCATGTTTATTTTTCTGGAAACAGAATTGTAATGTTCTAATTTTCAGCCAGCTTCCTTCCATATGGCGTCAAAGCACATAATCAATAATCCTTCTACGGCAAGAGGTCGGGGGAGAGAATTTCATTGGAGCCAAAGTGAGCACTCTAGCCTGGGAGGGCAGCCTTCACAAAGGAACCAAGCCCTCTGGAAAAGGGTGATTTTCAGCACACTTGTAGAGCCCTTCCCAACAAAGAGACCTACCCCAAGCATGACAGGGCTCCATTCCTTCGAGGCTTCCAAAGATCTCTTGGAACGCATTAGCATGTAGGGAGTGGACCCTCATGACGCCAGAGCTATGGAAAGTGAGACTGATCTTCCAAGAATGCTAGGGGCCTAGGAAAGGAGGCATCGACTCTTCTCTTCAATGTCCTCAAGAGATCCTTCTTGACTTTGGATTATGCTTAAGGCAGAAGGACACTGTAGGTCTGATAAGGCCCAAGTGCGGCCTCGTGTTTCCAATCAAGTTTCAAGCTTGAATCAGCATGGCCTCCCCATAGACTTGAATAGATGACAATGTTCTCCTCTCAGTGCTTGTCCCTCGATTCTCGCTTCTTGCCAAGGATTCCTTTCTTATCCCTGGCATCAGAGTCCGTTTGATCTCTTCCAGTTTCTGTGCCCGCTTTCTGTTTGTCAAAGCTGTTTCTCGGTATGTCTCCCTTTAATAGCCCAGCCTAGGCCAATCCTCAGACTGTAACCATGCGGCCATCTTGGGGGACATGTTCACCGTGATGTCATAAAGAAGCTCAGAAGGCTAAGTTGTCCTGACAACCTCCAAGCACACAGAGTTTCAGAGCCATCTCAGACCAGTCTGACTCCTCCCCCTTTCCAGGTAGGATAGTTTTCCTTTTTCTGGATTTCTTGTCGGTTTCTATCTTTCTCCTCGAATTTGGAAAGGCCTGCTCCATTCTCTCTAGACACTGGTTTCTTTCCTGTAAGATTACCCCGGCTATTATCTCTTACGCCTTGGGAAGAGGGCCAAGTGGGTGGACCTTCCCCAGAGAAAGTCCTGGACTCCCTCCCAAGTTGAAGTTGCCCAGGCAATCCTCTGATGCGCAATGATCGTGTCATCGCCTAGCACTCTGCCAATTCCACCTTGGCAGGTCCCATGTTTTCCTTCCTTCTTCCTTTGGGGAAGTGTACCAGATGCCTTCCTAGATTGGAATATTCCTACGGTTCTTTTTCTGCTGCGTATTGATAACGGACCCTCACAATTGCTACTTCTTTATGACCTCTGTCCGCACAGTACCATGAAATCTCTATTCCCTAACAGTGCTAATGTGATCTGCACCCGTGCTGTGAAAGAGTGAGGCCCGGGCCACCCAAGCGGAACGTTGGCACTTGCCCGCTCCACCACAGGGCCGGCCCTGAGTTGTACTTTTGGACCAACCTGTTCCCTGAACTTGGGAAGGTTGGGCCTGTTTGGATTATTCGTGAAGCTGATTAGTAGTAACATCATGGACGGTAACATTATGACTTCACCGTTGGGTCCTGGGCTTAGCACGGATCAGGTTCTCTTGGTAGTATTCCTCTTCATGTATTTGGAATGGTCTGCCTTTCTGTAGCATCAGTAAGCCTTTTGAGGTGATTTTCCCTCCTTGGAAGTTCACCTTCTCTAATCTCTTTCAGCCCCCAAAGCTGTATGCCGTCATTCTGAACCCGTTTTTGGATTTTTGCTTTTAGGTGAATTTATTGCTGTATCCCTGCATTAGAACATCCTATGTCTTTCAGATTTACATCTTCATCGATTTAGAATTCCGTGTAGGTTCCATCCTCTTCACCAGCGTAAGCCGAATCACAGGCCCTCACCACACACTTGTGCCTCATCATCTCTTTCACCCTCCCCCACCGCCCCGCTTTGCCTCTGGGCACCCCCGATCAAATGTCCAGTGCCGCCTGTTGGTTAGTGCTTGTTTTTTCTTCTCCATGTAAGTGAGATCCTATGGTATTTGACTTTGTCCCTGGGGCTTGTTTCACTTCCCCTAAATCCCTCCCAGCCGTTCTGGTGCTCACAAATGGCTGGATTGCATCCTTTGTTCCCGCTGAGTGGTCTGCCATTGTGTGGCTATAGCCCATGTTCCTTCTCCATTCGTCCCTTGCTGGGCACCAGGGTGGCTTCCAAGTCTTGGAGAGCGGGAGTAAGGCTGTGGTGAACTGAGTGGTGCACATGTCTTTAGGCGGTAGTGTTTCCGAGTTCTTTGGCTAAACACGCCCCAGAGGAATAGCTGGATCATATGGGACATGGATTCTTAAATTTCGGAGGCAGTTCCACACCGCTTGGCCTAGTGGCTGCACCGGTTTCCACTGCCAGCAGCAGTGCAGGAGGCGTCCCTTCTCTCCACCTCCTCTCTGACACTTGTTGTTTCCTGTCTGCCTCCTTATAGCCATTCTGACCACAGTGAGCTGCTATGTCCTTGCGGTTTGGATTTGCCTTGGCCTCAGACTTAATGAGGGTGAACAAGTTTTCATGCACCTGTTGGCCCTCTTTAGATCTTCTTGGGAGAAATCTCTGTGTCCATCTTTGGCCCAGGTTTTCATTGGCTTGTTCTTTTTCTTGTGGAGACGTGTGAGTTGACTGTTTCTTTGGGCTTTTCACCCCTTGTCCGATGTGTGCTTTGCAAACATCCACTCCCAGTTGTTGTGCTGTCTTTGCATTGAGTCGATGGTTTCCTTGACTGGGCAGAAGCATCTGCATTTGAGGTGGTCCCGTTTGTTTCTTGTCTCCTTTGCTGCCCTTGCCCAGTCAGACATACTTCTTCCAAATAGGCGGCTCAGACAGATGGCAAAGAGCACTCTGCCTAGGTCTTCTCCTACAAGTTTCACGGTTTCAAGTCTGCCATTCAGGGCTTTAATCCATTCCAGGAGGTGCGTGTGCCAGGTGGAACAGCATGGTCTACTCTCGTTGTGTTCCATGTGGCTGTGCAGGCTTCCCAGCACCGTTTATTGGAGAGACTCTCCTTTGTCCACTGTCTCCTCTTGGCTCCCAG
This sequence comes from Equus asinus, assembly GCF_041296235.1. Classification (NCBI taxonomy): domain Eukaryota; kingdom Metazoa; phylum Chordata; class Mammalia; order Perissodactyla; family Equidae; genus Equus; species Equus asinus. The sequence continues at coordinate 79,551,257 of NC_091820.1, forward strand.
GTCGCAAATGGGCTGTCCATGTATGTTTGAGTTGGGCTCTGGGCTCTCGATTCTGTTGCATGGGTGTGTGTGCCTGTTTTTGGGCCCGGACTGTGCCGTTTCGGTACCTAGCGCTTCGTCCTCTATGTTGAAATCAGAAAGTGTGATACGTCCTGCTTTGTTCGTTTTCCTGAGGATTCCTTGGCCTATGCAGGGTCTCTTGTTGCTGGCTAGAAACTTTAGGATTCTCTCTTCTATCTCTCTGGCAAATATGGCTGCAACTTTGACTGGGATTGCATGGAATCCAGAGATTCCTTTCTCCGCTATGGACGTTTCAAGTGTGTTAATTCTTCCATTCCTAGGTCCCGGAAGATCCTTCTTTTTCCTTGTGTCGTCTTGAATTTCTTTCCACAAACGTCTGTTAGTTTTCGATTGACATAGCTTTCACCGGTTTTGCTAAGGTTCTTCATAGAGATCTTCTTCTTCGTACTGGCAAGCTGTGTTTTTTTTTTTTTGTCTGTTTGTGTTTAGCTTCCGTTTTTCTATTCTTTGCAACTTGTAATTGGTTCTGTTTTGCAGAAGTACATCGCTGTGCTCACATCTGCTGGCAATGCTCCTGTATTTGCTGTGGAAGTCTGGCCCTATCTAACGTCCCTTCCCATCTGCCTCTGCACCCCCTCGGACGCCTGCCCCAGAATGACTGAAGCAGTGGTGAGGAGGCTCACCCCCAGGATTCCAGCCGGGCCACCCCGGGCCACCGACCCAGAAGGTGCGGACCTCACCGCTCCACCACCGGCCGGCCCCTTTCATGTTCCATTGGGAACCTTTAGTTGAGTGCAATGGGGCTTGAATATGCTGCTTGAGCCCAACTCTGGCACTGTTAGATGAGGCCAGGTTGTTTGTCGGGGCCACTGTGACGTCAGAGGATTGGTCATAATTGTGTGTCTGCTGTCCCGGCAAGCTTCATGGACACAGGGCTTCAGAGCCCGCTTGGAGCAGTCTCATAACTCACCCTTCCCAGTGAGCCCAGGTTTGTCCTTCGCTGCCGTTTTTTGGCTTGGGAATTTCTCTGACTTTCAAACGTTCCAGCAGAGCCTGTCTAAAGACTGACATCTTTCATTGTGGATTATTCAGGTGTGATATCTGTTCGCCTTGCATTTTCTGGGACCTTTGTTTCTTTTCCACAGTATGCTCGTCATGGTCTTTCTCAGCTATCTCACTTAGATATGCTTACCAGTCCGTTCTCCTTCAGTCCAAGTGATTAATTTTGTATTTCTTGAATCACCGTATGTTCTCTAGGCCGAGGTGTGAGTGCTTTCGTGACTCTTGGTTGCTGTCTTTGAATTTGCACCGGTCACTTGTAGGACTCTTTGCTATCCTAGCCTAGGTCAAAGGAAGCACTGAGAACCCGTGGTCATCTGGGTTGGTTTGACATCCTGAGATCAGAAACTCCAAATTCGACGTGGTCCTGGCAACCCCCTTCATGGACATAATGTTTTTCCGAGACAAATTAGACAAATCTGATGAATTCCTCTCTCCAGGAAAGATATTTTTCTTTCTCTTTTGTGGATTTGGGAAGTTTCGAACTTGACCCCTGACACTTGAGCGTTGCCCTAGATTGCATCTAGATACGGCTTACTTTATTTCTATAGGCTGTGCCATTTGTTTGACCTACATCCTCAGCCCTGGCATGTTTATTTTTCTGGAAACAGAATTGTAATGTTCTAATTTTCAGCCAGCTTCCTTCCATATGGCGTCAAAGCACATAATCAATAATCCTTCTACGGCAAGAGGTCGGGGGAGAGAATTTCATTGGAGCCAAAGTGAGCACTCTAGCCTGGGAGGGCAGCCTTCACAAAGGAACCAAGCCCTCTGGAAAAGGGTGATTTTCAGCACACTTGTAGAGCCCTTCCCAACAAAGAGACCTACCCCAAGCATGACAGGGCTCCATTCCTTCGAGGCTTCCAAAGATCTCTTGGAACGCATTAGCATGTAGGGAGTGGACCCTCATGACGCCAGAGCTATGGAAAGTGAGACTGATCTTCCAAGAATGCTAGGGGCCTAGGAAAGGAGGCATCGACTCTTCTCTTCAATGTCCTCAAGAGATCCTTCTTGACTTTGGATTATGCTTAAGGCAGAAGGACACTGTAGGTCTGATAAGGCCCAAGTGCGGCCTCGTGTTTCCAATCAAGTTTCAAGCTTGAATCAGCATGGCCTCCCCATAGACTTGAATAGATGACAATGTTCTCCTCTCAGTGCTTGTCCCTCGATTCTCGCTTCTTGCCAAGGATTCCTTTCTTATCCCTGGCATCAGAGTCCGTTTGATCTCTTCCAGTTTCTGTGCCCGCTTTCTGTTTGTCAAAGCTGTTTCTGGGTATGTCTCCCTTTAATAGCCCAGCCTAGGCCAATCCTCAGACTGTAACCATGCGGCCATCTTGGGGGACATGTTCACCGTGATGTCATAAAGAAGCTCAGAAGGCTAAGTTGTCCTGACAACCTCCAAGCACACAGAGTTTCAGAGCCATCTCAGACCAGTCTGACTCCTCCCCCTTTCCAGGTAGGATAGTTTTCCTTTTTCTGGATTTCTTGTCGGTTTCTATCTTTCTCCTCGAATTTGGAAAGGCCTGCTCCATTCTCTCTAGACACTGGTTTCTTTCCTGTAAGATTACCCCGGCTATTATCTCTTACGCCTTGGGAAGAGGGCCAAGTGGGTGGACCTTCCCCAGAGAAAGTCCTGGACTCCCTCCCAAGTTGAAGTTGCCCAGGCAATCCTCTGATGCGCAATGATCGTGTCATCGCCTAGCACTCTGCCAATTCCACCTTGGCAGGTCCCATGTTTTCCTTCCTTCTTCCTTTGGGGAAGTGTACCAGATGCCTTCCTAGATTGGAATATTCCTACGGTTCTTTTTCTGCTGCGTATTGATAACGGACCCTCACAATTGCTACTTCTTTATGACCTCTGTCCGCACAGTACCATGAAATCTCTATTCCCTAACAGTGCTAATGTGATCTGCACCCGTGCTGTGAAAGAGTGAGGCCCGGGCCACCCAAGCGGAACGTTGGCACTTGCCCGCTCCACCACAGGGCCGGCCCTGAGTTGTACTTTTGGACCAACCTGTTCCCTGAACTTGGGAAGGTTGGGCCTGTTTGGATTATTCGTGAAGCTGATTAGTAGTAACATCATGGACGGTAACATTATGACTTCACCGTTGGGTCCTGGGCTTAGCACGGATCAGGTTCTCTTGGTAGTATTCCTCTTCATGTATTTGGAATGGTCTGCCTTTCTGTAGCATCAGTAAGCCTTTTGAGGTGATTTTCCCTCCTTGGAAGTTCACCTTCTCTAATCTCTTTCAGCCCCCAAAGCTGTATGCCGTCATTCTGAACCCGTTTTTGGATTTTTGCTTTTAGGTGAATTTATTGCTGTATCCCTGCATTAGAACATCCTATGTCTTTCAGATTTACATCTTCATCGATTTAGAATTCCGTGTAGGTTCCATCCTCTTCACCAGCGTAAGCCGAATCACAGGCCCTCACCACACACTTGTGCCTCATCATCTCTTTCACCCTCCCCCACCGCCCCGCTTTGCCTCTGGGCACCCCCGATCAAATGTCCAGTGCCGCCTGTTGGTTAGTGCTTGTTTTTTCTTCTCCATGTAAGTGAGATCCTATGGTATTTGACTTTGTCCCTGGGGCTTGTTTCACTTCCCCTAAATCCCTCCCAGCCGTTCTGGTGCTCACAAATGGCTGGATTGCATCCTTTGTTCCCGCTGAGTGGTCTGCCATTGTGTGGCTATAGCCCATGTTCCTTCTCCATTCGTCCCTTGCTGGGCACCAGGGTGGCTTCCAAGTCTTGGAGAGCGGGAGTAAGGCTGTGGTGAACTGAGTGGTGCACATGTCTTTAGGCGGTAGTGTTTCCGAGTTCTTTGGCTAAACACGCCCCAGAGGAATAGCTGGATCATATGGGACATGGATTCTTAAATTTCGGAGGCAGTTCCACACCGCTTGGCCTAGTGGCTGCACCGGTTTCCACTGCCAGCAGCAGTGCAGGAGGCGTCCCTTCTCTCCACCTCCTCTCTGACACTTGTTGTTTCCTGTCTGCCTCCTTATAGCCATTCTGACCACAGTGAGCTGCTATGTCCTTGCGGTTTGGATTTGCCTTGGCCTCAGACTTAATGAGGGTGAACAAGTTTTCATGCACCTGTTGGCCCTCTTTAGATCTTCTTGGGAGAAATCTCTGTGTCCATCTTTGGCCCAGGTTTTCATTGGCTTGTTCTTTTTCTTGTGGAGACGTGTGAGTTGACTGTTTCTTTGGGCTTTTCACCCCTTGTCCGATGTGTGCTTTGCAAACATCCACTCCCAGTTGTTGTGCTGTCTTTGCATTGAGTCGATGGTTTCCTTGACTGGGCAGAAGCATCTGCATTTGAGGTGGTCCCGTTTGTTTCTTGTCTCCTTTGCTGCCCTTGCCCAGTCAGACATACTTCTTCCAAATAGGCGGCTCAGACAGATGGCAAAGAGCACTCTGCCTAGGTCTTCTCCTACAAGTTTCACGGTTTCAAGTCTGCCATTCAGGGCTTTAATCCATTCCAGGAGGTGCGTGTGCCAGGTGGAACAGCATGGTCTACTCTCGTTGTGTTCCATGTGGCTGTGCAGGCTTCCCAGCACCGTTTATTGGAGAGACTCTCCTTTGTCCACTGTCTCCTCTTGGCTCCCAGGTCGCAAATGGGCTGTCCATGTATGTTTGAGTTGGGCTCTGGGCTCTCGATTCTGTTGCATGGGTGTGTGTGCCTGTTTTTGGGCCCGGACTGTGCCGTTTCGGTACCTAGCGCTTCGTCCTCTATGTTGAAATCAGAAAGTGTGATACGTCCTGCTTTGTTCGTTTTCCTGAGGATTCCTTGGCCTATGCAGGGTCTCTTGTTGCTGGCTAGAAACTTTAGGATTCTCTCTTCTATCTCTCTGGCAAATATGGCTGCAACTTTGACTGGGATTGCATGGAATCCAGAGATTCCTTTCTCCGCTATGGACGTTTCAAGTGTGTTAATTCTTCCATTCCTAGGTCCCGGAAGATCCTTCTTTTTCCTTGTGTCGTCTTGAATTTCTTTCCACAAACGTCTGTTAGTTTTCGATTGACATAGCTTTCACCGGTTTTGCTAAGGTTCTTCATAGAGATCTTCTTCTTCGTACTGGCAAGCTGTGTTTTTTTTTTTTTGTCTGTTTGTGTTTAGCTTCCGTTTTTCTATTCTTTGCAACTTGTAATTGGTTCTGTTTTGCAGAAGTACATCGCTGTGCTCACATCTGCTGGCAATGCTCCTGTATTTGCTGTGGAAGTCTGGCCCTATCTAACGTCCCTTCCCATCTGCCTCTGCACCCCCTCGGACGCCTGCCCCAGAATGACTGAAGCAGTGGTGAGGAGGCTCACCCCCAGGATTCCAGCCGGGCCACCCCGGGCCACCGACCCAGAAGGTGCGGACCTCACCGCTCCACCACCGGCCGGCCCCTTTCATGTTCCATTGGGAACCTTTAGTTGAGTGCAATGGGGCTTGAATATGCTGCTTGAGCCCAACTCTGGCACTGTTAGATGAGGCCAGGTTGTTTGTCGGGGCCACTGTGACGTCAGAGGATTGGTCATAATTGTGTGTCTGCTGTCCCGGCAAGCTTCATGGACACAGGGCTTCAGAGCCCGCTTGGAGCAGTCTCATAACTCACCCTTCCCAGTGAGCCCAGGTTTGTCCTTCGCTGCCGTTTTTTGGCTTGGGAATTTCTCTGACTTTCAAACGTTCCAGCAGAGCCTGTCTAAATACTGACATCTTTCATTGTGGATTATTCAGGTGTGATATCTGTTCGCCTTGCATTTTCTGGGACCTTTGTTTCTTTTCCACAGTATGCTCGTCATGGTCTTTCTCAGCTATCTCACTTAGATATGCTTACCAGTCCGTTCTCCTTCAGTCCAAGTGATTAATTTTGTATTTCTTGAATCACCGTATGTTCTCTAGGCCGAGGTGTGAGTGCTTTCGTGACTCTTGGTTGCTGTCTTTGAATTTGCACCGGTCACTTGTAGGACTCTTTGCTATCCTAGCCTAGGTCAAAGGAAGCACTGAGAACCCGTGGTCATCTGGGTTGGTTTGACATCCTGAGATCAGAAACTCCAAATTCGACGTGGTCCTGGCAACCCCCTTCATGGACATAATGTTTTTCCGAGACAAATTAGACAAATCTGATGAATTCCTCTCTCCAGGAAAGATATTTTTCTTTCTCTTTTGTGGATTTGGGAAGTTTCGAACTTGACCCCTGACACTTGAGCGTTGCCCTAGATTGCATCTAGATACGGCTTACTTTATTTCTATAGGCTGTGCCATTTGTTTGACCTACATCCTCAGCCCTGGCATGTTTATTTTTCTGGAAACAGAATTGTAATGTTCTAATTTTCAGCCAGCTTCCTTCCATATGGCGTCAAAGCACATAATCAATAATCCTTCTACGGCAAGAGGTCGGGGGAGAGAATTTCATTGGAGCCAAAGTGAGCACTCTAGCCTGGGAGGGCAGCCTTCACAAAGGAACCAAGCCCTCTGGAAAAGGGTGATTTTCAGCACACTTGTAGAGCCCTTCCCAACAAAGAGACCTACCCCAAGCATGACAGGGCTCCATTCCTTCGAGGCTTCCAAAGATCTCTTGGAACGCATTAGCATGTAGGGAGTGGACCCTCATGACGCCAGAGCTATGGAAAGTGAGACTGATCTTCCAAGAATGCTAGGGGCCTAGGAAAGGAGGCATCGACTCTTCTCTTCAATGTCCTCAAGAGATCCTTCTTGACTTTGGATTATGCTTAAGGCAGAAGGACACTGTAGGTCTGATAAGGCCCAAGTGCGGCCTCGTGTTTCCAATCAAGTTTCAAGCTTGAATCAGCATGGCCTCCCCATAGACTTGAATAGATGACAATGTTCTCCTCTCAGTGCTTGTCCCTCGATTCTCGCTTCTTGCCAAGGATTCCTTTCTTATCCCTGGCATCAGAGTCCGTTTGATCTCTTCCAGTTTCTGTGCCCGCTTTCTGTTTGTCAAAGCTGTTTCTCGGTATGTCTCCCTTTAATAGCCCAGCCTAGGCCAATCCTCAGACTGTAACCATGCGGCCATCTTGGGGGACATGTTCACCGTGATGTCATAAAGAAGCTCAGAAGGCTAAGTTGTCCTGACAACCTCCAAGCACACAGAGTTTCAGAGCCATCTCAGACCAGTCTGACTCCTCCCCCTTTCCAGGTAGGATAGTTTTCCTTTTTCTGGATTTCTTGTCGGTTTCTATCTTTCTCCTCGAATTTGGAAAGGCCTGCTCCATTCTCTCTAGACACTGGTTTCTTTCCTGTAAGATTACCCCGGCTATTATCTCTTACGCCTTGGGAAGAGGGCCAAGTGGGTGGACCTTCCCCAGAGAAAGTCCTGGACTCCCTCCCAAGTTGAAGTTGCCCAGGCAATCCTCTGATGCGCAATGATCGTGTCATCGCCTAGCACTCTGCCAATTCCACCTTGGCAGGTCCCATGTTTTCCTTCCTTCTTCCTTTGGGGAAGTGTACCAGATGCCTTCCTAGATTGGAATATTCCTACGGTTCTTTTTCTGCTGCGTATTGATAACGGACCCTCACAATTGCTACTTCTTTATGACCTCTGTCCGCACAGTACCATGAAATCTCTATTCCCTAACAGTGCTAATGTGATCTGCACCCGTGCTGTGAAAGAGTGAGGCCCGGGCCACCCAAGCGGAACGTTGGCACTTGCCCGCTCCACCACAGGGCCGGCCCTGAGTTGTACTTTTGGACCAACCTGTTCCCTGAACTTGGGAAGGTTGGGCCTGTTTGGATTATTCGTGAAGCTGATTAGTAGTAACATCATGGACGGTAACATTATGACTTCACCGTTGGGTCCTGGGCTTAGCACGGATCAGGTTCTCTTGGTAGTATTCCTCTTCATGTATTTGGAATGGTCTGCCTTTCTGTAGCATCAGTAAGCCTTTTGAGGTGATTTTCCCTCCTTGGAAGTTCACCTTCTCTAATCTCTTTCAGCCCCCAAAGCTGTATGCCGTCATTCTGAACCCGTTTTTGGATTTTTGCTTTTAGGTGAATTTATTGCTGTATCCCTGCATTAGAACATCCTATGTCTTTCAGATTTACATCTTCATCGATTTAGAATTCCGTGTAGGTTCCATCCTCTTCACCAGCGTAAGCCGAATCACAGGCCCTCACCACACACTTGTGCCTCATCATCTCTTTCACCCTCCCCCACCGCCCCGCTTTGCCTCTGGGCACCCCCGATCAAATGTCCAGTGCCGCCTGTTGGTTAGTGCTTGTTTTTTCTTCTCCATGTAAGTGAGATCCTATGGTATTTGACTTTGTCCCTGGGGCTTGTTTCACTTCCCCTAAATCCCTCCCAGCCGTTCTGGTGCTCACAAATGGCTGGATTGCATCCTTTGTTCCCGCTGAGTGGTCTGCCATTGTGTGGCTATAGCCCATGTTCCTTCTCCATTCGTCCCTTGCTGGGCACCAGGGTGGCTTCCAAGTCTTGGAGAGCGGGAGTAAGGCTGTGGTGAACTGAGTGGTGCACATGTCTTTAGGCGGTAGTGTTTCCGAGTTCTTTGGCTAAACACGCCCCAGAGGAATAGCTGGATCATATGGGACATGGATTCTTAAATTTCGGAGGCAGTTCCACACCGCTTGGCCTAGTGGCTGCACCGGTTTCCACTGCCAGCAGCAGTGCAGGAGGCGTCCCTTCTCTCCACCTCCTCTCTGACACTTGTTGTTTCCTGTCTGCCTCCTTATAGCCATTCTGACCACAGTGAGCTGCTATGTCCTTGCGGTTTGGATTTGCCTTGGCCTCAGACTTAATGAGGGTGAACAAGTTTTCATGCACCTGTTGGCCCTCTTTAGATCTTCTTGGGAGAAATCTCTGTGTCCATCTTTGGCCCAGGTTTTCATTGGCTTGTTCTTTTTCTTGTGGAGACGTGTGAGTTGACTGTTTCTTTGGGCTTTTCACCCCTTGTCCGATGTGTGCTTTGCAAACATCCACTCCCAGTTGTTGTGCTGTCTTTGCATTGAGTCGATGGTTTCCTTGACTGGGCAGAAGCATCTGCATTTGAGGTGGTCCCGTTTGTTTCTTGTCTCCTTTGCTGCCCTTGCCCAGTCAGACATACTTCTTCCAAATAGGCGGCTCAGACAGATGGCAAAGAGCACTCTGCCTAGGTCTTCTCCTACAAGTTTCACGGTTTCAAGTCTGCCATTCAGGGCTTTAATCCATTCCAGGAGGTGCGTGTGCCAGGTGGAACAGCATGGTCTACTCTCGTTGTGTTCCATGTGGCTGTGCAGGCTTCCCAGCACCGTTTATTGGAGAGACTCTCCTTTGTCCACTGTCTCCTCTTGGCTCCCAGGTCGCAAATGGGCTGTCCATGTATGTTTGAGTTGGGCTCTGGGCTCTCGATTCTGTTGCATGGGTGTGTGTGCCTGTTTTTGGGCCCGGACTGTGCCGTTTCGGTACCTAGCGCTTCGTCCTCTATGTTGAAATCAGAAAGTGTGATACGTCCTGCTTTGTTCGTTTTCCTGAGGATTCCTTGGCCTATGCAGGGTCTCTTGTTGCTGGCTAGAAACTTTAGGATTCTCTCTTCTATCTCTCTGGCAAATATGGCTGCAACTTTGACTGGGATTGCATGGAATCCAGAGATTCCTTTCTCCGCTATGGACGTTTCAAGTGTGTTAATTCTTCCATTCCTAGGTCCCGGAAGATCCTTCTTTTTCCTTGTGTCGTCTTGAATTTCTTTCCACAAACGTCTGTTAGTTTTCGATTGACATAGCTTTCACCGGTTTTGCTAAGGTTCTTCATAGAGATCTTCTTCTTCGTACTGGCAAGCTGTGTTTTTTTTTTTTTGTCTGTTTGTGTTTAGCTTCCGTTTTTCTATTCTTTGCAACTTGTAATTGGTTCTGTTTTGCAGAAGTGCATCGCTGTGCTCACATCTGCTGGCAATGCTCCTGTATTTGCTGTGGAAGTCTGGCCCTATCTAACGTCCCTTCCCATCTGCCTCTGCACCCCCTCGGACGCCTGCCCCAGAATGACTGAAGCAGTGGTGAGGAGGCTCACCCCCAGGATTCCAGCCGGGCCACCCCGGGCCACCGACCCAGAAGGTGCGGACCTCACCGCTCCACCACCGGCCGGCCCCTTTCATGTTCCATTGGGAACCTTTAGTTGAGTGCAATGGGGCTTGAATATGCTGCTTGAGCCCAACTCTGGCACTGTTAGATGAGGCCAGGTTGTTTGTCGGGGCCACTGTGACGTCAGAGGATTGGTCATAATTGTGTGTCTGCTGTCCCGGCAAGCTTCATGGACACAGGGCTTCAGAGCCCGCTTGGAGCAGTCTCATAACTCACCCTTCCCAGTGAGCCCAGGTTTGTCCTTCGCTGCCGTTTTTTGGCTTGTGAATTTCTCTGACTTTCAAACGTTCCAGCAGAGCCTGTCTAAATACTGACATCTTTCATTGTGGATTATTCAGGTGTGATATCTGTTCGCCTTGCATTTTCTGGGACCTTTGTTTCTTTTCCACAGTATGCTCGTCATGGTCTTTCTCAGCTATCTCACTTAGATATGCTTACCAGTCCGTTCTCCTTCAGTCCAAGTGATTAATTTTGTATTTCTTGAATCACCGTATGTTCTCTAGGCCGAGGTGTGAGTGCTTTCGTGACTCTTGGTTGCTGTCTTTGAATTTGCACCGGTCACTTGTAGGACTCTTTGCTATCCTAGCCTAGGTCAAAGGAAGCACTGAGAACCCGTGGTCATCTGGGTTGGTTTGACATCCTGAGATCAGAAACTCCAAATTCGACGTGGTCCTGGCAACCCCCTTCATGGACATAATGTTTTTCCGAGACAAATTAGACAAATCTGATGAATTCCTCTCTCCAGGAAAGATATTTTTCTTTCTCTTTTGTGGATTTGGGAAGTTTCGAACTTGACCCCTGACACTTGAGCGTTGCCCTAGATTGCATCTAGATACGGCTTACTTTATTTCTATAGGCTGTGCCATTTGTTTGACCTACATCCTCAGCCCTGGCATGTTTATTTTTCTGGAAACAGAATTGTAATGTTCTAATTTTCAGCCAGCTTCCTTCCATATGGCGTCAAAGCACATAATCAATAATCCTTCTACGGCAAGAGGTCGGGGGAGAGAATTTCATTGGAGCCAAAGTGAGCACTCTAGCCTGGGAGGGCAGCCTTCACAAAGGAACCAAGCCCTCTGGAAAAGGGTGATTTTCAGCACACTTGTAGAGCCCTTCCCAACAAAGAGACCTACCCCAAGCATGACAGGGCTCCATTCCTTCGAGGCTTCCAAAGATCTCTTGGAACGCATTAGCATGTAGGGAGTGGACCCTCATGACGCCAGAGCTATGGAAAGTGAGACTGATCTTCCAAGAATGCTAGGGGCCTAGGAAAGGAGGCATCGACTCTTCTCTTCAATGTCCTCAAGAGATCCTTCTTGACTTTGGATTATGCTTAAGGCAGAAGGACACTGTAGGTCTGATAAGGCCCAAGTGCGGCCTCGTGTTTCCAATCAAGTTTCAAGCTTGAATCAGCATGGCCTCCCCATAGACTTGAATAGATGACAATGTTCTCCTCTCAGTGCTTGTCCCTCGATTCTCGCTTCTTGCCAAGGATTCCTTTCTTATCCCTGGCATCAGAGTCCGTTTGATCTCTTCCAGTTTCTGTGCCCGCTTTCTGTTTGTCAAAGCTGTTTCTCGGTATGTCTCCCTTTAATAGCCCAGCCTAGGCCAATCCTCAGACTGTAACCATGCGGCCATCTTGGGGGACATGTTCACCGTGATGTCATAAAGAAGCTCAGAAGGCTAAGTTGTCCTGACAACCTCCAAGCACACAGAGTTTCAGAGCCATCTCAGACCAGTCTGACTCCTCCCCCTTTCCAGGTAGGATAGTTTTCCTTTTTCTGGATTTCTTGTCGGTTTCTATCTTTCTCCTCGAATTTGGAAAGGCCTGCTCCATTCTCTCTAGACACTGGTTTCTTTCCTGTAAGATTACCCCGGCTATTATCTCTTACGCCTTGGGAAGAGGGCCAAGTGGGTGGACCTTCCCCAGAGAAAGTCCTGGACTCCCTCCCAAGTTGAAGTTGCCCAGGCAATCCTCTGATGCGCAATGATCGTGTCATCGCCTAGCACTCTGCCAATTCCACCTTGGCAGGTCCCATGTTTTCCTTCCTTCTTCCTTTGGGGAAGTGTACCAGATGCCTTCCTAGATTGGAATATTCCTACGGTTCTTTTTCTGCTGCGTATTGATAACGGACCCTCACAATTGCTACTTCTTTATGACCTCTGTCCGCACAGTACCATGAAATCTCTATTCCCTAACAGTGCTAATGTGATCTGCACCCGTGCTGTGAAAGAGTGAGGCCCGGGCCACCCAAGCGGAACGTTGGCACTTGCCCGCTCCACCACAGGGCCGGCCCTGAGTTGTACTTTTGGACCAACCTGTTCCCTGAACTTGGGAAGGTTGGGCCTGTTTGGATTATTCGTGAAGCTGATTAGTAGTAACATCATGGACGGTAACATTATGACTTCACCGTTGGGTCCTGGGCTTAGCACGGATCAGGTTCTCTTGGTAGTATTCCTCTTCATGTATTTGGAATGGTCTGCCTTTCTGTAGCATCAGTAAGCCTTTTGAGGTGATTTTCCCTCCTTGGAAGTTCACCTTCTCTAATCTCTTTCAGCCCCCAAAGCTGTATGCCGTCATTCTGAACCCGTTTTTGGATTTTTGCTTTTAGGTGAATTTATTGCTGTATCCCTGCATTAGAACATCCTATGTCTTTCAGATTTACATCTTCATCGATTTAGAATTCCGTGTAGGTTCCATCCTCTTCACCAGCGTAAGCCGAATCACAGGCCCTCACCACACACTTGTGCCTCATCATCTCTTTCACCCTCCCCCACCGCCCCGCTTTGCCTCTGGGCACCCCCGATCAAATGTCCAGTGCCGCCTGTTGGTTAGTGCTTGTTTTTTCTTCTCCATGTAAGTGAGATCCTATGGTATTTGACTTTGTCCCTGGGGCTTGTTTCACTTCCCCTAAATCCCTCCCAGCCGTTCTGGTGCTCACAAATGGCTGGATTGCATCCTTTGTTCCCGCTGAGTGGTCTGCCATTGTGTGGCTATAGCCCATGTTCCTTCTCCATTCGTCCCTTGCTGGGCACCAGGGTGGCTTCCAAGTCTTGGAGAGCGGGAGTAAGGCTGTGGTGAACTGAGTGGTGCACATGTCTTTAGGCGGTAGTGTTTCCGAGTTCTTTGGCTAAACACGCCCCAGAGGAATAGCTGGATCATATGGGACATGGATTCTTAAATTTCGGAGGCAGTTCCACACCGCTTGGCCTAGTGGCTGCACCGGTTTCCACTGCCAGCAGCAGTGCAGGAGGCGTCCCTTCTCTCCACCTCCTCTCTGACACTTGTTGTTTCCTGTCTGCCTCCTTATAGCCATTCTGACCACAGTGAGCTGCTATGTCCTTGCGGTTTGGATTTGCCTTGGCCTCAGACTTAATGAGGGTGAACAAGTTTTCATGCACCTGTTGGCCCTCTTTAGATCTTCTTGGGAGAAATCTCTGTGTCCATCTTTGGCCCAGGTTTTCATTGGCTTGTTCTTTTTCTTGTGGAGACGTGTGAGTTGACTGTTTCTTTGGGCTTTTCACCCCTTGTCCGATGTGTGCTTTGCAAACATCCACTCCCAGTTGTTGTGCTGTCTTTGCATTGAGTCGATGGTTTCCTTGACTGGGCAGAAGCATCTGCATTTGAGGTGGTCCCGTTTGTTTCTTGTCTCCTTTGCTGCCCTTGCCCAGTCAGACATACTTCTTCCAAATAGGCGGCTCAGACAGATGGCAAAGAGCACTCTGCCTAGGTCTTCTCCTACAAGTTTCACGGTTTCAAGTCTGCCATTCAGGGCTTTAATCCATTCCAGGAGGTGCGTGTGCCAGGTGGAACAGCATGGTCTACTCTCGTTGTGTTCCATGTGGCTGTGCAGCCTTCCCAGCACCGTTTATTGGAGAGACTCTCCTTTGTCCACTGTCTCCTCTTGGCTCCCAGGTCGCAAATGGGCTGTCCATGTATGTTTGAGTTGGGCTCTGGGCTCTCGATTCTGTTGCATGGGTGTGTGTGCCTGTTTTTGGGCCCGGACTGTGCCGTTTCGGTACCTAGCGCTTCGTCCTCTATGTTGAAATCAGAAAGTGTGATACGTCCTGCTTTGTTCGTTTTCCTGAGGATTCCTTGGCCTATGCAGGGTCTCTTGTTGCTGGCTAGAAACTTTAGGATTCTCTCTTCTATCTCTCTGGCAAATATGGCTGCAACTTTGACTGGGATTGCATGGAATCCAGAGATTCCTTTCTCCGCTATGGACGTTTCAAGTGTGTTAATTCTTCCATTCCTAGGTCCCGGAAGATCCTTCTTTTTCCTTGTGTCGTCTTGAATTTCTTTCCACAAACGTCTGTTAGTTTTCGATTGACATAGCTTTCACCGGTTTTGCTAAGGTTCTTCATAGAGATCTTCTTCTTCGTACTGGCAAGCTGTGTTTTTTTTTTTTTGTCTGTTTGTGTTTAGCTTCCGTTTTTCTATTCTTTGCAACTTGTAATTGGTTCTGTTTTGCAGAAGTACATCGCTGTGCTCACATCTGCTGGCAATGCTCCTGTATTTGCTGTGGAAGTCTGGCCCTATCTAACGTCCCTTCCCATCTGCCTCTGCACCCCCTCGGACGCCTGCCCCAGAATGACTGAAGCAGTGGTGAGGAGGCTCACCCCCAGGATTCCAGCCGGGCCACCCCGGGCCACCGACCCAGAAGGTGCGGACCTCACCGCTCCACCACCGGCCGGCCCCTTTCATGTTCCATTGGGAACCTTTAGTTGAGTGCAATGGGGCTTGAATATGCTGCTTGAGCCCAACTCTGGCACTGTTAGATGAGGCCAGGTTGTTTGTCGGGGCCACTGTGACGTCAGAGGATTGGTCATAATTGTGTGTCTGCTGTCCCGGCAAGCTTCATGGACACAGGGCTTCAGAGCCCGCTTGGAGCAGTCTCATAACTCACCCTTCCCAGTGAGCCCAGGTTTGTCCTTCGCTGCCGTTTTTTGGCTTGTGAATTTCTCTGACTTTCAAACGTTCCAGCAGAGCCTGTCTAAAGACTGACATCTTTCATTGTGGATTATTCAGGTGTGATATCTGTTCGCCTTGCATTTTCTGGGACCTTTGTTTCTTTTCCACAGTATGCTCGTCATGGTCTTTCTCAGCTATCTCACTTAGATATGCTTACCAGTCCGTTCTCCTTCAGTCCAAGTGATTAATTTTGTATTTCTTGAATCACCGTATGTTCTCTAGGCCGAGGTGTGAGTGCTTTCGTGACTCTTGGTTGCTGTCTTTGAATTTGCACCGGTCACTTGTAGGACTCTTTGCTATCCTAGCCTAGGTCAAAGGAAGCACTGAGAACCCGTGGTCATCTGGGTTGGTTTGACATCCTGAGATCAGAAACTCCAAATTCGACGTGGTCCTGGCAACCCCCTTCATGGACATAATGTTTTTCCGAGACAAATTAGACAAATCTGATGAATTCCTCTCTCCAGGAAAGATATTTTTCTTTCTCTTTTGTGGATTTGGGAAGTTTCGAACTTGACCCCTGACACTTGAGCGTTGCCCTAGATTGCATCTAGATACGGCTTACTTTATTTCTATAGGCTGTGCCATTTGTTTGACCTACATCCTCAGCCCTGGCATGTTTATTTTTCTGGAAACAGAATTGTAATGTTCTAATTTTCAGCCAGCTTCCTTCCATATGGCGTCAAAGCACATAATCAATAATCCTTCTACGGCAAGAGGTCGGGGGAGAGAATTTCATTGGAGCCAAAGTGAGCACTCTAGCCTGGGAGGGCAGCCTTCACAAAGGAACCAAGCCCTCTGGAAAAGGGTGATTTTCAGCACACTTGTAGAGCCCTTCCCAACAAAGAGACCTACCCCAAGCATGACAGGGCTCCATTCCTTCGAGGCTTCCAAAGATCTCTTGGAACGCATTAGCATGTAGGGAGTGGACCCTCATGACGCCAGAGCTATGGAAAGTGAGACTGATCTTCCAAGAATGCTAGGGGCCTAGGAAAGGAGGCATCGACTCTTCTCTTCAATGTCCTCAAGAGATCCTTCTTGACTTTGGATTATGCTTAAGGCAGAAGGACACTGTAGGTCTGATAAGGCCCAAGTGCGGCCTCGTGTTTCCAATCAAGTTTCAAGCTTGAATCAGCATGGCCTCCCCATAGACTTGAATAGATGACAATGTTCTCCTCTCAGTGCTTGTCCCTCGATTCTCGCTTCTTGCCAAGGATTCCTTTCTTATCCCTGGCATCAGAGTCCGTTTGATCTCTTCCAGTTTCTGTGCCCGCTTTCTGTTTGTCAAAGCTGTTTCTCGGTATGTCTCCCTTTAATAGCCCAGCCTAGGCCAATCCTCAGACTGTAACCATGCGGCCATCTTGGGGGACATGTTCACCGTGATGTCATAAAGAAGCTCAGAAGGCTAAGTTGTCCTGACAACCTCCAAGCACACAGAGTTTCAGAGCCATCTCAGACCAGTCTGACTCCTCCCCCTTTCCAGGTAGGATAGTTTTCCTTTTTCTGGATTTCTTGTCGGTTTCTATCTTTCTCCTCGAATTTGGAAAGGCCTGCTCCATTCTCTCTAGACACTGGTTTCTTTCCTGTAAGATTACCCCGGCTATTATCTCTTACGCCTTGGGAAGAGGGCCAAGTGGGTGGACCTTCCCCAGAGAAAGTCCTGGACTCCCTCCCAAGTTGAAGTTGCCCAGGCAATCCTCTGATGCGCAATGATCGTGTCATCGCCTAGCACTCTGCCAATTCCACCTTGGCAGGTCCCATGTTTTCCTTCCTTCTTCCTTTGGGGAAGTGTACCAGATGCCTTCCTAGATTGGAATATTCCTACGGTTCTTTTTCTGCTGCGTATTGATAACGGACCCTCACAATTGCTACTTCTTTATGACCTCTGTCCGCACAGTACCATGAAATCTCTATTCCCTAACAGTGCTAATGTGATCTGCACCCGTGCTGTGAAAGAGTGAGGCCCGGGCCACCCAAGCGGAACGTTGGCACTTGCCCGCTCCACCACAGGGCCGGCCCTGAGTTGTACTTTTGGACCAACCTGTTCCCTGAACTTGGGAAGGTTGGGCCTGTTTGGATTATTCGTGAAGCTGATTAGTAGTAACATCATGGACGGTAACATTATGACTTCACCGTTGGGTCCTGGGCTTAGCACGGATCAGGTTCTCTTGGTAGGATTCCTCTTCATGTATTTGGAATGGTCTGCCTTTCTGTAGCATCAGTAAGCCTTTTGAGGTGATTTTCCCTCCTTGGAAGTTCACCTTCTCTAATCTCTTTCAGCCCCCAAAGCTGTATGCCGTCATTCTGAACCCGTTTTTGGATTTTTGCTTTTAGGTGAATTTATTGCTGTATCCCTGCATTAGAACATCCTATGTCTTTCAGATTTACATCTTCATCGATTTAGAATTCCGTGTAGGTTCCATCCTCTTCACCAGCGTAAGCCGAATCACAGGCCCTCACCACACACTTGTGCCTCATCATCTCTTTCACCCTCCCCCACCGCCCCGCTTTGCCTCTGGGCACCCCCGATCAAATGTCCAGTGCCGCCTGTTGGTTAGTGCTTGTTTTTTCTTCTCCATGTAAGTGAGATCCTATGGTATTTGACTTTGTCCCTGGGGCTTGTTTCACTTCCCCTAAATCCCTCCCAGCCGTTCTGGTGCTCACAAATGGCTGGATTGCATCCTTTGTTCCCGCTGAGTGGTCTGCCATTGTGTGGCTATAGCCCATGTTCCTTCTCCATTCGTCCCTTGCTGGGCACCAGGGTGGCTTCCAAGTCTTGGAGAGCGGGAGTAAGGCTGTGGTGAACTGAGTGGTGCACATGTCTTTAGGCGGTAGTGTTTCCGAGTTCTTTGGCTAAACACGCCCCAGAGGAATAGCTGGATCATATGGGACATGGATTCTTAAATTTCGGAGGCAGTTCCACACCGCTTGGCCTAGTGGCTGCACCGGTTTCCACTGCCAGCAGCAGTGCAGGAGGCGTCCCTTCTCTCCACCTCCTCTCTGACACTTGTTGTTTCCTGTCTGCCTCCTTATAGCCATTCTGACCACAGTGAGCTGCTATGTCCTTGCGGTTTGGATTTGCCTTGGCCTCAGACTTAATGAGGGTGAACAAGTTTTCATGCACCTGTTGGCCCTCTTTAGATCTTCTTGGGAGAAATCTCTGTGTCCATCTTTGGCCCAGGTTTTCATTGGCTTGTTCTTTTTCTTGTGGAGACGTGTGATTTGACTGTTTCTTTGGGCTTTTCACCCCTTGTCCGATGTGTGCTTTGCAAACATCCACTCCCAGTTGTTGTGCTGTCTTTGCATTGAGTCGATGGTTTCCTTGACTGGGCAGAAGCTTCTGCATTTGAGGTGGTCCCGTTTGTTTCTTGTCTCCTTTGCTGCCCTTGCCCAGTCAGACATACTTCTTCCAAATAGACGGCTCAGACAGATGGCAAAGAGCACTCTGCCTAGGTCTTCTCCTACAAGTTTCACGGTTTCAAGTCTGCCATTCAGGGCTTTAATCCATTCCAGGAGGTGCGTGTGCCAGGTGGAACATCATGGTCTACTCTCGTTGTGTTCCATGTGGCTGTGCAGCCTTCCCAGCACCGTTTATTGGAGAGACTCTCCTTTGTCCACTGTCTCCTCTTGGCTCCCTGGTCGCAAATGGGCTGTCCATGTATGTTTGAGTTGGGCTCTGGGCTCTCGATTCTGTTGCATGGGTGTGTGTGCCTGTTTTTGGGCCCGGACTGTGCCGTTTCGGTACCTAGCGCTTCGTCCTCTATGTTGAAATCAGAAAGTGTGATACGTCCTGCTTTGTTCGTTTTCCTGAGGATTCCTTGGCCTATGCAGGGTCTCTTGTTGCTGGCTAGAAACTTTAGGATTCTCTCTTCTATCTCTCTGGCAAATATGGCTGCAACTTTGACTGGGATTGCATGGAATCCAGAGATTCCTTTCTCCGCTATGGACGTTTCAAGTGTGTTAATTCTTCCATTCCTAGGTCCCGGAAGATCCTTCTTTTTCCTTGTGTCGTCTTGAATTTCTTTCCACAAACGTCTGTTAGTTTTCGATTGACATAGCTTTCACCGGTTTTGCTAAGGTTCTTCATAGAGATCTTCTTCTTCGTACTGGCAAGCTGTGTTTTTGTTTTTTTTTGTCTGTTTGTGTTTAGCTTCCGTTTTTCTATTCTTTGCAACTTGTAATTGGTTCTGTTTTGCAGAAGTGCATCGCTGTGCTCACATCTGCTGGCAATGCTCCTGTATTTGCTGTGGAAGTCTGGCCCTATCTAACGTCCCTTCCCATCTGCCTCTGCACCCCCTCGGACGCCTGCCCCAGAATGACTGAAGCAGTGGTGAGGAGGCTCACCCCCAGGATTCCAGCCGGGCCACCCCGGGCCACCGACCCAGAAGGTGCGGACCTCACCGCTCCACCACCGGCCGGCCCCTTTCATGTTCCATTGGGAACCTGCAGTTGAGTGCAATGGGGCTTGAATATGCTGCTTGAGCCCAACTCTGGCACTGTTAGATGAGGCCAGGTTGTTTGTCGGGGCCACTGTGACGTCAAAGGATTGGTCATAATTGTGTGTCTGCTGTCCCGGCAAGCTTCATGGACACAGGGCTTCAGAGCCCGCTTGGAGCAGTCTCATAACTCACCCTTCCCAGTGAGCCCAGGTTTGTCCTTCGCTGCCGTTTTTTGGCTTGTGAATTTCTCTGACTTTCAAACGTTCCAGCAGAGCCTGTCTAAAGACTGACATCTTTCATTGTGGATTATTCAGGTGTGATATCTGTTCGCCTTGCATTTTCTGGGACCTTTGTTTCTTTTCCACAGTATGCTCGTCATGGTCTTTCTCAGCTATCTCACTTAGATATGCTTACCAGTCCGTTCTCCTTCAGTCCAAGTGATTAATTTTGTATTTCTTGAATCACCGTATGTTCTCTAGGCCGAGGTGTGAGTGCTTTCGTGACTCTTGGTTGCTGTCTTTGAATTTGCACCGGTCACTTGTAGGACTCTTTGCTATCCTAGCCTAGGTCAAAGGAAGCACTGAGAACCCGTGGTCATCTGGGTTGGTTTGACATCCTGAGATCAGAAACTCCAAATTCGACGTGGTCCTGGCAACCCCCTTCATGGACATAATGTTTTTCCGAGACAAATTAGACAAATCTGATGAATTCCTCTCTCCAGGAAAGATATTTTTCTTTCTCTTTTGTGGATTTGGGAAGTTTCGAACTTGACCCCTGACACTTGAGCGTTGCCCTAGATTGCATCTAGATACGGCTTACTTTATTTCTATAGGCTGTGCCATTTGTTTGACCTACATCCTCAGCCCTGGCATGTTTATTTTTCTGGAAACAGAATTGTAATGTTCTAATTTTCAGCCAGCTTCCTTCCATATGGCGTCAAAGCACATAATCAATAATCCTTCTACGGCAAGAGGTCGGGGGAGAGAATTTCATTGGAGCCAAAGTGAGCACTCTAGCCTGGGAGGGCAGCCTTCACAAAGGAACCAAGCCCTGTGGAAAAGGGTGATTTTCAGCACACTTGTAGAGCCCTTCCCAACAAAGAGACCTACCCCAAGCATGACAGGGCTCCATTCCTTCGAGGCTTCCAAAGATCTCTTGGAACGCATTAGCATGTAGGGAGTGGACCCTCATGACGCCAGAGCTATGGAAAGTGAGACTGATCTTCCAAGAATGCTAGGGGCCTAGGAAAGGAGGCATCGACTCTTCTCTTCAATGTCCTCAAGAGATCCTTCTTGACTTTGGATTATGCTTAAGGCAGAAGGACACTGTAGGTCTGATAAGGCCCAAGTGCGGCCTCGTGTTTCCAATCAAGTTTCAAGCTTGAATCAGCATGGCCTCCCCATAGACTTGAATAGATGACAATGTTCTCCTCTCAGTGCTTGTCCCTCGATTCTCGCTTCTTGCCAAGGATTCCTTTCTTATCCCTGGCATCAGAGTCCGTTTGATCTCTTCCAGTTTCTGTGCCCGCTTTCTGTTTGTCAAAGCTGTTTCTGGGTATGTCTCCCTTTAATAGCCCAGCCTAGGCCAATCCTCAGACTGTAACCATGCGGCCATCTTGGGGGACATGTTCACCGTGATGTCATAAAGAAGCTCAGAAGGCTAAGTTGTCCTGACAACCTCCAAGCACACAGAGTTTCAGAGCCATCTCAGACCAGTCTGACTCCTCCCCCTTTCCAGGTAGGATAGTTTTCCTTTTTCTGGATTTCTTGTCGGTTTCTATCTTTCTCCTCGAATTTGGAAAGGCCTGCTCCATTCTCTCTAGACACTGGTTTCTTTCCTGTAAGATTACCCCGGCTATTATCTCTTACGCCTTGGGAAGAGGGCCACGTGGGTGGACCTTCCCCAGAGAAAGTCCTGGACTCCCTCCCAAGTTGAAGTTGCCCAGGCAATCCTCTGATGCACAATGATCGTGTCATCGCCTAGCACTCTGCCAATTCCACCTTGGCAGGTCCCATGTTTTCCTTCCTTCTTCCTTTGGGGAAGTGTACCAGATGCCTTCCTAGATTGGAATATTCCTACGGTTCTTTTTCTGCTGCGTATTGATAACGGACCCTCACAATTGCTACTTCTTTATGACCTCTGTCCGCACAGTACCATGAAATCTCTATTCCCTAACAGTGCTAATGTGATCTGCACCCGTGCTGTGAAAGAGTGAGGCCCGGGCCACCCAAGCGGAACGTTGGCACTTGCCCGCTCCACCACAGGGCCGGCCCTGAGTTGTACTTTTGGACCAACCTGTTCCCTGAACTTGGGAAGGTTGGGCCTGTTTGGATTATTCGTGAAGCTGATTAGTAGTAACATCATGGACGGTAACATTATGACTTCACCGTTGGGTCCTGGGCTTAGCACGGATCAGGTTCTCTTGGTAGTATTCCTCTTCATGTATTTGGAATGGTCTGCCTTTCTGTAGCATCAGTAAGCCTTTTGAGGTGATTTTCCCTCCTTGGAAGTTCACCTTCTCTAATCTCTTTCAGCCCCCAAAGCTGTATGCCGTCATTCTGAACCCGTTTTTGGATTTTTGCTTTTAGGTGAATTTATTGCTGTATCCCTGCATTAGAACATCCTATGTCTTTCAGATTTACATCTTCATCGATTTAGAATTCCGTGTAGGTTCCATCCTCTTCACCAGCGTAAGCCGAATCACAGGCCCTCACCACACACTTGTGCCTCATCATCTCTTTCACCCTCCCCCACCGCCCCGCTTTGCCTCTGGGCACCCCCGATCAAATGTCCAGTGCCGCCTGTTGGTTAGTGCTTGTTTTTTCTTCTCCATGTAAGTGAGATCCTATGGTATTTGACTTTGTCCCTGGGGCTTGTTTCACTTCCCCTAAATCCCTCCCAGCCGTTCTGGTGCTCACAAATGGCTGGATTGCATCCTTTGTTCCCGCTGAGTGGTCTGCCATTGTGTGGCTATAGCCCATGTTCCTTCTCCATTCGTCCCTTGCTGGGCACCAGGGTGGCTTCCAAGTCTTGGAGAGCGGGAGTAAGGCTGTGGTGAACTGAGTGGTGCACATGTCTTTAGGCGGTAGTGTTTCCGAGTTCTTTGGCTAAACACGCCCCAGAGGAATAGCTGGATCATATGGGACATGGATTCTTAAATTTCGGAGGCAGTTCCACACCGCTTGGCCTAGTGGCTGCACCGGTTTCCACTGCCAGCAGCAGTGCAGGAGGCGTCCCTTCTCTCCACCTCCTCTCTGACACTTGTTGTTTCCTGTCTGCCTCCTTATAGCCATTCTGACCACAGTGAGCTGCTATGTCCTTGCGGTTTGGATTTGCCTTGGCCTCAGACTTAATGAGGGTGAACAAGTTTTCATGCACCTGTTGGCCCTCTTTAGATCTTCTTGGGAGAAATCTCTGTGTCCATCTTTGGCCCAGGTTTTCATTGGCTTGTTCTTTTTCTTGTGGAGACGTGTGAGTTGACTGTTTCTTTGGGCTTTTCACCCCTTGTCCGATGTGTGCTTTGCAAACATCCACTCCCAGTTGTTGTGCTGTCTTTGCATTGAGTCGATGGTTTCCTTGACTGGGCAGAAGCGTCTGCATTTGAGGTGGTCCCGTTTGTTTCTTGTCTCCTTTGCTGCCCTTGCCCAGTCAGACATACTTCTTCCAAATAGGCGGCTCAGACAGATGGCAAAGAGCACTCTGCCTAGGTCTTCTCCTACAAGTTTCACGGTTTCAAGTCTGCCATTCAGGGCTTTAATCCATTCCAGGAGGTGCGTGTGCCAGGTGGAACAGCATGGTCTACTCTCGTTGTGTTCCATGTGGCTGTGCAGGCTTCCCAGCACCGTTTATTGGAGAGACTCTCCTTTGTCCACTGTCTCCTCTTGGCTCCCAGGTCGCAAATGGGCTGTCCATGTATGTTTGAGTTGGGCTCTGGGCTCTCGATTCTGTTGCATGGGTCTGTGTGCCTGTTTTTGGGCCCGGACTGTGCCGTTTTGGTACCTAGCGCTTCGTCCTCTATGTTGAAATCAGAAAGTGTGATACGTCCTGCTTTGTTCGTTTTCCTGAGGATTCCTTGGCCTATGCAGGGTCTCTTGTTGCTGGCTAGAAACTTTAGGATTCTCTCTTCTATCTCTCTGGCAAATATGGCTGCAACTTTGACTGGGATTGCATGGAATCCAGAGATTCCTTTCTCCGCTATGGACGTTTCAAGTGTGTTAATTCTTCCATTCCTAGGTCCCGGAAGATCCTTCTTTTTCCTTGTGTCGTCTTGAATTTCTTTCCACAAACGTCTGTTAGTTTTCGATTGACATAGCTTTCACCGGTTTTGCTAAGGTTCTTCATAGAGATCTTCTTCTTCGTACTGGCAAGCTGTGTTTTTTTTTTTTTTTGTCTGTTTGTGTTTAGCTTCCGTTTTTCTATTCTTTGCAACTTGTAATTGGTTCTGTTTTGCAGAAGTGCATCGCTGTGCTCACATCTGCTGGCAATGCTCCTGTATTTGCTGTGGAAGTCTGGCCCTATCTAACGTCCCTTCCCATCTGCCTCTGCACCCCCTCGGACGCCTGCCCCAGAATGACTGAAGCAGTGGTGAGGAGGCTCACCCCCAGGATTCCAGCCGGGCCACCCCGGGCCACCGACCCAGAAGGTGCGGACCTCACCGCTCCACCACCGGCCGGCCCCTTTCATGTTCCATTGGGAACCTGCAGTTGAGTGCAATGGGGCTTGAATATGCTGCTTGAGCCCAACTCTGGCACTGTTAGATGAGGCCAGGTTGTTTGTCGGGGCCACTGTGACGTCAAAGGATTGGTCATAATTGTGTGTCTGCTGTCCCGGCAAGCTTCATGGACACAGGGCTTCAGAGCCCGCTTGGAGCAGTCTCATAACTCACCCTTCCCAGTGAGCCCAGGTTTGTCCTTCGCTGCCGTTTTTTGGCTTGTGAATTTCTCTGACTTTCAAACGTTCCAGCAGAGCCTGTCTAAAGACTGACATCTTTCATTGTGGATTATTCAGGTGTGATATCTGTTCGCCTTGCATTTTCTGGGACCTTTGTTTCTTTTCCACAGTATGCTCGTCATGGTCTTTCTCAGCTATCTCACTTAGATATGCTTACCAGTCCGTTCTCCTTCAGTCCAAGTGATTAATTTTGTATTTCTTGAATCACCGTATGTTCTCTAGGCCGAGGTGTGAGTGCTTTCGTGACTCTTGGTTGCTGTCTTTGAATTTGCACCGGTCACTTGTAGGACTCTTTGCTATCCTAGCCTAGGTCAAAGGAAGCACTGAGAACCCGTGGTCATCTGGGTTGGTTTGACATCCTGAGATCAGAAACTCCAAATTCGACGTGGTCCTGGCAACCCCCTTCATGGACATAATGTTTTTCCGAGACAAATTAGACAAATCTGATGAATTCCTCTCTCCAGGAAAGATATTTTTCTTTCTCTTTTGTGGATTTGGGAAGTTTCGAACTTGACCCCTGACACTTGAGCGTTGCCCTAGATTGCATCTAGATACGGCTTACTTTATTTCTATAGGCTGTGCCATTTGTTTGACCTACATCCTCAGCCCTGGCATGTTTATTTTTCTGGAAACAGAATTGTAATGTTCTAATTTTCAGCCAGCTTCCTTCCATATGGCGTCAAAGCACATAATCAATAATCCTTCTACGGCAAGAGGTCGGGGGAGAGAATTTCATTGGAGCCAAAGTGAGCACTCTAGCCTGGGAGGGCAGCCTTCACAAAGGAACCAAGCCCTCTGGAAAAGGGTGATTTTCAGCACACTTGTAGAGCCCTTCCCAACAAAGAGACCTACCCCAAGCATGACAGGGCTCCATTCCTTCGAGGCTTCCAAAGATCTCTTGGAACGCATTAGCATGTAGGGAGTGGACCCTCATGACGCCAGAGCTATGGAAAGTGAGACTGATCTTCCAAGAATGCTAGGGGCCTAGGAAAGGAGGCATCGACTCTTCTCTTCAATGTCCTCAAGAGATCCTTCTTGACTTTGGATTATGCTTAAGGCAGAAGGACACTGTAGGTCTGATAAGGCCCAAGTGCGGCCTCGTGTTTCCAATCAAGTTTCAAGCTTGAATCAGCATGGCCTCCCCATAGACTTGAATAGATGACAATGTTCTCCTCTCAGTGCTTGTCCCTCGATTCTCGCTTCTTGCCAAGGATTCCTTTCTTATCCCTGGCATCAGAGTCCGTTTGATCTCTTCCAGTTTCTGTGCCCGCTTTCTGTTTGTCAAAGCTGTTTCTCGGTATGTCTCCCTTTAATAGCCCAGCCTAGGCCAATCCTCAGACTGTAACCATGCGGCCATCTTGGGGGACATGTTCACCGTGATGTCATAAAGAACCTCAGAAGGCTAAGTTGTCCTGACAACCTCCAAGCACACAGAGTTTCAGAGCCATCTCAGACCAGTCTGACTCCTCCCCCTTTCCAGGTAGGATAGTTTTCCTTTTTCTGGATTTCTTGTCGGTTTCTATCTTTCTCCTCGAATTTGGAAAGGCCTGCTCCATTCTCTCTAGACACTGGTTTCTTTCCTGTAAGATTACCCCGGCTATTATCTCTTACGCCTTGGGAAGAGGGCCAAGTGGGTGGACCTTCCCCAGAGAAAGTCCTGGACTCCCTCCCAAGTTGAAGTTGCCCAGGCAATCCTCTGATGCGCAATGATCGTGTCATCGCCTAGCACTCTGCCAATTCCACCTTGGCAGGTCCCATGTTTTCCTTCCTTCTTCCTTTGGGGAAGTGTACCAGATGCCTTCCTAGATTGGAATATTCCTACGGTTCTTTTTCTGCTGCGTATTGATAACGGACCCTCACAATTGCTACTTCTTTATGACCTCTGTCCGCACAGTACCATGAAATCTCTATTCCCTAACAGTGCTAATGTGATCTGCACCCGTGCTGTGAAAGAGTGAGGCCCGGGCCACCCAAGCGGAACGTTGGCACTTGCCCGCTCCACCACAGGGCCGGCCCTGAGTTGTACTTTTGGACCAACCTGTTCCCTGAACTTGGGAAGGTTGGGCCTCTTTGGATTATTCGTGAAGCTGATTAGTAGTAACATCATGGACGGTAACATTATGACTTCACCGTTGGGTCCTGGGCTTAGCACGGATCAGGTTCTCTTGGTAGGATTCCTCTTCATGTATTTGGAATGGTCTGCCTTTCTGTAGCATCAGTAAGCCTTTTGAGGTGATTTTCCCTCCTTGGAAGTTCACCTTCTCTAATCTCTTTCAGCCCCCAAAGCTGTATGCCGTCATTCTGAACCCGTTTTTGGATTTTTGCTTTTAGGTGAATTTATTGCTGTATCCCTGCATTAGAACATCCTATGTCTTTCAGATTTACATCTTCATCGATTTAGAATTCCGTGTAGGTTCCATCCTCTTCACCAGCGTAAGCCGAATCACAGGCCCTCACCACACACTTGTGCCTCATCATCTCTTTCACCCTCCCCCACCGCCCCGCTTTGCCTCTGGGCACCCCCGATCAAATGTCCAGTGCCGCCTGTTGGTTAGTGCTTGTTTTTTCTTCTCCATGTAAGTGAGATCCTATGGTATTTGACTTTGTCCCTGGGGCTTGTTTCACTTCCCCTAAATCCCTCCCAGCCGTTCTGGTGCTCACAAATGGCTGGATTGCATCCTTTGTTCCCGCTGAGTGGTCTGCCATTGTGTGGCTATAGCCCATGTTCCTTCTCCATTCGTCCCTTGCTGGGCACCAGGGTGGCTTCCAAGTCTTGGAGAGCGGGAGTAAGGCTGTGGTGAACTGAGTGGTGCA
Source organism: Equus asinus (assembly GCF_041296235.1). Classification (NCBI taxonomy): domain Eukaryota; kingdom Metazoa; phylum Chordata; class Mammalia; order Perissodactyla; family Equidae; genus Equus; species Equus asinus. The sequence continues at coordinate 79,578,586 of NC_091820.1, forward strand.
CATGTCTTTAGGCGGTAGTGTTTCCGAGTTCTTTGGCTAAACACGCCCCAGAGGAATAGCTGGATCATATGGGACATGGATTCTTAAATTTCGGAGGCAGTTCCACACCGCTTGGCCTAGTGGCTGCACCGGTTTCCACTGCCAGCAGCAGTGCAGGAGGCGTCCCTTCTCTCCACCTCCTCTCTGACACTTGTTGTTTCCTGTCTGCCTCCTTATAGCCATTCTGACCACAGTGAGCTGCTATGTCCTTGTGGTTTGGATTTGCCTTGGCCTCAGACTTAATGAGGGTGAACAAGTTTTCATGCACCTGTTGGCCCTCTTTAGATCTTCTTGGGAGAAATCTCTGTGTCCATCTTTGGCCCAGGTTTTCATTGGCTTGTTCTTTTTCTTGTGGAGACGTGTGAGTTGACTGTTTCTTTGGGCTTTTCACCCCTTGTCCGATGTGTGCTTTGCAAACATCCACTCCCAGTTGTTGTGCTGTCTTTGCATTGAGTCGATGGTTTCCTTGACTGGGCAGAAGCGTCTGCATTTGAGGTGGTCCTGTTTGTTTCTTGTCTCCTTTGCTGCCCTTGCCCAGTCAGACATACTTCTTCCAAATAGACGGCTCAGACAGATGGCAAAGAGCACTCTGCCTAGGTCTTCTCCTACAAGTTTCACGGTTTCAAGTCTGCCATTCAGGGCTTTAATCCATTCCAGGAGGTGCGTGTGCCAGGTGGAACATCATGGTCTACTCTCGTTGTGTTCCATGTGGCTGTGCAGCCTTCCCAGCACCGTTTATTGGAGAGACTCTCCTTTGTCCACTGTCTCCTCTTGGCTCCCAGGTCGCAAATGGGCTGTCCATGTATGTTTGAGTTGGGCTCTGGGCTCTCGATTCTGTTGCATGGGTGTGTGTGCCTGTTTTTGGGCCCGGACTGTGCCGTTTCGGTACCTAGCGCTTCATCCTCTATGTTGAAATCAGAAAGTGTGATACGTCCTGCTTTGTTCGTTTTCCTGAGGATTCCTTGGCCTATGCAGGGTCTCTTGTTGCTGGCTAGAAACTTTAGGATTCTCTCTTCTATCTCTCTGGCAAATATGGCTGCAACTTTGACTGGGATTGCATGGAATCCAGAGATTCCTTTCTCCGCTATGGACGTTTCAAGTGTGTTAATTCTTCCATTCCTAGGTCCCGGAAGATCCTTCTTTTTCCTTGTGTCGTCTTGAATTTCTTTCCACAAACGTCTGTTAGTTTTCGATTGACATAGCTTTCACCGGTTTTGCTAAGGTTCTTCATAGAGATCTTCTTCTTCGTACTGGCAAGCTGTGTTTTTTTTTTTTTTTGTCTGTTTGTGTTTAGCTTCCGTTTTTCTATTCTTTGCAACTTGTAATTGGTTCTGTTTTGCAGAAGTACATCGCTGTGCTCACATCTGCTGGCAATGCTCCTGTATTTGCTGTGGAAGTCTGGCCCTATCTAACGTCCCTTCCCATCTGCCTCTGCACCCCCTCGGACGCCTGCCCCAGAATGACTGAAGCAGTGGTGAGGAGGCTCACCCCCAGGATTCCAGCCGGGCCACCCCGGGCCACCGACCCAGAAGGTGCGGACCTCACCGCTCCACCACCGGCCGGCCCCTTTCATGTTCCATTGGGAACCTGCAGTTGAGTGCAATGGGGCTTGAATATGCTGCTTGAGCCCAACTCTGGCACTGTTAGATGAGGCCAGGTTGTTTGTCGGGGCCACTGTGACGTCAGAGGATTGGTCATAATTGTGTGTCTGCTGTCCCGGCAAGCTTCATGGACACAGGGCTTCAGAGCCCGCTTGGAGCAGTCTCATAACTCACCCTTCCCAGTGAGCCCAGGTTTGTCCTTCGCTGCCGTTTTTTGGCTTGTGAATTTCTCTGACTTTCAAACGTTCCAGCAGAGCCTGTCTAAAGACTGACATCTTTCATTGTGGATTATTCAGGTGTGATATCTGTTCGCCTTGCATTTTCTGGGACCTTTGTTTCTTTTCCACAGTATGCTCGTCATGGTCTTTCTCAGCTATCTCACTTAGATATGCTTACCAGTCCGTTCTCCTTCAGTCCAAGTGATTAATTTTGTATTTCTTGAATCACCGTATGTTCTCTAGGCCGAGGTGTGAGTGCTTTCGTGACTCTTGGTTGCTGTCTTTGAATTTGCACCGGTCACTTGTAGGACTCTTTGCTATCCTAGCCTAGGTCAAAGGAAGCACTGAGAACCCGTGGTCATCTGGGTTGGTTTGACATCCTGAGATCAGAAACTCCAAATTCGACGTGGTCCTGGCAACCCCCTTCATGGACATAATGTTTTTCCGAGACAAATTAGACAAATCTGATGAATTCCTCTCTCCAGGAAAGATATTTTTCTTTCTCTTTTGTGGATTTGGGAAGTTTCGAACTTGACCCCTGACACTTGAGCGTTGCCCTAGATTGCATCTAGATACGGCTTACTTTATTTCTATAGGCTGTGCCATTTGTTTGACCTACATCCTCAGCCCTGGCATGTTTATTTTTCTGGAAACAGAATTGTAATGTTCTAATTTTCAGCCAGCTTCCTTCCATATGGCGTCAAAGCACATAATCAATAATCCTTCTACGGCAAGAGGTCGGGGGAGAGAATTTCATTGGAGCCAAAGTGAGCACTCTAGCCTGGGAGGGCAGCCTTCACAAAGGAACCAAGCCCTCTGGAAAAGGGTGATTTTCAGCACACTTGTAGAGCCCTTCCCAACAAAGAGACCTACCCCAAGCATGACAGGGCTCCATTCCTTCGAGGCTTCCAAAGATCTCTTGGAACGCATTAGCATGTAGGGAGTGGACCCTCATGACGCCAGAGCTATGGAAAGTGAGACTGATCTTCCAAGAATGCTAGGGGCCTAGGAAAGGAGGCATCGACTCTTCTCTTCAATGTCCTCAAGAGATCCTTCTTGACTTTGGATTATGCTTAAGGCAGAAGGACACTGTAGGTCTGATAAGGCCCAAGTGCGGCCTCGTGTTTCCAATCAAGTTTCAAGCTTGAATCAGCATGGCCTCCCCATAGACTTGAATAGATGACAATGTTCTCCTCTCAGTGCTTGTCCCTCGATTCTCGCTTCTTGCCAAGGATTCCTTTCTTATCCCTGGCATCAGAGTCCGTTTGATCTCTTCCAGTTTCTGTGCCCGCTTTCTGTTTGTCAAAGCTGTTTCTCGGTATGTCTCCCTTTAATAGCCCAGCCTAGGCCAATCCTCAGACTGTAACCATGCGGCCATCTTGGGGGACATGTTCACCGTGATGTCATAAAGAACCTCAGAAGGCTAAGTTGTCCTGACAACCTCCAAGCACACAGAGTTTCAGAGCCATCTCAGACCAGTCTGACTCCTCCCCCTTTCCAGGTAGGATAGTTTTCCTTTTTCTGGATTTCTTGTCGGTTTCTATCTTTCTCCTCGAATTTGGAAAGGCCTGCTCCATTCTCTCTAGACACTGGTTTCTTTCCTGTAAGATTACCCCGGCTATTATCTCTTACGCCTTGGGAAGAGGGCCAAGTGGGTGGACCTTCCCCAGAGAAAGTCCTGGACTCCCTCCCAAGTTGAAGTTGCCCAGGCAATCCTCTGATGCACAATGATCGTGTCATCGCCTAGCACTCTGCCAATTCCACCTTGGCAGGTCCCATGTTTTCCTTCCTTCTTCCTTTGGGGAAGTGTACCAGATGCCTTCCTAGATTGGAATATTCCTACGGTTCTTTTTCTGCTGCGTATTGATAACGGACCCTCACAATTGCTACTTCTTTATGACCTCTGTCCGCACAGTACCATGAAATCTCTATTCCCTAACAGTGCTAATGTGATCTGCACCCGTGCTGTGAAAGAGTGAGGCCCGGGCCACCCAAGCGGAACGTTGGCACTTGCCCGCTCCACCACAGGGCCGGCCCTGAGTTGTACTTTTGGACCAACCTGTTCCCTGAACTTGGGAAGGTTGGGCCTGTTTGGATTATTCGTGAAGCTGATTAGTAGTAACATCATGGACGGTAACATTATGACTTCACCGTTGGGTCCTGGGCTTAGCACGGATCAGGTTCTCTTGGTAGGATTCCTCTTCATGTATTTGGAATGGTCTGCCTTTCTGTAGCATCAGTAAGCCTTTTGAGGTGATTTTCCCTCCTTGGAAGTTCACCTTCTCTAATCTCTTTCAGCCCCCAAAGCTGTATGCCGTCATTCTGAACCCGTTTTTGGATTTTTGCATTTAGGTGAATTTATTGCTGTATCCCTGCATTAGAACATCCTATGTCTTTCAGATTTACATCTTCATCGATTTAGAATTCCGTGTAGGTTCCATCCTCTTCACCAGCGTAAGCCGAATCACAGGCCCTCACCACACACTTGTGCCTCATCATCTCTTTCACCCTCCCCCACCGCCCCGCTTTGCCTCTGGGCACCCCCGATCAAATGTCCAGTGCCGCCTGTTGGTTAGTGCTTGTTTTTTCTTCTCCATGTAAGTGAGATCCTATGGTATTTGACTTTGTCCCTGGGGCTTGTTTCACTTCCCCTAAATCCCTCCCAGCCGTTCTGGTGCTCACAAATGGCTGGATTGCATCCTTTGTTCCCGCTGAGTGGTCTGCCATTGTGTGGCTATAGCCCATGTTCCTTCTCCATTCGTCCCTTGCTGGGCACCAGGGTGGCTTCCAAGTCTTGGAGAGCGGGAGTAAGGCTGTGGTGAACTGAGTGGTGCACATGTCTTTAGGCGGTAGTGTTTCCGAGTTCTTTGGCTAAACACGCCCCAGAGGAATAGCTGGATCATATGGGACATGGATTCTTAAATTTCGGAGGCAGTTCCACACCGCTTGGCCTAGTGGCTGCACCGGTTTCCACTGCCAGCAGCAGTGCAGGAGGCGTCCCTTCTCTCCACCTCCTCTCTGACACTTGTTGTTTCCTGTCTGCCTCCTTATAGCCATTCTGACCACAGTGAGCTGCTATGTCCTTGTGGTTTGGATTTGCCTTGGCCTCAGACTTAATGAGGGTGAACAAGTTTTCATGCACCTGTTGGCCCTCTTTAGATCTTCTTGGGAGAAATCTCTGTGTCCATCTTTGGCCCAGGTTTTCATTGGCTTGTTCTTTTTCTTGTGGAGACGTGTGAGTTGACTGTTTCTTTGGGCTTTTCACCCCTTGTCCGATGTGTGCTTTGCAAACATCCACTCCCAGTTGTTGTGCTGTCTTTGCATTGAGTCGATGGTTTCCTTGACTGGGCAGAAGCGTCTGCATTTGAGGTGGTCCTGTTTGTTTCTTGTCTCCTTTGCTGCCCTTGCCCAGTCAGACATACTTCTTCCAAACAGACGGCTCAGACAGATGGCAAAGAGCACTCTGCCTAGGTCTTCTCCTACAAGTTTCACGGTTTCAAGTCTGCCATTCAGGGCTTTAATCCATTCCAGGAGGTGCGTGTGCCAGGTGGAACATCATGGTCTACTCTCGTTGTGTTCCATGTGGCTGTGCAGCCTTCCCAGCACCGTTTATTGGAGAGACTCTCCTTTGTCCACTGTCTCCTCTTGGCTCCCTGGTCGCAAATGGGCTGTCCATGTATGTTTGAGTTGGGCTCTGGGCTCTCGATTCTGTTGCATGGGTGTGTGTGCCTGTTTTTGGGCCCGGACTGTGCCGTTTCGGTACCTAGCGCTTCATCCTCTATGTTGAAATCAGAAAGTGTGATACGTCCTGCTTTGTTCGTTTTCCTGAGGATTCCTTGGCCTATGCAGGGTCTCTTGTTGCTGGCTAGAAACTTTAGGATTCTCTCTTCTATCTCTCTGGCAAATATGGCTGCAACTTTGACTGGGATTGCATGGAATCCAGAGATTCCTTTCTCCGCTATGGACGTTTCAAGTGTGTTAATTCTTCCATTCCTAGGTCCCGGAAGATCCTTCTTTTTCCTTGTGTCGTCTTGAATTTCTTTCCACAAACGTCTGTTAGTTTTCGATTGACATAGCTTTCACCGGTTTTGCTAAGGTTCTTCATAGAGATCTTCTTCTTCGTACTGGCAAGCTGTGTTTTTGTTTTTTTTTGTCTGTTTGTGTTTAGCTTCCGTTTTTCTATTCTTTGCAACTTGTAATTGGTTCTGTTTTGCAGAAGTGCATCGCTGTGCTCACATCTGCTGGCAATGCTCCTGTATTTGCTGTGGAAGTCTGGCCCTATCTAACGTCCCTTCCCATCTGCCTCTGCACCCCCTCGGACGCCTGCCCCAGAATGACTGAAGCAGTGGTGAGGAGGCTCACCCCCAGGATTCCAGCCGGGCCACCCCGGGCCACCGACCCAGAAGGTGCGGACCTCACCGCTCCACCACCGGCCGGCCCCTTTCATGTTCCATTGGGAACCTGCAGTTGAGTGCAATGGGGCTTGAATATGCTGCTTGAGCCCAACTCTGGCACTGTTAGATGAGGCCAGGTTGTTTGTCGGGGCCACTGTGACGTCAGAGGATTGGTCATAATTGTGTGTCTGCTGTCCCGGCAAGCTTCATGGACACAGGGCTTCAGAGCCCGCTTGGAGCAGTCTCATAACTCACCCTTCCCAGTGAGCCCAGGTTTGTCCTTCGCTGCCGTTTTTTGCTTGGGAATTTCTCTGACTTTCAAACGTTCCAGCAGAGCCTGTCTAAAGACTGACATCTTTCATTGTGGATTATTCAGGTGTGATATCTGTTCGCCTTGCATTTTCTGGGACCTTTGTTTCTTTTCCACAGTATGCTCTTCATGGTCTTTCTCAGCTATCTCACTTAGATATGCTTACCAGTCCGTTCTCCTTCAGTCCAAGTGATTAATTTTGTATTTCTTGAATCACCGTATGTTCTCTAGGCCGAGGTGTGAGTGCTTTCGTGACTCTTGGTTGCTGTCTTTGAATTTGCACCGGTCACTTGTAGGACTCTTTGCTATCCTAGCCTAGGTCAAAGGAAGCACTGAGAACCCGTGGTCATCTGGGTTGGTTTGACATCCTGAGATCAGAAACTCCAAATTCGAGGTGGTCCTGGCAACCCCCTTCATGGACATAATGTTTTTCCGAGACAAATTAGACAAATCTGATGAATTCCTCTCTCCAGGAAAGATATTTTTCTTTCTCTTTTGTGGATTTGGGAAGTTTCGAACTTGACCCCTGACACTTGAGCGTTGCCCTAGATTGCATCTAGATACGGCTTACTTTATTTCTATAGGCTGTGCCATTTGTTTGACCTACATCCTCAGCCCTGGCATGTTTATTTTTCTGGAAACAGAATTGTAATGTTCTAATTTTCAGCCAGCTTCCTTCCATATGGCGTCAAAGCACATAATCAATAATCCTTCTACGGCAAGAGGTCGGGGGAGAGAATTTCATTGGAGCCAAAGTGAGCACTCTAGCCTGGGAGGGCAGCCTTCACAAAGGAACCAAGCCCTCTGGAAAAGGGTGATTTTCAGCACACTTGTAGAGCCCTTCCCAACAAAGAGACCTACCCCAAGCATGACAGGGCTCCATTCCTTCGAGGCTTCCAAAGATCTCTTGGAACGCATTAGCATGTAGGGAGTGGACCCTCATGACGCCAGAGCTATGGAAAGTGAGACTGATCTTCCAAGAATGCTAGGGGCCTAGGAAAGGAGGCATCGACTCTTCTCTTCAATGTCCTCAAGAGATCCTTCTTGACTTTGGATTATGCTTAAGGCAGAAGGACACTGTAGGTCTGATAAGGCCCAAGTGCGGCCTCGTGTTTCCAATCAAGTTTCAAGCTTGAATCAGCATGGCCTCCCCATAGACTTGAATAGATGACAATGTTCTCCTCTCAGTGCTTGTCCCTCGATTCTCGCTTCTTGCCAAGGATTCCTTTCTTATCCCTGGCATCAGAGTCCGTTTGATCTCTTCCAGTTTCTGTGCCCGCTTTCTGTTTGTCAAAGCTGTTTCTGGGTATGTCTCCCTGTAATAGCCCAGCCTAGGCCAATCCTCAGACTGTAACCATGCGGCCATCTTGGGGGACATGTTCACCGTGATGTCATAAAGAAGCTCAGAAGGCTAAGTTGTCCTGACAACCTCCAAGCACACAGAGTTTCAGAGCCATCTCAGACCAGTCTGACTCCTCCCCCTTTCCAGGTAGGATAGTTTTCCTTTTTCTGGATTTCTTGTCGGTTTCTATCTTTCTCCTCGAATTTGGAAAGGCCTGCTCCATTCTCTCTAGACACTGGTTTCTTTCCTGTAAGATTACCCCGGCTATTATCTCTTACGTCTTGGGAAGAGGGCCAAGTGGGTGGACCTTCCCCAGAGAAAGTCCTGGACTCCCTCCCAAGTTGAAGTTGCCCAGGCAATCCTCTGATGCGCAATGATCGTGTCATCGCCTAGCACTCTGCCAATTCCACCTTGGCAGGTCCCATGTTTTCCTTCCTTCTTCCTTTGGGGAAGTGTACCAGATGCCTTCCTAGATTGCAATATTCCTACGGTTCTTTTTCTGCTGCGTATTGATAACGGACCCTCACAATTGCTACTTCTTTATGACCTCTGTCCGCCTTGTACCATGAAATCTCTATTCCCTAACAGTGCTAATGTGATCTGCACCCGTGCTGTGAAAGAGTGAGGCCCGGGCCACCCAAGCGGAACGTGGGCACTTGCCCGCTCCACCACAGGGCCGGCCCTGAGTTGTACTTTTGGACCAACCTGTTCCCTGAACTTGGGAAGGTTGGGCCTGTTTGGATTATTCGTGAAGCTGATTAGTAGTAACATCATGGACGGTAACATTATGACTTCACCGTTGGGTCCTGGGCTTAGCACGGATCAGGTTCTCTTGGTAGTATTCCTCTTCATGTATTTGGAATGGTCTACCTTTCTGTAGCATCAGTAAGCCTTTTGAGGTGATTTTCCCTCCTTGGAAGTTCACCTTCTCTAATCTCTTTCAGCCCCCAAAGCTGTATGCCGTCATTCTGAAACCCTTTTTGGATTTTTGCTTTTAGGTGAATTTATTGCCGTAACCCTGCATTAGAACATCGTATGTCTTTCAGATTTACATCATCATCGATTTCGACTTCCGTGTAGGTTCCATCCTCTTCACCAGCGTAAGCCGAATCACAGGCCCTCACCACACACTTGTGCCTCATCATCTCTTTCACCCTCCCCCACCGCCCCGCTTTGCCTCTGCGCACCCCCGATCAAATGTCCAGTGCCGCCTGTTGGTTAGTGCTTCTTTTTTCTTCTCCTTGTAAGTGAGATCCTATGGTATTTGACTTTGTCCCTGGGGCTTGTTTCACTTCCCCTAAATCCCTCCCAGCCGTTCTGGTGCTCACAAATGGCTGGATTGCATCCTTTGTTCCCGCTGAGTGGTCTGCCATTGTGTGGCTATAGCCCATGTTCCTTCTCCATTCGTCCCTTGCTGGGCACCAGGGTGGCTTCCAAGTCTTGGAGAGCGGGAGTAAGGCTGTGGTGAACTGAGTGGTGCACATGTCTTTAGGCGGTAGTGTTTCCGAGTTCTTTGGCTAAACACGCCCCAGAGGAATAGCTGGATCATATGGGACATGGATTCTTAAATTTCGGAGGCAGTTCCACACCGCTTGGCCTAGTGGCTGCACTGGTTTCCACTGCCAGCAGCAGTGCAGGAGGCGTCCCTTCTCTCCACCTCCTCTCTGACACTTGTTGTTTCCTGTCTGCCTCCTTATAGCCATTCTGACCACAGTGAGCTGCTATGTCATTGCGGTTTGGATTTGCCTTGGCCTCAGACTTAATGAGGGTGAACAAGTTTTCATGCACCTGTTGGCCCTCTTTAGATCTTCTTGGGAGAAATCTCTGTGTCCATCTTTGGCCCAGGTTTTCATTGGCTTGTTCTTTTTTGTGGAGACGTGTGAATTGACTGTTTCTTTGGGCTTTTCACCCCTTGTCCGATGTGTGCTTTGCAAACATCCACTCCCAGTTGTTGTGCTGTCTTTGCATTGAGTCGATGGTTTCCTTGACTGGGCAGAAGCGTCTGCATTTGAGGTGGTCCCGTTTGTTTCTTGTCTCCTTTGCTGCCCTTGCCCAGTCAGACATACTTCTTCCAAATAGGCGGCTCAGACAGATGGCAAAGAGCACTCTGCCTAGGTCTTCTCCTACAAGTTTCACGGTTTCAAGTCTGCCATTCAGGGCTTTAATCCATTCCAGGAGGTGCGTGTGCCAGGTGGAACATCATGGTCTACTCTCGTTGTGTTCCATGTGGCTGTGCAGGCTTCCCAGCACCGTTTATTGGAGAGACTCTCCTTTGTCCACTGGCTCCTCTTGGCTCCCTGGTCGCAAATGGGCTGTCCATGTATGTTTGAGTTGGGCTCTGGGCTCTCGATTCTGTTGCATGGGTGTGTGTGCCTGTTTTTGGGCCCGGACTGTGCCGTTTCGGTACCTAGCGCTTCATCCTCTATGTTGAAATCAGAAAGTGTGATACGTCCTGCTTTGTTCGTTTTCCTGAGGATTCCTTGGCCTATGCAGGGTCTCTTGTTGCTGGCTAGAAACTTTAGGATTCTCTCTTCTATCTCTCTGGCAAATATGGCTGCAACTTTGACTGGGATTGCATGGAATCCAGAGATTCCTTTCTCCGCTATGGACGTTTCAAGTGTGTTAATTCTTCCATTCCTAGGTCCCGGAAGATCCTTCTTTTTCCTTGTGTCGTCTTGAATTTCTTTCCACAAACGTCTGTTAGTTTTCGATTGACATAGCTTTCACCGGTTTTGCTAAGGTTCTTCATAGAGATCTTCTTCTTCGTACTGGCAAGCTGTGTTTTTGTTTTTTTTTGTCTGTTTGTGTTTAGCTTCCGTTTTTCTATTCTTTGCAACTTGTAATTGGTTCTGTTTTGCAGAAGTGCATCGCTGTGCTCACATCTGCTGGCAATGCTCCTGTATTTGCTGTGGAAGTCTGGCCCTATCTAACGTCCCTTCCCATCTGCCTCTGCACCCCCTCGGACGCCTGCCCCAGAATGACTGAAGCAGTGGTGAGGAGGCTCACCCCCAGGATTCCAGCCGGGCCACCCCGGGCCACCGACCCAGAAGGTGCGGACCTCACCGCTCCACCACCGGCCGGCCCCTTTCATGTTCCATTGGGAACCTGCAGTTGAGTGCAATGGGGCTTGAATATGCTGCTTGAGCCCAACTCTGGCACTGTTAGATGAGGCCAGGTTGTTTGTCGGGGCCACTGTGACGTCAGAGGATTGGTCATAATTGTGTGTCTGCTGTCCCGGCAAGCTTCATGGACACAGGGCTTCAGAGCCCGCTTGGAGCAGTCTCATAACTCACCCTTCCCAGTGAGCCCAGGTTTGTCCTTCGCTGCCGTTTTTTGCTTGGGAATTTCTCTGACTTTCAAACGTTCCAGCAGAGCCTGTCTAAAGACTGACATCTTTCATTGTGGATTATTCAGGTGTGATATCTGTTCGCCTTGCATTTTCTGGGACCTTTGTTTCTTTTCCACAGTATGCTCTTCATGGTCTTTCTCAGCTATCTCACTTAGATATGCTTACCAGTCCGTTCTCCTTCAGTCCAAGTGATTAATTTTGTATTTCTTGAATCACCGTATGTTCTCTAGGCCGAGGTGTGAGTGCTTTCGTGACTCTTGGTTGCTGTCTTTGAATTTGCACCGGTCACTTGTAGGACTCTTTGCTATCCTAGCCTAGGTCAAAGGAAGCACTGAGAACCCGTGGTCATCTGGGTTGGTTTGACATCCTGAGATCAGAAACTCCAAATTCGAGGTGGTCCTGGCAACCCCCTTCATGGACATAATGTTTTTCCGAGACAAATTAGACAAATCTGATGAATTCCTCTCTCCAGGAAAGATATTTTTCTTTCTCTTTTGTGGATTTGGGAAGTTTCGAACTTGACCCCTGACACTTGAGCGTTGCCCTAGATTGCATCTAGATACGGCTTACTTTATTTCTATAGGCTGTGCCATTTGTTTGACCTACATCCTCAGCCCTGGCATGTTTATTTTTCTGGAAACAGAATTGTAATGTTCTAATTTTCAGCCAGCTTCCTTCCATATGGCGTCAAAGCACATAATCAATAATCCTTCTACGGCAAGAGGTCGGGGGAGAGAATTTCATTGGAGCCAAAGTGAGCACTCTAGCCTGGGAGGGCAGCCTTCACAAAGGAACCAAGCCTTCTGGAAAAGGGTGATTTTCAGCACACTTGTAGAGCCCTTCCCAACAAAGAGACCTACCCCAAGCATGACAGGGCTCCATTCCTTCGAGGCTTCCAAAGATCTCTTGGAACGCATTAGCATGTAGGGAGTGGACCCTCATGACGCCAGAGCTATGGAAAGTGAGACTGATCTTCCAAGAATGCTAGGGGCCTAGGAAAGGAGGCATCGACTCTTCTCTTCAATGTCCTCAAGAGATCCTTCTTGACTTTGGATTATGCTTAAGGCAGAAGGACACTGTAGGTCTGATAAGGCCCAAGTGCGGCCTCGTGTTTCCAATCAAGTTTCAAGCTTGAATCAGCATGGCCTCCCCATAGACTTGAATAGATGACAATGTTCTCCTCTCAGTGCTTGTCCCTCGATTCTCGCTTCTTGCCAAGGATTCCTTTCTTATCCCTGGCATCAGAGTCCGTTTGATCTCTTCCAGTTTCTGTGCCCGCTTTCTGTTTGTCAAAGCTGTTTCTGGGTATGTCTCCCTGTAATAGCCCAGCCTAGGCCAATCCTCAGACTGTAACCATGCGGCCATCTTGGGGGACATGTTCACCGTGATGTCATAAAGAAGCTCAGAAGGCTAAGTTGTCCTGACAACCTCCAAGCACACAGAGTTTCAGAGCCATCTCAGACCAGTCTGACTCCTCCCCCTTTCCAGGTAGGATAGTTTTCCTTTTTCTGGATTTCTTGTCGGTTTCTATCTTTCTCCTCGAATTTGGAAAGGCCTGCTCCATTCTCTCTAGACACTGGTTTCTTTCCTGTAAGATTACCCCGGCTATTATCTCTTACGTCTTGGGAAGAGGGCCAAGTGGGTGGACCTTCCCCAGAGAAAGTCCTGGACTCCCTCCCAAGTTGAAGTTGCCCAGGCAATCCTCTGATGCGCAATGATCGTGTCATCGCCTAGCACTCTGCCAATTCCACCTTGGCAGGTCCCATGTTTTCCTTCCTTCTTCCTTTGGGGAAGTGTACCAGATGCCTTCCTAGATTGCAATATTCCTACGGTTCTTTTTCTGCTGCGTATTGATAACGGACCCTCACAATTGCTACTTCTTTATGACCTCTGTCCGCCTTGTACCATGAAATCTCTATTCCCTAACAGTGCTAATGTGATCTGCACCCGTGCTGTGAAAGAGTGAGGCCCGGGCCACCCAAGCGGAACGTGGGCACTTGCCCGCTCCACCACAGGGCCGGCCCTGAGTTGTACTTTTGGACCAACCTGTTCCCTGAACTTGGGAAGGTTGGGCCTGTTTGGATTATTCGTGAAGCTGATTAGTAGTAACATCATGGACGGTAACATTATGACTTCACCGTTGGGTCCTGGGCTTAGCACGGATCAGGTTCTCTTGGTAGTATTCCTCTTCATGTATTTGGAATGGTCTACCTTTCTGTAGCATCAGTAAGCCTTTTGAGGTGATTTTCCCTCCTTGGAAGTTCACCTTCTCTAATCTCTTTCAGCCCCCAAAGCTGTATGCCGTCATTCTGAAACCCTTTTTGGATTTTTGCTTTTAGGTGAATTTATTGCCGTAACCCTGCATTAGAACATCGTATGTCTTTCAGATTTACATCATCATCGATTTCGACTTCCGTGTAGGTTCCATCCTCTTCACCAGCGTAAGCCGAATCACAGGCCCTCACCACACACTTGTGCCTCATCATCTCTTTCACCCTCCCCCACCGCCCCGCTTTGCCTCTGCGCACCCCCGATCAAATGTCCAGTGCCGCCTGTTGGTTAGTGCTTCTTTTTTCTTCTCCTTGTAAGTGAGATCCTATGGTATTTGACTTTGTCCCTGGGGCTTGTTTCACTTCCCCTAAATCCCTCCCAGCCGTTCTGGTGCTCACAAATGGCTGGATTGCATCCTTTGTTCCCGCTGAGTGGTCTGCCATTGTGTGGCTATAGCCCATGTTCCTTCTCCATTCGTCCCTTGCTGGGCACCAGGGTGGCTTCCAAGTCTTGGAGAGCGGGAGTAAGGCTGTGGTGAACTGAGTGGTGCACATGTCTTTAGGCGGTAGTGTTTCCGAGTTCTTTGGCTAAACACGCCCCAGAGGAATAGCTGGATCATATGGGACATGGATTCTTAAATTTCGGAGGCAGTTCCACACCGCTTGGCCTAGTGGCTGCACTGGTTTCCACTGCCAGCAGCAGTGCAGGAGGCGTCCCTTCTCTCCACCTCCTCTCTGACACTTGTTGTTTCCTGTCTGCCTCCTTATAGCCATTCTGACCACAGTGAGCTGCTATGTCATTGCGGTTTGGATTTGCCTTGGCCTCAGACTTAATGAGGGTGAACAAGTTTTCATGCACCTGTTGGCCCTCTTTAGATCTTCTTGGGAGAAATCTCTGTGTCCATCTTTGGCCCAGGTTTTCATTGGCTTGTTCTTTTTTGTGGAGACGTGTGAATTGACTGTTTCTTTGGGCTTTTCACCCCTTGTCCGATGTGTGCTTTGCAAACATCCACTCCCAGTTGTTGTGCTGTCTTTGCATTGAGTCGATGGTTTCCTTGACTGGGCAGAAGCGTCTGCATTTGAGGTGGTCCCGTTTGTTTCTTGTCTCCTTTGCTGCCCTTGCCCAGTCAGACATACTTCTTCCAAATAGGCGGCTCAGACAGATGGCAAAGAGCACTCTGCCTAGGTCTTCTCCTACAAGTTTCACGGTTTCAAGTCTGCCATTCAGGGCTTTAATCCATTCCAGGAGGTGCGTGTGCCAGGTGGAACATCATGGTCTACTCTCGTTGTGTTCCATGTGGCTGTGCAGGCTTCCCAGCACCGTTTATTGGAGAGACTCTCCTTTGTCCACTGGCTCCTCTTGGCTCCCTGGTCGCAAATGGGCTGTCCATGTATGTTTGAGTTGGGCTCTGGGCTCTCGATTCTGTTGCATGGGTGTGTGTGCCTGTTTTTGGGCCCGGACTGTGCCGTTTCGGTACCTAGCGCTTCATCCTCTATGTTGAAATCAGAAAGTGTGATACGTCCTGCTTTGTTCGTTTTCCTGAGGATTCCTTGGCCTATGCAGGGTCTCTTGTTGCTGGCTAGAAACTTTAGGATTCTCTCTTCTATCTCTCTGGCAAATATGGCTGCAACTTTGACTGGGATTGCATGGAATCCAGAGATTCCTTTCTCCGCTATGGACGTTTCAAGTGTGTTAATTCTTCCATTCCTAGGTCCCGGAAGATCCTTCTTTTTCCTTGTGTCGTCTTGAATTTCTTTCCACAAACGTCTGTTAGTTTTCGATTGACATAGCTTTCACCGGTTTTGCTAAGGTTCTTCATAGAGATCTTCTTCTTCGTACTGGCAAGCTGTGTTTTTGTTTTTTTTTGTCTGTTTGTGTTTAGCTTCCGTTTTTCTATTCTTTGCAACTTGTAATTGGTTCTGTTTTGCAGAAGTGCATCGCTGTGCTCACATCTGCTGGCAATGCTCCTGTATTTGCTGTGGAAGTCTGGCCCTATCTAACGTCCCTTCCCATCTGCCTCTGCACCCCCTCGGACGCCTGCCCCAGAATGACTGAAGCAGTGGTGAGGAGGCTCACCCCCAGGATTCCAGCCGGGCCACCCCGGGCCACCGACCCAGAAGGTGCGGACCTCACCGCTCCACCACCGGCCGGCCCCTTTCATGTTCCATTGGGAACCTGCAGTTGAGTGCAATGGGGCTTGAATATGCTGCTTGAGCCCAACTCTGGCACTGTTAGATGAGGCCAGGTTGTTTGTCGGGGCCACTGTGACGTCAGAGGATTGGTCATAATTGTGTGTCTGCTGTCCCGGCAAGCTTCATGGACACAGGGCTTCAGAGCCCGCTTGGAGCAGTCTCATAACTCACCCTTCCCAGTGAGCCCAGGTTTGTCCTTCGCTGCCGTTTTTTGCTTGGGAATTTCTCTGACTTTCAAACGTTCCAGCAGAGCCTGTCTAAAGACTGACATCTTTCATTGTGGATTATTCAGGTGTGATATCTGTTCGCCTTGCATTTTCTGGGACCTTTGTTTCTTTTCCACAGTATGCTCTTCATGGTCTTTCTCAGCTATCTCACTTAGATATGCTTACCAGTCCGTTCTCCTTCAGTCCAAGTGATTAATTTTGTATTTCTTGAATCACCGTATGTTCTCTAGGCCGAGGTGTGAGTGCTTTCGTGACTCTTGGTTGCTGTCTTTGAATTTGCACCGGTCACTTGTAGGACTCTTTGCTATCCTAGCCTAGGTCAAAGGAAGCACTGAGAACCCGTGGTCATCTGGGTTGGTTTGACATCCTGAGATCAGAAACTCCAAATTCGAGGTGGTCCTGGCAACCCCCTTCATGGACATAATGTTTTTCCGAGACAAATTAGACAAATCTGATGAATTCCTCTCTCCAGGAAAGATATTTTTCTTTCTCTTTTGTGGATTTGGGAAGTTTCGAACTTGACCCCTGACACTTGAGCGTTGCCCTAGATTGCATCTAGATACGGCTTACTTTATTTCTATAGGCTGTGCCATTTGTTTGACCTACATCCTCAGCCCTGGCATGTTTATTTTTCTGGAAACAGAATTGTAATGTTCTAATTTTCAGCCAGCTTCCTTCCATATGGCGTCAAAGCACATAATCAATAATCCTTCTACGGCAAGAGGTCGGGGGAGAGAATTTCATTGGAGCCAAAGTGAGCACTCTAGCCTGGGAGGGCAGCCTTCACAAAGGAACCAAGCCCTCTGGAAAAGGGTGATTTTCAGCACACTTGTAGAGCCCTTCCCAACAAAGAGACCTACCCCAAGCATGACAGGGCTCCATTCCTTCGAGGCTTCCAAAGATCTCTTGGAACGCATTAGCATGTAGGGAGTGGACCCTCATGACGCCAGAGCTATGGAAAGTGAGACTGATCTTCCAAGAATGCTAGGGGCCTAGGAAAGGAGGCATCGACTCTTCTCTTCAATGTCCTCAAGAGATCCTTCTTGACTTTGGATTATGCTTAAGGCAGAAGGACACTGTAGGTCTGATAAGGCCCAAGTGCGGCCTCGTGTTTCCAATCAAGTTTCAAGCTTGAATCAGCATGGCCTCCCCATAGACTTGAATAGATGACAATGTTCTCCTCTCAGTGCTTGTCCCTCGATTCTCGCTTCTTGCCAAGGATTCCTTTCTTATCCCTGGCATCAGAGTCTGTTTGATCTCTTCCAGTTTCTGTGCCCGCTTTCTGTTTGTCAAAGCTGTTTCTGGGTATGTCTCCCTGTAATAGCCCAGCCTAGGCCAATCCTCAGACTGTAACCATGCGGCCATCTTGGGGGACATGTTCACCGTGATGTCATAAAGAAGCTCAGAAGGCTAAGTTGTCCTGACAACCTCCAAGCACACAGAGTTTCAGAGCCATCTCAGACCAGTCTGACTCCTCCCCCTTTCCAGGTAGGATAGTTTTCCTTTTTCTGGATTTCTTGTCGGTTTCTATCTTTCTCCTCGAATTTGGAAAGGCCTGCTCCATTCTCTCTAGACACTGGTTTCTTTCCTGTAAGATTACCCCGGCTATTATCTCTTACGTCTTGGGAAGAGGGCCAAGTGGGTGGACCTTCCCCAGAGAAAGTCCTGGACTCCCTCCCAAGTTGAAGTTGCCCAGGCAATCCTCTGATGCGCAATGATCGTGTCATCGCCTAGCACTCTGCCAATTCCACCTTGGCAGGTCCCATGTTTTCCTTCCTTCTTCCTTTGGGGAAGTGTACCAGATGCCTTCCTAGATTGCAATATTCCTACGGTTCTTTTTCTGCTGCGTATTGATAACGGACCCTCACAATTGCTACTTCTTTATGACCTCTGTCCGCCTTGTACCATGAAATCTCTATTCCCTAACAGTGCTAATGTGATCTGCACCCGTGCTGTGAAAGAGTGAGGCCCGGGCCACCCAAGCGGAACGTGGGCACTTGCCCGCTCCACCACAGGGCCGGCCCTGAGTTGTACTTTTGGACCAACCTGTTCCCTGAACTTGGGAAGGTTGGGCCTGTTTGGATTATTCGTGAAGCTGATTAGTAGTAACATCATGGACGGTAACATTATGACTTCACCGTTGGGTCCTGGGCTTAGCACGGATCAGGTTCTCTTGGTAGTATTCCTCTTCATGTATTTGGAATGGTCTACCTTTCTGTAGCATCAGTAAGCCTTTTGAGGTGATTTTCCCTCCTTGGAAGTTCACCTTCTCTAATCTCTTTCAGCCCCCAAAGCTGTATGCCGTCATTCTGAAACCCTTTTTGGATTTTTGCTTTTAGGTGAATTTATTGCCGTAACCCTGCATTAGAACATCGTATGTCTTTCAGATTTACATCATCATCGATTTCGACTTCCGTGTAGGTTCCATCCTCTTCACCAGCGTAAGCCGAATCACAGGCCCTCACCACACACTTGTGCCTCATCATCTCTTTCACCCTCCCCCACCGCCCCGCTTTGCCTCTGCGCACCCCCGATCAAATGTCCAGTGCCGCCTGTTGGTTAGTGCTTGTTTTTTCTTCTCCTTGTAAGTGAGATCCTATGGTATTTGACTTTGTCCCTGGGGCTTGTTTCACTTCCCCTAAATCCCTCCCAGCCGTTCTGGTGCTCACAAATGGCTGGATTGCATCCTTTGTTCCCGCTGAGTGGTCTGCCATTGTGTGGCTATAGCCCATGTTCCTTCTCCATTCGTCCCTTGCTGGGCACCAGGGTGGCTTCCAAGTCTTGGAGAGCGGGAGTAAGGCTGTGGTGAACTGAGTGGTGCACATGTCTTTAGGCGGTAGTGTTTCCGAGTTCTTTGGCTAAACACGCCCCAGAGGAATAGCTGGATCATATGGGACATGGATTCTTAAATTTCGGAGGCAGTTCCACACCGCTTGGCCTAGTGGCTGCACTGGTTTCCACTGCCAGCAGCAGTGCAGGAGGCGTCCCTTCTCTCCACCTCCTCTCTGACACTTGTTGTTTCCTGTCTGCCTCCTTATAGCCATTCTGACCACAGTGAGCTGCTATGTCATTGCGGTTTGGATTTGCCTTGGCCTCAGACTTAATGAGGGTGAACAAGTTTTCATGCACCTGTTGGCCCTCTTTAGATCTTCTTGGGAGAAATCTCTGTGTCCATCTTTGGCCCAGGTTTTCATTGGCTTGTTCTTTTTTGTGGAGACGTGTGAATTGACTGTTTCTTTGGGCTTTTCACCCCTTGTCCGATGTGTGCTTTGCAAACATCCACTCCCAGTTGTTGTGCTGTCTTTGCATTGAGTCGATGGTTTCCTTGACTGGGCAGAAGCGTCTGCATTTGAGGTGGTCCCGTTTGTTTCTTGTCTCCTTTGCTGCCCTTGCCCAGTCAGACATACTTCTTCCAAATAGGCGGCTCAGACAGATGGCAAAGAGCACTCTGCCTAGGTCTTCTCCTACAAGTTTCACGGTTTCAAGTCTGCCATTCAGGGCTTTAATCCATTCCAGGAGGTGCGTGTGCCAGGTGGAACATCATGGTCTACTCTCGTTGTGTTCCATGTGGCTGTGCAGGCTTCCCAGCACCGTTTATTGGAGAGACTCTCCTTTGTCCACTGGCTCCTCTTGGCTCCCTGGTCGCAAATGGGCTGTCCATGTATGTTTGAGTTGGGCTCTGGGCTCTCGATTCTGTTGCATGGGTGTGTGTGCCTGTTTTTGGGCCCGGACTGTGCCGTTTCGGTACCTAGCGCTTCGTCCTCTATGTTGAAATCAGAAAGTGTGATACGTCCTGCTTTGTTCGTTTTCCTGAGGTTTCCTTGGCCTATGCAGGGTCTCTTGTTGCTGGCTAGAAACTTTAGGATTCTCTCTTCTATCTCTCTGGCAAATATGGCTGCAACTTTGACTGGGATTGCATGGAATCCAGAGATTCCTTTCTCCGCTATGGACGTTTCAAGTGTGTTAATTCTTCCATTCCTAGGTCCCGGAAGATCCTTCTTTTTCCTTGTGTCGTCTTGAATTTCTTTCCACAAACGTCTGTTAGTTTTCGATTGACATAGCTTTCACCGGTTTTGCTAAGGTTCTTCATAGAGATCTTCTTCTTCGTACTGGCAAGCTGTGTTTTTTTTTTTTTTTGTCTGTTTGTGTTTAGCTTCCGTTTTTCTATTCTTTGCAACTTGTAATTGGTTCTGTTTTGCAGAAGTGCATCGCTGTGCTCACATCTGCTGGCAATGCTCCTGTATTTGCTGTGGAAGTCTGGCCCTATCTAACGTCCCTTCCCATCTGCCTCTGCACCCCCTCGGACGCCTGCCCCAGAATGACTGAAGCAGTGGTGAGGAGGCTCACCCCCAGGATTCCAGCCGGGCCACCCTGGGCCACCGACCCAGAAGGTGCGGACCTCACCGCTCCACCACCGGCCGGCCCCTTTCATGTTCCATTGGGAACCTGCAGTTGAGTGCAATGGGGCTTGAATATGCTGCTTGAGCCCAACTCTGGCACTGTTAGATGAGGCCAGGTTGTTTGTCGGGGCCACTGTGACGTCAGAGGATTGGTCATAATTGTGTGTCTGCTGTCCCGGCAAGCTTCATGGACACAGGGCTTCAGAGCCCGCTTGGAGCAGTCTCATAACTCACCCTTCCCAGTGAGCCCAGGTTTGTCCTTTGCTGCCGTTTTTTGGCTTGTGAATTTCTCTGACTTTCAAACGTTCCAGCAGAGCCTGTCTAAAGACTGACATCTTTCATTGTGGATTATTCAGGTGTGATATCTGTTCGCCTTGCATTTTCTGGGACCTTTGTTTCTTTTCCACAGTATGCTCGTCATGGTCTTTCTCAGCTATCTCACTTAGATATGCTTACCAGTCCGTTCTCCTTCAGTCCAAGTGATTAATTTTGTATTTCTTGAATCACCGTATGTTCTCTAGGCCGAGGTGTGAGTGCTTTCGTGACTCTTGGTTGCTGTCTTTGAATTTGCACCGGTCACTTGTAGGACTCTTTGCTATCCTAGCCTAGGTCAAAGGAAGCACTGAGAACCCGTGGTCATCTGGGTTGGTTTGACATCCTGAGATCAGAAACTCCAAATTCGACGTGGTCCTGGCAACCCCCTTCATGGACATAATGTTTTTCCGAGACAAATTAGACAAATCTGATGAATTCCTCTCTCCAGGAAAGATATTTTTCTTTCTCTTTTGTGGATTTGGGAAGTTTCGAACTTGACCCCTGACACTTGAGCGTTGCCCTAGATTGCATCTAGATACGGCTTACTTTATTTCTATAGGCTGTGCCATTTGTTTGACCTACATCCTCAGCCCTGGCATGTTTATTTTTCTGGAAACAGAATTGTAATGTTCTAATTTTCAGCCAGCTTCTTTCCATATGGCTTCAAAGCACATAATCAATAATCCTTCTACGGCAAGAGATCGGGGGAGAGAATTTCATTGGAGCCAAAGTGAGCACTCTAGCCTGGGAGGGCAGCCTTCACAAAGGAACCAAGCCCTCTGGAAAAGGGTGATTTTCAGCACACTTGTAGAGCCCTTCCCAACAAAGAGACCTACCCCAAGCATGACAGGGCTCCATTCCTTCGAGGCTTCCAAGACATCTCTTGGGACGCATTAGCATGTGGCCAGTGGGCCCCCGTGACACCAGAGCTATGGAAAGTGAGACTGATCTTCCAAGAATGCTAGGGGCCTAGGAAAGGAGGCATCGACTCTTCTCTTCAATGTCCTCAAGAGATCCTTCTTGACTTTGGATTATGCTTAAGGCAGAAGGACACTGTAGGTCTGATAAGGCCCAAGTGCGGCCTCGTATTTCCAATCAAGTTTCAAGCTTGAATCAGCATGGCCTCCCCATAGACTTGAATAGATGACAATGTTCTCCTCTCAGTGCTTGTCCCTCGATTCTCGCTTCTTGCCAAGGATTCCTTTCCTATCCCTGGAATCAGAGTCCGTTTGATCTCTTAAAGTTTCTGTGCCCGCTTTCTGTTTGTCAAAGCTGTTTCTGGGTATGTCTCCCTTTAATAGCCCAGCCTAGGCCAATCCTCAGACTGTAACCATGCGGCCATCTTGGGGGACATGTTCACCGTGATGTCATAAAGAAGCTCAGAAGGCTAAGTTGTCCTGACAACCTCCAAGCACACAGAGTTTCAGAGCCATCTCAGACCAGTCTGACTCCTCCCCCTTTCCAGGTAGGATAGTTTTCCTTTTTCTGGACTACTTGTCGGTTTCTATGTTTGTCCTCGAATTTGGAAAGTCCTGCTCCATTCTCTCTAGACACTGGTTTCTTTCCTGTAAGATTACCCCGGCTATTATCTCTTACGCCTTGGGAAGAGGGCCAAGTGGGTGGACCTTCCCCAGAGAAAGTCCTGGACTCCCTCCCAAGTTGAAGTTGCCCGGGCAATCCTCTGATGCACAATGATCGTGTCATCTCCTAGCACTCTGCCAATTCCACCTTGGCAGGTCCCATGTTTTCCTTCCTTCTTCCTTTGGGGAAGTGTACCAGATGCCTTCACAGATTAGAATATTCTCACGGTTCTTTTTCTGGTGCGTATTGAGAACGGACCCTCACAATTGCTACTTCTTTATGGCCTCTGTCCGCACCGTACCATGAAATCTCTATTCCCTAACAGTGCTAATGTGATCTGCACCCGTGCTGTGAAAGAGTGAGGCCCGGGTCACACAAGCGGAATGTGGGCACTTGCCCGCTCCACCACAGGGCCGGCCCTGACTTGTACTTTTGGACCAACCTGTTCCCTGAACTTGGGAAGGTTGGGCCTGTTTGGATTATTCGTGAAGCTGATTAGTAGTAACATCATGGACGGTAACATTATGACTTCACCGTTGGGTCCTGGGCTTAGCACGGATCAGGTTCTCTTGGTAGTATTCCTCTTCATGTATTTGGAATGGTCTACCTTTCTGTAGCATCAGTAAGCCTTTTGAGGTGATTTTCCCTCCTTGGAAGTTCACCTTCTCTAATCTCTTTCAGCACCCAAAGCTGTATGCCGTCATTCTGAAACCCTTTTTGGATTTTTGCTTTTAGGTGAATTTATTGCCGTAACCCTGCATTAGAACATCGTATGTCTTTCAGATTTACATCCTCATCGATTTCGACTTCCGTGTAGGTTCCATCCTCTTCACCAGCGTAAGCCGAATCACAGGCCCTCACCACACACTTGTGCCTCATCATCTCTTTCACCCTCCCCCACCGCCCCGCTTTGCCTCTGCGCACCCCCGATCAAATGTCCAGTGCCACCTGTTGGTTAGTGCTTGTTTTTTCTTCTCCTTGTAAGTGAGATCCTACGGTATTTGACTTTGTCCCTGGGGCTTGTTTCACTTCCCCTAAATCCCTCCCAGCCGTTCTGGTGCTCACAAATGGCTGGATTGCATCCTTTGTTCCCGCTGAGTGGTCTGCCATTGTGTGGCTATAGCCCATGTTCCTTCTCCATTCGTCCCTTGCTGGGCACCAGGGTGGCTTCCAAGTCTTGGAGAGCGGGAGTAAGGCTGTGGTGAACTGAGTGGTGCACATGTCTTTAGGCGGTAGTGTTTCCGAGTTCTTTGGCTAAACACGCCCCAGAGGAATAGCTGGATCATATGGGACATGGATTCTTAAATTTCGGAGGCAGTTCCACACCGCTTGGCCTAGTGGCTGCACTGGTTTCCACTGCCAGCAGCAGTGCAGGAGGCGTCCCTTCTCTCCACCTCCTCTCTGACACTTGTTGTTTCCTGTCTGCCTCCTTATAGCCATTCTGACCACAGTGAGCTGCTATGTCATTGCGGTTTGGATTTGCCTTGGCCTCAGACTTAATGAGGGTGAACAAGTTTTCATGCACCTGTTGGCCCTCTTTAGATCTTCTTGGGAGAAATCTCTGTGTCCATCTTTGGCCCATGTTTTCATTGGCTTGTTCTTTTTCTTGTGGAGACGTGTGAGTTGACTGTTTCTTTGGGCTTTTCACCCCTTGTCCGATGTGTGCTTTGCAAACATCCACTCCCAGTTGTTGTGCTGTCTTTGCATTGAGTCGATGGTTTCCTTGACTGGGCAGAAGCGTCTGCATTTGAGGTGGTCCCGTTTGTTTCTTGTCTCCTTTGCTGCCCTTGCCCAGTCAGACATACTTCTTCCAAATAGGCGGCTCAGACAGATGGCAAAGAGCACTCTGCCTAGGTCTTCTCCTACAAGTTTCACGGTTTCAAGTCTGCCATTCAGGGCTTTAATCCATTCCAGGAGGTGCGTGTGCCAGGTGGAACATCATGGTCTACTCTCGTTGTGTTCCATGTGGCTGTGCAGGCTTCCCAGCACCGTTTATTGGAGAGACTCTCCTTTGTCCACTGGCTCCTCTTGGCTCCCTGGTCGCAAATGGGCTGTCCATGTATGTTTGAGTTGGGCTCTGGGCTCTCGATTCTGTTGCATGGGTGTGTGTGCCTGTTTTTGGGCCCGGACTGTGCCGTTTCGGTATCTAGCGCTTCGTCCTCTATGTTGAAATCAGAAGTGTGATACGTCCTGCTTTGTTCGTTTTCCTGAGGTTTCCTTGGCCTATGCAGGGTCTCTTGTTGCTGGCTAGAAACTTTAGGATTCTCTCTTCTATCTCTCTGGCAAATATGGCTGCAACTTTGACTGGGATTGCATGGAATCCAGAGATTCCTTTCTCCGCTATGGACGTTTCAAGTGTGTTAATTCTTCCATTCCTAGGTCCCGGAAGATCCTTCTTTTTCCTTGTGTCGTCTTGAATTTCTTTCCACAAACGTCTGTTAGTTTTCGATTGACATAGCTTTCACCGGTTTTGCTAGGGTTCTTCATAGAGATCTTCTTCTTCGTACTGGCAAGCTGTGTTTTTTTTTTTTTTTGTCTGTTTGTGTTTAGCTTCCGTTTTTCTATTCTTTGCAACTTGTAATTGGTTCTGTTTTGCAGAAGTGCATCGCTGTGCTCACATCTGCTGGCAATGCTCCTGTATTTGCTGTGGAAGTCTGGCCCTATCTAACGTCCCTTCCCATCTGCCTCTGCACCCCCTCGGACGCCTGCCCCAGAATGACTGAAGCAGTGGTGAGGAGGCTCACCCCCAGGATTCCAGCTGGGCCACCCCGGGCCACCGACCCAGAAGGTGCGGACCTCACCGCTCCACCACCGGCCGGCCCCTTTCATGTTCCATTGGGAACCTGCAGTTGAGTGCAATGGGGCTTGAATATGCTGCTTGAGCCCAACTCTGGCACTGTTAGATGAGGCCAGGTTGTTTGTCGGGGCCACTGTGACGTCAGAGGATTGGTCATAATTGTGTGTCTGCTGTCCCGGCAAGCTTCATGGACACAGGGCTTCAGAGCCCGCTTGGAGCAGTCTCATAACTCACCCTTCCCAGTGAGCCCAGGTTTGTCCTTTGCTGCCGTTTTTTGGCTTGTGAATTTCTCTGACTTTCAAACGTTCCAGCAGAGCCTGTCTAAAGACTGACATCTTTCATTGTGGATTATTCAGGTGTGATATCTGTTCGCCTTGCATTTTCTGGGACCTTTGTTTCTTTTCCACAGTATGCTCGTCATGGTCTTTCTCAGCTATCTCACTTAGATATGCTTACCAGTCCGTTCTCCTTCAGTCCAAGTGATTAATTTTGTATTTCTTGAATCACCGTATGTTCTCTAGGCCGAGGTGTGAGTGCTTTCGTGACTCTTGGTTGCTGTCTTTGAATTTGCACCGGTCACTTGTAGGACTCTTTGCTATCCTAGCCTAGGTCAAAGGAAGCACTGAGAACCCGTGGTCATCTGGGTTGGTTTGACATCCTGAGATCAGAAACTCCAAATTCGACGTGGTCCTGGCAACCCCCTTCATGGACATAATGTTTTTCCGAGACAAATTAGACAAATCTGATGAATTCCTCTCTCCAGGAAAGATATTTTTCTTTCTCTTTTGTGGATTTGGGAAGTTTCGAACTTGACCCCTGACACTTGAGCGTTGCCCTAGATTGCATCTAGATACGGCTTACTTTATTTCTATAGGCTGTGCCATTTGTTTGACCTACATCCTCAGCCCTGGCATGTTTATTTTTCTGGAAACAGAATTGTAATGTTCTAATTTTCAGCCAGCTTCTTTCCATATGGCTTCAAAGCACATAATCAATAATCCTTCTACGGCAAGAGATCGGGGGAGAGAATTTCATTGGAGCCAAAGTGAGCACTCTAGCCTGGGAGGGCAGCCTTCACAAAGGAACCAAGCCCTCTGGAAAAGGGTGATTTTCAGCACACTTGTAGAGCCCTTCCCAACAAAGAGACCTACCCCAAGCATGACAGGGCTCCATTCCTTCGAGGCTTCCAAGACATCTCTTGGGACGCATTAGCATGTGGCCAGTGGGACCCGTGACACCAGAGCTATGGAAAGTGAGACTGATCTTCCAAGAATGCTAGGGGCCTAGGAAAGGAGGCATCGACTCTTCTCTTCAATGTCCTCAAGAGATCCTTCTTGACTTTGGATTATGCTTAAGGCAGAAGGACACTGTAGGTCTGATAAGGCCCAAGTGCGGCCTCGTATTTCCAATCAAGTTTCAAGCTTGAATCAGCATGGCCTCCCCATAGACTTGAATAGATGACAATGTTCTCCTCTCAGTGCTTGTCCCTCGATTCTCGCTTCTTGCCAAGGATTCCTTTCTTATCCCTGGAATCAGAGTCCGTTTGATCTCTTAAAGTTTCTGTGCCCGCTTTCTGTTTGTCAAAGCTGTTTCTGGGTATGTCTCCCTTTAATAGCCCAGCCTAGGCCAATCCTCAGACTGTAACCATGCGGCCATCTTGGGGGACATGTTCACCGTGATGTCATAAAGAAGCTCAGAAGGCTAAGTTGTCCTGACAACCTCCAAGCACACAGAGTTTCAGAGCCATCTCAGACCAGTCTGACTCCTCCCCCTTTCCAGGTAGGATAGTTTTCCTTTTTCTGGACTACTTGTCGGTTTCTATGTTTGTCCTCGAATTTGGAAAGTCCTGCTCCATTCTCTCTAGACACTGGTTTCTTTCCTGTAAGATTACCCCGGCTATTATCTCTTACGCCTTGGGAAGAGGGCCAAGTGGGTGGACCTTCCCCAGAGAAAGTCCTGGACTCCCTCCCAAGTTGAAGTTGCCCGGGCAATCCTCTGATGCACAATGATCGTGTCATCTCCTAGCACTCTGCCAATTCCACCTTGGCAGGTCCCATGTTTTCCTTCCTTCTTCCTTTGGGGAAGTGTACCAGATGCCTTCACAGATTGGAATATTCTCACGGTTCTTTTTCTGGTGCGTATTGAGAACGGACCCTCACAATTGCTACTTCTTTATGGCCTCTGTCCGCACCGTACCATGAAATCTCTATTCCCTAACAGTGCTAATGTGATCTGCACCCGTGCTGTGAAAGAGTGAGGCCCGGGTCACACAAGCGGAATGTGGGCACTTGCCCGCTCCACCACAGGGCCGGCCCTGACTTGTACTTTTGGACCAACCTGTTCCCTGAACTTGGGAAGGTTGGGCCTGTTTGGATTATTCGTGAAGCTGATTAGTAGTAACATCATGGACGGTAACATTATGACTTCACCGTTGGGTCCTGGGCTTAGCACGGATCAGGTTCTCTTGGTAGTATTCCTCTTCATGTATTTGGAATGGTCTACCTTTCTGTAGCATCAGTAAGCCTTTTGAGGTGATTTTCCCTCCTTGGAAGTTCACCTTCTCTAATCTCTTTCAGCACCCAAAGCTGTATGCCATCATTCTGAAACCCTTTTTGGATTTTTGCTTTTAGGTGAATTTATTGCCGTAACCCTGCATTAGAACATCGTATGTCTTTCAGATTTACGTCCTCATCGATTTCGACTTCCGTGTAGGTTCCATCCTCTTCACCAGCGTAAGCCGAATCACAGGCCCTCACCACACACTTGTGCCTCATCATCTCTTTCACCCTCCCCCACCGCCCCGCTTTGCCTCTGCGCACCCCCGATCAAATGTCCAGTGCCACCTGTTGGTTAGTGCTTGTTTTTTCTTCTCCTTGTAAGTGAGATCCTACGGTATTTGACTTTGTCCCTGGGGCTTGTTTCACTTCCCCTAAATCCCTCCCAGCCGTTCTGGTGCTCACAAATGGCTGGATTGCATCCTTTGTTCCCGCTGAGTGGTCTGCCATTGTGTGGCTATAGCCCATGTTCCTTCTCCATTCGTCCCTTGCTGGGCACCAGGGTGGCTTCCAAGTCTTGGAGAGCGGGAGTAAGGCTGTGGTGAACTGAGTGGTGCACATGTCTTTAGGCGGTAGTGTTTCCGAGTTCTTTGGCTAAACACGCCCCAGAGGAATAGCTGGATCATATGGGACATGGATTCTTAAATTTCGGAGGCAGTTCCACACCGCTTGGCCTAGTGGCTGCACTGGTTTCCACTGCCAGCAGCAGTGCAGGAGGCTTCCCTTCTCTCCACCTCCTCTCTGACACTTGTTGTTTCCTGTCTGCCTCCTTATAGCCATTCTGACCACAGTGAGCTGCTATGTCATTGCGGTTTGGATTTGCCTTGGCCTCAGACTTAATGAGGGTGAACAAGTTTTCATGCACCTGTTGGCCCTCTTTAGATCTTCTTGGGAGAAATCTCTGTGTCCATCTTTGGCCCAGGTTTTCATTGGCTTGTTCTTTTTTGTGGAGACGTGTGAGTTGACTGTTTCTTTGGGCTTTTCACCCCTTGTCCGATGTGTGCTTTGCAAACATCCACTCCCAGTTGTTGTGCTGTCTTTGCATTGAGTCGATGGTTTCCTTGACTGGGCAGAAGCGTCTGCATTTGAGGTGGTCCCGTTTGTTTCTTGTCTCCTTTGCTGCCCTTGCCCAGTCAGACATACTTCTTCCAAATAGGCGGCTCAGACAGATGGCAAAGAGCACTCTGCCTAGGTCTTCTCCTACAAGTTTCACGGTTTCAAGTCTGCCATTCAGGGCTTTAATCCATTCCAGGAGGTGCGTGCGCCAGGTGGAACATCATGGTCTACTCTCGTTGTGTTCCATGTGGCTGTGCAGGCTTCCCAGCACCGTTTATTGGAGAGACTCTCCTTTGTCCACTGGCTCCTCTTGGCTCCCTGGTCGCAAATGGGCTGTCCATGTATGTTTGAGTTGGGCTCTGGGCTCTCGATTCTGTTGCATGGGTGTGTGTGCCTGTTTTTGGGCCCGGACTGT
Source organism: Equus asinus (assembly GCF_041296235.1). Taxonomy (NCBI): domain Eukaryota; kingdom Metazoa; phylum Chordata; class Mammalia; order Perissodactyla; family Equidae; genus Equus; species Equus asinus. Next base: position 79,607,648 of record NC_091820.1, read on the forward strand.
GCCGTTTCGGTACCTAGCGCTTCGTCCTCTATGTTGAAATCAGAAAGTGTGATACGTCCTGCTTTGTTCGTTTTCCTGAGGTTTCCTTGGCCTATGCAGGGTCTCTTGTTGCTGGCTAGAAACTTTAGGATTCTCTCTTCTATCTCTCTGGCAAATATGGCTGCAACTTTGACTGGGATTGCATGGAATCCAGAGATTCCTTTCTCCGCTATGGACGTTTCAAGTGTGTTAATTCTTCCATTCCTAGGTCCCGGAAGATCCTTCTTTATCCTTGTGTCGTCTTGAATTTCTTTCCACAAACGTCTGTTAGTTTTCGATTGACATAGCTTTCACCGGTTTTGCTAGGGTTCTTCATAGAGATCTTCTTCTTCGTACTGGCAAGCTGTGTTTTTTTTTTTTTTTGTCTGTTTGTGTTTAGCTTCCGTTTTTCTATTCTTTGCAACTTGTAATTGGTTCTGTTTTGCAGAAGTGCATCGCTGTGCTCACATCTGCTGGCAATGCTCCTGTATTTGCTGTGGAAGTCTGGCCCTATCTAACGTCCCTTCCCATCTGCCTCTGCACCCCCTCGGACGCCTGCCCCAGAATGACTGAAGCAGTGGTGAGGAGGCTCACCCCCAGGATTCCAGCCGGGCCACCCCGGGCCACCGACCCAGAAGGTGCGGACCTCACCGCTCCACCACCGGCCGGCCCCTTTCATGTTCCATTGGGAACCTGCAGTTGAGTGCAATGGGGCTTGAATATGCTGCTTGAGCCCAACTCTGGCACTGTTAGATGAGGCCAGGTTGTTTGTCGGGGCCACTGTGACGTCAGAGGATTGGTCATAATTGTGTGTCTGCTGTCCCGGCAAGCTTCATGGACACAGGGCTTCAGAGCCCGCTTGGAGCAGTCTCATAACTCACCCTTCCCAGTGAGCCCAGGTTTGTCCTTTGCTGCCGTTTTTTGGCTTGTGAATTTCTCTGACTTTCAAACGTTCCAGCAGAGCCTGTCTAAAGACTGACATCTTTCATTGTGGATTATTCAGGTGTGATATCTGTTCGCCTTGCATTTTCTGGGACCTTTGTTTCTTTTCCACAGTATGCTCGTCATGGTCTTTCTCAGCTATCTCACTTAGATATGCTTACCAGTCCGTTCTCCTTCAGTCCAAGTGATTAATTTTGTATTTCTTGAATCACCGTATGTTCTCTAGGCCGAGGTGTGAGTGCTTTCGTGACTCTTGGTTGCTGTCTTTGAATTTGCACCGGTCACTTGTAGGACTCTTTGCTATCCTAGCCTAGGTCAAAGGAAGCACTGAGAACCCGTGGTCATCTGGGTTGGTTTGACATCCTGAGATCAGAAACTCCAAATTCGACGTGGTCCTGGCAACCCCCTTCATGGACATAATGTTTTTCCGAGACAAATTAGACAAATCTGATGAATTCCTCTCTCCAGGAAAGATATTTTTCTTTCTCTTTTGTGGATTTGGGAAGTTTCGAACTTGACCCCTGACACTTGAGCGTTGCCCTAGATTGCATCTAGATACGGCTTACTTTATTTCTATAGGCTGTGCCATTTGTTTGACCTACATCCTCAGCCCTGGCATGTTTATTTTTCTGGAAACAGAATTGTAATGTTCTAATTTTCAGCCAGCTTCTTTCCATATGGCGTCAAAGCACATAATCAATAATCCTTCTACGGCAAGAGATCGGGGGAGAGAATTTCATTGGAGCCAAAGTGAGCACTCTAGCCTTGGAGGGCAGCCTTCACAAAGGAACCAAGCCCTCTGGAAAAGGGTGATTTTCAGCACACTTGTAGAGCCCTTCCCAACAAAGAGACCTACCCCAAGCATGACAGGGCTCCATTCCTTCGAGGCTTCCAAGACATCTCTTGGGACGCATTAGCATGTGGCCAGTGGGCCCCCGTGACACCAGAGCTATGGAAAGTGAGACTGATCTTCCAAGAATGCTAGGGGCCTAGGAAAGGAGGCATCGACTCTTCTCTTCAATGTCCTCAAGAGATCCTTCTTGACTTTGGATTATGCTTAAGGCAGAAGGACACTGTAGGTCTGATAAGGCCCAAGTGCGGCCTCGTGTTTCCAATCAAGTTTCAAGCTTGAATCAGCATGGCCTCCCCATAGACTTGAATAGATGACAATGTTCTCCTCTCAGTGCTTGTCCCTCGATTCTCGCTTCTTGCCAAGGATTCCTTTCTTATCCCTGGCATCAGAGTCCGTTTGATCTCTTCCAGTTTCTGTGCCAGCTTTCTGTTTGTCAAAGCTGTTTCTCGGTATGTCTCCCTTTAATAGCCCAGCCTAGGCCAATCCTCAGACTGTAACCATGCGGCCATCTTGGGGGACATGTTCACCGTGATGTCATAAAGAAGCTCAGAAGGCTAAGTTGTCCTGACAACCTCCAAGCACACAGAGTTTCAGAGCCATCTCAGACCAGTCTGACTCCTCCCCCTTTCCAGGTAGGATAGTTTTCCTTTTTCTGGATTTCTTGTCGGTTTCTATCTTTCTCCTCGAATTTGGAAAGGCCTGCTCCATTCTCTCTAGACACTGGTTTCTTTCCTGTAAGATTACCCCGGCTATTATCTCTTACGCCTTGGGAAGAGGGCCAAGTGGGTGGACCTTCCCCAGAGAAAGTCCTGGACTCCCTCCCAAGTTGAAGTTGCCCAGGCAATCCTCTGATGCGCAATGATCGTGTCATCGCCTAGCACTCTGCCAATTCCACCTTGGCAGGTCCCATGTTTTCCTTCCTTCTTCCTTTGGGGAAGTGTACCAGATGCCTTCCTAGATTGGAATATTCCTACGGTTCTTTTTCTGCTGCGTATTGAGAACGGACCCTCACAATTGCTACTTCTTTATGACCTCTGTCCGCACTGTACCATGAAATCTCTATTCCCTAACAGTGCTAATGTGATCTGCACCCGTGCTGTGAAAGAGTGAGGCCCGGGCCACCCAAGCGGAACGTTGGCACTTGCCCGCTCCACCACAGGGCCGGCCCTGAGTTGTACTTTTGGACCAACCTGTTCCCTGAACTTGGGAAGGTTGGGCCTGTTTTGATTATTCGTGAAGCTGATTAGTAGTAACATCATGGACGGTAACATTATGACTTCACCGTTGGGTCCTGGGCTTAGCACGGATCAGGTTCTCTTGGTAGTATTCCTCTTCATGTATTTGGAATGGTCTGCCTTTCTGTAGCATCAGTAAGCCTTTTGAGGTGATTTTCCCTCCTTGGAAGTTCACCTTCTCTAATCTCTTTCAGCCCCCAAAGCTGTATGCCGTCATTCTGAACCCGTTTTTGGATTTTTGCTTTTAGGTGAATTTATTGCTGTATCCCTGCATTAGAACATCCTATGTCTTTCAGATTTACATCTTCATCGATTTAGAATTCCGTGTAGGTTCCATCCTCTTCACCAGCGTAAGCCGAATCACAGGCCCTCACCACACACTTGTGCCTCATCATCTCTTTCACCCTCCCCCACTGCCCCGCTTTGCCTCTGGGCACCCCCGATCAAATGTACAGTGCTGCCTGTTGGTTAGTGCTTGTTTTTTCTTCTCCATGTAAGTGAGATCCTATGGTATTTGACTTTGTCCCTGGGGCTTGTTTCACTTCCCCTAAATCCCTCCCAGCCGTTCTGGTGCTCACAAATGGCTGGATTGCATCCTTTGTTCCCGCTGAGTGGTCTGCCATTGTGTGGCTATAGCCCATGTTCCTTCTCCATTCGTCCCTTGCTGGGCACCAGGGTGGCTTCCAAGTCTTGGAGAGCGGGAGTAAGGCTGTGGTGAACTGAGTGGTGCACATGTCTTTAGGCGGTAGTGTTTCCGAGTTCTTTGGCTAAACACGCCCCAGAGGAATAGCTGGATCATATGGGACATGGATTCTTAAATTTCGGAGGCAGTTCCACACCGCTTGGCCTAGTGGCTGCACCGGTTTCCACTGCCAGCAGCAGTGCAGGAGGCGTCCCTTCTCTCCACCTCCTCTCTGACACTTGTTGTTTCCTGTCTGCCTCCTTATAGCCATTCTGACCACAGTGAGCTGCTATGTCCTTGCGGTTTGGATTTGCCTTGGCCTCAGACTTAATGAGGGTGAACAAGTTTTCATGCACCTGTTGGCCCTCTTTAGATCTTCTTGGGAGAAATCTCTGTGTCCATCTTTGGCCCAGGTTTTCATTGGCTTGTTCTTTTTCTTGTGGAGACGTGTGAGTTGACTGTTTCTTTGGGCTTTTCACCCCTTGTCCGATGTGTGCTTTGCAAACATCCACTCCCAGTTGTTGTGCTGTCTTTGCATTGAGTCGATGGTTTCCTTGACTGGGCAGAAGCGTCTGCATTTGAGGTGGTCCCGTTTGTTTCTTGTCTCCTTTGCTGCCCTTGCCCAGTCAGACATACTTCTTCCAAATAGGTGGCTCAGACAGATGGCAAAGAGCACTCTGCCTAGGTCTTCTCCTACAAGTTTCACGGTTTCAAGTCTGCCATTCAGGGCTTTAATCCATTCCAGGAGGTGCGTGTGCCAGGTGGAACATCATGGTCTACTCTCGTTGTGTTCCATGTGGCTGTGCAGCCTTCCCAGCACCGTTTATTGGAGAGATTCTCCTTTGTCCACTGTCTCCTCTTGGCTCCCTGGTCGCAAATGGGCTGTCCATGTATGTTTGAGTTGGGCTCTGGGCTCTCGATTCTGTTGCATGGGTGTGTGTGCCTGTTTTTGGGCCCGGACTGTGCCGTTTCGGTACCTAGCGCTTCGTCCTCTATGTTGAAATCAGAAAGTGTGATACGTCCTGCTTTGTTCGTTTTCCTGAGGATTCCTTGGCCTATGCAGGGTCTCTTGTTGCTGGCTAGAAACTTTAGGATTCTCTCTTCTATCTCTCTGGCAAATATGGCTGCAACTTTGACTGGGATTGCATGGAATCCAGAGATTCCTTTCTCCGCTATGGACGTTTCAAGTGTGTTAATTCTTCCATTCCTAGGTCCCGGAAGATCCTTCTTTTTCCTTGTGTCGTCTTGAATTTCTTTCCACAAACGTCTGTTAGTTTTCGATTGACATAGCTTTCACCGGTTTTGCTAGGGTTCTTCATAGAGATCTTCTTCTTCGTACTGGCAAGCTGTGTTTTTTTTTTTTTTTTGTCTGTTTGTGTTTAGCTTCCGTTTTTCTATTCTTTGCAACTTGTAATTGGTTCTGTTTTGCAGAAGTGCATCGCTGTGCTCACATCTGCTGGCAATGCTCCTGTATTTGCTGTGGAAGTCTGGCCCTATCTAACGTCCCTTCCCATCTGCCTCTGCACCCCCTCGGACGCCTGCCCCAGAATGACTGAAGCAGTGGTGAGGAGGCTCACCCCCAGGATTCCAGCCGGGCCACCCCGGGCCACCGACCCAGAAGGTGCGGACCTCACCGCTCCACCACCGGCCGGCCCCTTTCATGTTCCATTGGGAACCTGCAGTTGAGTGCAATGGGGCTTGAATATGCTGCTTGAGCCCAACTCTGGCACTGTTAGATGAGGCCAGGTTGTTTGTCGGGGCCACTGTGACGTCAGAGGATTGGTCATAATTGTGTGTCTGCTGTCCCGGCAAGCTTCATGGACACAGGGCTTCAGAGCCCGCTTGGAGCAGTCTCATAACTCACCCTTCCCAGTGAGCCCAGGTTTGTCCTTCGCTGCCGTTTTTTGGCTTGGGAATTTCTCTGACTTTCAAACGTTCCAGCAGAGCCTGTCTAAAGACTGACATCTTTCATTGTGGATTATTCAGGTGTGATATCTGTTCGCCTTGCATTTTCTGGGACCTTTGTTTCTTTTCCACAGTATGCTCGTCATGGTCTTTCTCAGCTATCTCACTTAGATATGCTTACCAGTCCGTTCTCCTTCAGTCCAAGTGATTAATTTTGTATTTCTTGAATCACCGTATGTTCTCTAGGCCGAGGTGTGAGTGCTTTCGTGACTCTTGGTTGCTGTCTTTGAATTTGCACCGGTCACTTGTAGGACTCTTTGCTATCCTAGCCTAGGTCAAAGGAAGCACTGAGAACCCGTGGTCATCTGGGTTGGTTTGACATCCTGAGATCAGAAACTCCAAATTCGACGTGGTCCTGGCAACCCCCTTCATGGACATAATGTTTTTCCGAGACAAATTAGACAAATCTGATGAATTCCTCTCTCCAGGAAAGATATTTTTCTTTCTCTTTTGTGGATTTGGGAAGTTTCGAACTTGACCCCTGACACTTGAGCGTTGCCCTAGATTGCATCTAGATACGGCTTACTTTATTTCTATAGGCTGTGCCATTTGTTTGACCTACATCCTCAGCCCTGGCATGTTTATTTTTCTGGAAACAGAATTGTAATGTTCTAATTTTCAGCCAGCTTCCTTCCATATGGCGTCAAAGCACATAATCAATAATCCTTCTACGGCAAGAGGTCGGGGGAGAGAATTTCATTGGAGCCAAAGTGAGCACTCTAGCCTGGGAGGGCAGCCTTCACAAAGGAACCAAGCCCTCTGGAAAAGGGTGATTTTCAGCACACTTGTAGAGCCCTTCCCAACAAAGAGACCTACCCCAAGCATGACAGGGCTCCATTCCTTCGAGGCTTCCAAAGATCTCTTGGAACGCATTAGCATGTAGGGAGTGGACCCTCATGACGCCAGAGCTATGGAAAGTGAGACTGATCTTCCAAGAATGCTAGGGGCCTAGGAAAGGAGGCATCGACTCTTCTCTTCAATGTCCTCAAGAGATCCTTCTTGACTTTGGATTATGCTTAAGGCAGAAGGACACTGTAGGTCTGATAAGGCCCAAGTGCGGCCTCGTGTTTCCAATCAAGTTTCAAGCTTGAATCAGCATGGCCTCCCCATAGACTTGAATAGATGACAATGTTCTCCTCTCAGTGCTTGTCCCTCGATTCTCGCTTCTTGCCAAGGATTCCTTTCTTATCCCTGGCATCAGAGTCCGTTTGATCTCTTCCAGTTTCTGTGCCCGCTTTCTGTTTGTCAAAGCTGTTTCTCGGTATGTCTCCCTTTAATAGCCCAGCCTAGGCCAATCCTCAGACTGTAACCATGCGGCCATCTTGGGGGACATGTTCACCGTGATGTCATAAAGAAGCTCAGAAGGCTAAGTTGTCCTGACAACCTCCAAGCACACAGAGTTTCAGAGCCATCTCAGACCAGTCTGACTCCTCCCCCTTTCCAGGTAGGATAGTTTTCCTTTTTCTGGATTTCTTGTCGGTTTCTATCTTTCTCCTCGAATTTGGAAAGGCCAGCTCCATTCTCTCTAGACACTGGTTTCTTTCCTGTAAGATTACCCCGGCTATTATCTCTTACGCCTTGGGAAGAGGGCCAAGTGGGTGGACCTTCCCCAGAGAAAGTCCTGGACTCCCTCCCAAGTTGAAGTTGCCCAGGCAATCCTCTGATGCGCAATGATCGTGTCATCGCCTAGCACTCTGCCAATTCCACCTTGGCAGGTCCCATGTTTTCCTTCCTTCTTCCTTTGGGGAAGTGTACCAGATGCCTTCCTAGATTGGAATATTCCTACGGTTCTTTTTCTGCTGCGTATTGAGAACGGACCCTCACAATTGCTACTTCTTTATGACCTCTGTCCGCACTGTACCATGAAATCTCTATTCCCTAACAGTGCTAATGTGATCTGCACCCGTGCTGTGAAAGAGTGAGGCCCGGGCCACCCAAGCGGAACGTGGGCACTTGCCCGCTCCACCACAGGGCCGGCCCTGACTTGTACTTTTGGACCAACCTGTTCCCTGAACTTGGGAAGGTTGGGCCTCTTTGGATTATTCGTGAAGCTGATTAGTAGTAACATCATGGACGGTAACATTATGACTTCACCGTTGGGTCCTGGGCTTAGCACGGATCAGGTTCTCTTGGTAGTATTCCTCTTCATGTATTTGGAATGGTCTACCTTTCTGTAGCATCAGTAAGCCTTTTGAGGTGATTTTCCCTCCTTGGAAGTTCACCTTCTCTAATCTCTTTCAGCCCCCAAAGCTGTATGCCGTCATTCTGAAACCCTTTTTGGATTTTTGCTTTTAGGTGAATTTATTGCCGTAACCCTGCATTAGAACATCGTATGTCTTTCAGATTTACATCCTCATCGATTTCGACTTCCGTGTAGGTTCCATCCTCTTCACCAGCGTAAGCCGAATCACAGGCCCTCACCACACACTTGTGCCTCATCATCTCTTTCACCCTCCCCCACCGCCCCACTTTGCCTCTGCGCACCCCCGATCAAATGTCCAGTGCCACCTGTTGGTTAGTGCTTGTTTTTTCTTCTCCTTGTAAGTGAGATCCTACGGTATTTGACTTTGTCCCTGGGGCTTGTTTCACTTCCCCTAAATCCCTCCCAGCCGTTCTGGTGCTCACAAATGGCTGGATTGCATCCTTTGTTCCCGCTGAGTGGTCTGCCATTGTGTGGCTATAGCCCATGTTCCTTCTCCATTCGTCCCTTGCTGGGCACCAGGGTGGCTTCCAAGTCTTGGAGAGCGGGAGTAAGGCTGTGGTGAACTGAGTGGTGCACATGTCTTTAGGCGGTAGTGTTTCCGAGTTCTTTGGCTAAACACGCCCCAGAGGAATAGCTGGATCATATGGGACATGGATTCTTAAATTTCGGAGGCAGTTCCACACCGCTTGGCCTAGTGGCTGCACCGGTTTCCACTGCCAGCAGCAGTGCAGGAGGCGTCCCTTCTCTCCACCTCCTCTCTGACACTTGTTGTTTCCTGTCTGCCTCCTTATAGCCATTCTGACCACAGTGAGCTGCTATGTCATTGCGGTTTGGATTTGCCTTGGCCTCAGACTTAATGAGGGTGAACAAGTTTTCATGCACCTGTTGGCCCTCTTTAGATCTTCTTGGGAGAAATCTCTGTGTCCATCTTTGGCCCAGGTTTTCATTGGCTTGTTCTTTTTTGTGGAGACGTGTGAGTTGACTGTTTCTTTGGGCTTTTCACCCCTTGTCCGATGTGTGCTTTGCAAACATCCACTCCCAGTTGTTGTGCTGTCTTTGCATTGAGTCGATGGTTTCCTTGACTGGGCAGAAGCGTCTGCATTTGAGGTGGTCCCGTTTGTTTCTTGTCTCCTTTGCTGCCCTTGCCCAGTCAGACATACTTCTTCCAAATAGGCGGCTCAGACAGATGGCAAAGAGCACTCTGCCTAGGTCTTCTCCTACAAGTTTCACGGTTTTAAGTCTGCCATTCAGGGCTTTAATCCATTCCAGGAGGTGCGTGTGCCAGGTGGAACATCATGGTCTACTCTCGTTGTGTTCCATGTGGCTGTGCAGGCTTCCCAGCACCGTTTATTGGAGAGACTCTCCTTTGTCCACTGTCTCCTCTTGGCTCCCAGGTCGCAAATGGGCTGTCCATGTATGTTTGAGTTGGGCTCTGGGCTCTCGATTCTGTTGCATGGGTGTGTGTGCCTGTTTTTGGGCCCGGACTGTGCCGTTTCGGTACCTAGCGCTTCGTCCTCTATGTTGAAATCAGAAAGTGTGATACGTCCTGCTTTGTTCGTTTTCCTGAGGATTCCTTGGCCTATGCAGGGTCTCTTGTTGCTGGCTAGAAACTTTAGGATTCTCTCTTCTATCTCTCTGGCAAATATGGCTGCAACTTTGACTGGGATTGCATGGAATCCAGAGATTCCTTTCTCCGCTATGGACGTTTCAAGTGTGTTAATTCTTCCATTCCTAGGTCCCGGAAGATCCTTCTTTTTCCTTGTGTCGTCTTGAATTTCTTTCCACAAACGTCTGTTAGTTTTCGATTGACATAGCTTTCACCGGTTTTGCTAGGGTTCTTCATAGAGATCTTCTTCTTCGTACTGGCAAGCTGTGTTTTTTTTTTTTTTTTGTCTGTTTGTGTTTAGCTTCCGTTTTTCTATTCTTTGCAACTTGTAATTGGTTCTGTTTTGCAGAAGTGCATCGCTGTGCTCACATCTGCTGGCAATGCTCCTGTATTTGCTGTGGAAGTCTGGCCCTATCTAACGTCCCTTCCCATCTGCCTCTGCACCCCCTCGGACGCCTGCCCCAGAATGACTGAAGCAGTGGTGAGGAGGCTCACCCCCAGGATTCCAGCCGGGCCACCCCGGGCCACCGACCCAGAAGGTGCGGACCTCACCGCTCCACCACCGGCCGGCCCCTTTCATGTTCCATTGGGAACCTGCAGTTGAGTGCAATGGGGCTTGAATATGCTGCTTGAGCCCAACTCTGGCACTGTTAGATGAGGCCAGGTTGTTTGTCGGGGCCACTGTGACGTCAGAGGATTGGTCATAATTGTGTGTCTGCTGTCCCGGCAAGCTTCATGGACACAGGGCTTCAGAGCCCGCTTGGAGCAGTCTCATAACTCACCCTTCCCAGTGAGCCCAGGTTTGTCCTTCGCTGCCGTTTTTTGGCTTGGGAATTTCTCTGACTTTCAAACGTTCCAGCAGAGCCTGTCTAAAGACTGACATCTTTCATTGTGGATTATTCAGGTGTGATATCTGTTCGCCTTGCATTTTCTGGGACCTTTGTTTCTTTTCCACAGTATGCTCGTCATGGTCTTTCTCAGCTATCTCACTTAGATATGCTTACCAGTCCGTTCTCCTTCAGTCCAAGTGATTAATTTTGTATTTCTTGAATCACCGTATGTTCTCTAGGCCGAGGTGTGAGTGCTTTCGTGACTCTTGGTTGCTGTCTTTGAATTTGCACCGGTCACTTGTAGGACTCTTTGCTATCCTAGCCTAGGTCAAAGGAAGCACTGAGAACCCGTGGTCATCTGGGTTGGTTTGACATCCTGAGATCAGAAACTCCAAATTCGAGGTGGTCCTGGCAACCCCCTTCATGGACATAATGTTTTTCCGAGACAAATTAGACAAATCTGATGAATTCCTCTCTCCAGGAAAGATATTTTTCTTTCTCTTTTGTGGATTTGGGAAGTTTCGAACTTGACCCCTGACACTTGAGCGTTGCCCTAGATTGCATCTAGATACGGCTTACTTTATTTCTATAGGCTGTGCCATTTGTTTGACCTACATCCTCAGCCCTGGCATGTTTATTTTTCTGGAAACAGAATTGTAATGTTCTAATTTTCAGCCAGCTTCTTTCCATATGGCGTCAAAGCACATAATCAATAATCCTTCTACGGCAAGAGATCGGGGGAGAGAATTTCATTGGAGCCAAAGTGAGCACTCTAGCCTGGGAGGGCAGCCTTCACAAAGGAACCAAGCCCTCTGGAAAAGGGTGATTTTCAGCACACTTGTAGAGCCCTTCCCAACAAAGAGACCTACCCCAAGCATGACAGGGCTCCATTCCTTCGAGGCTTCCAAGACATCTCTTGGGACGCATTAGCATGTGGCCAGTGGGCCCCCGTGACACCAGAGCTATGGAAAGTGAGACTGATCTTCCAAGAATGCTAGGGGCCTAGGAAAGGAGGCATCGACTCTTCTCTTCAATGTCCTCAAGAGATCCTTCTTGACTTTGGATTATGCTTAAGGCAGAAGGACACTGTAGGTCTGATAAGGCCCAAGTGCGGCCTCGTATTTCCAATCAAGTTTCAAGCTTGAATCAGCATGGCCTCCCCATAGACTTGAATAGATGACAATGTTCTCCTCTCAGTGCTTGTCCCTCGATTCTCGCTTCTTGCCAAGGATTCCTTTCTTATCCCTGGAATCAGAGTCCGTTTGATCTCTTAAAGTTTCTGTGCCCGCTTTCTGTTTGTCAAAGCTGTTTCTGGGTATGTCTCCCTTTAATAGCCCAGCCTAGGCCAATCCTCAGACTGTAACCATGCGGCCATCTTGGGGGACATGTTCACCGTGATGTCATAAAGAAGCTCAGAAGGCTAAGTTGTCCTGACAACCTCCAAGCACACAGAGTTTCAGAGCCATCTCAGACCAGTCTGACTCCTCCCCCTTTCCAGGTAGGATAGTTTTCCTTTTTCTGGACTACTTGTCGGTTTCTATGTTTGTCCTCGAATTTGGAAAGTCCTGCTCCATTCTCTCTAGACACTGGTTTCTTTCCTGTAAGATTACCCCGGCTATTATCTCTTACGCCTTGGGAAGAGGGCCAAGTGGGTGGACCTTCCCCAGAGAAAGTCCTGGACTCCCTCCCAAGTTGAAGTTGCCCGGGCAATCCTCTGATGCACAATGATCGTGTCATCTCCTAGCACTCTGCCAATTCCACCTTGGCAGGTCCCATGTTTTCCTTCCTTCTTCCTTTGGGGAAGTGTACCAGATGCCTTCACAGATTGGAATATTCTCACGGTTCTTTTTCTGGTGCGTATTGAGAACGGACCCTCACAATTGCTACTTCTTTATGGCCTCTGTCCGCACCGTACCATGAAATCTCTATTCCCTAACAGTGCTAATGTGATCTGCACCCGTGCTGTGAAAGAGTGAGGCCCGGGTCACACAAGCGGAATGTGGGCACTTGCCCGCTCCACCACAGGGCCGGCCCTGACTTGTACTTTTGGACCAACCTGTTCCCTGAACTTGGGAAGGTTGGGCCTGTTTGGATTATTCGTGAAGCTGATTAGTAGTAACATCATGGACGGTAACATTATGACTTCACCGTTGGGTCCTGGGCTTAGCACGGATCAGGTTCTCTTGGTAGTATTCCTCTTCATGTATTTGGAATGGTCTACCTTTCTGTAGCATCAGTAAGCCTTTTGAGGTGATTTTCCCTCCTTGGAAGTTCACCTTCTCTAATCTCTTTCAGCCCCCAAAGCTGTATGCCGTCATTCTGAAACCCTTTTTGGATTTTTGCTTTTAGGTGAATTTATTGCCGTAACCCTGCATTAGAACATCGTATGTCTTTCAGATTTACATCCTCATCGATTTCGACTTCCGTGTAGGTTCCATCCTCTTCACCAGCGTAAGCCGAATCACAGGCCCTCACCACACACTTGTGCCTCATCATCTCTTTCACCCTCCCCCACCGCCCCGCTTTGCCTCTGCGCACCCCCGATCAAATGTCCAGTGCCACCTGTTGGTTAGTGCTTGTTTTTACTTCTCCTTGTAAGTGAGATCCTACGGTATTTGACTTTGTCCCTGGGGCTTGTTTCACTTCCCCTAAATCCCTCCCAGCCGTTCTGGTGCTCACAAATGGCTGGATTGCATCCTTTGTTCCCGCTGAGTGGTCTGCCATTGTGTGGCTATAGCCCATGTTCCTTCTCCATTCGTCCCTTGCTGGGCACCAGGGTGGCTTCCAAGTCTTCGAGAGCGGGAGTAAGGCTGTGGTGAACTGAGTGGTGCACATGTCTTTAGGCGGTAGTGTTTCCGAGTTCTTTGGCTAAACACGCCCCAGAGGAATAGCTGGATCATACGGGACATGGATTCTTAAATTTCGGAGGCAGTTCCACACCGCTTGGCCTAGTGGCTGCACTGGTTTCCACTGCCAGCAGCAGTGCAGGAGGCGTCCCTTCTCTCCACCTCCTCTCTGACACTTGTTGTTTCCTGTCTGCCTCCTTATAGCCATTCTGACCACAGTGAGCTGCTATGTCATTGCGGTTTGGATTTGCCTTGGCCTCAGACTTAATGAGGGTGAACAAGTTTTCATGCACCTGTTGGCCCTCTTTAGATCTTCTTGGGAGAAATCTCTGTGTCCATCTTTGGCCAAGGTTTTCATTGGCTTGTTCTTTTTTGTGGAGACGTGTGAGTTGACTGTTTCTTTGGGCTTTTCACCCCTTGTCCGATGTGTGCTTTGCAAACATCCACTCCCAGTTGTTGTGCTGTCTTTGCATTGAGTCGATGGTTTCCTTGACTGGGCAGAAGCGTCTGCATTTGAGGTGGTCCCGTTTGTTTCTTGTCTCCTTTGCTGCCCTTGCCCAGTCAGACATACTTCTTCCAAATAGGCGGCTCAGACAGATGGCAAAGAGCACTCTGCCTAGGTCTTCTCCTACAAGTTTCACGGTTTCAAGTCTGCCATTCAGGGCTTTAATCCATTCCAGGAGGTGCGTGTGCCAGGTGGAACATCATGGTCTACTCTCGTTGTGTTCCATGTGGCTGTGCAGGCTTCCCAGCACCGTTTATTGGAGAGACTCTCCTTTGTCCACTGGCTCCTCTTGGCTCCCTGGTCGCAAATGGGCTGTCCATGTATGTTTGAGTTGGGCTCTGGGCTCTCGATTCTGTTGCATGGGTGTGTGTGCCTGTTTTTGGGCCCGGACTGTGCCGTTTCGGTACCTAGCGCTTCGTCCTCTATGTTGAAATCAGAAAGTGTGATACGTCCTGCTTTGTTCGTTTTCCTGAGGTTTCCTTGGCCTATGCAGGGTCTCTTGTTGCTGGCTAGAAACTTTAGGATTCTCTCTTCTATCTCTCTGGCAAATATGGCTGCAACTTTGACTGGGATTGCATGGAATCCAGAGATTCCTTTCTCCGCTATGGACGTTTCAAGTGTGTTAATTCTTCCATTCCTAGGTCCCGGAAGATCCTTCTTTTTCCTTGTGTCGTCTTGAATTTCTTTCCACAAACGTCTGTTAGTTTTCGATTGACATAGCTTTCACCGGTTTTGCTAGGGTTCTTCATAGAGATCTTCTTCTTCGTACTGGCAAGCTGTGTTTTTTTTTTTTTGTCTGTTTGTGTTTAGCTTCCGTTTTTCTATTCTTTGCAACTTGTAATTGGTTCTGTTTTGCAGAAGTGCATCGCTGTGCTCACATCTGCTGGCAATGCTCCTGTATTTGCTGTGGAAGTCTGGCCTTATCTAACGTCCCTTCCCATCTGCCTCTGCACCCCCTCGGACGCCTGCCCCAGAATGACTGAAGCAGTGGTGAGGAGGCTCACCCCCAGGAATCCAGCCGGGCCACCCTGGGCCACCGACCCAGAAGGTGCGGACCTCACCGCTCCACCACCGGCCGGCCCCTTTCATGTTCCATTGGGAACCTGCAGTTGAGTGCAATGGGGCTTGAATATGCTGCTTGAGCCCAACTCTGGCACTGTTAGATGAGGCCAGGTTGTTTGTCGGGGCCACTGTGACGTCAGAGGATTGGTCATAATTGTGTGTCTGCTGTCCCGGCAAGCTTCATGGACACAGGGCTTCAGAGCCCGCTTGGAGCAGTCTCATAACTCACCCTTCCCAGTGAGCCCAGGTTTGTCCTTTGCTGCCGTTTTTTGGCTTGTGAATTTCTCTGACTTTCAAACGTTCCAGCAGAGCCTGTCTAAAGACTGACATCTTTCATTGTGGATTATTCAGGTGTGATATCTGTTCGCCTTGCATTTTCTGGGACCTTTGTTTCTTTTCCACAGTATGCTCGTCATGGTCTTTCTCAGCTATCTCACTTAGATATGCTTACCAGTCCGTTCTCCTTCAGTCCAAGTGATTAATTTTGTATTTCTTGAATCACCGTATGTTCTCTAGGCCGAGGTGTGAGTGCTTTCGTGACTCTTGGTTGCTGTCTTTGAATTTGCACCGGTCACTTGTAGGACTCTTTGCTATCCTAGCCTAGGTCAAAGGAAGCACTGAGAACCCGTGGTCATCTGGGTTGGTTTGACATCCTGAGATCAGAAACTCCAAATTCGACGTGGTCCTGGCAACCCCCTTCATGGACATAATGTTTTTCCGAGACAAATTAGACAAATCTGATGAATTCCTCTCTCCAGGAAAGATATTTTTCTTTCTCTTTTGTGGATTTGGGAAGTTTCGAAGTTGACCCCTGACACTTGAGCGTTGCCCTAGATTGCATCTAGATACGGCTTACTTTATTTCTATAGGCTGTGCCATTTGTTTGACCTACATCCTCAGCCCTGGCATGTTTATTTTTCTGGAAACAGAATTGTAATGTTCTAATTTTCAGCCAGCTTCTTTCCATATGGCGTCAAAGCACATAATCAATAATCCTTCTACGGCAAGAGATCGGGGGAGAGAATTTCATTGGAGCCAAAGTGAGCACTCTAGCCTGGGAGGGCAGCCTTCACAAAGGAACCAAGCCCTCTGGAAAAGGGTGATTTTCAGCACACTTGTAGAGCCCTTCCCAACAAAGAGACCTACCCCAATCATGACAGGGCTCCATTCCTTCGAGGCTTCCAAGACATCTCTTGGGACGCATTAGCATGTGGCCAGTGGGCCCCCGTGACACCAGAGCTATGGAAAGTGAGACTGATCTTCCAAGAATGCTAGGGGCCTAGGAAAGGAGGCATCGACTCTTCTCTTCAATGTCCTCAAGAGATCCTTCTTGACTTTGGATTATGCTTAAGGCAGAAGGACACTGTAGGTCTGATAAGGCCCAAGTGCGGCCTCGTGTTTCCAATCAAGTTTCAAGCTTGAATCAGCATGGCCTCCCCATAGACTTGAATAGATGACAATGTTCTCCTCTCAGTGCTTGTCCCTCGATTCTCGCTTCTTGCCAAGGATTCCTTTCTTATCCCTGGAATCAGAGTCCGTTTGATCTCTTAAAGTTTCTGTGCCCGCTTTCTGTTTGTCAAAGCTGTTTCTGGGTATGTCTCCCTTTAATAGCCCAGCCTAGGCCAATCCTCAGACTGTAACCATGCGGCCATCTTGGGGGACATGTTCACCGTGATGTCATAAAGAAGCTCAGAAGGCTAAGTTGTCCTGACAACCTCCAAGCACACAGAGTTTCAGAGCCATCTCAGACCAGTCTGACTCCTCCCCCTTTCCAGGTAGGATAGTTTTCCTTTTTCTGGATTACTTGTCGGTTTCTATGTTTGTCCTCGAATTTGGAAAGGCCTGCTCCATTCTCTCTAGACACTGGTTTCTTTCCTGTAAGATTACCCCGGCTATTATCTCTTACGCCTTGGGAAGAGGGCCAAGTGGGTGGACCTTCCCCAGAGAAAGTCCTGGACTCCCTCCCAAGTTGAAGTTGCCCGGGCAATCCTCTGATGCGCAATGATCGTGTCATCTCCTAGCACTCTGCCAATTCCACCTTGGCAGGTCCCATGTTTTCCTTCCTTCTTCCTTTGGGGAAGTGTACCAGATGCCTTCACAGATTGGAATATTCTCACGGTTCTTTTTCTGGTGCGTATTGAGAACGGACCCTCACAATTGCTACTTCTTTATGACCTCTGTCCGCACCGTACCATGAAATCTCTATTCCCTAACAGTGCTAATGTGATCTGCACCCGTGCTGTGAAAGAGTGAGGCCCGGGTCACACAAGCGGAACGTGGGCACTTGCCCGCTCCACCACAGGGCCGGCCCTGACTTGTACTTTTGGACCAACCTGTGGCCTGAACTTGGGAAGGTTGGGCCTGTTTGGATTATTCGTGAAGCTGATTAGTAGTAACATCATGGACGGTAACATTATGACTTCACCGTTGGTTCCTGGGCTTAGCACGGATCAGGTTCTCTTGGTAGTATTCCTCTTCATGTATTTGGAATGGTCTGCCTTTCTGTAGCATCAGTAAGCCTTTTGAGGTGATTTTCCCTCCTTGGAAGTTCACCTTCTCTAATCTCTTTCAGCCCCCAAAGCTGTATGCCGTCATTCTGAAACCCTTTTTGGATTTTTGCTTTTAGGTGAATTTATTGCCGTAACCCTGCATTAGAACATCGTATGTCTTTCAGATTTACATCCTCATCGATTTAGACTTCCGTGTAGGTTCCATCCTCTTCACCAGCGTAAGCCGAATCACAGGCCCTCACCACACACTTGTGCCTCATCATCTCTTTCACCCTCCCCCACCGCCCCGCTTTGCCTCTGCGCACCCCCGATCAAATGTCCAGTTCCGCCTGTTGGTTAGTGCTTGTTTTTTCTTCTCCTTGTAAGTGAGATCCTACGGTATTTGACTTTGTCCCTGGGGCTTGTTTCACTTCCCCTAAATCCCTCCCAGCCGTTCTGGTGCTCACAAATGGCTGGATTGCATCCTTTGTTCCCGCTGAGTGGTCTGCCATTGTGTGGCTATAGCCCATGTTCCTTCTCCATTCGTCCCTTGCTGGGCACCAGGGTGGCTTCCAAGTCTTGGAGAGCGGGAGTAAGGCTGTGGTGAACTGAGTGGTGCACATGTCTTTAGGCGGTAGTGTTTCCGAGTTCTTTGGCTAAACACGCCCCAGAGGAATAGCTGGATCATATGGGACATGGATTCTTAAATTTCGGAGGCAGTTCCACACCGCTTGGCCTAGTGGCTGCACCGGTTTCCACTGCCAGCAGCAGTGCAGGAGGCGTCCCTTCTCTCCACCTCCTCTCTGACACTTGTTGTTTCCTGTCTGCCTCCTTATAGCCATTCTGACCACAGTGAGCTGCTATGTCCTTGCGGTTTGGATTTGCCTTGGCCTCAGACTTAATGAGGGTGAACAAGTTTTCATGCACCTGTTGGCCCTCTTTAGATCTTCTTGGGAGAAATCTCTGTGTCCATCTTTGGCCCAGGTTTTCATTGGCTTGTTCTTTTTCTTGTGGAGACGTGTGAGTTGACTGTTTCTTTGGGCTTTTCACCCCTTGTCCGATGTGTGCTTTGCAAACATCCACTCCCAGTTGTTGTGCTGTCTTTGCATTGAGTCGATGGTTTCCTTGACTGGGCAGAAGCGTCTGCATTTGAGGTGGTCCCGTTTGTTTCTTGTCTCCTTTGCTGCCCTTGCCCAGTCAGACATACTTCTTCCAAATAGGCGGCTCAGACAGATGGCAAAGAGCACTCTGCCTAGGTCTTCTCCTACAAGTTTCACGGTTTCAAGTCTGCCATTCAGGGCTTTAATCCATTCCAGGAGGTGCGTGTGCCAGGTGGAACATCATGGTCTACTCTCGTTGTGTTCCATGTGGCTGTGCAGGCTTCCCAGCACCGTTTATTGGAGAGACTCTCCTTTGTCCACTGTCTCCTCTTGGCTCCCTGGTCGCAAATGGGCTGTCCATGTATGTTTGAGTTGGGCTCTGGGCTCTCGATTCTGTTGCATGGGTCTGTGTGCCTGTTTTTGGGCCCGGACTGTGCCGTTTCGGTACCTAGCGCTTCGTCCTCTATGTTGAAATCAGAAAGTGTGATACGTCCTGCTTTGTTCGTTTTCCTGAGGATTCCTTGGCCTATGCAGGGTCTCTTGTTGCTGGCTAGAAACTTTAGGATTCTCTCTTCTATCTCTCTGGCAAATATGGCTGCAACTTTGACTGGGATTGCCTGGAATCCAGAGATTCCTTTCTCCGCTATGGACGTTTCAAGTGTGTTAATTCTTCCATTCCTAGGTCCCGGAAGATCCTTCTTTTTCCTTGTGTCGTCTTGAATTTCTTTCCACAAACGTCTGTTAGTTTTCGATTGACATAGCTTTCACCGGTTTTGCTAAGGTTCTTCATAGAGATCTTCTTCTTCGTACTGGCAAGCTGTGTTTTTTTTTTTGTCTGTTTGTGTTTAGCTTCCGTTTTTCTATTCTTTGCAACTTGTAATTGGTTCTGTTTTGCAGAAGTGCATCGCTGTGCTCACATCTGCTGGCAATGCTCCTGTATTTGCTGTGGAAGTCTGGCCCTATCTAACGTCCCTTCCCATCTGCCTCTGTCCCCCTCAGACGCCTGCCCCAGAATGACTGAAGCAGTGGTGAGGAGGCTCACCACCAGGATTCCAGCCGGGCCACCCCGGGCCACCGACCCAGAAGGTGCGGACCTCACCGCTCCACCACCGGCCGGCCCCTCTCATGTTCCATTGGGAACCTGCAGTTGAGTGCAATGGGGCTTGAATATGCTGCTTGAGCCCAACTCTGTCACTGTTAGATGAGGCCAGGTTGTTTGTCGGGGCCACTGTGACGTCAGAGGATTGGTCATAATTGTGTGTCTGCTGTCCCGGCAAGCTTCATGGACACAGGGCTTCAGAGCCCGCTTGGAGCAGTCTCATAACTCACCCTTCCCAGTGAGCCCAGGTTTGTCCTTCGCTGCCGTATTTTGGCTTGTGAATTTCTCTGACTTTCAAACGTTCCAGCAGAGCCTGTCTAAAGACTGACATCTTTCATTGTGGATTATTCAGGTGTGATATCTGTTCGCCTTGCATTTTCTGGGACCTTTGTTTCTTTTCCACAGTATGCTCGTCATGGTCTTTCTCAGCTATCTCACTTAGATATGCTTACCAGTCCGTTCTCCTTCAGTCCAAGTGATTAATTTTGTATTTCTTGAATCACCGTATGTTCTCTAGGCCGAGGTGTGAGTGCTTTCGTGACTCTTGGTTGCTGTCTTTGAATTTGCACCGGTCACTTGTAGGACTCTTTGCTATCCTAGCCTAGGTCAAAGGAAGCACTGAGAACCCGTGGTCATCTGGGTTGGTTTGACATCCTGAGATCAGAAACTCCAAATTCGACGTGGTCCTGGCAACCCCCTTCATGGACATAATGTTTTTCCGAGACAAATTAGACAAATCTGATGAATTCCTCTCTCCAGGAAAGATATTTTTCTTTCTCTTTTGTGGATTTGGGAAGTTTCGAACTTGACCCCTGACACTTGAGCGTTGCCCTAGATTGCATCTAGATGCGGCTTACTTTATTTCTATAGGCTGTGCCATTTGTTTGACCTACATCCTCAGCACTGGCATGCTTATTTTTCTGGAAACAGAATTGTAATGTTCTAATTTTCAGCCAGCTTCCTTCCATATGGCGTCAAAGCACATAATCAATAATCCTTCTACGGCAAGAGGTCGGGGGAGAGAATTTCATTGGAGCCAAAGTGAGCACTCTAGCCTGGGAGGGCAGCCTTCACAAAGGAACCAAGCCCTCTGGAAAAGGGTGATTTTCAGCACACTTGTAGAGCCCTTCCCAACAAAGAGACCTACCCCAAGCATGACAGGGCTCCATTCCTTCGAGGCTTCCAAGACATCTCTTGGAACGCATTAATATGTAGGGAGTGGGCCCTCATGACGCCAGACCTATGGAAAGTGAGACTGATCTTCCTAGAATGCTAGGGGCCTAGGAAAGGAGGCATCGACTCTTCTCTTCAATGTCCTCAAGAGATCCTTCTTGACTATGGATTATGCTTAAGGCAGAAGGACACTGTAGGTCTGATAAGGCCCAAGTGCGGCCTCGTGTTTCCAATCAAGTTTCAAGCTTGAATCAGCATGGCCTCCCCATCGACTTGAATAGATGACAATGTTCTCCTCTCAGTGCTTGTCCCTCGATTCTGGCTTCTTGCCAAGGATTCCTTTCTTATCCCTGGCATCAGAGTCTGTTTGATCTCTTCCAGTTTCTGTGCCCGATTTCTGTTTGTCAAAGCTGTTTCTGGGTATGTCTCCCTTTAATAGCCCAGCCTAGGCCAATCCTCAGACTGTAACCATGCGGCCATCTTGGGGGACATGTTCACCGTGATGTCATAAAGAAGCTCAGAAGGCTAAGTTGTCCTGACAACCTCCAAGCACACAGAGTTTCAGAGCCATCTCAGACCAGTCTGACTCCTCCCCCTTTCCAGGTAGGATAGTTTTCCTTTTTCTGGATTTCTTGTCGGTTTCTATCTTTCTCCTCGAATTTGGAAAGGCCTGCTCCATTCTCTCTAGACACTGGTTTCTTTCCTGTAAGATTAGCCTGGCTATTATCTCTTACGCCTTGGGAAGAGGGCCAAGTGGGTGGACCTTCCCCAGAGAAAGTCCTGGACTCCCTCCCAAGTTGAAGTTGCCCGGGCAATCCTCTGATGCGCAATGATCGTGTCATCTCCTAGCACTCTGCCAATTCCACCTTGGCAGGTCCCATGTTTTCCTTCCTTCTTCCTTTGGGGAAGTGTACCAGATGCCTTCACAGATTGGAATATTCTCACGGTTCTTTTTCTGGTGCGTATTGAGAACGGACCCTCACAATTGCTACTTCTTTATGACCTCTGTCCGCACCGTACCATGAAATCTCTATTCCCTAACAGTGCTAATGTGATCTGCACCCGTGCTGTGAAAGAGTGAGGCCCGGGTCACACAAGCGGAACGTGGGCACTTGCCCGCTCCACCACAGGGCCGGCCCTGACTTGTACTTTTGGACCAACCTGTGGCCTGAACTTGGGAAGGTTGGGCCTGTTTGGATTATTCGTGAAGCTGATTAGTAGTAACATCATGGACGGTAACATTATGACTTCACCGTTGGTTCCTGGGCTTAGCACGGATCAGGTTCTCTTGGTAGTATTCCTCTTCATGTATTTGGAATGGTCTGCCTTTCTGTAGCATCAGTAAGCCTTTTGAGGTGATTTTCCCTCCTTGGAAGTTCACCTTCTCTAATCTCTTTCAGCCCCCAAAGCTGTATGCCGTCATTCTGAAACCCTTTTTGGATTTTTGCTTTTAGGTGAATTTATTGCCGTAACCCTGCATTAGAACATCGTATGTCTTTCAGATTTACATCCTCATCGATTTAGACTTCCGTGTAGGTTCCATCCTCTTCACCAGCGTAAGCCGAATCACAGGCCCTCACCACACACTTGTGCCTCATCATCTCTTTCACCCTCCCCCACCGCCCCGCTTTGCCTCTGCGCACCCCCGATCAAATGTCCAGTGCCGCCTGTTGGTTAGTGCTTGTTTTTTCTTCTCCTTGTAAGTGAGATCCTACGGTATTTGACTTTGTCCCTGGGGCTTGTTTCACTTCCCCTAAATCCCTCCCAGCCGTTCTGGTGCTCACAAATGGCTGGATTGCATCCTTTGTTCCCGCTGAGTGGTCTGCCATTGTGTGGCTATAGCCCATGTTCCTTCTCCATTCGTCCCTTGCTGGGCACCAGGGTGGCTTCCAAGTCTTGGAGAGCGGGAGTAAGGCTGTGGTGAACTGAGTGGTGCACATGTCTTTAGGCGGTAGTGTTTCCGAGTTCTTTGGCTAAACACGCCCCAGAGGAATAGCTGGATCATATGGGACATGGATTCTTAAATTTCGGAGGCAGTTCCACACCGCTTGGCCTAGTGGCTGCACCGGTTTCCACTGCCAGCAGCAGTGCAGGAGGCGTCCCTTCTCTCCACCTCCTCTCTGACACTTGTTGTTTCCTGTCTGCCTCCTTATAGCCATTCTGACCACAGTGAGCTGCTATGTCCTTGCGGTTTGGATTTGCCTTGGCCTCAGACTTAATGAGGGTGAACAAGTTTTCATGCACCTGTTGGCCCTCTTTAGATCTTCTTGGGAGAAATCTCTGTGTCCATCTTTGGCCCAGGTTTTCATTGGCTTGTTCTTTTTCTTGTGGAGACGTGTGAGTTGACTGTTTCTTTGGGCTTTTCACCCCTTGTCCGATGTGTGCTTTGCAAACATCCACTCCCAGTTGTTGTGCTGTCTTTGCATTGAGTCGATGGTTTCCTTGACTGGGCAGAAGCGTCTGCATTTGAGGTGGTCCCGTTTGTTTCTTGTCTCCTTTGCTGCCCTTGCCCAGTCAGACATACTTCTTCCAAATAGGCGGCTCAGACAGATGGCAAAGAGCACTCTGCCTAGGTCTTCTCCTACAAGTTTCACGGTTTCAAGTCTGCCATTCAGGGCTTTAATCCATTCCAGGAGGTGCGTGTGCCAGGTGGAACATCATGGTCTACTCTCGTTGTGTTCCATGTGGCTGTGCAGGCTTCCCAGCACCGTTTATTGGAGAGACTCTCCTTTGTCCACTGTCTCCTCTTGGCTCCCTGGTCGCAAATGGGCTGTCCTTGTATGTTTGAGTTGGGCTCTGGGCTCTCGATTCTGTTGCATGGGTCTGTGTGCCTGTTTTTGGGCCCGGACTGTGCCGTTTCGGTACCTAGCGCTTCGTCCTCTATGTTGAAATCAGAAAGTGTGATACGTCCTGCTTTGTTCGTTTTCCTGAGGATTCCTTGGCCTATGCAGGGTCTCTTGTTGCTGGCTAGAAACTTTAGGATTCTCTCTTCTATCTCTCTGGCAAATATGGCTGCAACTTTGACTGGGATTGCCTGGAATCCAGAGATTCCTTTCTCCGCTATGGACGTTTCAAGTGTGTTAATTCTTCCATTCCTAGGTCCCGGAAGATCCTTCTTTTTCCTTGTGTCGTCTTGAATTTCTTTCCACAAACGTCTGTTAGTTTTCGATTGACATAGCTTTCACCGGTTTTGCTAAGGTTCTTCATAGAGATCTTCTTCTTCGTACTGGCAAGCTGTGTTTTTTTTTTTGTCTGTTTGTGTTTAGCTTCCGTTTTTCTATTCTTTGCAACTTGTAATTGGTTCTGTTTTGCAGAAGTGCATCGCTGTGCTCACATCTGCTGGCAATGCTCCTGTATTTGCTGTGGAAGTCTGGCCCTATCTAACGTCCCTTCCCATCTGCCTCTGTCCCCCTCAGACGCCTGCCCCAGAATGACTGAAGCAGTGGTGAGGAGGCTCACCACCAGGATTCCAGCCGGGCCACCCCGGGCCACCGACCCAGAAGGTGCGGACCTCACCGCTCCACCACCGGCCGGCCCCTCTCATGTTCCATTGGGAACCTGCAGTTGAGTGCAATGGGGCTTGAATATGCTGCTTGAGCCCAACTCTGTCACTGTTAGATGAGGCCAGGTTGTTTGTCGGGGCCACTGTGACGTCAGAGGATTGGTCATAATTGTGTGTCTGCTGTCCCGGCAAGCTTCATGGACACAGGGCTTCAGAGCCCGCTTGGAGCAGTCTCATAACTCACCCTTCCCAGTGAGCCCAGGTTTGTCCTTCGCTGCCGTATTTTGGCTTGTGAATTTCTCTGACTTTCAAACGTTCCAGCAGAGCCTGTCTAAAGACTGACATCTTTCATTGTGGATTATTCAGGTGTGATATCTGTTCGCCTTGCATTTTCTGGGACCTTTGTTTCTTTTCCACAGTATGCTCGTCATGGTCTTTCTCAGCTATCTCACTTAGATATGCTTACCAGTCCGTTCTCCTTCAGTCCAAGTGATTAATTTTGTATTTCTTGAATCACCGTATGTTCTCTAGGCCGAGGTGTGAGTGCTTTCGTGACTCTTGGTTGCTGTCTTTGAATTTGCACCGGTCACTTGTAGGACTCTTTGCTATCCTAGCCTAGGTCAAAGGAAGCACTGAGAACCCGTGGTCATCTGGGTTGGTTTGACATCCTGAGATCAGAAACTCCAAATTCGACGTGGTCCTGGCAACCCCCTTCATGGACATAATGTTTTTCCGAGACAAATTAGACAAATCTGATGAATTCCTCTCTCCAGGAAAGATATTTTTCTTTCTCTTTTGTGGATTTGGGAAGTTTCGAACTTGACCCCTGACACTTGAGCGTTGCCCTAGATTGCATCTAGATGCGGCTTACTTTATTTCTATAGGCTGTGCCATTTGTTTGACCTACATCCTCAGCACTGGCATGCTTATTTTTCTGGAAACAGAATTGTAATGTTCTAATTTTCAGCCAGCTTCCTTCCATATGGCGTCAAAGCACATAATCAATAATCCTTCTACGGCAAGAGGTCGGGGGAGAGAATTTCA
Organism: Equus asinus; assembly: GCF_041296235.1. Classification (NCBI taxonomy): domain Eukaryota; kingdom Metazoa; phylum Chordata; class Mammalia; order Perissodactyla; family Equidae; genus Equus; species Equus asinus. The sequence continues at coordinate 79,632,802 of NC_091820.1, forward strand.
TTGGAGCCAAAGTGAGCACTCTAGCCTGGGAGGGCAGCCTTCACAAAGGAACCAAGCCCTCTGGAAAAGGGTGATTTTCAGCACACTTGTAGAGCCCTTCCCAACAAAGAGACCTACCCCAAGCATGACAGGGCTCCATTCCTTCGAGGCTTCCAAGACATCTCTTGGAACGCATTAACATGTAGGGAGTGGGCCCTCATGACGCCAGACCTATGGAAAGTGAGACTGATCTTCCTAGAATGCTAGGGGCCTAGGAAAGGAGGCATCGACTCTTCTCTTCAATGTCCTCAAGAGATCCTTCTTGACTATGGATTATGCTTAAGGCAGAAGGACACTGTAGGTCTGATAAGGCCCAAGTGCGGCCTCGTGTTTCCAATCAAGTTTCAAGCTTGAATCAGCATGGCCTCCCCATCGACTTGAATAGATGACAATGTTCTCCTCTCAGTGCTTGTCCCTCGATTCTGGCTTCTTGCCAAGGATTCCTTTCTTATCCCTGGCATCAGAGTCTGTTTGATCTCTTCCAGTTTCTGTGCCCGATTTCTGTTTGTCAAAGCTGTTTCTGGGTATGTCTCCCTTTAATAGCCCAGCCTAGGCCAATCCTCAGACTGTAACCATGCGGCCATCTTGGGGGACATGTTCACCGTGATGTCATAAAGAAGCTCAGAAGGCTAAGTTGTCCTGACAACCTCCAAGCACACAGAGTTTCAGAGCCATCTCAGACCAGTCTGACTCCTCCCCCTTTCCAGGTAGGATAGTTTTCCTTTTTCTGGATTTCTTGTCGGTTTCTATCTTTCTCCTCGAATTTGGAAAGGCCTGCTCCATTCTCTCTAGACACTGGTTTCTTTCCTGTAAGATTAGCCTGGCTATTATCTCTTACGTCTTGGGAAGAGGGCCAAGTGGGTGGACCTTCCCCAGAGAAATTCCTGGACTCCCTCCCAAGTTGAAGTTGCCCAGGCAATCCTCTGATGCGCAATGATCGTGTCATCTCCTAGCACTCTGCCAATTCCACCTTGGCAGGTCCCATGTTTTCCTTCCTTCTTCCTTTGGGGAAGTGTACCAGATGCCTTCACAGATTGGAATATTCTCACGGTTCTTTTTCTGGTGCGTATTGAGAATGGACCCTCACAATTGCTACTTCTTTATGACCTCTGTCCGCACCGTACCATGAAATCTCTATTCCCTAACAGTGCTAATGTGATCTGCACCCGTGCTGTGAAAGAGTGAGGTCCGGGTCACGCAAGCGGAAGGTGGGCACTTGCCCGCTCCACCACAGGGCCGGCCCTGACTTGTACTTTTGGACCAACCTGTGGCCTGAACTTGGGAAGGTTGGGCCTGTTTGGATTATTCGTGAAGCTGATTAGTAGTAACATCATGGACGGTAACATTATGACTTCACCGTTGGTTCCTGGGCTTAGCACGGATCAGGTTCTCTTGGTAGTATTCCTCTTCATGTATTTGGAATGGTCTACCTTTCTGTAGCATCAGTAAGCCTTTTGAGGTGATTTTCCCTCCTTGGAAGTTCACCTTCTCTAATCTCTTTCAGCCCCCAAAGCTGTATGCCGTCATTCTGAACCCCTTTTTGGATTTTTGCTTTTAGGTGAATTTATTGCCGTAACCCTACATTAGAACATTGTATGTCTTTCAGATTTACATCCTCATCGATTTAGACTTCCGTGTAGGTTCCATCCTCTTCACCAGCGTAAGCCGAATCACAGGCCCTCACCACACACTTGTGCCTCATCATCTCTTTCACCCTCCCCCACCGCCCCGCTTTGCCTCTGGGCACCCCCGATCAAATGTACAGTGCCACCTGTTGGTTAGTGCTTGTTTTTTCTTCTCCTTGTAAGTGAGATCCTACGGTATTTGACTTTGTCCCTGGGGCTTGTTTCACTTCCCCTAAATCCCTCCCAGCCGTTCTGGTGCTCACAAATGGCTGGATTGCATCCTTTGTTCCCGCTGAGTGGTCTGCCATTGTGTGGCTATAGCCCATGTTCCTTCTCCATTCGTCCCTTGCTGGGCACCAGGGTGGCTTCCAAGTCTTGGAGAGCGGGAGTAAGGCTGTGGTGAACTGAGTGGTGCACATGTCTTTAGGCGGTAGTGTTTCCGAGTTCTTTGGCTAAACACGCCCCAGAGGAATAGCTGGATCATATGGGACATGGATTCTTAAATTTCGGAGGCAGTTCCACACCGCTTGGCCTAGTGGCTGCACCGGTTTCCACTGCCAGCAGCAGTGCAGGAGGCGTCCCTTCTCTCCACCTCCTCTCTGACACTTGTTGTTTCCTGTCTGCCTCCTTATAGCCATTCTGACCACAGTGAGCTGCTATGTCCTTGCGGTTTGGATTTGCCTTGGCCTCAGACTTAATGAGGGTGAAGAAGTTTTCATGCACCTGTTGGCCCTCTTTAGATCTTCTTGGGAGAAATCTCTGTGTCCATCTTTGGCCCAGGTTTTCATTGGCTTGTTCTTTTTCTTGTGGAGACGTGTGAGTTGACTGTTTCTTTGGGCTTTTCACCCCTTGTCCGATGTGTGCTTTGCAAACATCCACTCCCAGTTGTTGTGCTGTCTTTGCATTGAGTCGATGGTTTCCTTGACTGGGCAGAAGCGTCTGCATTTGAGGTGGTCCCGTTTGTTTCTTGTCTCCTTTGCTGCCCTTGCCCAGTCAGACATACTTCTTCCAAATAGGCGGCTCAGACAGATGGCAAAGAGCACTCTGCCTAGGTCTTCTCCTACAAGTTTCACGGTTTCAAGTCTGCCATTCAGGGCTTTAATCCATTCCAGGAGGTGCGTGTGCCAGGTGGAACATCATGGTCTACTCTCGTTGTGTTCCATGTGGCTGTGCAGGCTTCCCAGCACCGTTTATTGGAGAGACTCTCCTTTGTCCACTGTCTCCTCTTGGCTCCCTGGTCGCAAATGGGCTGTCCATGTATGTTTGAGTTGGGCTCTGGGCTCTCGATTCTGTTGCATGGGTCTGTGTGCCTGTTTTTGGGCCCGGACTGTGCCGTTTCGGTACCTAGCGCTTCGTCCTCTATGTTGAAATCAGAAAGTGTGATACGTCCTGCTTTGTTCGTTTTCCTGAGGATTCCTTGGCCTATGCAGGGTCTCTTGTTGCTGGCTAGAAACTTTAGGATTCTCTCTTCTATCTCTCTGGCAAATATGGCTGCAACTTTGACTGGGATTGCCTGGAATCCAGAGATTCCTTTCTCCGCTATGGACGTTTCAAGTGTGTTAATTCTTCCATTCCTAGGTCCCGGAAGATCCTTCTTTTTCCTTGTGTCGTCTTGAATTTCTTTCCACAAACGTCTGTTAGTTTTCGATTGACATAGCTTTCACCGGTTTTGCTAAGGTTCTTCATAGAGATCTTCTTCTTCGTACTGGCAAGCTGTGTTTTTTTTTTTTTGTCTGTTTGTGTTTAGCTTCCGTTTTTCTATTCTTTGCAACTTGTAATTGGTTCTGTTTTGCAGAAGTGCATCGCTGTGCTCACATCTGCTGGCAATGCTCCTGTATTTGCTGTGGAAGTCTGGCCCTATCTAACGTCCCTTCCCATCTGCCTCTGCACCCCCTCAGACGCCTGCCCCAGAATGACTGAAGCAGTGGTGAGGAGGCTCACCCCCAGGATTCCAGCCGGCCCACCCCGGGCCACCGACCCAGAAGGTGCGGACCTCACCGCTCCACCACCGGCCGGCCCCTTTCATGTTCCATTGGGAACCTGCAGTTGAGTGCAATGGGGCTTGAATATGCTGCTTGAGCCCAACTCTGGCACTGTGTAGATGAGGCCAGGTTGTTTGTCGGGGCCACTGTGACGTCAGAGGATTGGTCATAATTGTGTGTCTGCTGTCCCGGCAAGCTTCATGGACACAGGGCTTCAGAGCCCGCTTGGAGCAGTCTCATAACTCACCCTTCCCAGTGAGCCCAGGTTTGTCCTTCGCTGCCGTTTTTTGGCTTGTGAATTTCTCTGACTTTCAAACGTTCCAGCAGAGCCTGTCTAAAGACTGACATCTTTCATTGTGGATTATTCAGGTGTGATATCTGTTCGCCTTGCATTTTCTGGGACCTTTGTTTCTTTTCCACAGTATGCTCGTCATGGTCTTTCTCAGCTATCTCACTTAGATATGCTTACCAGTCCGTTCTCCTTCAGTCCAAGTGATTAATTTTGTATTTCTTGAATCACCGTATGTTCTCTAGGCCGAGGTGTGAGTGCTTTCGTGACTCTTGGTTGCTGTCTTTGAATTTGCACCGGTCACTTGTAGGACTCTTTGCTATCCTAGCCTAGGTCAAAGGAAGCACTGAGAACCCGTGGTCATCTGGGTTGGTTTGACATCCTGAGATCAGAAACTCCAAATTCGACGTGGTCCTGGCAACCCCCTTCATGGACATAATGTTTTTCCGAGACAAATTAGACAAATCTGATGAATTCCTCTCTCCAGGAAAGATATTTTTCTTTCTCTTTTGTGGATTTGGGAAGTTTCGAACTTGACCCCTGACACTTGAGCGTTGCCCTAGATTGCATCTAGATACGGCTTACTTTATTTCTATAGGCTGTGCCATTTGTTTGACCTACATCCTCAGCCCTGGCATGTTTATTTTTCTGGAAACAGAATTGTAATGTTCTAATTTTCAGCCAGCTTCCTTCCATATGGCGTCAAAGCACATAATCAATAATCCTTCTACGGCAAGAGGTCGGGGGAGAGAATTTCATTGGAGCCAAAGTGAGCACTCTAGCCTGGGAGGGCAGCCTTCACAAAGGAACCAAACCCTCTGGAAAAGGGTGATTTTCAGCACACTTGTAGAGCCCTTCCCAACAAAGAGACCTACCCCAAGCATGACAGGGCTCCATTCCTTCGAGGCTTCCAAGACATCTCTTGGAACGCATTAGCATGTAGGGAGTGGGCCCCCGTGACGCCAGAGCTATGGAAAGTGAGACTGATCTTCCAAGAATGCTAGGGGCCTAGGAAAGGAGGCATCGACTCTTCTCTTCAATGTCCTCAAGAGATCCTTCTTGACTATGGATTATGCTTAAGGCAGAAGGACACTGTAGGTCTGATAAGGCCCAAGTGTGGCCTCGTGTTTCCAATCAAGTTTCAAGCTTGAATCAGCATGGCCTCCCCATAGACTTGAATAGATGACAATGTTCTCCTGTCAGTGCTTGTCCCTCTATTCTGGCTTCTTGCCAAGGATTCCTTTCTTATCCCTGGAATCAGAGTCCGTTTCATCTCTTCCAGTTTCTGTGCCCGCTTTCTGTTTGTCAAACCTGTTTCTCGGTATGTCTCCCTTTAATAGCCCAGCCTAGGCCAATCCTCAGACTGTAACCATGCGGCCATCTTGGGGGACATGTTCACCGTGATGTCATAAGGAAGCTCAGAAGGCTAAGTTGTCCTGACAACCTCCAAGCACACAGAGTTTCAGAGCCATCTCAGACCAGTCTGACTCCTCCCCCTTTCCACGTAGGATAGTTTTCCTTTTTCTGGATTTCTTGTCGGTTTCTATCTTTCTCCTCGAATTTGGAAAGGCCTGCTCCATTCTCTCTAGACACTGGTTTCTTTCCTGTAAGATTACCCCGGCTATTATCTCTTACGTCTTGGGAAGAGGGCCAAGTGGGTGGACCTTCCCCAGAGAAAGTCCTGGACTCCCTCTCAAGTTGAAGTTGCCCAGGCAATCCTCTGATGCGCAATGATCGTGTCATCTCCTAGCACTCTGCCAATTCCACCTTGGCAGGTCCCATGTTTTCCTTCCTTCTTCCTTTGGGGAAGTGTACCAGATGCCTTCACAGATTGGAATATTCTCACGGTTCTTTTTCTGGTGCGTATTGAGAACGGACCCTCACAATTGCTACTTCTTTATGACCTCTGTCCGCACCGTACCATGAAATCTCTATTCCCTAACAGTGCTAATGTGATCTGCACACGTGCTGTGAAAGAGTGAGGCCCGGGTCATGCAAGCGGAACGTGGGCACTTGCCCGCTCCACCACAGGGCCAGCCCTGACTTGTACTTTTGGACCAACCTGTGGCCTGAACTTGGGAAGGTTGGGCCTGTTTGGATTATTCGTGAAGCTGATTAGTAGTAACATCATGGACGGTAACTTTATGACTTCACCGTTGGTTCCTGGGCTTAGCACGGATCAGGTTCTCTTGGTAGTATTCCTCTTCATGTATTTGGAATGGTCTACCTTTCTGTAGCATCAGTAAGCCTTTTGAGGTGATTTTCCCTCCTTGGAAGTTCACCTTCTCTAATCTCTTTCAGCCCCCAAAGCTGTATGCCGTCATTCTGAACCCCTTTTTGGATTTTTGCTTTTAGGTGAATTTATTGCTGTATCCCTGCATTAGAACATCCTATGTCTTTCAGATTTACATCCTCATCGATTTAGACTTCCGTGTAGGTTCCATCCTCTTCACCAGCGTAAGCCGAATCACAGGCCCTCACCACACACTTGTGCCTCATCATCTCTTTCACCCTCCCCCACCGCCCCGCTTTGCCTCTGGGCACCCCCGATCAAATGTCCAGTGCCACCTGTTGGTTAGTGCTTGTTTTTTCTTCTCCTTGTAAGTGAGATCCTACGGTATTTGATTTTGTCCCTGGGGCTTGTTTCACTTCCCCTAAATCCCTCCCAGCCGTTCTGGTGCTCACAAATGGCTGGATAGCATCCTTTGTTCCCGCTGAGTGGTCTGCCATTGTGTGGCTATAGCCCATGTTCCTTCTCCATTCGTCCCTTGCTGGGCACCAGGGTGGCTTCCAAGTCTTGGAGAGCGGGAGTAAGGCTGTGGTGAACTGAGTGGTGCACATGTCTTTAGGCGGTAGTGTTTCCGAGTTCTTTGGCTAAACACGCCCCAGAGGAATAGCTGGATCATATGGGACATGGATTCTTAAATTTCGGAGGCAGTTCCACACCGCTTGGCCTAGTGGCTGCACCGGTTTCCACTGCCAGCAGCAGTGCAGGAGGCGTCCCTTCTCTCCACCTCCTCTCTGACACTTGTTGTTTCCTGTCTGCCTCCTTATAGCCATTCTGACCACAGTGAGCTGCTATGTCCTTGCGGTTTGGATTTGCCTTGGCCTCAGACTTAATGAGGGTGAAGAAGTTTTCATGCACCTGTTGGCCCTCTTTAGATCTTCTTGGGAGAAATCTCTGTGTCCATCTTTGGCCCAGGTTTTCATTGGCTTGTTCTTTTTCTTGTGGAGACGTGTGAGTTGACTGTTTCTTTGGGCTTTTCACCCCTTGTCCGATGTGTGCTTTGCAAACATCCACTCCCAGTTGTTGTGCTGTCTTTGCATTGAGTCGATGGTTTCCTTGACTGGGCAGAAGCGTCTGCATTTGAGGTGGTCCCGTTTGTTTCTTGTCTCCTTTGCTGCCCTTGCCCAGTCAGACATACTTCTTCCAAATAGGCGGCTCAGACAGATGGCAAAGAGCACTCTGCCTAGGTCTTCTCCTACAAGTTTCACGGTTTCAAGTCTGCCATTCAGGGCTTTAATCCATTCCAGGAGGTGCGTGTGCCAGGTGGAACATCATGGTCTACTCTCGTTGTGTTCCATGTGGCTGTGCAGGCTTCCCAGCACCGTTTATTGGAGAGACTCTCCTTTGTCCACTGTCTCCTCTTGGCTCCCTGGTCGCAAATGGGCTGTCCATGTATGTTTGAGTTGGGCTCTGGGCTCTCGATTCTGTTGCATGGGTCTGTGTGCCTGTTTTTGGGCCCGGACTGTGCCGTTTCGGTACCTAGCGCTTCGTCCTCTATGTTGAAATCAGAAAGTGTGATACGTCCTGCTTTGTTCGTTTTCCTGAGGATTCCTTGGCCTATGCAGGGTCTCTTGTTGCTGGCTAGAAACTTTAGGATTCTCTCTTCTATCTCTCTGGCAAATATGGCTGCAACTTTGACTGGGATTGCATGGAATCCAGAGATTCCTTTCTCCGCTATGGACGTTTCAAGTGTGTTAATTCTTCCATTCCTAGGTCCCGGAATATCCTTCTTTTTCCTTGTGTCGTCTTGAATTTCTTTCCACAAACGTTTGTTAGTTTTCGATTGACATAGCTTTCACCGGTTTTGCTAAGGTTCTTCATAGAGATCTTCTTCTTCGTACTGGCAAGCTGTGATTTTTTTTTTTTGTCTGTTTGTGTTTAGCTTCCGTTTTTCTATTCTTTGCAACTTGTAATTGGTTCTGTTTTGCAGAAGTGCATCGCTGTGCTCACATCTGCTGGCAATGCTCCTGTATTTGCTGTGGAAGTCTGGCCCTATCTAACGTCCCTTCCCATCTGCCTCTGCACCCCCTCAGACGCCTGCCCCAGAATGACTGAAGCAGTGGTGAGGAGGCTCACCCCCAGGATTCCAGCCGGGCCACCCCGGGCCACCGACCCAGAAGGTGCGGACCTCACCGCTCCAGCACCGGCCGGCCGCTTTCATGTTCCATTGGGAACCTGCAGTTGAGTGCAATGGGGCTTGAATATGCTGCTTGAGCCCAACTCTGGCACTGTTAGATGAGGCCAGGTTGTTTGTCGGGGCCACTGTGACGTCAGAGGATTGGTCATAATTGTGTGTCTGCTGTCCCGGCAAGCTTCATGGACACAGGGCTTCAGAGCCCGCTTGGAGCAGTCTCATAACTCACCCTTCCCAGTGAGCCCAGGTTTGTCCTTCGCTGCCGTTTTTTGGCTTGTGAATTTCTCTGACTTTCAAACATTCCAGCAGAGCCTGTCTAAAGACTGACATCTTTCATTGTGGATTATTCAGGTGTGATATCTGTTCGCCTTGCATTTTCTGGGACCTTTGTTTCTTTTCCACAGTATGCTCGTCATGGTCTTTCTCAGCTATCTCACTTAGATATGCTTACCAGTCCGTTCTCCTTCAGTCCAAGTGATTAATTTTGTATTTCTTGAATCACCGTATGTTCTCTAGGCTGAGGTGTGAGTGCTTTCGTGACTCTTGGTTGCTGTCTTTGAATTTGCACCGGTCACTTGTAGGACTCTTTGCTATCCTAGCCTAGGTCAAAGGAAGCACTGAGAACCCGTGGTCATCTGGGTTGGTTTGACATCCTGAGATCAGAAACTCCAAATTCGTGGTGGTCCTGGCAACCCCCTTCATGGACATAATGTTTTTCCGAGACAAATTAGACAAATCTGATGAATTCCTCTCTCCAGGAAAGATATTTTTCTTTCTCTTTTGTGGATTTGGGAAGTTTCGAACTTGACCCCTGACACTTGAGCGTTGCCCTAGATTGCATCTAGATACGGCTTACTTTATTTCTATAGGCTGTGCCATTTGTTTGACCTACATCCTCAGCCCTGGCATGTTTATTTTTCTGGAAACAGAATTGTAATGTTCTAATTTTCAGCCAGCTTCCTTCCATATGGCGTCAAAGCACATAATCAATAATCCTTCTACGGCAAGAGGTCGGGGGAGAGAATTTCATTGGAGCCAAAGTGAGCACTCTAGCCTGGGAGGGCAGCCTTCACAAAGGAACCAAGCCCTCTGGAAAAGGCTGATTTTCAGCACACTTGTAGAGCCCTTCCCAACAAAGAGACCTACCCCAAGCATGACAGGGCTCCATTCCTTCGAGGCTTCCAAGACATCTCTTGGAACGCATTAGCATGTAGGGAGTGGGCCCTCATGAAGCCAGAGCTATGGAAAGTGAGACTGATCTTCCAAGAATGCTAGGGGCCTAGGAAAGGAGGCATCGACTCTTCTCTTCAATGTCCTCAAGAGATCCTTCTTGACTTTGGATTATGCTTAAGGCAGAAGGACACTGTAGGTCTGATAAGGCCCAAGTGCGGCCTCGTGTTTCCAATCAAGTTTCAAGCTTGAATCAGCATGGCCTCCCCATAGACTTGAATAGATGACAATGTTCTCCTCTCAGTGCTTGTCCCTCTATTCTGGCTTCTTGCCAAGGATTCTTTTCTTATCCCTGGAATCAGAGCCCGTTTGATCTCTTCCAGTTTCTGTGCCCGCTTTCTGTTTGTCAAAGCTGTTTCTGGGTATGTCTCCCTTTAATAGCCCAGCCTAGGCCAATCCTCAGACTGTAACCATGCGGCCATCTTGGGGGACATGTTCACCGTGATGTCATAAAGAAGCTCAGAAGGCTAAGTTGTCCTGACAACCTCCAAGCACACAGAGTTTCAGAGCCATCTCAGACCAGTCTGACTCCTCCCCCTTTCCAGGTAGGATAGTTTTCCTTTTTCTGGATTTCTTGTCGGTTTCTATCTTTCTCCTCGAATTTGGAAAGGCCTGCTCCATTCTCTCTAGACACTGGTTTCTTTCCTGTAAGATTAGCCTGGCTATTATCTCTTACGTCTTGGGAAGAGGGCCAAGTGGGTGGACCTTCCCCAGAGAAAGTCCTGGACTCCCTCCCAAGTTGAAGTTGCCCAGGCAATCCTCTGATGCGCAATGATCGTGTCATCGCCTAGCACTCTGCCAATTCCACCTTGGCAGGTCCCATGTTTTCCTTCCTTCTTCCTTTGGGGAAGTGTACCAGATGCCTTCCTAGATTGGAATATTCCTACGGTTCTTTTTCCGCTGCGTATTGATAAAGGACCCTCACAATTGCTACTTCTTTATGACCTCTGTCCGCACAGTACCATGAAATCTCTATTCCCTAACAGTGCTAATGTGATCTGTACCCGTGCTGTGAAAGAGTGAGGCCCGGGCCACCCAAGTGGAACGTGGGCACTTGCCCGCTCCACCACAGGGCCGGCCCTGAGTTGTACATTTGGACCAACCTGTTCCCTGAACTTGGGAAGGTTGGGCCTGTTTGGATTATTCGTGAAGCTGATTAGTAGTAACATCATGGACGGTAACATTATGACTTCACCGTTGGGTCCTGGGCTTAGCACGGATCAGGTTCTCTTGGTAGTATTCCTCTTCATGTATTTGGAATGGTCTACCTTTCTGTAGCATCAGTAAGCCTTTTGAGGTGATTTTCTCTCCTTGGAAGTTCACCTTCTCTAATCTCTTTCAGCCCCCAAAGCTGTATGCCGTCATTCTGAACCCGTTTTTGGATTTTTGCTTTTAGGTGAATTTATTGCTGTATCCCTGCCTTAGAACATCCTATGTCTTTCAGATTTACATCTTCATCGATTTAGAATTCCGTGTAGGTTCCATCCTCTTCACCAGCGTAAGCCGAATCACAGGCCCTCACCACACACTTGTGCCTCATCATCTCTTTCACCCTCCCCACCGCCCCGCTTTGCCTCTGGGCACCCCCGATCAAATGTCCAGTGCCGCCTGTTGGTTAGTGCTTGTTTTTTCTTCTCCATGTAAGTGAGATCCTACGGTATTTGACTTTGTCCCTGGGGCTTGTTTCACTTCCCCTAAATCCCTCCCAGCCTTTCTGGTGCTCACAAATGGCTGGATTGCATCCTTTGTTCCCACTGAGTGGTCTGCCATTGTGTGGCTATAGCCCATGTTCCTTCTCCATTCGTCCCTTGCTGGGCACCAGGGTGGCTTCCAAGTCTTGGAGAGCGGGAGTAAGGCTGTGGTGAACTGAGTGGTGCACATGTCTTTAGGCGGTAGTGTTTCCGAGTTCTTTGGCTAAACACGCCCCAGAGGAATAGCTGGATCATATGGGACATGGATTCTTAAATTTCGGAGGCAGTTCCACACCGCTTGGCCTAGTGGCTGCACCGGTTTCCACTGCCAGCAGCAGTGCAGGAGGCGTCCCTTCTATCCACCTCCTCTCTGACACTTGTTGTTTCCTGTCTGCCTCCTTATAGCCATTCTGACCACAGTGAGCTGCTATGTCCTTGCGGTTTGGATTTGCCTTGGCCTCAGACTTAATGAGGGTGAACAAGTTTTCATGCACCTGTTGGCCCTCTTTAGATCTTCTTGGGAGAAATCTCTGTGTCCATCTTTGGCCCAGGTTTTCATTGGCTTGTTCTTTTTCTTGTGGAGACGTGTGAGTTGACTGTTTCTTTGGGCTTTTCACCCCTTGTCCGATGTGTGCTTTGCAAACATCCACTCCCAGTTGTTGTGCTGTCTTTGCATTGAGTCGATGGTTTCCTTGACTGGGCAGAAGCGTCTGCATTTGAGGTGGTCCCGTTTGTTTCTTGTCTCCTTTGCTGCCCTTGCCCAGTCAGACATACTTCTTCCAAATAGGCGGCTCAGACAGATGGCAAAGAGCACTCTGCCTAGGTCTTCTCCTACAAGTTTCACGGTTTCAAGTCTGCCATTCAGGGCTTTAATCCATTCCAGGAGGTGCGTGTGCCAGGTGGAACATCATGGTCTACTCTCGTTGTGTTCCATGTGGCTGTGCAGGCTTCCCAGCACCGTTTCTTGGAGAGACTCTCCTTTGTCCACTGTCTCCTCTTGGCTCCCTGGTCGCAAATGGGCTGTCCATGTATGTTTGAGTTGGGCTCTGGGCTCTCGATTCTGTTGCATGGGTCTGTGTGCCTGTTTTTGGGCCCGGACTGTGCCGTTTCGGTACCTAGCGCTTCGTCCTCTATGTTGAAATCAGAAAGTGTGATACGTCCTGCTTTGTTCGTTTTCCTGAGGATTCCTTGGCCTATGCAGGGTCTCTTGTTGCTGGCTAGAAACTTTAGGATTCTCTCTTCTATCTCTCTGGCAAATATGGCTGCAACTTTGACTGGGATTGCATGGAATCCAGAGATTCCTTTCTCCGCTATGGACGTTTCAAGTGTGTTAATTCTTCCATTCCTAGGTCCCGGAATATCCTTCTTTTTCCTTGTGTCGTCTTGAATTTCTTTCCACAAACGTTTGTTAGTTTTCGATTGACATAGCTTTCACCGGTTTTGCTAAGGTTCTTCATAGAGATCTTCTTCTTCGTACTGGCAAGCTGTGATTTTTTTTTTGTCTGTTTGTGTTTAGCTTCCGTTTTTCTATTCTTTGCAACTTGTAATTGGTTCTGTTTTGCAGAAGTGCATCGCTGTGCTCACATCTGCTGGCAATGCTCCTGTATTTGCTGTGGAAGTCTGGCCCTATCTAACGTCCCTTCCCATCTGCCTCTGCACCCCCTCAGACGCCTGCCCCAGAATGACTGAAGCAGTGGTGAGGAGGCTCACCCCCAGGATTCCAGCCGGGCCACCCCGGGCCACCGACCCAGAAGGTGCGGACCTCACCGCTCCAGCACCGGCCGGCCGCTTTCATGTTCCATTGGGAACCTGCAGTTGAGTGCAATGGGGCTTGAATATGCTGCTTGAGCCCAACTCTGGCACTGTTAGATGAGGCCAGGTTGTTTGTCGGGGCCACTGTGACGTCAGAGGATTGGTCATAATTGTGTGTTTGCTGTCCCGGCAAGCTTCATGGACACAGGGCTTCAGAGCCCGCTTGGAGCAGTCTCATAACTCACCCTTCCCAGTGAGCCCAGGTTTGTCCTTCGCTGCCGTTTTTTGGCTTGTGAATTTCTCTGACTTTCAAACATTCCAGCAGAGCCTGTCTAAAGACTGACATCTTTCATTGTGGATTATTCAGGTGTGATATCTGTTCGCCTTGCATTTTCTGGGACCTTTGTTTCTTTTCCACAGTATGCTCATCATGGTCTTTCTCAGCTATCTCACTTAGATATGCTTACCAGTCCGTTCTCCTTCAGTCCAAGTGATTAATTTTGTATTTCTTGAATCACCGTATGTTCTCTAGGCTGAGGTGTGAGTGCTTTCGTGACTCTTGGTTGCTGTCTTTGAATTTGCACCGGTCACTTGTAGGACTCTTTGCTATCCTAGCCTAGGTCAAAGGAAGCACTGAGAACCCGTGGTCATCTGGGTTGGTTTGACATCCTGAGATCAGAAACTCCAAATTCGAGGTGGTCCTGGCAACCCCCTTCATGGACATAATGTTTTTCCGAGACAAATTAGACAAATCTGATGAATTCCTCTCTCCAGGAAAGATATTTTTCTTTCTCTTTTGTGGATTTCGGAAGTTTCGAACTTGACCCCTGACACTTGAGCGTTGCCCTAGATTGCATCTAGATACGGCTTACTTTATTTCTATAGGCTGTGCCATTTGTTTGACCTACATCCTCAGCCCTGGCATGTTTATTTTTCTGGAAACAGAATTGTAATGTTCTAATTTTCAGCCAGCTTCCTTCCATATGGCGTCAAAGCACATAATCAATAATCCTTCTACGGCAAGAGGTCGGGGGAGAGAATTTCATTGGAGCCAAAGTGAGCACTCTAGCCTGGGAGGGCAGCCTTCACAAAGGAACCAAGCCCTCTGGAAAAGGCTGATTTTCAGCACACTTGTAGAGCCCTTCCCAACAAAGAGACCTACCCCAAGCATGACAGGGCTCCATTCCTTCGAGGCTTCCAAGACATCTCTTGGAACGCATTAGCATGTAGGGAGTGGGCCCTCATGAAGCCAGAGCTATGGAAAGTGAGACTGATCTTCCAAGAATGCTAGGGGCCTAGGAAAGGAGGCATCGACTCTTCTCTTCAATGTCCTCAAGAGATCCTTCTTGACTTTGGATTATGCTTAAGGCAGAAGGACACTGTAGGTCTGATAAGGCCCAAGTGCGGCCTCGTGTTTCCAATCAAGTTTCAAGCTTGAATCAGCATGGCCTCCCCATAGACTTGAATAGATGACAATGTTCTCCTCTCAGTGCTTGTCCCTCTATTCTGGCTTCTTGCCAAGGATTCTTTTCTTATCCCTGGAATCAGAGCCCGTTTGATCTCTTCCAGTTTCTGTGCCCGCTTTCTGTTTGTCAAACCTGTTTCTGGGTATGTCTCCCTTTAATAGCCCAGCCTAGGCCAATCCTCAGACTGTAACCATGCGGCCATCTTGGGGGACATGTTCACCGTGATGTCATAAAGAAGCTCAGAAGGCTAAGTTGTCCTGACAACCTCCAAGCACACAGAGTTTCAGAGCCATCTCAGACCAGTCTGACTCCTCCCCCTTTCCAGGTAGGATAGTTTTCCTTTTTCTGGATTTCTTGTCGGTTTCTATCTTTCTCCTCGAATTTGGAAAGGCCTGCTCCATTCTCTCTAGACACTGGTTTCTTTCCTGTAAGATTAGCCTGGCTATTATCTCTTACGTCTTGGGAAGAGGGCCAAGTGGGTGGACCTTCCCCAGAGAAAGTCCTGGACTCCCTCCCAAGTTGAAGTTGCCCAGGCAATCCTCTGATGCGCAATGATCGTGTCATCGCCTAGCACTCTGCCAATTCCACCTTGGCAGGTCCCATGTTTTCCTTCCTTCTTCCTTTGGGGAAGTGTACCAGATGCCTTCCTAGATTGGAATATTCCTACGGTTCTTTTTCCGCTGCGTATTGATAAAGGACCCTCACAATTGCTACTTCTTTATGACCTCTGTCCGCACAGTACCATGAAATCTCTATTCCCTAACAGTGCTAATGTGATCTGTACCCGTGCTGTGAAAGAGTGAGGCCCGGGCCACCCAAGTGGAACGTGGGCACTTGCCCGCTCCACCACAGGGCCGGCCCTGAGTTGTACATTTGGACCAACCTGTTCCCTGAACTTGGGAAGGTTGGGCCTGTTTGGATTATTCGTGAAGCTGATTAGTAGTAACATCATGGACGGTAACATTATGACTTCACCGTTGGGTCCTGGGCTTAGCACGGATCAGGTTCTCTTGGTAGTATTCCTCTTCATGTATTTGGAATGGTCTACCTTTCTGTAGCATCAGTAAGCCTTTTGAGGTGATTTTCTCTCCTTGGAAGTTCACCTTCTCTAATCTCTTTCAGCCCCCAAAGCTGTATGCCGTCATTCTGAACCCGTTTTTGGATTTTTGCTTTTAGGTGAATTTATTGCTGTATCCCTGCCTTAGAACATCCTATGTCTTTCAGATTTACATCTTCATCGATTTAGAATTCCGTGTAGGTTCCATCCTCTTCACCAGCGTAAGCCGAATCACAGGCCCTCACCACACACTTGTGCCTCATCATCTCTTTCACCCTCCCCACCGCCCCGCTTTGCCTCTGGGCACCCCCGATCAAATGTCCAGTGCCGCCTGTTGGTTAGTGCTTGTTTTTTCTTCTCCATGTAAGTGAGATCCTACGGTATTTGACTTTGTCCCTGGGGCTTGTTTCACTTCCCCTAAATCCCTCCCAGCCGTTCTGGTGCTCACAAATGGCTGGATTGCATCCTTTGTTCCCGCTGAGTGGTCTGCCATTGTGTGGCTATAGCCCATGTTCCTTCTCCATTCGTCCCTTGCTGGGCACCAGGGTGGCTTCCAAGTCTTGGAGAGCGGGAGTAAGGCTGTGGTGAACTGAGTGGTGCACATGTCTTTAGGCGGTAGTGTTTCCGAGTTCTTTGGCTAAACACGCCCCAGAGGAATAGCTGGATCATATGGGACATGGATTCTTAAATTTCGGAGGCAGTTCCACACCGCTTGGCCTAGTGGCTGCACCGGTTTCCACTGCCAGCAGCAGTGCAGGAGGAGTCCCTTCTCTCCACCTCCTCTCTGACACTTGTTGTTTCCTGTCTGCCTCCTTATAGCCATTCTGACCACAGTGAGCTGCTATGTCCTTGCGGTTTGGATTTGCCTTGGCCTCAGACTTAATGAGGGTGAACAAGTTTTCATGCACCTGTTGGCCCTCTTTAGATCTTCTTGGGAGAAATCTCTGTGTCCATCTTTGGCCCAGGTTTTCATTGGCTTGTTCTTTTTCTTGTGGAGACGTGTGAGTTGACTGTTTCTTTGGGCTTTTCACCCCTTGTCCGATGTGTGCTTTGCAAACATCCACTCCCAGTTGTTGTGCTGTCTTTGCATTGAGTCGATGGTTTCCTTGACTGGGCAGAAGCGTCTGCATTTGAGGTGGTCCCGTTTGTTTCTTGTCTCCTTTGCTGCCCTTGCCCAGTCAGACATACTTCTTCCAAATAGGCGGCTCAGACAGATGGCAAAGAGCACTCTGCCTAGGTCTTCTCCTACAAGTTTCACGGTTTCAAGTCTGCCATTCAGGGCTTTAATCCATTCCAGGAGGTGCGTGTGCCAGGTGGAACATCATGGTCTACTCTCGTTGTGTTCCATGTGGCTGTGCAGGCTTCCCAGCACCGTTTATTGGAGAGACTCTCCTTTGTCCACTGTCTCCTCTTGGCTCCCTGGTCGCAAATGGGCTGTCCATGTATGTTTGAGTTGGGCTCTGGGCTCTCGATTCTGTTGCATGGGTGTGTGTGCCTGTTTTTGGGCCCGGACTGTGCCGTTTCGGTACCTAGCGCTTCGTCCTCTATGTTGAAATCAGAAAGTGTGATACGTCCTGCTTTGTTCGTTTTCCTGAGGATTCCTTGGCCTATGCAGGGTCTCTTGTTGCTGGCTGGAAACTTTAGGATTCTCTCTTCTATCTCTCTGGCAAATATGGCTGCAACTTTGACTGGGATTGCATGGAATCCAGAGATTCCTTTCTCCGCTATGGACGTTTCAAGTGTGTTAATTCTTCCATTCCTAGGTCCCGGAATATCCTTCTTTTTCCTTGTGTCGTCTTGAATTTCTTTCCACAAACGTCTGTTAGTTTTCGATTGACATAGCTTTCACCGGTTTTGCTAAGGTTCTTCATAGAGATCTTCTTCTTCGTACTGGCAAGCTGTGCTTTTTTTTCTTTGTCTGTTTGTGTTTAGCTTCCGTTTTTCTATTCTTTGCAACTTGTAATTGGTTCTGTTTTGGCAGAAGTGCATCGCTGTGCTCACATCTGCTGGCAACGCTCCTGTATTTGCTGTGGAAGTCTGGCCCTCTCTAACGTCCCTTCCCATCTGCCTCTACACCCCCCCTTACGCCTGCCCCTGAATGACTGAAGCAGTGGTGAGGAGGCTCACCCCCAGGATTCCAGCCGGCCCACCCCGGGCCACCGACCCAGAAGGTGCGGACCTCACCGCTGCAACACCGGCCGGCCCCTTTCATGTTACATTGGGAACCTGCAGTTGAGTGCAATGGGGCTTGAATATGCTGCTTGAGCCCAGCTCTGGCACTGTGTAGATGAGGCCAGGTGGTTTGTCGGGGCCACTGTGACGTCAGAGGATTGGTCATAATTGTGTGTCTGCTGTCCCGGCAAGCTTCATGGACACAGGGCTTCAGAGCCCGCTTGGAGCAGTCTCATAACTCACCCTTCCCAGTGAGCCCAGGTTTGTCCTTCGCTGCCGTGTTTTGGCTTGTGAATTTCTCTGACTTTCAAACGTTCCAGCAGAGCCTGTCTAAAGACTGACATCTTTCATTGTGGATTATTCAGGTGTGATATCTGTTCGCCTTGCATTTTCTGGGACCTTTGTTTCTTTTCCACAGTATGTTCTTCATGTTCTTTCTCAGCTATCTCACTTAGATATGCTTACCAGTCCGTTCTCCTTCAGTCCAAGTGATTAATTTTGTATTTCTTGAATCACCGTATATTCTCTAGGCCCAGGTGTGAGTGCTTTCGTGACTCTTGGTTGCTGTCTTTGAATTTGCACCGGTCACTTGTAGGACTCTTTGCTATCCTAGCCTAGGTCAAAGGAAGCACTGAGAACCCGTGGTCATCTGGGTTGGTTTGACATCCTGAGATCAGAAACTCCAAATTCGACGTGGTCCTGGCAACCCCCTTCATGGACATAATGTTTTTCCGAGACAAATTAGACAAATCTGATGAATTCCTCTCTCCAGGAAAGATATTTTTCTTTCTCTTTTGTGGATTTGGGAAGTTTCGAACTTGACCCCTGACACTTGAGCGTTGCCCTAGATTGCATCTAGATACGGCTTACTTTATTTCTATAGGCTGTGCCATTTGTTTGACCTACATCCTCAGCCCTGGCATGTTTATTTTTCTGGAAACAGAATTGTAATGTTCTAATTTTCAGCCAGCTTCCTTCCATATGGCGTCAAAGCACATAATCAATAATCCTTCTACGGCAAGAGGTCGGGGGAGAGAATTTCATTGGAGCCAAAGTGAGCACTCTAGCCTGGGAGGGCAGCCTTCACAAAGGAACCAAGCCCTCTGGAAAAGGGTGATTTTCAGCACACTTGTAGAGCCCTTCCCAACAAAGAGACCTTCCCCAATCATGACAGGGGTCCATTCCTTCGAGGCTTCCAAGACATCTCTTGGAACGCATTAGCATGTAGGGAGTGGGCCCTCATGAAGCCAGAGCTATGGAAAGTGAGACTGATCTTCCAAGAATGCTATTGGCCTAGGAAAGGAGGCATCGACTCTTCTCTTCAATGTCCTCAAGAGATCCTTCTTGACTTTGGATTATGCTTAAGGCAGAAGGACACTGTAGGTCTGATAAGGCCCAAGTGCGGCCTCGTGTTTCCAATCAAGTTTCAAGCTTGAATCAGCATGGCCTCCCCATAGACTTGAATAGATGACAATGTTCTCCTCTCAGTGCTTGTCCCTCGATTCGGGCTTCTTGCCAAGGATTCCTTTCTTATCCCTGGAATCAGAGTCCGTTTGATCTCTTCCAGTTTCTGTGCCCGCTTTCTGTTTGTCAAAGCTGTTTCTGGGTATGTCTCCCTTTAATAGCCCAGCCTAGGCCAATCCTCAGACTGTAAACATGCGGCCATCTTGGGGGACATGTTCACCGTGATGTCATAAAGAAGCTCAGAAGGCTAAGTTGTCCTGACAACCTCCAAGCACACAGAGTTTCAGAGCCATCTCAGACCAGTCTGACTCCTCCCCCTTTCCAGGTAGGATAGTTTTCCTTTTTCTGGATTTCTTGTCGGTTTCTATCTTTCTCCTGGAATTTGGAAAGGCCTGCTCCATTCCCTCTAGACACTGGTTTCTTTCCTGTAAGATTACCCCGGCTATTATCTCTTACGTCTTGGGAAGAGGGCCAAGTGGGTGGACCTTCCCCAGAGAAAGTCCTGGACTCCCTCCCAAGTTGAAGTTGCCCAGGCAATCCTCTGATGCGCAATGATCGTGTCATCGCCTAGCACTCTGCCAATTCCACCTTGGCAGGTCCCATGTTTTCCTTCCTTCTTCCTTTGGGGAAGTGTACCTGATGCCTTCATAGATTGGAATATTCCTACGGTTCTTTTTCCGCTGCATATTGATAACGGACCCTCACAATTGCTACTTCTTTATGACCTCTGTCCGCACAGTACCATGAAATCTCTATTCCCTAACAGTGCTAATGTGATCTGCACCCGTGCTGTGAAAGAGTGAGGCCCGGGCCACCCAAGCGGAACGTGGGCACTTGCCCGCTCCACCACAGGGCCGGCCCTGAGTTGTACTTTTGGACCAACCTGTTCCCTGAACTTGGGAAGGTTGGGCCTGTTTGGATTATTCGTGAAGCTGATTAGTAGTAACATCATGGACGGTAACATTATGACTTCACCGTTGGGTCCTGGGCTTAGCACGGATCAGGTTCTCTTGGTAGGATTCCTCTTCATGTATTTGGAATGGTCTACCTTTCTGTAGCATCAGTAAGCCTTTTGAGGTGATTTTCTCTCCTTGGAAGTTCACCTTCTCTAATCTCTTTCAGCCCCCAAAGCTGTATGCCGTCATTCTGAACCCGTTTTTGGATTTTTGCTTTTAGGTGAATTTATTGCTGTATCCCTGCCTTAGAACATCCTATGTCTTTCAGATTTACATCTTCATCGATTTAGAATTCCGTGTAGGTTCCATCCTCTTCACCAGCGTAAGCCGAATCACAGGCCCTCACCACACACTTGTGCCTCATCATCTCTTTCACCCTCCCCACCGCCCCGCTTTGCCTCTGGGCACCCCCGATCAAATGTCCAGTGCCGCCTGTTGGTTAGTGCTTGTTTTTTCTTCTCCATGTAAGTGAGATCCTACGGTATTTGACTTTGTCCCTGGGGCTTGTTTCACTTCCCCTAAATCCCTCCCAGCCGTTCTGGTGCTCACAAATGGCTGGATTGCATCCTTTGTTCCCGCTGAGTGGTCTGCCATTGTGTGGCTATAGCCCATGTTCCTTCTCCATTCGTCCCTTGCTGGGCACCAGGGTGGCTTCCAAGTCTTGGAGAGCGGGAGTAAGGCTGTGGTGAACTGAGTGGTGCACATGTCTTTAGGCGGTAGTGTTTCCGAGTTCTTTGGCTAAACACGCCCCAGAGGAATAGCTGGATCATATGGGACATGGATTCTTAAATTTCGGAGGCAGTTCCACACCGCTTGGCCTAGTGGCTGCACCGGTTTCCACTGCCAGCAGCAGTGCAGGAGGAGTCCCTTCTCTCCACCTCCTCTCTGACACTTGTTGTTTCCTGTCTGCCTCCTTATAGCCATTCTGACCACAGTGAGCTGCTATGTCCTTGCGGTTTGGATTTGCCTTGGCCTCAGACTTAATGAGGGTGAACAAGTTTTCATGCACCTGTTGGCCCTCTTTAGATCTTCTTGGGAGAAATCTCTGTGTCCATCTTTGGCCCAGGTTTTCATTGGCTTGTTCTTTTTCTTGTGGAGACGTGTGAGTTGACTGTTTCTTTGGGCTTTTCACCCCTTGTCCGATGTGTGCTTTGCAAACATCCACTCCCAGTTGTTGTGCTGTCTTTGCATTGAGTCGATGGTTTCCTTGACTGGGCAGAAGCGTCTGCATTTGAGGTGGTCCCGTTTGTTTCTTGTCTCCTTTGCTGCCCTTGCCCAGTCAGACATACTTCTTCCAAATAGGCGGCTCAGACAGATGGCAAAGAGCACTCTGCCTAGGTCTTCTCCTACAAGTTTCACGGTTTCAAGTCTGCCATTCAGGGCTTTAATCCATTCCAGGAGGTGCGTGTGCCAGGTGGAACATCATGGTCTACTCTCGTTGTGTTCCATGTGGCTGTGCAGGCTTCCCAGCACCGTTTATTGGAGAGACTCTCCTTTGTCCACTGTCTCCTCTTGGCTCCCTGGTCGCAAATGGGCTGTCCATGTATGTTTGAGTTGGGCTCTGGGCTCTCGATTCTGTTGCATGGGTGTGTGTGCCTGTTTTTGGGCCCGGACTGTGCCGTTTCGGTACCTAGCGCTTCGTCCTCTATGTTGAAATCAGAAAGTGTGATACGTCCTGCTTTGTTCGTTTTCCTGAGGATTCCTTGGCCTATGCAGGGTCTCTTGTTGCTGGCTGGAAACTTTAGGATTCTCTCTTCTATCTCTCTGGCAAATATGGCTGCAACTTTGACTGGGATTGCATGGAATCCAGAGATTCCTTTCTCCGCTATGGACGTTTCAAGTGTGTTAATTCTTCCATTCCTAGGTCCCGGAATATCCTTCTTTTTCCTTGTGTCGTCTTGAATTTCTTTCCACAAACGTCTGTTAGTTTTCGATTGACATAGCTTTCACCGGTTTTGCTAAGGTTCTTCATAGAGATCTTCTTCTTCGTACTGGCAAGCTGTGCTTTTTTTTCTTTGTCTGTTTGTGTTTAGCTTCCGTTTTTCTATTCTTTGCAACTTGTAATTGGTTCTGTTTTGGCAGAAGTGCATCGCTGTGCTCACATCTGCTGGCAACGCTCCTGTATTTGCTGTGGAAGTCTGGCCCTCTCTAACGTCCCTTCCCATCTGCCTCTACACCCCCCCTTACGCCTGCCCCTGAATGACTGAAGCAGTGGTGAGGAGGCTCACCCCCAGGATTCCAGCCGGCCCACCCCGGGCCACCGACCCAGAAGGTGCGGACCTCACCGCTGCAACACCGGCCGGCCCCTTTCATGTTACATTGGGAACCTGCAGTTGAGTGCAATGGGGCTTGAATATGCTGCTTGAGCCCAGCTCTGGCACTGTGTAGATGAGGCCAGGTGGTTTGTCGGGGCCACTGTGACGTCAGAGGATTGGTCATAATTGTGTGTCTGCTGTCCCGGCAAGCTTCATGGACACAGGGCTTCAGAGCCCGCTTGGAGCAGTCTCATAACTCACCCTTCCCAGTGAGCCCAGGTTTGTCCTTCGCTGCCGTGTTTTGGCTTGTGAATTTCTCTGACTTTCAAACGTTCCAGCAGAGCCTGTCTAAAGACTGACATCTTTCATTGTGGATTATTCAGGTGTGATATCTGTTCGCCTTGCATTTTCTGGGACCTTTGTTTCTTTTCCACAGTATGTTCTTCATGTTCTTTCTCAGCTATCTCACTTAGATATGCTTACCAGTCCGTTCTCCTTCAGTCCAAGTGATTAATTTTGTATTTCTTGAATCACCGTATATTCTCTAGGCCCAGGTGTGAGTGCTTTCGTGACTCTTGGTTGCTGTCTTTGAATTTGCACCGGTCACTTGTAGGACTCTTTGCTATCCTAGCCTAGGTCAAAGGAAGCACTGAGAACCCGTGGTCATCTGGGTTGGTTTGACATCCTGAGATCAGAAACTCCAAATTCGAGGTGGTCCTGGCAACCCCCTTCATGGACATAATGTTTTTCCGAGACAAATTAGACAAATCTGATGAATTCCTCTCTCCAGGAAAGATATTTTTCTTTCTCTTTTGTGGATTTGGGAAGTTTCGAACTTGACCCCTGACACTTGAGCGTTGCCCTAGATTGCATCTAGATACGGCTTACTTTATTTCTATAGGCTGTGCCATTTGTTTGACCTACATCCTCAGCCCTGGCATGTTTATTTTTCTGGAAACAGAATTGTAATGTTCTAATTTTCAGCCAGCTTCCTTCCATATGGCGTCAAAGCACATAATCAATAATCCTTCTACGGCAAGAGGTCGGGGGAGAGAATTTCATTGGAGCCAAAGTGAGCACTCTAGCCTGGGAGGGCAGCCTTCACAAAGGAACCAAGCCCTCTGGAAAAGGGTGATTTTCAGCACACTTGTAGAGCCCTTCCCAACAAAGAGACCTTCCCCAATCATGACAGGGGTCCATTCCTTCGAGGCTTCCAAGACATCTCTTGGAACGCATTAGCATGTAGGGAGTGGGCCCTCATGAAGCCAGAGCTATGGAAAGTGAGACTGATCTTCCAAGAATGCTATTGGCCTAGGAAAGGAGGCATCGACTCTTCTCTTCAATGTCCTCAAGAGATCCTTCTTGACTTTGGATTATGCTTAAGGCAGAAGGACACTGTAGGTCTGATAAGGCCCAAGTGCGGCCTCGTGTTTCCAATCAAGTTTCAAGCTTGAATCAGCATGGCCTCCCCATAGACTTGAATAGATGACAATGTTCTCCTCTCAGTGCTTGTCCCTCGATTCGGGCTTCTTGCCAAGGATTCCTTTCTTATCCCTGGAATCAGAGTCCGTTTGATCTCTTCCAGTTTCTGTGCCCGCTTTCTGTTTGTCAAAGCTGTTTCTGGGTATGTCTCCCTTTAATAGCCCAGCCTAGGCCAATCCTCAGACTGTAAACATGCGGCCATCTTGGGGGACATGTTCACCGTGATGTCATAAAGAAGCTCAGAAGGCTAAGTTGTCCTGACAACCTCCAAGCACACAGAGTTTCAGAGCCATCTCAGACCAGTCTGACTCCTCCCCCTTTCCAGGTAGGATAGTTTTCCTTTTTCTGGATTTCTTGTCGGTTTCTATCTTTCTCCTGGAATTTGGAAAGGCCTGCTCCATTCCCTCTAGACACTGGTTTCTTTCCTGTAAGATTACCCCGGCTATTATCTCTTACGTCTTGGGAAGAGGGCCAAGTGGGTGGACCTTCCCCAGAGAAAGTCCTGGACTCCCTCCCAAGTTGAAGTTGCCCAGGCAATCCTCTGATGCGCAATGATCGTGTCATCGCCTAGCACTCTGCCAATTCCACCTTGGCAGGTCCCATGTTTTCCTTCCTTCTTCCTTTGGGGAAGTGTACCTGATGCCTTCATAGATTGGAATATTCCTACGGTTCTTTTTCCGCTGCATATTGATAACGGACCCTCACAATTGCTACTTCTTTATGACCTCTGTCCGCACAGTACCATGAAATCTCTATTCCCTAACAGTGCTAATGTGATCTGCACCCGTGCTGTGAAAGAGTGAGGCCCGGGCCACCCAAGCGGAACGTGGGCACTTGCCCGCTCCACCACAGGGCCGGCCCTGAGTTGTACTTTTGGACCAACCTGTTCCCTGAACTTGGGAAGGTTGGGCCTGTTTGGATTATTCGTGAAGCTGATTAGTAGTAACATCATGGACGGTAACTTTATGACTTCACCGTTGGGTCCTGGGCTTAGCACGGATCAGGTTCTCTTGGTAGGATTCCTCTTCATGTATTTGGAATGGTCTACCTTTCTGTAGCATCAGTAAGCCTTTTGAGGTGATTTTCTCTCCTTGGAAGTTCACCTTCTCTAATCTCTTTCAGCCCCCAAAGCTGTATGCCGTCATTCTGAACCCGTTTTTGGATTTTTGCTTTTAGGTGAATTTATTGCTGTATCCCTGCCTTAGAACATCCTATGTCTTTCAGATTTACATCTTCATCGATTTAGAATTCCGTGTAGGTTCCATCCTCTTCACCAGCGTAAGCCGAATCACAGGCCCTCACCACACACTTGTGCCTCATCATCTCTTTCACCCTCCCCACCGCCCCGCTTTGCCTCTGGGCACCCCCGATCAAATGTCCAGTGCCGCCTGTTGGTTAGTGCTTGTTTTTTCTTCTCCATGTAAGTGAGATCCTACGGTATTTGACTTTGTCCCTGGGGCTTGTTTCACTTCCCCTAAATCCCTCCCAGCCGTTCTGGTGCTCACAAATGGCTGGATTGCATCCTTTGTTCCCGCTGAGTGGTCTGCCATTGTGTGGCTATAGCCCATGTTCCTTCTCCATTCGTCCCTTGCTGGGCACCAGGGTGGCTTCCAAGTCTTGGAGAGCGGGAGTAAGGCTGTGGTGAACTGAGTGGTGCACATGTCTTTAGGCGGTAGTGTTTCCGAGTTCTTTGGCTAAACACGCCCCAGAGGAATAGCTGGATCATATGGGACATGGATTCTTAAATTTCGGAGGCAGTTCCACACCGCTTGGCCTAGTGGCTGCACCGGTTTCCACTGCCAGCAGCAGTGCAGGAGGAGTCCCTTCTCTCCACCTCCTCTCTGACACTTGTTGTTTCCTGTCTGCCTCCTTATAGCCATTCTGACCACAGTGAGCTGCTATGTCCTTGCGGTTTGGATTTGCCTTGGCCTCAGACTTAATGAGGGTGAACAAGTTTTCATGCACCTGTTGGCCCTCTTTAGATCTTCTTGGGAGAAATCTCTGTGTCCATCTTTGGCCCAGGTTTTCATTGGCTTGTTCTTTTTCTTGTGGAGACGTGTGAGTTGACTGTTTCTTTGGGCTTTTCACCCCTTGTCCGATGTGTGCTTTGCAAACATCCACTCCCAGTTGTTGTGCTGTCTTTGCATTGAGTCGATGGTTTCCTTGACTGGGCAGAAGCGTCTGCATTTGAGGTGGTCCCGTTTGTTTCTTGTCTCCTTTGCTGCCCTTGCCCAGTCAGACATACTTCTTCCAAATAGGCGGCTCAGACAGATGGCAAAGAGCACTCTGCCTAGGTCTTCTCCTACAAGTTTCACGGTTTCAAGTCTGCCATTCAGGGCTTTAATCCATTCCAGGAGGTGCGTGTGCCAGGTGGAACATCATGGTCTACTCTCGTTGTGTTCCATGTGGCTGTGCAGGCTTCCCAGCACCGTTTATTGGAGAGACTCTCCTTTGTCCACTGTCTCCTCTTGGCTCCCTGGTCGCAAATGGGCTGTCCATGTATGTTTGAGTTGGGCTCTGGGCTCTCGATTCTGTTGCATGGGTGTGTGTGCCTGTTTTTGGGCCCGGACTGTGCCGTTTCGGTACCTAGCGCTTCGTCCTCTATGTTGAAATCAGAAAGTGTGATACGTCCTGCTTTGTTCGTTTTCCTGAGGATTCCTTGGCCTATGCAGGGTCTCTTGTTGCTGGCTGGAAACTTTAGGATTCTCTCTTCTATCTCTCTGGCAAATATGGCTGCAACTTTGACTGGGATTGCATGGAATCCAGAGATTCCTTTCTCCGCTATGGACGTTTCAAGTGTGTTAATTCTTCCATTCCTAGGTCCCGGAATATCCTTCTTTTTCCTTGTGTCGTCTTGAATTTCTTTCCACAAACGTCTGTTAGTTTTCGATTGACATAGCTTTCACCGGTTTTGCTAAGGTTCTTCATAGAGATCTTCTTCTTCGTACTGGCAAGCTGTGCTTTTTTTTCTTTGTCTGTTTGTGTTTAGCTTCCGTTTTTCTATTCTTTGCAACTTGTAATTGGTTCTGTTTTGGCAGAAGTGCATCGCTGTGCTCACATCTGCTGGCAACGCTCCTGTATTTGCTGTGGAAGTCTGGCCCTCTCTAACGTCCCTTCCCATCTGCCTCTACACCCCCCCTTACGCCTGCCCCTGAATGACTGAAGCAGTGGTGAGGAGGCTCACCCCCAGGATTCCAGCCGGCCCACCCCGGGCCACCGACCCAGAAGGTGCGGACCTCACCGCTGCAACACCGGCCGGCCCCTTTCATGTTACATTGGGAACCTGCAGTTGAGTGCAATGGGGCTTGAATATGCTGCTTGAGCCCAGCTCTGGCACTGTGTAGATGAGGCCAGGTGGTTTGTCGGGGCCACTGTGACGTCAGAGGATTGGTCATAATTGTGTGTCTGCTGTCCCGGCAAGCTTCATGGACACAGGGCTTCAGAGCCCGCTTGGAGCAGTCTCATAACTCACCCTTCCCAGTGAGCCCAGGTTTGTCCTTCGCTGCCGTGTTTTGGCTTGTGAATTTCTCTGACTTTCAAACGTTCCAGCAGAGCCTGTCTAAAGACTGACATCTTTCATTGTGGATTATTCAGGTGTGATATCTGTTCGCCTTGCATTTTCTGGGACCTTTGTTTCTTTTCCACAGTATGTTCTTCATGTTCTTTCTCAGCTATCTCACTTAGATATGCTTACCAGTCCGTTCTCCTTCAGTCCAAGTGATTAATTTTGTATTTCTTGAATCACCGTATATTCTCTAGGCCCAGGTGTGAGTGCTTTCGTGACTCTTGGTTGCTGTCTTTGAATTTGCACCGGTCACTTGTAGGACTCTTTGCTATCCTAGCCTAGGTCAAAGGAAGCACTGAGAACCCGTGGTCATCTGGGTTGGTTTGACATCCTGAGATCAGAAACTCCAAATTCGAGGTGGTCCTGGCAACCCCCTTCATGGACATAATGTTTTTCCGAGACAAATTAGACAAATCTGATGAATTCCTCTCTCCAGGAAAGATATTTTTCTTTCTCTTTTGTGGATTTGGGAAGTTTCGAACTTGACCCCTGACACTTGAGCGTTGCCCTAGATTGCATCTAGATACGGCTTACTTTATTTCTATAGGCTGTGCCATTTGTTTGACCTACATCCTCAGCCCTGGCATGTTTATTTTTCTGGAAACAGAATTGTAATGTTCTAATTTTCAGCCAGCTTCCTTCCATATGGCGTCAAAGCACATAATCAATAATCCTTCTACGGCAAGAGGTCGGGGGAGAGAATTTCATTGGAGCCAAAGTGAGCACTCTAGCCTGGGAGGGCAGCCTTCACAAAGGAACCAAGCCCTCTGGAAAAGGGTGATTTTCAGCACACTTGTAGAGCCCTTCCCAACAAAGAGACCTTCCCCAATCATGACAGGGGTCCATTCCTTCGAGGCTTCCAAGACATCTCTTGGAACGCATTAGCATGTAGGGAGTGGGCCCTCATGAAGCCAGAGCTATGGAAAGTGAGACTGATCTTCCAAGAATGCTATTGGCCTAGGAAAGGAGGCATCGACTCTTCTCTTCAATGTCCTCAAGAGATCCTTCTTGACTTTGGATTATGCTTAAGGCAGAAGGACACTGTAGGTCTGATAAGGCCCAAGTGCGGCCTCGTGTTTCCAATCAAGTTTCAAGCTTGAATCAGCATGGCCTCCCCATAGACTTGAATAGATGACAATGTTCTCCTCTCAGTGCTTGTCCCTCGATTCGGGCTTCTTGCCAAGGATTCCTTTCTTATCCCTGGAATCAGAGTCCGTTTGATCTCTTCCAGTTTCTGTGCCCGCTTTCTGTTTGTCAAAGCTGTTTCTGGGTATGTCTCCCTTTAATAGCCCAGCCTAGGCCAATCCTCAGACTGTAAACATGCGGCCATCTTGGGGGACATGTTCACCGTGATGTCATAAAGAAGCTCAGAAGGCTAAGTTGTCCTGACAACCTCCAAGCACACAGAGTTTCAGAGCCATCTCAGACCAGTCTGACTCCTCCCCCTTTCCAGGTAGGATAGTTTTCCTTTTTCTGGATTTCTTGTCGGTTTCTATCTTTCTCCTGGAATTTGGAAAGGCCTGCTCCATTCTCTCTAGACACTGGTTTCTTTCCTGTAAGATTACCCCGGCTATTATCTCTTACGTCTTGGGAAGAGGGCCAAGTGGGTGGACCTTCCCCAGAGAAAGTCCTGGACTCCCTCCCAAGTTGAAGTTGCCCAGGCAATCCTCTGATGCGCAATGATCGTGTCATCGCCTAGCACTCTGCCAATTCCACCTTGGCAGGTCCCATGTTTTCCTTCCTTCTTCCTTTGGGGAAGTGTACCTGATGCCTTCATAGATTGGAATATTCCTACGGTTCTTTTTCCGCTGCATATTGATAACGGACCCTCACAATTGCTACTTCTTTATGACCTCTGTCCGCACAGTACCATGAAATCTCTATTCCCTAACAGTGCTAATGTGATCTGCACCCGTGCTGTGAAAGAGTGAGGCCCGGGCCACCCAAGCGGAACGTGGGCACTTGCCCGCTCCACCACAGGGCCGGCCCTGAGTTGTACTTTTGGACCAACCTGTTCCCTGAACTTGGGAAGGTTGGGCCTGTTTGGATTATTCGTGAAGCTGATTAGTAGTAACATCATGGACGGTAACTTTATGACTTCACCGTTGGGTCCTGGGCTTAGCACGGATCAGGTTCTCTTGGTAGGATTCCTCTTCATGTATTTGGAATGGTCTACCTTTCTGTAGCATCAGTAAGCCTTTTGAGGTGATTTTCTCTCCTTGGAAGTTCACCTTCTCTAATCTCTTTCAGCCCCCAAAGCTGTATGCCGTCATTCTGAACCCGTTTTTGGATTTTTGCTTTTAGGTGAATTTATTGCTGTATCCCTGCCTTAGAACATCCTATGTCTTTCAGATTTACATCTTCATCGATTTAGAATTCCGTGTAGGTTCCATCCTCTTCACCAGCGTAAGCCGAATCACAGGCCCTCACCACACACTTGTGCCTCATCATCTCTTTCACCCTCCCCACCGCCCCGCTTTGCCTCTGGGCACCCCCGATCAAATGTCCAGTGCCGCCTGTTGGTTAGTGCTTGTTTTTTCTTCTCCATGTAAGTGAGATCCTACGGTATTTGACTTTGTCCCTGGGGCTTGTTTCACTTCCCCTAAATCCCTCCCAGCCGTTCTGGTGCTCACAAATGGCTGGATTGCATCCTTTGTTCCCGCTGAGTGGTCTGCCATTGTGTGGCTATAGCCCATGTTCCTTCTCCATTCGTCCCTTGCTGGGCACCAGGGTGGCTTCCAAGTCTTGGAGAGCGGGAGTAAGGCTGTGGTGAACTGAGTGGTGCACATGTCTTTAGGCGGTAGTGTTTCCGAGTTCTTTGGCTAAACACGCCCCAGAGGAATAGCTGGATCATATGGGACATGGATTCTTAAATTTCGGAGGCAGTTCCACACCGCTTGGCCTAGTGGCTGCACCGGTTTCCACTGCCAGCAGCAGTGCAGGAGGAGTCCCTTCTCTCCACCTCCTCTCTGACACTTGTTGTTTCCTGTCTGCCTCCTTATAGCCATTCTGACCACAGTGAGCTGCTATGTCCTTGCGGTTTGGATTTGCCTTGGCCTCAGACTTAATGAGGGTGAACAAGTTTTCATGCACCTGTTGGCCCTCTTTAGATCTTCTTGGGAGAAATCTCTGTGTCCATCTTTGGCCCAGGTTTTCATTGGCTTGTTCTTTTTCTTGTGGAGACGTGTGAGTTGACTGTTTCTTTGGGCTTTTCACCCCTTGTCCGATGTGTGCTTTGCAAACATCCACTCCCAGTTGTTGTGCTGTCTTTGCATTGAGTCGATGGTTTCCTTGACTGGGCAGAAGCGTCTGCATTTGAGGTGGTCCCGTTTGTTTCTTGTCTCCTTTGCTGCCCTTGCCCAGTCAGACATACTTCTTCCAAATAGGCGGCTCAGACAGATGGCAAAGAGCACTCTGCCTAGGTCTTCTCCTACAAGTTTCACGGTTTCAAGTCTGCCATTCAGGGCTTTAATCCATTCCAGGAGGTGCGTGTGCCAGGTGGAACATCATGGTCTACTCTCGTTGTGTTCCATGTGGCTGTGCAGGCTTCCCAGCACCGTTTATTGGAGAGACTCTCCTTTGTCCACTGTCTCCTCTTGGCTCCCTGGTCGCAAATGGGCTGTCCATGTATGTTTGAGTTGGGCTCTGGGCTCTCGATTCTGTTGCATGGGTGTGTGTGCCTGTTTTTGGGCCCGGACTGTGCCGTTTCGGTACCTAGCGCTTCGTCCTCTATGTTGAAATCAGAAAGTGTGATACGTCCTGCTTTGTTCGTTTTCCTGAGGATTCCTTGGCCTATGCAGGGTCTCTTGTTGCTGGCTGGAAACTTTAGGATTCTCTCTTCTATCTCTCTGGCAAATATGGCTGCAACTTTGACTGGGATTGCATGGAATCCAGAGATTCCTTTCTCCGCTATGGACGTTTCAAGTGTGTTAATTCTTCCATTCCTAGGTCCCGGAATATCCTTCTTTTTCCTTGTGTCGTCTTGAATTTCTTTCCACAAACGTCTGTTAGTTTTCGATTGACATAGCTTTCACCGGTTTTGCTAAGGTTCTTCATAGAGATCTTCTTCTTCGTACTGGCAAGCTGTGCTTTTTTTTCTTTGTCTGTTTGTGTTTAGCTTCCGTTTTTCTATTCTTTGCAACTTGTAATTGGTTCTGTTTTGGCAGAAGTGCATCGCTGTGCTCACATCTGCTGGCAACGCTCCTGTATTTGCTGTGGAAGTCTGGCCCTCTCTAACGTCCCTTCCCATCTGCCTCTACACCCCCCCTTACGCCTGCCCCTGAATGACTGAAGCAGTGGTGAGGAGGCTCACCCCCAGGATTCCAGCCGGCCCACCCCGGGCCACCGACCCAGAAGGTGCGGACCTCACCGCTGCAACACCGGCCGGCCCCTTTCATGTTACATTGGGAACCTGCAGTTGAGTGCAATGGGGCTTGAATATGCTGCTTGAGCCCAGCTCTGGCACTGTGTAGATGAGGCCAGGTGGTTTGTCGGGGCCACTGTGACGTCATAGGATTGGTCATAATTGTGTGTCTGCTGTCCCGGCAAGCTTCATGGACACAGGGCTTCAGAGCCCGCTTGGAGCAGTCTCATAACTCACCCTTCCCAGTGAGCCCAGGTTTGTCCTTCGCTGCCGTGTTTTGGCTTGTGAATTTCTCTGACTTTCAAACGTTCCAGCAGAGCCTGTCTAAAGACTGACATCTTTCATTGTGGATTATTCAGGTGTGATATCTGTTCGCCTTGCATTTTCTGGGACCTTTGTTTCTTTTCCACAGTATGTTCTTCATGTTCTTTCTCAGCTATCTCACTTAGATATGCTTACCAGTCCGTTCTCCTTCAGTCCAAGTGATTAATTTTGTATTTCTTGAATCACCGTATATTCTCTAGGCCCAGGTGTGAGTGCTTTCGTGACTCTTGGTTGCTGTCTTTGAATTTGCACCGGTCACTTGTAGGACTCTTTGCTATCCTAGCCTAGGTCAAAGGAAGCACTGAGAACCCGTGGTCATCTGGGTTGGTTTGACATCCTGAGATCAGAAACTCCAAATTCGAGGTGGTCCTGGCAACCCCCTTCATGGACATAATGTTTTTCCGAGACAAATTAGACAAATCTGATGAATTCCTCTCTCCAGGAAAGATATTTTTCTTTCTCTTTTGTGGATTTGGGAAGTTTCGAACTTGACCCCTGACACTTGAGCGTTGCCCTAGATTGCATCTAGATACGGCTTACTTTATTTCTATAGGCTGTGCCATTTGTTTGACCTACATCCTCAGCCCTGGCATGTTTATTTTTCTGGAAACAGAATTGTAATGTTCTAATTTTCAGCCAGCTTCCTTCCATATGGCGTCAAAGCACATAATCAATAATCCTTCTACGGCAAGAGGTCGGGGGAGAGAATTTCATTGGAGCCAAAGTGAGCACTCTAGCCTGGGAGGGCAGCCTTCACAAAGGAACCAAGCCCTCTGGAAAAGGGTGATTTTCAGCACACTTGTAGAGCCCTTCCCAACAAAGAGACCTTCCCCAATCATGACAGGGGTCCATTCCTTCGAGGCTTCCAAGACATCTCTTGGAACGCATTAGCATGTAGGGAGTGGGCCCTCATGAAGCCAGAGCTATGGAAAGTGAGACTGATCTTCCAAGAATGCTATTGGCCTAGGAAAGGAGGCATCGACTCTTCTCTTCAATGTCCTCAAGAGATCCTTCTTGACTTTGGATTATGCTTAAGGCAGAAGGACACTGTAGGTCTGATAAGGCCCAAGTGCGGCCTCGTGTTTCCAATCAAGTTTCAAGCTTGAATCAGCATGGCCTCCCCATAGACTTGAATAGATGACAATGTTCTCCTCTCAGTGCTTGTCCCTCGATTCGGGCTTCTTGCCAAGGATTCCTTTCTTATCCCTGGAATCAGAGTCCGTTTGATCTCTTCCAGTTTCTGTGCCCGCTTTCTGTTTGTCAAAGCTGTTTCTGGGTATGTCTCCCTTTAATAGCCCAGCCTAGGCCAATCCTCAGACTGTAAACATGCGGCCATCTTGGGGGACATGTTCACCGTGATGTCATAAAGAAGCTCAGAAGGCTAAGTTGTCCTGACAACCTCCAAGCACACAGAGTTTCAGAGCCATCTCAGACCA
This sequence comes from Equus asinus, assembly GCF_041296235.1. Taxonomy (NCBI): domain Eukaryota; kingdom Metazoa; phylum Chordata; class Mammalia; order Perissodactyla; family Equidae; genus Equus; species Equus asinus. The sequence goes on from NC_091820.1 coordinate 79,666,371, forward strand.
GTCTGACTCCTCCCCCTTTCCAGGTAGGATAGTTTTCCTTTTTCTGGATTTCTTGTCGGTTTCTATCTTTCTCCTGGAATTTGGAAAGGCCTGCTCCATTCTCTCTAGACACTGGTTTCTTTCCTGTAAGATTACCCCGGCTATTATCTCTTACGTCTTGGGAAGAGGGCCAAGTGGGTGGACCTTCCCCAGAGAAAGTCCTGGACTCCCTCCCAAGTTGAAGTTGCCCAGGCAATCCTCTGATGCGCAATGATCGTGTCATCGCCTAGCACTCTGCCAATTCCACCTTGGCAGGTCCCATGTTTTCCTTCCTTCTTCCTTTGGGGAAGTGTACCTGATGCCTTCATAGATTGGAATATTCCTACGGTTCTTTTTCCGCTGCATATTGATAACGGACCCTCACAATTGCTACTTCTTTATGACCTCTGTCCGCACAGTACCATGAAATCTCTATTCCCTAACAGTGCTAATGTGATCTGCACCCGTGCTGTGAAAGAGTGAGGCCCGGGCCACCCAAGCGGAACGTGGGCACTTGCCCGCTCCACCACAGGGCCGGCCCTGAGTTGTACTTTTGGACCAACCTGTTCCCTGAACTTGGGAAGGTTGGGCCTGTTTGGATTATTCGTGAAGCTGATTAGTAGTAACATCATGGACGGTAACTTTATGACTTCACCGTTGGGTCCTGGGCTTAGCACGGATCAGGTTCTCTTGGTAGGATTCCTCTTCATGTATTTGGAATGGTCTACCTTTCTGTAGCATCAGTAAGCCTTTTGAGGTGATTTTCTCTCCTTGGAAGTTCACCTTCTCTAATCTCTTTCAGCCCCCAAAGCTGTATGCCGTCATTCTGAACCCGTTTTGGGATTTTTGCTTTTAGGTGAATTTATTGCTGTATCCCTGCCTTAGAACATCCTATGTCTTTCAGATTTACATCTTCATCGATTTAGAATTCCGTGTAGGTTCCATCCTCTTCACCAGCGTAAGCCGAATCACAGGCCCTCACCACACACTTGTGCCTCATCATCTCTTTCACCCTCCCCCACCGCCCCGCTTTGCCTCTGGGCACCCCCGATCAAATGTCCAGTGCCGCCTGTTGGTTAGTGCTTGTTTTTTCTTCTCCATGTAAGTGAGATCCTACGGTATTTGACTTTGTCCCTGGGGCTTGTTTCACTTCCCCTAAATCCCTCCCAGCCGTTCTGGTGCTCACAAATGGCTGGATTGCATCCTTTGTTCCCGCTGAGTGGTCTGCCATTGTGTGGCTATAGCCCATGTTCCTTCTCCATTCGTCCCTTGCTGGGCACCAGGGTGGCTTCCAAGTCTTGGAGAGCGGGAGTAAGGCTGTGGTGAACTGAGTGGTGCACATGTCTTTAGGCGGTAGTGTTTCCGAGTTCTTTGGCTAAACACGCCCCAGAGGAATAGCTGGATCATATGGGACATGGATTCTTAAATTTCAGAGGCAGTTCCACACCGCTTGGCCTAGTGGCTGCACCGGTTTCCACTGCCAGCAGCAGTGCAGGAGGCGTCCCTTCTCTCCACCTCCTCTCTGACACTTGTTGTTTCCTGTCTGCCTCCTTATAGCCATTCTGACCACAGTGAGCTGCTATGTCCTTGCGGTTTGGATTTGCCTTGGCCTCAGACTTAATGAGGGTGAACAAGTTTTCATGCACCTGTTGGCCCTCTTTAGATCTTCTTGGGAGAAATCTCTGTGTCCATCTTTGGCCCAGGTTTTCATTGGCTTGTTCTTTTTCTTGTGGAGACGTGTGAGTTGATTGTATCTTTGGGCTTTTCACCCCTTGTCCGATGTGTGCTTTGCAAACATCCACTCCCAGTTGTTGTGCTGTCTTTGCATTGAGTCGATGGTTTCCTTGACTGGGCAGAAGCGTCTGCATTTGAGGTGGTCCCGTTTGTTTCTTGTCTCCTTTGCTGCCCTTGCCCAGTCAGACATACTTCTTCCAAATAGGCGGCTCAGACAGATGGCAAAGAGCACTCTGCCTAGGTCTTCTCCTACAAGTTTCACGGTTTCAAGTCTGCCATTCAGGGCTTTAATCCATTCCAGGAGGTGTGTGTGCCAGGTAGAACATCATGGTCTACTCTCGTTGTGTTCCATGTGGCTGTGCAGGCTTCCCAGCACCGTTTATTGGAGAGACTCTCCTTTGTCCACTGTCTCCTCTTGGCTCCCTGGTCGCAAATGGGCTGTCCATGTATGTTTGAGTTGGGCTCTGGGCTCTCGATTCTGTTGCATGGGTCTGTGTGCCTGTTTTTGGGCCCGGACTGTGCCGTTTCGGTACCTAGCGCTTCGTCCTCTATGTTGAAATCAGAAAGTGTGATACGTCCTGCTTTGTTCGTTTTCCTGAGGATTCCTTGGCCTATGCAGGGTCTCTTGTTGCTGGCTGGAAACTTTAGGATTCTCTCTTCTATCTCTCTGGCAAATATGGCTGCAACTTTGACTGGGATTGCATGGAATCCAGAGATTCCTTTCTCCGCTATGGACGTTTCAAGTGTGTTAATTCTTCCATTCCTAGGTCCCGGAATATCCTTCTTTTTCCTTGTGTCGTCTTGAATTTCTTTCCACAAACGTCTGTTAGTTTTCGATTGACATAGCTTTCACCGGTTTTGCTAAGGTTCTTCATAGAGATCTTCTTCTTCGTACTGGCAAGCTGTGCTTTTTTTTTCTTTGTCTGTTTGTGTTTAGCTTCCGTTTTTCTATTCTTTGCAACTTGTAATTGGTTCTGTTTTGGCAGAAGTGCATCGCTGTGCTCACATCTGCTGGCAACGCTCCTGTATTTGCTGTGGAAGTCTGGCCCTCTCTAACGTCCCTTCCCATCTGCCTCTACACCCCCCCTTACGCCTGCCCCTGAATGACTGAAGCAGTGGTGAGGAGGCTCACCCCCAGGATTCCAGCCGGCCCACCCCGGGCCACCGACCCAGAAGGTGCGGACCTCACCGCTGCAACACCGGCCGGCCCCTTTCATGTTACATTGGGAACCTGCAGTTGAGTGCAATGGGGCTTGAATATGCTGCTTGAGCCCAGCTCTGGCACTGTGTAGATGAGGCCAGGTGGTTTGTCGGGGCCACTGTGACGTCAGAGGATTGGTCCTAATTGTGTGTCTGCTGTCCCGGCAAGCTTCATGGACACAGGGCTTCAGAGCCCGCTTGGAGCAGTCTCATAACTCACCCTTCCCAGTGAGCCCAGGTTTGTCCTTCGCTGCCGTGTTTTGGCTTGTGAATTTCTCTGACTTTCAAACGTTCCAGCAGAGCCTGTCTAAAGACTGACATCTTTCATTGTGGATTATTCAGGTGTGATATCTGTTCGCCTTGCATTTTCTGGGACCTTTGTTTCTTTTCCACAGTATGCTCGTCATGGTCTTTCTCAGCTATCTCACTTAGATATGCTTACCAGTCCGTTCTCCTTCAGTCCAAGTGATTAATTTTGTATTTCTTGAATCACCGTATGTTCTCTAGGCTGAGGTGTGAGTGCTTTCGTGACTCTTGGTTGCTGTCTTTGAATTTGCACCGGTCACTTGTAGGACTCTTTGCTATCCTAGCCTAGGTCAAAGGAAGCACTGAGAACCCGTGGTCATCTGGGTTGGTTTGACATCCTGAGATCAGAAACTCCAAATTCGACGTGGTCCTGGCAACCCCCTTCATGGACATAATGTTTTTCCGAGACAAATTAGACAAATCTGATGAATTCCTCTCTCCAGGAAAGATATTTTTCTTTCTCTTTTGTGGATTTGGGAAGTTTCGAACTTGACCCCTGACACTTGAGCGTTGCCCTAGATTGCATCTAGATGCGGCTTACTTTATTTCTATAGGCTGTGCCATTTGTTTGACCTACATCCTCAGCCCTGGCATGTTTATTTTTCTGGAAACAGAATTGTAATGTTCTAATTTTCAGCCAGCTTCCTTCCATGTGGCGTCAAGGCACATAATCAATAATCCTTCTACGGCAAGAGATCGGGGGAGAGAATTTCATTGGAGCCAAAGTGAGCACTCTAGCCTTGGAGGGCAGCCTTCACAAAGGAACCAAGCCCTCTGGAAAAGGGTGATTTTCAGCACACTTGTAGAGCCCTTCCCAACAAAGAGACCTACCCCAATCATGACAGGCATCCATTCCTTCGAGGCTTCCAAGACATCTCTTGGAACGCATTAGCATGTAGGGAGTGGGCCCTCATGAAGCCAGAGCTATGGAAAGTGAGACTGATCTTCCAAGAATGCTAGGGGCCTAGGAAAGGAGGCATCGACTCTTCTCTTCAATGTCCTCAAGAGATCCTTCTTGACTTTGGATTATGCTTAAGGCAGAAGGACACTGTAGGTCTGATAAGGCCCAAGTGCGGCCTCGTGTTTCCAATCAAGTTTCAAGCTTGAATCAGCATGGCCTCCCCATAGACTTGAATAGATGACAATGTTCTCCTCTCAGTGCTTGTCCCTCGATTCTGGCTTCTTGACAAGGATTCCTTTCTTATCCCTGGAATCAGAGCCCGTTTGATCTCTTCCAGTCTCTGTGCCCGCTTTCTGTTTGTCAAAGCTGTTTCTGGGTATGTCTCCCTTTAATAGCCCAGCCTAGGCCAATCCTCAGACTGTAACCATGCGGCCATCTTGGGGGACATGTTCACCGTGATGTCATAAAGAAGCTCAGAAGGCTAAGTTGTCCTGACAACCTCCAAGCACACAGAGTTTCAGAGCCATCTCAGACCAGTCTGACTCCTCCCCCTTTCCAGGTAGGATAGTTTTCCTTTTTCTGGATTTCTTGTCGGTTTCTATCTTTCTCCTCGAATTTGGAAAGGCCTGCTCCATTCTCTCTAGACACTGGTTTCTTTCCTGTAAGATTACCCCGGCTATTATCTCTTACGTCTTGGGAAGAGGGCCAAGTGGGTGGACCTTCCCCAGAGAAAGTCCTGGACTCCCTCCCAAGTTGAAGTTGCCCAGGCAATCCTCTGATGCGCAATGATCGTGTCATCGCCTAGCACTCTGCCAATTCCACCTTGGCAGGTCCCATGTTTTCCTTCCTTCTTCCTTTGGGGAAGTGTACCAGATGCCTTCATAGATTGGAATATTCCTACGGTTCTTTTTCCACTGCGTATTGATAACGGACCCTCACAATTGCTACTTCTTTATGACCTCTGTCCGCACAGTACCATGAAATCTCTATTCCCTAACAGTGCTAATGTGATCTGCACCCGTGCTGTGAAAGAGTGAGGCCCGGGCCACCCAAGCGGAACGTGGGCACTTGCCCACTCCACCACAGGGCCGGCCCTGACTTGTACTTTTGGACCAACCTGTTCCCTGAACTTGGGAAGGTTGGGCCTGTTTGGATTATTCGTGAAGCTGATTAGTAGTAACATCATGGACGGTAACATTATGACTTCACCGTTGGGTCCTGGGCTTAGCACGGATCAGGTTCTCTTGGTAGGATTCCTCTTCATGTATTTGGAATGGTCTACCTTTCTGTAGCATCAGTAAGCCTTTTGAGGTGATTTTCTCTCCTTGGAAGTTCACCTTCTCTAATCTCTTTCAGCCCCCAAAGCTGTATGCCGTCATTCTGAACCCGTTTTGGGATTTTTGCTTTTAGGTGAATTTATTGCTATATCCCTGCATTAGAACATCCTATGTCTTTCAGATTTACATCTTCATCGATTTAGAATTCCGTGTAGGTTCCATCCTCTTCACCAGCGTAAGCCGAATCACAGGCCCTCACCACACACTTGTGCCTCATCATCTCTTTCACCCTCCCCCACCGCCCCGCTTTGCCTCTGGGCACCCCCGATCAAATGTCCAGTGCCGCCTGTTGGTTAGTGCTTGTTTTTTCTTCTCCATGTAAGTGAGATCCTACGGTATTTGACTTTGTCCCTGGGGCTTGTTTCACTTCCCCTAAATCCCTCCCAGCCGTTCTGGTGCTCACAAATGGCTGGATTGCATCCTTTGTTCCCGCTGAGTGGTCTGCCATTGTGTGGCTATAGCCCATGTTCCTTCTCCATTCGTCCCTTGCTGGGCACCAGGGTGGCTTCCAAGTCTTGGAGAGCGGGAGTAAGGCTGTGGTGAACTGAGTGGTGCACATGTCTTTAGGCGGTAGTGTTTCCGAGTTCTTTGGCTAAACACGCCCCAGAGGAATAGCTGGATCATATGGGACATGGATTCTTAAATTTCGGAGGCAGTTCCACACCGCTTGGCCTAGTGGCTGCACCGGTTTCCACTGCCAGCAGCAGTGCAGGAGGCGTCCCTTTTCTCCACCTCCTCTCTGACACTTGTTGTTTCCTGTCTGCCTCCTTATAGCCATTCTGACCACAGTGAGCTGCTATGTCCTTGCGGTTTGGATTTGCCTTGGCCTCAGACTTAATGAGGGTGAACAAGTTTTCATGCACCTGTTGGCCCTCTTTAGATCTTCTTGGGAGAAATCTCTGTGTCCATCTTTGGCCCAGGTTTTCATTGGCTTGTTCTTTTTCTTGTGGAGACGTGTGAGTTGACTGTTTCTTTGGGCTTTTCACCCCTTGTCCGATGTGTGCTTTGCAAACATCCACTCCCAGTTGTTGTGCTGTCTTTGCATTGAGTCGATGGTTTCCTTGACTGGGCAGAAGCGTCTGCATTTGAGGTGGTCCCGTTTGTTTCTTGTCTCCTTTGCTGCCCTTGCCCAGTCAGACATACTTCTTCCAAATAGGCTGCTCAGACAGATGGCAAAGAGCACTCTGCCTAGGTCTTCTCCTACAAGTTTCACGGTTTCAAGTCTGCCATTCAGGGCTTTAATCCATTCCAGGAGGTGCGTGTGCCAGGTGGAACATCATGGTCTACTCTCGTTGTGTTCCATGTGGCTGTGCAGGCTTCCCAGCACCGTTTATTGGAGAGACTCTCCTTTGTCCACTGTCTCCTCTTGGCTCCCTGGTCGCAAATGGGCTGTCCATGTATGTTTGAGTTGGGCTCTGGGCTCTCGATTCTGTTGCATGGGTCTGTGTGCCTGTTTTTGGGCCCGGACTGTGCCGTTTCGGTACCTAGCGCTTCGTCCTCTATGTTGAAATCAGAAAGTGTGATACGTCCTGCTTTGTTCGTTTTCCTGAGGATTCCTTGGCCTATGCAGGGTCTCTTGTTGCTGGCTGGAAACTTTAGGATTCTCTCTTCTATCTCTCTGGCAAATATGGCTGCAACTTTGACTGGGATTGCATGGAATCCAGAGATTCCTTTCTCCGCTATGGACGTTTCAAGTGTGTTAATTCTTCCATTCCTAGGTCCCGGAATATCCTTCTTTTTCCTTGTGTCGTCTTGAATTTCTTTCCACAAACGTCTGTTAGTTTTCGATTGACATAGCTTTCACCGGTTTTGCTAAGGTTCTTCATAGAGATCTTCTTCTTCGTACTGGCAAGCTGTGCTTTTTTTTCTTTGTCTGTTTGTGTTTAGCTTCCGTTTTTCTATTCTTTGCAACTTGTAATTGGTTCTGTTTTGCAGAAGTGCATCGCTGTGCTCACATCTGCTGGCAATGCTCCTGTATTTGCTGTGGAAGTCTGGCCCTATCTAACGTCCCTTCCCATCTGCCTCTGCACCCCCTCGGACGCCTGCCCCAGAATGACTGAAGCAGTGGTGAGGAGGCTCACCCCCAGGATTCCAGCCGGCCCACCCCGGGCCACCGACCCAGAAGGTGCGGACCTCACTGCTCCACCACCGGCCGGCCCCATTCATGTTCCATTGGGATCCTGCAGTTGAGTGCAATGGGGCTTGAATATGCTGCTTGAACCCAACTCTGGCACTGTTAGATGAGGCCAGGTTGTTTGTTGGGGCCACTGTGACGTCAGAGGATTGGTCATAATTGTGTGTCTGCTGTCCCGGCAAGCTTCATGGACACAGGGCTTCAGAGCCCGCTTGGAGCAGTCTCATAACTCACCCTTCCCAGTGAGCCCAGGTTTGTCCTTCGCTGCCGTTTTTTGGCTTGTGAATTTCTCTGACTTTCAAACGTTCCAGCAGAGCCTGTCTAAAGACTGACATCTTTCATTGTGGATTATTCAGGTGTGATATCTGTTCGCCTTGCATTTTCTGGGACCTTTGTTTCTTTTCCACAGTATGCTCGTCATGGTCTTTCTCAGCTATCTCACTTAGATATGCTTACCAGTCCGTTCTCCTTCAGTCCAAGTGATTAATTTTGTATTTCTTGAATCACCGTATGTTCTCTAGGCCGAGGTGTGAGTGCTTTCGTGACTCTTGGTTGCTGTCTTTGAATTTGCACCGGTCACTTGTAGGACTCTTTGCTATCCTAGCCTAGGTCAAAGGAAGCACTGAGAACCCGTGGTCATCTGGGTTGGTTTGACATCCTGAGATCAGAAACTCCAAATTCGACGTGGTCCTGGCAACCCCCTTCATTGACATAATGTTTTTCCGAGACAAATTAGACAAATCTGATGAATTCCTCTCTCCAGGAAAGATATTTTTCTTTCTCTTTTGTGGATTTGGGAAGTTTCGAACTTGACCCCTGACACTTGAGCGTTGCCCTAGATTGCATCTAGATACGGCTTACTTTATTTCTATAGGCTGTGCCATTTGTTTGACCTACATCCTCAGCCCTGGCATGTTTATTTTTCTGGAAACAGAATTGTAATGTTCTAATTTTCAGCCAGCTTCCTTCCATATGGCGTCAAAGCACATAATCAATAATCCTTCTACGGCAAGAGGTCGGGGGAGAGAATTTCATTGGAGCCAAAGTGAGCACTCTAGCCTGGGAGGGCAGCCTTCACAAAGGAACCAAGCCCTCTGGAAAAGGGTGATTTTCAGCACACTTGTAGAGCCCTTCCCAACAAAGAGACCTACCCCAAGCATGACAGGGCTCCATTCCTTCGAGGCTTCCAAGACATCTCTTGGAACGCATTAGCATGTAGGGAGTGGGCCCCCGTGACGCCAGAGCTATGGAAAGTGAGACTGATCTTCCAAGAATGCTAGGGGCCTAGGAAAGGAGGCATCGACTCTTCTCTTCAATGTCCTCAAGAGATCCTTCTTGACTATGGATTATGCTTAAGGCAGAAGGACACTGTAGGTCTGATAAGGCCCAAGTGTGGCCTCGTGTTTCCAATCAAGTTTCAAGCTTGAATCAGCATGGCCTCCCCATAGACTTGAATAGATGACAATGTTCTCCTCTCAGTGCTTGTCCCTCGATTCTGGCTTCTTGCCAAGGATTCCTTTCTTATCCCTGGAATCAGAGCCCGTTTGATCTCTTCCAGTTTCTGTGCCCGCTTTCTGTTTGTCAAAGCTGTTTCTGGGTATGTCTCCCTTTAATAGCCCAGCCTAGGCCAATCCTCAGACTGTAACCATGCGGCCATCTTGGGGGACATGTTCACCGTGATGTCATAAAGAAGCTCAGAAGGCTAAGTTGTCCTGACAACCTCCAAGCACACAGAGTTTCAGAGCCATCTCAGACCAGTCTGACTCCTCCCCCTTTCCAGGTAGGATAGTTTTCCTTTTTCTGGATTTCTTGTCGGTTTCTATCTTTCTCCTCGAATTTGGAAAGGCCTGCTCCATTCTCTCTAGACACTGGTTTCTTTCCTGTAAGATTACCCCGGCTATTATCTCTTACGTCTTGGGAAGAGGGCCAAGTGGGTGGACCTTCCCCAGAGAAAGTCCTGGACTCCCTCCCAAGTTGAAGTTGCCCAGGCAATCCTCTGATGCGCAATGATCGTGTCATCGCCTAGCACTCTGCCAATTCCACCTTGGCAGGTCCCATGTTTTCCTTCCTTCTTCCTTTGGGGAAGTGTACCAGATGCCTTCATAGATTGGAATATTCCTACGGTTCTTTTTCTGGTGCGTATTGAGAACGGACCCTCACAATTGCTACTTCTTTATGACCTCTGTCCGCACAGTACCATGAAATCTCTATTCCCTAACAGTGCTAATGTGATCTGCACCCGTGCTGTGAAAGAGTGAGGCCCGGGCCACGCAAGCGGAACGTGGGCACTTGCCCGCTCCACCACAGGGCCGGCCCTGAGTTGTACTTTTGGACCAACCTGTTCCCTGAACTTGGGAAGGTTGGGCCTCTTTGGATTATTCGTGAAGCTGATTAGTAGTAACATCATGGACGGTAACTTTATGACTTCACCGTTGGGTCCTGGGCTTAGCACGGATCAGGTTCTCTTGGTAGGATTCCTCTTCATGTATTTGGAATGGTCTGCCTTTCTGTAGCATCAGTAATCCTTTTGAGGTGATTTTCCCTCCTTGGAAGTTCACCTTCTCTAATCTCTTTCAGCCCCCAAAGCTGTATGCCGTCATTCTGAACCCGTTTTTGGATTTTTGCTTTTAGGTGAATTTATTGCTGTATCCCTGCCTTAGAACATCCTATGTCTTTCAGATTTACATCTTCATCGATTTAGAATTCCGTGTAGGTTCCATCCTCTTCACCAGCGTAAGCCGAATCACAGGCCCTCACCACACACTTGTGCCTCATCATCTCTTTCACCCTCCCCCACCGCCCCACTTTGCCTCTGGGCACCCCCGATCAAATGTCCAGTGCCGCCTGTTGGTTAGTGCTTGTTTTTTCTTCTCCATGTAAGTGAGATCCTACGGTATTTGACTTTGTCCCTGGGGCTTGTTTCACTTCCCCTAAATCCCTCCCAGCCGTTCTGGTGCTCACAAATGGCTGGATTGCATCCTTTGTTCCCGCTGAGTGGTCTGCCATTGTGTGGCTATAGCCCATGTTCCTTCTCCATTCGTCCCTTGCTGGGCACCAGGGTGGCTTCCAAGTCTTGGAGAGCGGGAGTAAGGCTGTGGTGAACTGAGTGGTGCACATGTCTTTAGGCGGTAGTGTTTCCGAGTTCTTTGGCTAAACACGCCCCAGAGGAATAGCTGGATCATATGGGACATGGATTCTTAAATTTCAGAGGCAGTTCCACACCGCTTGGCCTAGTGGCTGCACCGGTTTCCACTGCCAGCAGCAGTGCAGGAGGCGTCCCTTCTCTCCACCTCCTCTCTGACACTTGTTGTTTCCTGTCTGCCTCCTTATAGCCATTCTGACCACAGTGAGCTGCTATGTCCTTGCGGTTTGGATTTGCCTTGGCCTCAGACTTAATGAGGGTGAACAAGTTTTCATGCACCTGTTGGCCCTCTTTAGATCTTCTTGGGAGAAATCTCTGTGTCCATCTTTGGCCCAGGTTTTCATTGGCTTGTTCTTTTTCTTGTGGAGACGTGTGAGTTGACTGTTTCTTTGGGCTTTTCACCCCTTGTCCGATGTGTGCTTTGCAAACATCCACTCCCAGTTGTTGTGCTGTCTTTGCATTGAGTCGATGGTTTCCTTGACTGGGCAGAAGCGTCTGCATTTGAGGTGGTCCCGTTTGTTTCTTGTCTCCTTTGCTGCCCTTGCCCAGTCAGACATACTTCTTCCAAATAGGCGGCTCAGACAGATGGCAAAGAGCACTCTGCCTAGGTCTTCTCCTACAAGTTTCACGGTTTCAAGTCTGCCATTCAGGGCTTTAATCCATTCCAGGAGGTGCGTGTGCCAGGTGGAACATCATGGTCTACTCTCGTTGTGTTCCATGTGGCTGTGCAGGCTTCCCAGCACCGTTTATTGGAGAGACTCTCCTTTGTCCACTGTCTCCTCTTGGCTCCCTGGTCGCAAATGGGCTGTCCATGTATGTTTGAGTTGGGCTCTGGGCTCTCGATTCTGTTGCATGGGTCTGTGTGCCTGTTTTTGGGCCCGGACTGTGCCGTTTCGGTACCTAGCGCTTCGTCCTCTATGTTGAAATCAGAAAGTGTGATACGTCCTGCTTTGTTCGTTTTCCTGAGGATTCCTTGGCCTATGCAGGGTCTCTTGTTGCTGGCTGGAAACTTTAGGATTCTCTCTTCTATCTCTCTGGCAAATATGGCTGCAACTTTGACTGGGATTGCATGGAATCCAGAGATTCCTTTCTCCGCTATGGACGTTTCAAGTGTGTTAATTCTTCCATTCCTAGGTCCCGGAATATCCTTCTTTTTCCTTGTGTCGTCTTGAATTTCTTTCCACAAACGTCTGTTAGTTTTCGATTGACATAGCTTTCACCGGTTTTGCTAAGGTTCTTCATAGAGATCTTCTTCTTCGTACTGGCAAGCTGTGCTTTTTTTTCTTTGTCTGTTTGTGTTTAGCTTCCGTTTTTCTATTCTTTGCAACTTGTAATTGGTTCTGTTTTGCAGAAGTGCATCGCTGTGCTCACATCTGCTGGCAATGCTCCTGTATTTGCTGTGGAAGTCTGGCCCTATCTAACGTCCCTTCCCATCTGCCTCTGCACCCCCTCGGACGCCTGCCCCAGAATGACTGAAGCAGTGGTGAGGAGGCTCACCCCCAGGATTCCAGCCGGGCCACCCCGGGCCACCGACCCAGAAGGTGCGGACCTCACCGCTCCACCACCGGCCGGCCCCTTTCATGTTACATTGGGAACCTGCAGTTGAGTGCAATGGGGCTTGAATATGCTGCTTGAGCCCAACTCTGGCACTGTTAGATGAGGCCAGGTTGTTTGTCGGGGCCACTGTGACGTCAGAGGATTGGTCATAATTGTGTGTCTGCTGTCCCGGCAAGCTTCATGGACACAGGGCTTCAGAGCCCGCTTGGAGCAGTCTCATATCTCACCCTTCCCAGTGAGTCCAGGTTTGTCCTTCGCTGCCGTTTTTTGGCTTGGGAATTTCTCTGACTTTCAAACGTTCCAGCAGAGCCTGTCTAAAGACTGACATCTTTCATTGTGGATTATTCAGGTGTGATATCTGTTCGCCTTGCATTTTCTGGGACCTTTGTTTCTTTTCCACAGTATGCTCGTCATGGTCTTTCTCAGCTGTCTCACTTAGATATGCTTACCAGTCCGTTCTCCTTCAGTCCAAGTGATTAATTTTGTATTTCTTGAATCACCGTATGTTCTCTAGGCCGAGGTGTGAGTGCTTTCGTGACTCTTGGTTGCTGTCTTTGAATTTGCACCGGTCACTTGTAGGACTCTTTGCTATCCTAGCCTAGGTCAAAGGAAGCACTGAGAACCCGTGGTCATCTGGGTTGGTTTGACATCCTGAGATCAGAAACTCCAAATTCGACGTGGTCCTGGCAACCCCCTTCATGGACATAATGTTTTTCCGAGACAAATTAGACAAATCTGATGAATTCCTCTCTCCAGGAAAGATATTTTTCTTTCTCTTTTGTGGATTTGGGAAGTTTCGAACTTGACCCCTGACACTTGAGCGTTGCCCTAGATTGCATCTAGATACGGCTTACTTTATTTCTATAGGCTGTGCCATTTGTTTGACCTACATCCTCAGCCCTGGCATGCTTATTTTTCTGGAAACAGAATTGTAATGTTCTAATTTTCAGCCAGCTTCCTTCCATATGGCGTCAAAGCACATAATCAATAATCCTTCTACGGCAAGAGGTCGGGGGAGAGAATTTCATTGGAGCCAAAGTGAGCACTCTAGCCTGGGAGGGCAGCCTTCACAAAGGAACCAAGCCCTCTGGAAAAGGGTGATTTTCAGCACACTTGTAGAGCCCTTCCCAACAAAGAGACCTACCCCAAGCATGACAGGGCTCCATTCCTTCGAGGCTTCCAAGACATCTCTTGGAACGCATTAGCATGTATGGAGTGGGCCCCCGTGACGCCAGAGCTATGGAAAGTGAGACTGATCTTCCAAGAATGCTAGGGGCCTAGGAAAGGAGGCATCGACTCTTCTCTTCAATGTCCTCAAGAGATCCTTCTTGACTATGGATTATGCTTAAGGCAGAAGGACACTGTAGGTCTGATAAGGCCCAAGTGCGGCCTCGTGTTTCCAATCAAGTTTCAAGCTTGAATCAGCATGGCCTCCCCATAGACTTGAATAGATGACAATGTTCTCCTCTCAGTGCTTGTCCCTCGATTCTCGCTTCTTGCCAAGGATTCCTTTCTTATCCCTGGCATCAGAGTCTGTTTGATCTCTTCCAGTTTCTGTGCCCGCTTTCTGTTTGTCAAAGCTGTTTCTGGGTATGTCTCCCTTTAATAGCCCAGCCTAGGCCAATCCTCAGACTGTAACCATGCGGCCATCTTGGGGGACATGTTCACCGTGATGTCATAAAGAAGCTCAGAAGGCTAAGTTGTCCTGACAACCTCCAAGCACACAGAGTTTCAGAGCCATCTCAGACCAGTCTGACTCCTCCCCCTTTCCAGGTAGGATAGTTTTCCTTTTTCTGGATTTCTTGTCGGTTTCTATCTTTCTCCTCGAATTTGGAAAGGCCTGCTCCATTCTCTCTAGACACTGGTTTCTTTCCTGTAAGATTACCCCGGCTATTATCTCTTACGTCTTGGGAAGAGGGCCAAGTGGGTGGACCTTCCCCAGAGAAAGTCCTGGACTCCCTCCCAAGTTGAAGTTGCCCAGGCAATCCTCTGATGCGCAATGATCGTGTCATCTCCTAGCACTCTGCCAATTCCGCCTTGGCAGGTCCCATGTTTTCGTTCCTTCTTCCTTTGGGGAAGTGTACCAGATGCCTTCACAGATTGGAATATTCTCACGGTTCTTTTTCTGGTGCGTATTGAGAACGGACCCTCACAATTGCTACTTCTTTATGACCTCTGTCCACACCGTACCATGAAATCTCTATTCCCTAACAGTGCTAATGTGATCTGCACCCGTGCTGTGAAAGAGTGAGGCCCGGGTCACACAAGCGGAACGTGGGCACTTGCCCGCTCCACCACAGGGCCGGCCCTGAGTTGTACTTTTGGACCAACCTGTTCCCTGAACTTGGGAAGGTTGGGCCTGTTTGGATTATTCGTGAAGCTGATTAGTAGTAACATCATGGACGGTAACTTTATGACTTCACCGTTGGGTCCTGGGCTTAGCACGGATCAGGTTCTCTTGGTAGGATTCCTCTTCATGTATTTGGAATGGTCTACCTTTCTGTAGCATCAGTAAGCCTTTTGAGGTGATTTTCTCTCCTTGGAAGTTCACCTTCTCTAATCTCTTTCAGCCCCCAAAGCTGTATGCCGTCATTCTGAACCCGTTTTTGGATTTTTGCTTTTAGGTGAATTTATTGCTGTATCCCTGCATTAGAACATCCTATGTCTTTCAGATTTACATCCTCATCGATTTAGACTTCCGGGTAGGTTCCATCCTCTTCACCAGCGTAAGCCGAATCACAGGCCCTCACCACACACTTGTGCCTCATCATCTCTTTCACCCTCCCCCACCGCCCCGCTTTGCCTCTGGGCACCCCCGATCAAATGTCCAGTGCCGCCTGTTGGTTAGTGCTTATTTTTTCTTCTCCATGTAAGTGAGATCCTACGGTATTTGACTTTGTCCCTGGGGCTTGTTTCACTTCCCCTAAATCCCTCCCAGCCGTTCTGGTGCTCACAAATGGCTGGATTGCATCCTTTGTTCCCGCTGAGTGGTCTGCCATTGTGTGGCTATAGCCCATGTTCCTTCTCCATTCGTCCCTTGCTGGGCACCAGGGTGGCTTCCAAGTCTTGGAGAGCGGGAAGGTAAGGCTGTGGTGAACTGAGTGGTGCACATGTCTTTAGGTGGTAGTGTTTCCGAGTTCTTTGGCTAAACACGCCCCAGAGGAATAGCTGGATCATATGGGACATGGATTCTTAAATTTCGGAGGCAGTTCCACACCGCTTGGCCTAGTGGCTGCACCGGTTTCCACTGCCAGCAGCAGTGCAGGAGGCGTCCCTTCTCTCCACCTCCTCTCTGACACTTGTTGTTTCCTGTCTGCCTCCTTATAGCCATTCTGACCGCAGTGAGCTGCTATGTCCTTGCGGTTTGGATTTGCCTTGGCCTCAGACTTAATGAGGGTGAACAAGTTTTCATGCACCTGTTGGCCCTCTTTAGATCTTCTTGGGAGAAATCTCTGTGTCCATCTTTGGCCCAGGTTTTCATTGGCTTGTTCTTTTTCTTGTGGAGACGTCTGAGTTGACTGTTTCTTTGGGCTTTTCACCCCTTGTCCGATGTGTGCTTTGCAAACATCCACTCCCAGTTGTTGTGCTGTCTTTGCATTGAGTCGATGGTTTCCTTGACTGGGCAGAAGCGTCTGCATTTGAGGTGGTCCCGTTTGTTTCTTGTCTCCTTTGCTGCCCTTGCCCAGTCAGACATACTTCTTCCAAATAGGCGGCTCAGACAGATGGCAAAGAGCACTCTGCCTAGGTCTTCTCCTACAAGTTTCACGGTTTCAAGTCTGCCATTCAGGGCTTTAATCCATTCCAGGAGGTGCGTGTGCCAGGTGGAACATCATGGTCTACTCTCGTTGTGTTCCATGTGGCTGTGCAGGCTTCCCAGCACCGTTTATTGGAGAGACTCTCCTTCGTCCACTGTCTCCTCTTGGCTCCCTGGTCGCAAATGGGCTGTCCATGTATGTTTGAGTTGGGCTCTGGGCTCTCGATTCTGTTGCATGGGTCTGTGTGCCTGTTTTTGGGCCCGGACTGTGCCGTTTCGGTACCTAGCGCTTCGTCCTCTATGTTGAAATCAGAAAGTGTGATACGTCCTGCTTTGTTCGTTTTCCTGAGGATTCCTTGGCCTATGCAGGGTCTCTTGTTGCTGGCTAGAAACTTTAGGATTCTCTCTTCTATCTCTCTGGCAAATATGGCTGCAACTTTGACTGGGATTGCATGGAATCCAGAGATTCCTTTCTCCGCTATGGACGTTTCAAGTGTGTTAATTCTTCCATTCCTAGGTCCCGGAATATCCTTCTTTTTCCTTGTGTCGTCTTGAATTTCTTTCCACAAACGTCTGTTAGTTTTCGATTGACATAGCTTTCACCGGTTTTGCTAAGGTTCTTCATAGAGATCTTCTTCTTCGTACTGGCAAGCTGTGTTTTTTTTTTTTTTGTCTGTTTGTGTTTAGCTTCCGTTTTTCTATTCTTTGCAACTTGTAATTGGTTCTGTTTTGCAGAAGTGCATCGCTGTGCTCACATCTGCTGGCAATGCTCCTGTATTTGCTGTGGAAGTCTGGCCCTATCTAACGTCCCTTCCCATCTGCCTCTGCACCCCCTCGGACGCCTGCCCCAGAATGACTGAAGCAGTGGTGAGGAGGCTCACCCCCAGGATTCCAGCCGGGCCACCCCGGGCCACCGACCCAGAAGGTGCGGACCTCACCGCTCCACCACCGGCCGGCCCCTTTCATGTTCCATTGGGACCCTGCAGTTGAGTGCAATGGGGCTTGAATATGCTGCTTGAGCCCAACTCTGGCACTGTTAGATGAGGCCAGGTTGTTTGTCGGGGCCACTGTGACGTCAGAGGATTGGTCATAATTGTGTGTCTGCTGTCCCGGCAAGCTTCATGGACACAGGGCTTCAGAGCCCGCTTGGAGCAGTCTCATAACTCACCCTTCCCAGTGAGCCCAGGTTTGTCCTTCGCTGCCGTTTTTTGGCTTGTGAATTTCTCTGACTTTCAAACGTTCCAGCAGAGCCTGTCTAAAGACTGACATCTTTCATTGTGGATTATTCAGGTGTGATATCTGTTCGCCTTGCATTTTCTGGGACCTTTGTTTCTTTTCCACAGTATGCTCGTCATGGTCTTTCTCAGCTATCTCACTTAGATATGCTTACCAGTCCGTTCTCCTTCAGTCCAAGTGATTAATTTTGTATTTCTTGAATCACCGTATGTTCTCTAGGCCGAGGTGTGAGTGCTTTCGTGACTCTTGGTTGCTGTCTTTGAATTTGCACCGGTCACTTGTAGGACTCTTTGCTAGCCTAGCCTAGGTCAAAGGAAGCACTGAGAACCCGTGGTCATCTGGGTTGGTTTGACATCCTGAGATCAGAAACTCCAAATTCGAGGTGGTCCTGGCAACCCCCTTCATGGACATAATGTTTTTCCGAGACAAATTAGACAAATCTGATGAATTCCTCTCTCCAGGAAAGATATTTTTCTTTCTCTTTTGTGGATTTCGGAAGTTTCGAACTTGACCCCTGACACTTGAGCGTTGCCCTAGATTGCATCTAGATACGGCTTACTTTATTTCTATAGGCTGTGCCATTTGTTTGACCTACATCCTCAGCCCTGGCATGTTTATTTTTCTGGAAACAGAATTGTAATGTTCTAATTTTCAGCCAGCTTCCTTCCATATGGCGTCAAAGCACATAATCAATAATCCTTCTACGGCAAGAGATCGGGGGAGAGAATTTCATTGGAGCCAAAGTGAGCACTGCAGCCTGGGAGGGCAGCCTTCACAAAGGAACCAAGCCCTCTGGAAAAGGGTGATTTTCAGCACACTTGTAGAGCCCTTCCCAACAAAGAGACCTACCCCAAGCATGACAGGGCTCCATTCCTTCGAGGCTTCCAAGACATCTCTTGGGACGCATTAGCATGTGGCCAGTGGGTCCCCGTGACGCCAGAGCTATGGAAAGTGAGACTGATCTTCCAAGAATGCTAGGGGCCTAGGAAAGGAGGCATCGACTCTTCTCTTCAATGTCCTCAAGAGATCCTTCTTGACTTTGGATTATGCTTAAGGCAGAAGGACACTGTAGGTCTGATAAGGCCCAAGTGCGGCCTCGTGTTTCCAATCAAGTTTCAAGCTTGAATCAGCATGGCCTCCCCATAGACTTGAATAGATGACAATGTTCTCCTCTCAGTGCTTGTCCCTCGATTCTCGCTTCTTGCCAAGGATTCCTTTCTTATCCCTGGAATCAGAGTCCGTTTGATCTCTTAAAGTTTCTGTGCCCGCTTTCTGTTTGTCAAAGCTGTTTCTGGGTATGTCTCCCTTTAATAGCCCAGCCTAGGCCAATCCTCAGACTGTAACCATGCGGCCATCTTGGGGGACATGTTCACCGTGATGTCATAAAGAAGCTCAGAAGGCTAAGTTGTCCTGACAACCTCCAAGCACACAGAGTTTCAGAGCCATCTCAGACCAGTCTGACTCCTCCCCCTTTCCAGGTAGGATAGTTTTCCTTTTTCTGGATTACTTGTCGGTTTCTATGTTTGTCCTCGAATTTGGAAAGGCCTGCTCCATTCTCTCTAGACACTGGTTTCTTTCCTGTAAGATTACCCCGGCTATTATCTCTTACGCCTTGGGAAGAGGGCCAAGTGGGTGGACCTTCCCCAGACAAAGTCCTGGACTCCCTCCCAAGTTGAAGTTGCCCGGGCAATCCTCTGATGCGCAATGATAGTGTCATCTCCTAGCACTCTGCCAATTCCACCTTGGCAGGTCCCATGTTTTCCTTCCTTCTTCCTTTGGGGAAGTGTACCAGATGCCTTCACAGATTGGAATATTCTCACGGTTCTTTTTCTGGTGCGTATTGAGAACGGACCCTCACAATTGCTACTTCTTTATGACCTCTGTCCACACCGTACCATGAAATCTCTATTCCCTAACAGTGCTAATGTGATCTGCACCCGTGCTGTGAAAGAGTGAGGCCCGGGTCACACAAGCGGAACGTGGGCACTTGCCCGCTCCACCACAGGGCCGGCCCTGAGTTGTACTTTTGGACCAACCTGTTCCCTGAACTTGGGAAGGTTGGGCCTGTTTGGATTATTCGTGAAGCTGATTAGTAGTAACATCATGGACGGTAACTTTATGACTTCACCGTTGGGTCCTGGGCTTAGCACGGATCAGGTTCTCTTGGTAGGATTCCTCTTCATGTATTTGGAATGGTCTACCTTTCTGTAGCATCAGTAAGCCTTTTGAGGTGATTTTCTCTCCTTGGAAGTTCACCTTCTCTAATCTCTTTCAGCCCCCAAAGCTGTATGCCGTCATTCTGAACCCGTTTTTGGATTTTTGCTTTTAGGTGAATTTATTGCTGTATCCCTGCATTAGAACATCCTATGTCTTTCAGATTTACATCCTCATCGATTTAGACTTCCGGGTAGGTTCCATCCTCTTCACCAGCGTAAGCCGAATCACAGGCCCTCACCACACACTTGTGCCTCATCATCTCTTTCACCCTCCCCCACCGCCCCGCTTTGCCTCTGGGCACCCCCGATCAAATGTCCAGTGCCGCCTGTTGGTTAGTGCTTATTTTTTCTTCTCCATGTAAGTGAGATCCTACGGTATTTGACTTTGTCCCTGGGGCTTGTTTCACTTCCCCTAAATCCCTCCCAGCCGTTCTGGTGCTCACAAATGGCTGGATTGCATCCTTTGTTCCCGCTGAGTGGTCTGCCATTGTGTGGCTATAGCCCATGTTCCTTCTCCATTCGTCCCTTGCTGGGCACCAGGGTGGCTTCCAAGTCTTGGAGAGCGGGAAGGTAAGGCTGTGGTGAACTGAGTGGTGCACATGTCTTTAGGTGGTAGTGTTTCCGAGTTCTTTGGCTAAACACGCCCCAGAGGAATAGCTGGATCATATGGGACATGGATTCTTAAATTTCGGAGGCAGTTCCACACCGCTTGGCCTAGTGGCTGCACCGGTTTCCACTGCCAGCAGCAGTGCAGGAGGCGTCCCTTCTCTCCACCTCCTCTCTGACACTTGTTGTTTCCTGTCTGCCTCCTTATAGCCATTCTGACCGCAGTGAGCTGCTATGTCCTTGCGGTTTGGATTTGCCTTGGCCTCAGACTTAATGAGGGTGAACAAGTTTTCATGCACCTGTTGGCCCTCTTTAGATCTTCTTGGGAGAAATCTCTGTGTCCATCTTTGGCCCAGGTTTTCATTGGCTTGTTCTTTTTCTTGTGGAGACGTCTGAGTTGACTGTTTCTTTGGGCTTTTCACCCCTTGTCCGATGTGTGCTTTGCAAACATCCACTCCCAGTTGTTGTGCTGTCTTTGCATTGAGTCGATGGTTTCCTTGACTGGGCAGAAGCGTCTGCATTTGAGGTGGTCCCGTTTGTTTCTTGTCTCCTTTGCTGCCCTTGCCCAGTCAGACATACTTCTTCCAAATAGGCGGCTCAGACAGATGGCAAAGAGCACTCTGCCTAGGTCTTCTCCTACAAGTTTCACGGTTTCAAGTCTGCCATTCAGGGCTTTAATCCATTCCAGGAGGTGCGTGTGCCAGGTGGAACATCATGGTCTACTCTCGTTGTGTTCCATGTGGCTGTGCAGGCTTCCCAGCACCGTTTATTGGAGAGACTCTCCTTCGTCCACTGTCTCCTCTTGGCTCCCTGGTCGCAAATGGGCTGTCCATGTATGTTTGAGTTGGGCTCTGGGCTCTCGATTCTGTTGCATGGGTCTGTGTGCCTGTTTTTGGGCCCGGACTGTGCCGTTTCGGTACCTAGCGCTTCGTCCTCTATGTTGAAATCAGAAAGTGTGATACGTCCTGCTTTGTTCGTTTTCCTGAGGATTCCTTGGCCTATGCAGGGTCTCTTGTTGCTGGCTAGAAACTTTAGGATTCTCTCTTCTATCTCTCTGGCAAATATGGCTGCAACTTTGACTGGGATTGCATGGAATCCAGAGATTCCTTTCTCCGCTATGGACGTTTCAAGTGTGTTAATTCTTCCATTCCTAGGTCCCGGAATATCCTTCTTTTTCCTTGTGTCGTCTTGAATTTCTTTCCACAAACGTCTGTTAGTTTTCGATTGACATAGCTTTCACCGGTTTTGCTAAGGTTCTTCATAGAGATCTTCTTCTTCGTACTGGCAAGCTGTGTTTTTTTTTTTTTGTCTGTTTGTGTTTAGCTTCCGTTTTTCTATTCTTTGCAACTTGTAATTGGTTCTGTTTTGCAGAAGTGCATTGCTGTGCTCACATCTGCTGGCAATGCTCCTGTATTTGCTGTGGAAGTCTGGCCCTATCTAACGTCCCTTCCCATCTGCCTCTGCACCCCCTCGGACGCCTGCCCCAGAATGACTGAAGCAGTGGTGAGGAGGCTCACCCCCAGGATTCCAGCCGGGCCACCCCGGGCCACCGACCCAGAAGGTGCGGACCTCACCGCTCCACCACCGGCCGGCCCCTTTCATGTTCCATTGGGACCCTGCAGTTGAGTGCAATGGGGCTTGAATATGCTGCTTGAGCCCAACTCTGGCACTGTTAGATGAGGCCAGGTTGTTTGTCGGGGCCACTGTGACGTCAGAGGATTGGTCATAATTGTGTGTCTGCTGTCCCGGCAAGCTTCATGGACACAGGGCTTCAGAGCCCGCTTGGAGCAGTCTCATAACTCACCCTTCCCAGTGAGCCCAGGTTTGTCCTTCGCTGCCGTTTTTTGGCTTGTGAATTTCTCTGACTTTCAAACGTTCCAGCAGAGCCTGTCTAAAGACTGACATCTTTCATTGTGGATTATTCAGGTGTGATATCTGTTCGCCTTGCATTTTCTGGGACCTTTGTTTCTTTTCCACAGTATGCTCGTCATGGTCTTTCTCAGCTATCTCACTTAGATATGCTTACCAGTCCGTTCTCCTTCAGTCCAAGTGATTAATTTTGTATTTCTTGAATCACCGTATGTTCTCTAGGCCGAGGTGTGAGTGCTTTCGTGACTCTTGGTTGCTGTCTTTGAATTTGCACCGGTCACTTGTAGGACTCTTTGCTAGCCTAGCCTAGGTCAAAGGAAGCACTGAGAACCCGTGGTCATCTGGGTTGGTTTGACATCCTGAGATCAGAAACTCCAAATTCGAGGTGGTCCTGGCAACCCCCTTCATGGACATAATGTTTTTCCGAGACAAATTAGACAAATCTGATGAATTCCTCTCTCCAGGAAAGATATTTTTCTTTCTCTTTTGTGGATTTCGGAAGTTTCGAACTTGACCCCTGACACTTGAGCGTTGCCCTAGATTGCATCTAGATACGGCTTACTTTATTTCTATAGGCTGTGCCATTTGTTTGACCTACATCCTCAGCCCTGGCATGTTTATTTTTCTGGAAACAGAATTGTAATGTTCTAATTTTCAGCCAGCTTCCTTCCATATGGCGTCAAAGCACATAATCAATAATCCTTCTACGGCAAGAGATCGGGGGAGAGAATTTCATTGGAGCCAAAGTGAGCACTGCAGCCTGGGAGGGCAGCCTTCACAAAGGAACCAAGCCCTCTGGAAAAGGGTGATTTTCAGCACACTTGTAGAGCCCTTCCCAACAAAGAGACCTACCCCAAGCATGACAGGGCTCCATTCCTTCGAGGCTTCCAAGACATCTCTTGGGACGCATTAGCATGTGGCCAGTGGGTCCCCGTGACGCCAGAGCTATGGAAAGTGAGACTGATCTTCCAAGAATGCTAGGGGCCTAGGAAAGGAGGCATCGACTCTTCTCTTCAATGTCCTCAAGAGATCCTTCTTGACTTTGGATTATGCTTAAGGCAGAAGGACACTGTAGGTCTGATAAGGCCCAAGTGCGGCCTCGTGTTTCCAATCAAGTTTCAAGCTTGAATCAGCATGGCCTCCCCATAGACTTGAATAGATGACAATGTTCTCCTCTCAGTGCTTGTCCCTCGATTCTCGCTTCTTGCCAAGGATTCCTTTCTTATCCCTGGAATCAGAGTCCGTTTGATCTCTTAAAGTTTCTGTGCCCGCTTTCTGTTTGTCAAAGCTGTTTCTGGGTATGTCTCCCTTTAATAGCCCAGCCTAGGCCAATCCTCAGACTGTAACCATGCGGCCATCTTGGGGGACATGTTCACCGTGATGTCATAAAGAAGCTCAGAAGGCTAAGTTGTCCTGACAACCTCCAAGCACACAGAGTTTCAGAGCCATCTCAGACCAGTCTGACTCCTCCCCCTTTCCAGGTAGGATAGTTTTCCTTTTTCTGGATTACTTGTCGGTTTCTATGTTTGTCCTCGAATTTGGAAAGGCCTGCTCCATTCTCTCTAGACACTGGTTTCTTTCCTGTAAGATTACCCCGGCTATTATCTCTTACGCCTTGGGAAGAGGGCCAAGTGGGTGGACCTTCCCCAGACAAAGTCCTGGACTCCCTCCCAAGTTGAAGTTGCCCGGGCAATCCTCTGATGCGCAATGATAGTGTTATCTCCTAGCACTCTGCCAATTCCACCTTGGCAGGTCCCATGTTTTCCTTCCTTCTTCCTTTGGGGAAGTGTACCAGATGCCTTCACAGATTGGAATATTCTCACGGTTCTTTTTCTGGTGCGTATTGAGAACGGACCCTCACAATTGCTACTTCTTTATGACCTCTGTCCACACCGTACCATGAAATCTCTATTCCCTAACAGTGCTAATGTGATCTGCACCCGTGCTGTGAAAGAGTGAGGCCCGGGTCACACAAGCGGAACGTGGGCACTTGCCCGCTCCACCACAGGGCCGGCCCTGACTTGTACTTTTGGACCAACCTGTGGCCTGAACTTGGGAAGGTTGGGCCTGTTTGGATTATTCGTGAAGCTGATTAGTAGTAACATCATGGACGGTAACATTATGACTTCACCGTTGGTTCCTGGGCTTAGCACGGATCAGGTTCTCTTGGTAGTATTCCTCTTCATGTATTTGGAATGGTCTGCCTTTCTGTAGCATCAGTAAGCCTTTTGAGGTGATTTTCCCTCCTTGGAAGTTCACCTTCTCTAATCTCTTTCAGCCCCCAAAGCTGTATGCCGTCATTCTGCAACCCTTTTTGGATTTTTGCTTTTAGGTGAATTTATTGCCGTAACCCTGCATTAGAACATCGTATGTCTTTCAGATTTACATCCTCATCGATTTCGACTTCCGTGTAGGTTCCATCCTCTTCACCAGCGTAAGCCGAATCACAGGCCCTCACCACACACTTGTGCCTCATCATCTCTTTCACCCTCCCCCACCGCCCCGCTTTGCCTCTGGGCACCCCCGATCAAATGTCCAGTGCCGCCTGTTGGTTAGTGCTTGTTTTTTCTTCTCCTTGTAAGTGAGATCCTATGGTATTTGACTTTGTCCCTGGGGCTTGTTTCACTTCCCCTAAATCCCTCCCAGCCGTTCTGGTGCTCACAAATGGCTGGATTGCATCCTTTGTTCCCGCTGAGTGGTCTGCCATTGTGTGGCTATAGCCCATGTTCCTTCTCCATTCGTCCCTTGCTGGGCACCAGGGTGGCTTCCAAGTCTTGGAGAGCGGGAGTAAGGCTGTGGTGAACTGAGTGGTGCACATGTCTTTAGGCGGTAGTGTTTCCGAGTTCTTTGGCTAAACACGCCCCAGAGGAATAGCTGGATCATATGGGACATGGATTCTTAAATTTCGGAGGCAGTTCCACACCGCTTGGCCTAGTGGCTGCACCGGTTTCCACTGCCAGCAGCAGTGCAGGAGGCGTCCCTTCTCTCCACCTCCTCTCTGACACTTGTTGTTTCCTGTCTGCCTCCTTATAGCCATTCTGACCACAGTGAGCTGCTATGTCCTTGCGGTTTGGATTTGCCTTGGCCTCAGACTTAATGAGGGTGAACAAGTTTTCATGCACCTGTTGGCCCTCTTTAGATCTTCTTGGGAGAAATCTCTGTGTCCATCTTTGGCCCAGGTTTTCATTGGCTTGTTCTTTTTCTTGTGGAGACGTGTGAGTTGACTGTTTCTTTGGGCTTTTCACCCCTTGTCCGATGTGTGCTTTGCAAACATCCACTCCCAGTTGTTGTGCTGTCTTTGCATTGAGTCGATGGTTTCCTTGACTGGGCAGAAGCGTCTGCATTTGAGGTGGTCCCGTTTGTTT
The DNA here is from genome assembly GCF_041296235.1 of Equus asinus. Taxonomy (NCBI): domain Eukaryota; kingdom Metazoa; phylum Chordata; class Mammalia; order Perissodactyla; family Equidae; genus Equus; species Equus asinus. The sequence continues at coordinate 79,691,746 of NC_091820.1, forward strand.
CTTGTCTCCTTTGCTGCCCTTGCCCAGTCAGACATACTTCTTCCAAATAGGCGGCTCAGACAGATGGCAAAGAGCACTCTGCCTAGGTCTTCTCCTACAAGTTTCACGGTTTCAAGTCTGCCATTCAGGGCTTTAATCCATTCCAGGAGGTGCGTGTGCCAGGTGGAACATCATGGTCTACTCTCGTTGTGTTCCATGTGGCTGTGCAGGCTTCCCAGCACCGTTTCTTGGAGAGACTCTCCTTTGTCCACTGTCTCCTCTTGGCTCCCTGGTCGCAAATGGGCTGTCCATGTATGTTTGAGTTGGGCTCTGGGCTCTCGATTCTGTTGCATGGGTCTGTGTGCCTGTTTTTGGGCCCAGACTGTGCCGTTTCGGTACCTAGCGCTTCGTCCTCTATGTTGAAATCAGAAAGTGTGATACGTCCTGCTTTGTTCGTTTTCCTGAGGATTCCTTGGCCTATGCAGGGTCTCTTGTTGCTGGCTAGAAACTTTAGGATTCTCTCTTCTATCTCTCTGGCAAATATGGCTGCAACTTTGACTGGGATTGCATGGAATCCAGAGATTCCTTTCTCCGCTATGGACGTTTCAACTGTGTTAATTCTTCCATTCCTAGGTCCCGGAATATCCTTCTTTTTCCTTGTGTCGTCTTGAATTTCTTTCCACAAACGTCTGTTAGTTTTCGATTGACATAGCTTTCACCGGTTTTGCTAAGGTTCTTCATAGAGATCTTCTTCTTCGTACTGGCAAGCTGTGTTTTTTTTTTTTGTCTGTTTGTGTTTAGCTTCCGTTTTTCTATTCTTTGCAACTTGTAATTGGTTCTGTTTTGCAGAAGTGCATCGCTGTGCTCACATCTGCTGGCAATGCTCCTGTATTTGCTGTGGAAGTCTGGCCCTATCTAACGTCCCTTCCCATCTGCCTCTGCACCCCCTCGGACGCCTGCCCCAGAATGACTGAAGCAGTGGTGAGGAGGCTCACCCCCAGGATTCCAGCCGGGCCACCCCGGGCCACCGACCCAGAAGGTGCGGACCTCACCGCTCCACCACCGGCCGGCCCCTTTCATGTTCCATTGGGACCCTGCAGTTGAGTGCAATGGGGCTTGAATATGCTGCTTGAGCCCAACTCTGGCACTGTTAGATGAGGCCAGGTTGTTTGTCGGGGCCACTGTGACGTCAGAGGATTGGTCATAATTGTGTGTCTGCTGTCCCGGCAAGCTTCATGGACACAGGGCTTCAGAGCCCGCTTGGAGCAGTCTCATAACTCACCCTTCCCAGTGAGCCCAGGTTTGTCCTTCGCTGCCGTTTTTTGGCTTGTGAATTTCTCTGACTTTCAAACGTTCCAGCAGAGCCTGTCTAAAGACTGACATCTTTCATTGTGGATTATTCAGGTGTGATATCTGTTCGCCTTGCATTTTCTGGGACCTTTGTTTCTTTTCCACAGTATGCTCGTCATGGTCTTTCTCAGCTATCTCACTTAGATATGCTTACCAGTCCGTTCTCCTTCAGTCCAAGTGATTAATTTTGTATTTCTTGAATCACCGTATGTTCTCTAGGCCGAGGTGTGAGTGCTTTCGTGACTCTTGGTTGCTGTCTTTGAATTTGCACCGGTCACTTGTAGGACTCTTTGCTAGCCTAGCCTAGGTCAAAGGAAGCACTGAGAACCCGTGGTCATCTGGGTTGGTTTGACATCCTGAGATCAGAAACTCCAAATTCGACGTGGTCCTGGCAACCCCCTTCATGGACATAATGTTTTTCCGAGACAAATTAGACAAATCTGATGAATTCCTCTCTCCAGGAAAGATATTTTTCTTTCTCTTTTGTGGATTTCGGAAGTTTCAAACTTGACCCCTGACACTTGAGCGTTGCCCTAGATTGCATCTAGATACGGCTTACTTTATTTCTATAGGCTGTGCCATTTGTTTGACCTACATCCTCAGCCCTGGCATGTTTATTTTTCTGGAAACAGAATTGTAATGTTCTAATTTTCAGCCAGCTTCCTTCCATATGGCGTCAAAGCACATAATCAATAATCCTTCTACGGCAAGAGATCGGGGGAGAGAATTTCATTGGAGCCAAAGTGAGCACTGCAGCCTGGGAGGGCAGCCTTCACAAAGGAACCAAGCCCTCTGGAAAAGGGTGATTTTCAGCACACTTGTAGAGCCCTTCCCAACAAAGAGACCTACCCCAAGCATGACAGGGCTCCATTCCTTCGAGGCTTCCAAGACATCTCTTGGGACGCATTAGCATGTGGCCAGTGGGTCCCCGTGACGCCAGAGCTATGGAAAGTGAGACTGATCTTCCAAGAATGCTAGGGGCCTAGGAAAGGAGGCATCGACTCTTCTCTTCAATGTCCTCAAGAGATCCTTCTTGACTTTGGATTATGCTTAAGGCAGAAGGACACTGTAGGTCTGATAAGGCCCAAGTGCGGCCTCGTGTTTCCAATCAAGTTTCAAACTTGAATCAGCATGGCCTCCCCATAGACTTGAATAGATGACAATGTTCTCCTCTCAGTGCTTGTCCCTCGATTCTCGCTTCTTGCCAAGGATTCCTTTCTTATCCCTGGAATCAGAGTCCGTTTGATCTCTTAAAGTTTCTGTGCCCGCTTTCTGTTTGTCAAAGCTGTTTCTGGGTATGTCTCCCTTTAATAGCCCAGCCTAGGCCAATCCTCAGACTGTAACCATGCGGCCATCTTGGGGGACATGTTCACCGTGATGTCATAAAGAAGCTCAGAAGGCTAAGTTGTCCTGACAACCTCCAAGCACACAGAGTTTCAGAGCCATCTCAGACCAGTCTGACTCCTCCCCCTTTCCAGGTAGGATAGTTTTCCTTTTTCTGGATTACTTGTCGGTTTCTATGTTTGTCCTCGAATTTGGAAAGGCCTGCTCCATTCTCTCTAGACACTGGTTTCTTTCCTGTAAGATTACCCCGGCTATTATCTCTTACGCCTTGGGAAGAGGGCCAAGTGGGTGGACCTTCCCCAGAGAAAGTCCTGGACTCCCTCCCAAGTTGAAGTTGCCCGGGCAATCCTCTGATGCGCAATGATCGTGTCATCTCCTAGCACTCTGCCAATTCCACCTTGGCAGGTCCCATGTTTTCCTTCCTTCTTCCTTTGGGGAAGTGTACCAGATGCCTTCACAGATTGGAATATTCTCACGGTTCTTTTTCTGGTGCGTATTGAGAACGGACCCTCACAATTGCTACTTCTTTATGACCTCTGTCCGCACCGTACCATGAAATCTCTATTCCCTAACAGTGCTAATGTGATCTGCACCCGTGCTGTGAAAGAGTGAGGCCCGGGTCACACAAGCGGAACGTGGGCACTTGCCCGCTCCACCACAGGGCCGGCCCTGACTTGTACTTTTGGACCAACCTGTGGCCTGAACTTGGGAAGGTTGGGCCTGTTTGGATTATTCGTGAAGCTGATTAGTAGTAACATCATGGACGGTAACATTATGACTTCACCGTTGGTTCCTGGGCTTAGCACGGATCAGGTTCTCTTGGTAGTATTCCTCTTCATGTATTTGGAATGGTCTGCCTTTCTGTAGCATCAGTAAGCCTTTTGAGGTGATTTTCCCTCCTTGGAAGTTCACCTTCTCTAATCTCTTTCAGCCCCCAAAGCTGTATGCCGTCATTCTGAAACCCTTTTTGGATTTTTGCTTTTAGGTGAATTTATTGCCGTAACCCTGCATTAGAACATCGTATGTCTTTCAGATTTACATCCTCATCGATTTAGACTTCCGTGTAGGTTCCATCCTCTTCACCAGCGTAAGCCGAATCACAGGCCCTCACCACACACTTGTGCCTCATCATCTCTTTCACCCTCCCCCACCGCCCCGCTTTGCCTCTGGGCACCCCCGATCAAATGTCCAGTGCCGCCTGTTGGTTAGTGCTTGTTTTTTCTTCTCCTTGTAAGTGAGATCCTACGGTATTTGACTTTGTCCCTGGGGCTTGTTTCACTTCCCCTAAATCCCTCCCAGCCGTTCTGGTGCTCACAAATGGCTGGATTGCATCCTTTGTTCCCGCTGAGTGGTCTGCCATTGTGTGGCTATAGCCCATGTTCCTTCTCCATTCGTCCCTTGCTGGGCACCAGGGTGGCTTCCAAGTCTTGGAGAGCGGGAGTAAGGCTGTGGTGAACTGAGTGGTGCACATGTCTTTAGGCGGTAGTGTTTCCGAGTTCTTTGGCTAAACACGCCCCAGAGGAATAGCTGGATCATATGGGACATGGATTCTTAAATTTCGGAGGCAGTTCCACACCGCTTGGCCTAGTGGCTGCACCGGTTTCCACTGCCAGCAGCAGTGCAGGAGGCGTCCCTTCTCTCCACCTCCTCTCTGACACTTGTTGTTTCCTGTCTGCCTCCTTATAGCCATTCTGACCACAGTGAGCTGCTATGTCCTTGCGGTTTGGATTTGCCTTGGCCTCAGACTTAATGAGGGTGAACAAGTTTTCATGCACCTGTTGGCCCTCTTTAGATCTTCTTGGGAGAAATCTCTGTGACCATCTTTGGCCCAGGTTTTCATTGGCTTGTTCTTTTTCTTGTGGAGACGTGTGAGTTGACTGTTTCTTTGGGCTTTTCACCCCTTGTCCGATGTGTGCTTTGCAAACATCCACTCCCAGTTGTTGTGCTGTCTTTGCATTGAGTCGATGGTTTCCTTGACTGGGCAGAAGCGTCTGCATTTGAGGTGGTCCCGTTTGTTTCTTGTCTCCTTTGCTGCCCTTGCCCAGTCAGACATACTTCTTCCAAATAGGCGGCTCAGACAGATGGCAAAGAGCACTCTGCCTAGGTCTTCTCCTACAAGTTTCACGGTTTCAAGTCTGCCATTCAGGGCTTTAATCCATTCCAGGAGGTGCGTGTGCCAGGTGGAACATCATGGTCTACTCTCGTTGTGTTCCATGTGGCTGTGCAGGCTTCCCAGCACCGTTTCTTGGAGAGACTCTCCTTTGTCCACTGTCTCCTCTTGGCTCCCTGGTCGCAAATGGGCTGTCCATGTATGTTTGAGTTGGGCTCTGGGCTCTCGATTCTGTTGCATGGGTCTGTGTGCCTGTTTTTGGGCCCGGACTGTGCCGTTTCGGTACCTAGCGCTTCGTCCTCTATGTTGAAATCAGAAAGTGTGATACGTCCTGCTTTGTTCGTTTTCCTGAGGATTCCTTGGCCTATGCAGGGTCTCTTGTTGCTGGCTAGAAACTTTAGGATTCTCTCTTCTATCTCTCTGGCAAATATGGCTGCAACTTTGACTGGGATTGCATGGAATCCAGAGATTCCTTTCTCCGCTATGGACGTTTCAACTGTGTTAATTCTTCCATTCCTAGGTCCCGGAATATCCTTCTTTTTCCTTGTGTCGTCTTGAATTTCTTTCCACAAACGTCTGTTAGTTTTCGATTGACATAGCTTTCACCGGTTTTGCTAAGGTTCTTCATAGAGATCTTCTTCTTCGTACTGGCAAGCTGTGTTTTTTTTTTTTTGTCTGTTTGTGTTTAGCTTCCGTTTTTCTATTCTTTGCAACTTGTAATTGGTTCTGTTTTGCAGAAGTGCATCGCTGTGCTCACATCTGCTGGCAATGCTCCTGTATTTGCTGTGGAAGTCTGGCCCTATCTAACGTCCCTTCCCATCTGCCTCTGCACCCCCTCGGACGCCTGCCCCAGAATGACTGAAGCAGTGGTGAGGAGGCTCACCCCCAGGATTCCAGCCGGGCCACCCCGGGCCACCGACCCAGAAGGTGCGGACCTCACCGCTCCACCACCGGCCGGCCCCTTTCATGTTCCATTGGGACCCTGCAGTTGAGTGCAATGGGGCTTGAATATGCTGCTTGAGCCCAACTCTGGCACTGTTAGATGAGGCCAGGTTGTTTGTCGGGGCCACTGTGACGTCAGAGGATTGGTCATAATTGTGTGTCTGCTGTCCCGGCAAGCTTCATGGACACAGGGCTTCAGAGCCCGCTTGGAGCAGTCTCATAACTCACCCTTCCCAGTGAGCCCAGGTTTGTCCTTCGCTGCCGTTTTTTGGCTTGTGAATTTCTCTGACTTTCAAACGTTCCAGCAGAGCCTGTCTAAAGACTGACATCTTTCATTGTGGATTATTCAGGTGTGATATCTGTTCGCCTTGCATTTTCTGGGACCTTTGTTTCTTTTCCACAGTATGCTCGTCATGGTCTTTCTCAGCTATCTCACTTAGATATGCTTACCAGTCCGTTCTCCTTCAGTCCAAGTGATTAATTTTGTATTTCTTGAATCACCGTATGTTCTCTAGGCCGAGGTGTGAGTGCTTTCGTGACTCTTGGTTGCTGTCTTTGAATTTGCACCGGTCACTTGTAGGACTCTTTGCTAGCCTAGCCTAGGTCAAAGGAAGCACTGAGAACCCGTGGTCATCTGGGTTGGTTTGACATCCTGAGATCAGAAACTCCAAATTCGACGTGGTCCTGGCAACCCCCTTCATGGACATAATGTTTTTCCGAGACAAATTAGACAAATCTGATGAATTCCTCTCTTCAGGAAAGATATTTTTCTTTCTCTTTTGTGGATTTCGGAAGTTTCGAACTTGACCCCTGACACTTGAGCGTTGCCCTAGATTGCATCTAGATACGGCTTACTTTATTTCTATAGGCTGTGCCATTTGTTTGACCTACATCCTCAGCCCTGGCATGTTTATTTTTCTGGAAACAGAATTGTAATGTTCTAATTTTCAGCCAGCTTCCTTCCATATGGCGTCAAAGCACATAATCAATAATCCTTCTACGGCAAGAGGTCGGGGGAGAGAATTTCATTGGAGCCAAAGTGAGCACTCCAGCCTGGGAGGGCAGCCTTCACAAAGGAACCAAGCCCTCTGGAAAAGGGTGATTTTCAGCACACTTGTAGAGCCCTTCCCAACAAAGAGACCTACCCCAAGCATGACAGGGCTCCATTCCTTCGAGGCTTCCAAGACATCTCTTGGGACGCATTAGCATGTGGCCAGTGGGTCCCCGTGACGCCAGAGCTATGGAAAGTGAGACTGATCTTCCAAGAATGCTAGGGGCCTAGGAAAGGAGGCATCGACTCTTCTCTTCAATGTCCTCAAGAGATCCTTCTTGACTATGGATTATGCTTAAGGCAGAAGGACACTGTAGGTCTGATAAGGCCCAAGTGCGGCCTCGTGTTTCCAATCAAGTTTCAAGCTTGAATCAGCATGGCCTCCCCATAGACTTGAATAGATGACAATGTTCTCCTCTCAGTGCTTGTCCCTCTATTCTCGCTTCTTGCCAAGGATTCCTTTCTTATCCCTGGAATCAGAGTCCGTTTGATCTCTTAAAGTTTCTGTGCCCGCTTTCTGTTTGTCAAAGCTGTTTCTGGGTATGTCTCCCTTTAATAGCCCAGCCTAGGCCAATCCTCAGACTGTAACCATGCGGCCATCTTGGGGGACATGTTCACCGTGATGTCATAAAGAAGCTCAGAAGGCTAAGTTGTCCTGACAACCTCCAAGCACACAGAGTTTCAGAGCCATCTCAGACCAGTCTGACTCCTCCCCCTTTCCAGGTAGGATAGTTTTCCTTTTTCTGGATTACTTGTCGGTTTCTATGTTTGTCCTCGAATTTGGAAAGGCCTGCTCCATTCTCTCTAGACACTGGTTTCTTTCCTGTAAGATTACCCCGGCTATTATCTCTTACGCCTTGGGAAGAGGGCCAAGTGGGTGGACCTTCCCCAGAGAAAGTCCTGGACTCCCTCCCAAGTTGAAGTTGCCCGGGCAATCCTCTGATGCACAATGATCGTGTCATCTCCTAGCACTCTGCCAATTCCACCTTGGCAGGTCCCATGTTTTCCTTCCTTCTTCCTTTGGGGAAGTGTACCAGATGCCTTCACAGATTGGAATATTCTCACGGTTCTTTTTCTGGTGCGTATTGAGAACGGACCCTCACAATTGCTACTTCTTTATGACCTCTGTCCGCACCGTACCATGAAATCTCTATTCCCTAACAGTGCTAATGTGATCTGCACCCGTGCTGTGAAAGAGTGAGGCCCGGGTCACACAAGCGGAACGTGGGCACTTGCCCGCTCCACCACAGGGCCGGCCCTGACTTGTACTTTTGGACCAACCTGTGGCCTGAACTTGGGAAGGTTGGGCCTGTTTGGATTATTCGTGAAGCTGATTAGTAGTAACATCATGGACGGTAACATTATGACTTCACCGTTGGTTCCTGGGCTTAGCACGGATCAGGTTCTCTTGGTAGTATTCCTCTTCATGTATTTGGAATGGTCTGCCTTTCTGTAGCATCAGTAAGCCTTTTGAGGTGATTTTCCCTCCTTGGAAGTTCACCTTCTCTAATCTCTTTCAGCCCCCAAAGCTGTATGCCGTCATTCTGAAACCCTTTTTGGATTTTTGCTTTTAGGTGAATTTATTGCCGTAACCCTGCATTAGAACATCGTATGTCTTTCAGATTTACATCCTCATCGATTTAGACTTCCGTGTAGGTTCCATCCTCTTCACCAGCGTAAGCCGAATCACAGGCCCTCACCACACACTTGTGCCTCATCATCTCTTTCACCCTCCCCCACCGCCCCGCTTTGCCTCTGGGCACCCCCGATCAAATGTCCAGTGCCACCTGTTGGTTAGTGCTTGTTTTTTCTTCTCCATGTAAGTGAGATCCTACGGTATTTGACTTTGTCCCTGGGGCTTGTTTCACTTCCCCTAAATCCCTCCCAGCCGTTCTGGTGCTCACAAATGGCTGGATTGCATCCTTTGTTCCCGCTGAGTGGTCTGCCATTGTGTGGCTATAGCCCATGTTCCTTCTCCATTCGTCCCTTGCTGGGCACCAGGGTGGCTTCCAAGTCTTGGAGAGCGGGAGTAAGGCTGTGGTGAACTGAGTGGTGCACATGTCTTTAGGCGGTAGTGTTTCCGAGTTCTTTGGCTAAACACGCCCCAGAGGAATAGCTGGATCATATGGGACATGGATTCTTAAATTTCGGAGGCAGTTCCACACCGCTTGGCCTAGTGGCTGCACCGGTTTCCACTGCCAGCAGCAGTGCAGGAGGCGTCCCTTCTCTCCACCTCCTCTCTGACACTTGTTGTTTCCTGTCTGCCTCCTTATAGCCATTCTGACCACAGTGAGCTGCTATGTCCTTGCGGTTTGGATTTGCCTTGGCCTCAGACTTAATGAGGGTGAACAAGTTTTCATGCACCTGTTGGCCCTCTTTAGATCTTCTTGGGAGAAATCTCTGTGTCCATCTTTGGCCCAGGTTTTCATTGGCTTGTTCTTTTTCTCGTGGAGACGTGTGAGTTGATTGTATCTTTGGGCTTTTCACCCCTTGTCCGATGTGTGCTTTGCAAACATCCACTCCCAGTTGTTGTGCTGTCTTTGCATTGAGTCGATGGTTTCCTTGACTGGGCAGAAGCGTCTGCATTTGAGGTGGTCCCGTTTGTTTCTTGTCTCCTTTGCTGCCCTTGCCCAGTCAGACATACTTCTTCCAAATAGGCGGCTCAGACAGATGGCAAAGAGCACTCTGCCTAGGTCTTCTCCTACAAGTTTCACGGTTTCAAGTCTGCCATTCAGGGCTTTAATCCATTCCAGGAGGTGCGTGTGCCAGGTGGAACATCATGGTCTACTCTCGTGTTCCATGTGGCTGTGCAGGCTTCCCAGCACCGTTTCTTGGAGAGACTCTCCTTTGTCCACTGTCTCCTCTTGGCTCCCTGGTCGCAAATGGGCTGTCCATGTATGTTTGAGTTGGGCTCTGGGCTCTCGATTCTGTTGCATGGGTCTGTGTGCCTGTTTTTGGGCCCGGACTGTGCCGTTTCGGTACCTAGCGCTTCGTCCTCTATGTTGAAATCAGAAAGTGTGATACGTCCTGCTTTGTTCGTTTTCCTGAGGATTCCTTGGCCTATGCAGGGTCCCTTGTTGCTGGCTAGAAACTTTAGGATTCTCTCTTCTATCTCTCTGGCAAATATGGCTGCAACTTTGACTGGGATTGCATGGAATCCAGAGATTCCTTTCTCCGCTATGGACGTTTCAAGTGTGTTAATTCTTCCATTCCTAGGTCCCGGAATATCCTTCTTTTTCCTTGTGTCGTCTTGAATTTCTTTCCACAAACGTCTGTTAGTTTTCGATTGACATAGCTTTCACCGGTTTTGCTAAGGTTCTTCATAGAGATCTTCTTCTTCGTACTCGCAAGCTGTGTTTTTTTTTTTTTTTTGTCTGTTTGTGTTTAGCTTCCGTTTTTCTATTCTTTGCATCTTGTAATTGGTTCTGTTTTGCAGAAGTGCATCGCTGTGCTCACATCTGCTGGCAATGCTCCTGTATTTGCTGTGGAAGTCTGGCCCTATCTAACGTCCCTTCCCATCTGCCTCTGTACCCCCTCGGACGCCTGCCCCAGAATGACTGAAGCAGTGGTGAGGAGGCTCACCCCCAGGATTCCAGCCGGCCCACCCCGGGCCACCGACCCAGAAGGTGCGGACCTCACCGCTCCACCACTGGCCGGCCGCTTTCATGTTCCATTGGGAACCTGCAGTTTAGTGCAATGGGGCTTGAATATGCTGCTTGAGCCCAACTCTGGCACTGTTAGATGAGGCCAGGTTGTTTGTCGGGGCCACTGTGACGTCAGAGGATTGGTCATAATTGTGTGTCTGCTGTCCCGGCAAGCTTCATGGACACAGGACTTCAGAGCCCGCTTGGAGCAGTCTCATAACTCACCCTTCCCAGTGAGCCCAGGTTTGTCCTTCGCTGCCGTTTTTTGGCTTGTGAATTTCTCTGACTTTCAAACGTTCCAGCAGAGCCTGTCTAAAGACTGACATCTTTCATTGTGGATTATTCAGGTGTGATATCTGTTCGCCTTGCATTTTCTGGGACCTTTGTTTCTTTTCCACAGTATGCTCGTCATGGTCTTTCTCAGCTATCTCACTTAGATATGCTTACCAGTCCGTTCTCCTTCAGTCCAAGTGATTAATTTTGTATTTCTTGAATCACCGTATGTTCTCTAGGCCGAGGTGTGAGTGCTTTCGTGACTCTTGGTTGCTGTCTTTGAATTTGCACCGGTCACTTGTAGGACTCTTTGCTAGCCTAGCCTAGGTCAAAGGAAGCACTGAGAACCTGTGGTCATCTGGGTTGGTTTGACATCCTGAGATCAGAAACTCCAAATTCGACGTGGTCCTGGCAACCCCCTTCATGGACATAATGTTTTTCCGAGACAAATTAGACAAATCTGATGAATTCCTCTCTCCAGGAAAGATATTTTTCTTTCTCTTTTGTGGATTTGGGAAGTTTCGAACTTGACCCCTGACACTTGAGCGTTGCCCTAGATTGCATCTAGATACGGCTTACTTTATTTCTATAGGCTGTGCCATTTGTTTGACCTACATCCTCAGCCCTGGCATGCTTATTTTTCTGGAAACAGAATTGTAATGTTCTAATTTTCAGCCAGCTTCCTTCCATATGGCGTCAAAGCACATAATCAATAATCCTTCTACGGCAAGAGGTCGGGGGAGAGAATTTCATTGGAGCCAAAGTGAGCACTCTAGCCTGGGAGGGCAGCCTTCACAAAGGAACCAAGCCCTCTGGAAAAGGGTGATTTTCAGCACACTTGTAGAGCCCTTCCCAACAAAGAGACCTACCCCAAGCATGACAGGGCTCCATTCCTTCGAGGCTTCCAAGACATCTCTTGGAACGCATTAGCATGTAGGGAGTGGGCCCCCGTGACGCCAGAGCTATGGAAAGTGAGACTGATCTTCCAAGAATGCTAGGGGCCTAGGAAAGGAGGCATCGACTCTTCTCTTCAATGTCCTCAAGAGATCCTTCTTGACTATGGATTATGCTTAAGGCAGAAGGACACTGTAGGTCTGATAAGGCCCAAGTGCGGCCTCGTGTTTCCAATCAAGTTTCAAGCTTGAATCAGCATGGCCTCCCCATAGACTTGAATAGATGACAATGTTCTCCTCTCAGTGCTTGTCCCTCGATTCTGGCTTCTTGCCAAGGATTCCTTTCTTATCCCTGGAATCAGAGTCCGTTTGATCTCTTCCAGTTTCTGTGCCCGCTTTCTGTTTGTCAAAGCTGTTTCTGGGTATGTCTCCCTTTAATAGCCCAGCCTAGGCCAATCCTCAGACTGTAACCATGCGGCCATCTTTTGGGACATGTTCACCGTGATGTCATAAAGAACCTCAGAAGGCTAAGTTGTCCTGACAACCTCCAAGCACACAGAGTTTCAGAGCCATCTCAGACCAGTCTGACTCCTCCCCCTTTCCAGGTAGGATAGTTTTCCTTTTTCTGGATTTCTTGTCGGTTTCTATCTTTCTCCTCGAATTTGGAAAGGCTCGCTCCATTCTCTCTAGACACTGGTTTCTTTCCTGTAAGATTAGCCTGGCTATTATCTCTTACGTCTTGGGAAGAGGGCCAAGTGGGTGGACCTTCCCCAGAGAAAGTCCTGGACTCCCTCCCAAGTTGAAGTTGCCCGGGCAATCCTCTGATGCGCAATGATCGTGTCATCTCCTAGCACTCTGCCAATTCCACCTTGGCAGGTCCCATGTTTTCCTTCCTTCTTCCTTTGGGGAAGTGTACAAGATGCCTTCACAGATTGGAATATTCTCACGGTTCTTTTTCTGGTGCGTATTGAGAACGGACCCTCACAATTGCTACTTCTTTATGACCTCTGTCCGCACCGTACCATGAAATCTCTATTCCCTAACAGTGCTAATGTGATCTGCACCCGTGCTGTGAAAGAGTGAGGCCCGGGTCACGCAAGCGGAACGTGGGCACTTGCCCGCTCCACCACAGGGCCGGCCCTGACTTGTACTTTTGGACCAACCTGTGGCCTGAACTTGGGAAGGTTGGGCCTGTTTGGATTATTCGTGAAGCTGATTAGTAGTAACATCATGGACGGTAACATTATGACTTCACCGTTGGTTCCTGGGCTTAGCACGGATCAGGTTCTCTTGCTAGTATTCCTCTTCATGTATTTGGAATGGTCTACCTTTCTGTAGCATCAGTAAGCCTTTTGAGGTGATTTTCCCTCCTTGGAAGTTCACCTTCTCTAATCTCTTTCAGCCCCCAAAGCTGTATGCCGTCATTCTGAACCCCTCTTTGGATTTTTGCTTTTAGGTGAATTTATTGCCGTAACCCTGCATTAGGACATCCTATGACTTTCAAATTTACATCCTCATCGATTTAGACTTCCGTGTAGGTTCCATCCTCTTCACCAGCGTAAGCCGAATCACAGGCCCTCACCACACACTTGTGCCTCATCATCTCTTTCACCCTCCCCCACCGCCCCGCTTTGCCTCTGGGCACCCCCGATCAAATGTCCAGTGCCGCCTGTTGGTTAGTGCTTGTTTTTTCTTCTCCTTGTAAGTGAGATCCTACGGTATTTGACTTTGTCCCTGGGGCTTGTTTCACTTCCCCTAAATCCCTCCCAGCCGTTCTGGTGCTCACAAATGGCTGGATTGCATCCTTTGTTCCCGCTGAGTGGTCTACCATTGTGTGGCTATAGCCCATGTTCCTTCTCCATTCGTCCCTTGCTGGGCACCAGGGTGGCTTCCAAGTCTTGGAGAGCGGGAGTAAGGCTGTGGTGAACTGAGTGGTGCACATGTCTTTAGGCGGTAGTGTTTCCGAGTTCTTTGGCTAAACACGCCCCAGAGGAATAGCTAGATCATATGGGACATGGATTCTTAAATTTCGGAGGCAGTTCCACACCGCTTGGCCTAGTGGCTGCACCGGTTTCCACTGCCAGCAGCAGTGCAGGAGGCGTCCCTTCTCTCCACCTCCTCTCTGACACTTGTTGTTTCCTGTCTGCCTCCTTATAGCCATTCTGACCACAGTGAGCTGCTATGTCATTGCGGTTTGGATTTGCCTTGGCCTCAGACTTAATGAGGGTGAACAAGTTTCCATGCACCTGTTGGCCCTCTTTAGATCTTCTTGGGAGAAATCTCTGTGTCCATCTTTGGCCCAGGTTTTCATTGGCTTGTTCTTTTTCTTGTGGAGACGTGTGAGTTGACTGTTTCTTTGGGCTTTTCACCCCTTGTCCGATGTGTGCTTTGCAAACATCCACTCCCAGTTGTTGTGCTGTCTTTGCATTGAGTCGATGGTTTCCTTGACTGGGCAGAAGCGTCTGCATTTGAGGTGGTCCCGTTTGTTTCTTGTCTCCTTTGCTGCCCTTGCCCAGTCAGACATACTTCTTCCAAATAGGCGGCTCAGACAGATGGCAAAGAGCACTCTGCCTAGGTCTTCTCCTACAAGTTTCACGGTTTCAAGTCTGCCATTCAGGGCTTTAATCCATTCCAGGAGGTGCGTGTGCCAGGTGGAACATCATGGTCTACTCTTGTTGTGTTCCATGTGGCTGTGCAGGCTTCCCAGCACCGTTTATTGGAGAGACTCTCCTTTGTCCACTGTCTCCTCTTGGCTCCCTGGTCGCAAATGGGCTGTCCATGTATGTTTGAGTTGGGCTCTGGGCTCTCGATTCTGTTGCATGGGTCTGTGTTCCTGGTTTTGGGCCCGGACTGTGCCGTTTCGGTACCTAGCGCTTCGTCCTCTATGTTGAAATCAGAAAGTGTGATACGTCCTGCTTTGTTCGTTTTCCTGAGGATTCCTTGGCCTATGCAGGGTCTCTTGTTGCTTGCTGGAAACTTTAGGATTCTCTCTTCTATCTCTCTGGCAAATATGGCTGCAACTTTGACTGGGATTGCATGGAATCCAGAGATTCCTTTCTCCGCTATGGACGTTTCAAGTGTGTTAATTCTTCCATTCCTAGGTCCCGGAATATCCTTCTTTTTCCTTGTGTCGTCTTGAATTTCTTTCCACAAACGTCTGTTAGTTTTCGATTGACATAGCTTTCACCGGTTTTGCTAAGGTTCTTCATAGAGATCTTCTTCTTCGTACTGGCAAGCTGTGTTTTTTTTTTTTTGTCTGTTTGTGTTTAGCTTCCGTTTTTCTATTCTTTGCAACTTGTAATTGGTTCTGTTTTGCAGAAGTGCATCGCTGTGCTCACATCTGCTGGCAATGCTCCTGTATTTGCTGTGGAAGTCTGGCCCTATCTAACGTCCCTTCCCATCTGCCTCTGCACCCCCTCGGACGCCTGCCCCAGAATGACTGAAGCAGTGGTGAGGAGGCTCACCCCCAGGATTCCAGCCGGGCCACCCCGGGCCACCGACCCAGAAGGTGCGGACCTCACCGCTCCACCACCGGCCGGCCCCTTTCATGTTCCATTGGGAACCTGCAGTTGAGTGCAATGGGGCTTGAATATGCTGCTTGAGCCCAACTCTGGCACTGTTAGATGAGGCCAGGTTGTTTGTTGGGGCCACTGTGACGTCAGAGGATTGGTCATAATTGTGTGTCTGCTGTCCCGGCAAGCTTCATGGACACAGGGCTTCAGAGCCCGCTTGGAGCAGTCTCATAACTCACCCTTCCCAGTGAGCCCAGGTTTGTCCTTCGCTGCCGTTTTTTGGCTTGTGAATTTCTCTGACTTTCAAACGTTCCAGCAGAGCCTGTCTAAAGACTGACATCTTTCATTGTGGATTATTCAGGTGTGATATCTGTTCGCCTTGCATTTTCTGGGACCTTTGTTTCTTTTCCACAGTATGCTCGTCATGGTCTTTCTCAGCTATCTCACTTAGATATGCTTACCAGTCCGTTCTCCTTCAGTCCAAGTGATTAATTTTGTATTTCTTGAATCACCGTATGTTCTCTAGGCCGAGGTGTGAGTGCTTTCGTGACTCTTGGTTGCTGTCTTTGAATTTGCACCGGTCACTTGTAGGACTCTTTGCTAGCCTAGCCTAGGTCAAAGGAAGCACTGAGAACCCGTGGTCATCTGGGTTGGTTTGACATCCTGAGATCAGAAACTCCAAATTCGACGTGGTCCTGGCAAACCCCTTCATGGACATAATGTTTTTCCGAGACAAATTAGACAAATCTGATGAATTCCTCTCTCCAGGAAAGATATTTTTCTTTCTCTTTTGTGGATTTGGGAAGTTTCGAACTTGACCCCTGACACTTGAGCGTTGCCCTAGATTGCATCTAGATACGGCTTACTTTATTTCTATAGGCTGTGCCGTTTGTTTGACCTACATCCTCAGCCCTGGAATGCTTATTTTTCTGGAAACAGAATTGTAATGTTCTAATTTTCAGCCAGCTTCCTTCCATATGGCGTCAAAGCACATAATCAATAATCCTTCTACGGCAAGAGGTCGGGGGAGAGAATTTCATTGGAGCCAAAGTGAGCACTCCAGCCTGGGAGGGCAGCCTTCACAAAGGAACCAAGCCCTCTGGAAAAGGGTGATTTTCAGCACACTTGTAGAGCCCTTCCCAACAAAGAGACCTACCCCAAGCATGACAGGGCTCCATTCCTTCGAGGCTTCCAAGACATCTCTTGGAACGCATTAGCATGTAGGGAGTGGGCCCCCGTGACGCCAGAGCTATGGAAAGTGAGACTGATCTTCCAAGAATGCTAGGGGCCTAGGAAAGGAGGCATCGACTCTTCTCTTCAATGTCCTCAAGAGATCCTTCTTGACTATGGATTATGCTTAAGGCAGAAGGACACTGTAGGTCTGATAAGGCCCAAGTGCGGCCTCGTGTTTCCAATCAAGTTTCAAGCTTGAATCAGCATGGCCTCCCCATAGACTTGAATAGATGACAATGTTCTCCTCTCAGTGCTTGTCCCTCGATTCTGGCTTCTTGCCAAGGATTCCTTTCTTATCCCTGGAATCAGAGTCCGTTTGATCTCTTCCAGTTTCTGTGCCCGCTTTCTGTTTGTCAAAGCTGTTTCTGGGTATGTCTCCCTTTAATAGCCCAGCCTAGGCCAATCCTCAGACTGTAACCATGCGGCCATCTTGGGGGACATGTTCACCGTGATGTCATAAAGAAGCTCAGAAGGCTAAGTTGTCCTGACAACCTCCAAGCACACAGAGTTTCAGAGCCATCTCAGACCAGTCTGACTCCTCCCCCTTTCCAGGTAGGATAGTTTTCCTTTTTCTGGATTTCTTGTCGGTTTCTATCTTTCTCCTCGAATTTGAAAAGGCCTGCTCCATTCTCTCTAGACACTGGTTTCTTTCCTGTAAGATTAGCCTGGCTATTATCTCTTACGTCTTGGGAAGAGGGCCAAGTGGGTGGACCTTCCCCAGAGAAAGTCCTGGACTCCCTCCCAAGTTGAAGTTGCCCAGGCAATCCTCTGATGCGCAATGATCGTGTCATCTCCTAGCACTCTGCCACTTCCACCTTGGCAGGTCCCATGTTTTCCTTCCTTCTTCCTTTGGGGAAGTGTACCAGATGCCTTCACAGATTGGAATATTCTCACGGTTCTTTTTCTGGTGCGTATTGAGAACGGACCCTCACAATTGCTACTTCTTTATGACCTCTGTCTGCACCGTACCATGAAATCTCTATTCCCTAA
Source organism: Equus asinus (assembly GCF_041296235.1). Classification (NCBI taxonomy): domain Eukaryota; kingdom Metazoa; phylum Chordata; class Mammalia; order Perissodactyla; family Equidae; genus Equus; species Equus asinus. Next base: position 79,709,067 of record NC_091820.1, read on the forward strand.
CAGTGCTAATGTGATCTGCACCCGTGCTGTGAAAGAGTGAGGCCCGGGTCACACAAGCGGAACGTGGGCACTTGCCCGCTCCACCACAGGGCCGGCCCTGACTTGTACTTTTGGACCAACCTGTGGCCTGAACTTGGGAAGGTTGGGCCTGTTTGGATTATTCGTGAAGCTGATTAGTAGTAACATCATGGACGGTAACATTATGACTTCACCGTTGGTTCCTGGGCTTAGCACGGATCAGGTTCTCTTGGTAGTATTCCTCTTCATGTATTTGGAATGGTCTACCTTTCTGTAGCATCAGTAAGCCTTTTGAGGTGATTTTCCCTCCTTGGAAGTTCACCTTCTCTAATCTCTTTCAGCCCCCAAAGCTGTATGCCGTCATTCTGAACCCCTTTTTGAATTTTTGCTTTTAGGTGAATTTATTGCCGTAACCCTGCATTAGAACATCGTATGTCTTTCAGATTTACATCCTCATCGATTTAGACTTCCGTGTAGGTTCCATCCTCTTCACCAGCGTAAGCCGAATCACAGGCCCTCACCACACACTTGTGCCTCATCATCTCTTTCACCCTCCCCCACCGCCCCGCTTTGCCTCTGGGCACCCCCGATCAAATGTCCAGTGCCGCCTGTTGGTTAGTGCTTGTTTTTTCTTCTCCTTGTAAGTGAGATCCTACTGTATTTGACTTTGTCCCTGGGGCTTGTTTCACTTCCCCTAAATCCCTCCCAGCCGTTCTGGTGCTCACAAATGGCTGGATTGCATCCTTTGTTCCCGCTGAGTGGTCTGCCATTGTGTGGCTATAGCCCATGTTCCTTCTCCATTCGTCCCTTGCTGGGCACCAGGGTGGCTTCCAAATCTTGGAGAGCGGGAGTAAGGCTGTGGTGAACTGAGTGGTGCACATGTCTTTAGGCGGTAGTGTTTCCGAGTTCTTTGGCTAAACACGCCCCAGAGAAATAGCTAGATCATATGGGACATGGATTCTTAAATTTTGGAGGCAGTTCCACACCGCTTGGCCTAGTGGCTGCACCGGTTTCCACTGCCAGCAGCAGTGCAGGAGGCGTCCCTTCTCTCCACCTCCTCTCTGACACTTGTTGTTTCCTGTCTGCCTCCTTATAGCCATTCTGACCACAGTGAGCTGCTATGTCATTGCGGTTTGGATTTGCCTTGGCCTCAGACTTAATGAGGGTGAACAAGTTTCCATGCACCTGTTGGCCCTCTTTAGATCTTCTTGGGAGAAATCTCTGTGTCCATCTTTGGCCCATGTTTTCATTGGCTTGTTCTTTTTCTTGTGGAGACGTCTGAGTTGACTGTTTCTTTGGGCTTTTCACCCCTTGTCCGATGTGTGCTTTGCAAACATCCACTCCCAGTTGTTGTGCTGTCATTGCATTGAGTCGATGGTTTCCTTGACTGGGCAGAAGCGTCTGCATTTGAGGTGGTCCCGTTTGTTTCTTGTCTCCTTTGCTGCCCTTGCCCAGTCAGACATACTTCTTCCAAATAGGCGGCTCAGACAGATGGCAAAGAGCACTCTGCCTAGGTCTTCTCCTACAAGTTTCACGGTTTCAAGTCTGCCATTCAGGGCTTTAATCCATTCCAGGAGGTGCGTGTGCCAGGTGGAACATCATGGTCTACTCTTGTTGTGTTCCATGTGGCTGTGCAGGCTTCCCAGCACCGTTTATTGGAGAGACTCTCCTTTGTCCACTGTCTCCTCTTGGCTCCCTGGTCGCAAATGGGCTGTCCATGTATGTTTGAGTTGGGCTCTGGGCTCTCGATTCTGTTGCATGGGTCTGTGTTCCTGGTTTTGGGCCCGGACTGTGCCGTTTCGGTACCTAGCGCTTCGTCCTCTATGTTGAAATCAGAAAGTGTGATACGTCCTGCTTTGTTCGTTTTCCTGAGGATTCCTTGGCCTATGCAGGGTCTCTTGTTGCTGGCTAGAAACTTTAGGATTCTCTCTTCTATCTCTCTGGCAAATATGGCTGCAACTTTGACTGGGATTGCATGGAATCCAGAGATTCCTTTCTCCGCTATGGACGTTTCAAGTGTGTTAATTCTTCCATTCCTAGGTCCCGGAATAGCCTTCTTTTTCCTTGTGTCGTCTTGAATTTCTTTCCACAAACGTCTGTTAGTTTTCGATTGACATAGCTTTCACCGGTTTTGCTAAGGTTCTTCATAGAGATCTTCTTCTTCGTACTGGCAAGCTGTGTTTTTTTTTTTTTGTCTGTTTGTGTTTAGCTTCCGTTTTTCTATTCTTTGCAACTTGTAATTGGTTCTGTTTTGCAGAAGTGCATCGCTGTGCTCACATCTGCTGGCAATGCTCCTGTATTTGCTGTGGAAGTCTGGCCCTATCTAACGTCCCTTCCCATCTGCCTCTGCACCCCCTCGGACGCCTGCCCCAGAATGACTGAAGCAGTGGTGAGGAGGCTCACCCCCAGGATTCCAGCCGGGCCACCCCGGGCCACCGACCCAGAAGGTGCGGACCTCACCGCTCCACCACCGGCCGGCCCCTTTCATGTTCCATTGGGAACCTGCAGTTGAGTGCAATGGGGCTTGAATATGCTGCTTGAGCCCAACTCTGGCACTGTTAGATGAGGCCAGGTTGTTTGTCGGGGCCACTGTGACGTCAGAGGATTGGTCATAATTGTGTGTCTGCTGTCCCGGCAAGCTTCATGGACACAGGGCTTCAGAGCCCGCTTGGAGCAGTCTCATAACTCACCCTTCCCAGTGAGCCCAGGTTTGTCCTTCGCTGCCGTTTTTTGGCTTGTGAATTTCTCTGACTTTCAAACGTTCCAGCAGAGCCTGTCTAAAGACTGACATCTTTCATTGTGGATTATTCAGGTGTGATATCTGTTCGCCTTGCATTTTCTGGGACCTTTGTTTCTTTTCCACAGTATGCTCGTCATGGTCTTTCTCAGCTATCTCACTTAGATATGCTTACCAGTCCGTTCTCCTTCAGTCCAAGTGATTAATTTTGTATTTCTTGAATCACCGTATGTTCTCTAGGCCGAGGTGTGAGTGCTTTCGTGACTCTTGGTTGCTGTCTTTGAATTTGCACCGGTCACTTGTAGGACTCTTTGCTAGCCTAGCCTAGGTCAAAGGAAGCACTGAGAACCCGTGGTCATCTGGGTTGGTTTGACATCCTGAGATCAGAAACTCCAAATTCGACGTGGTCCTGGCAACCCCCTTCATGGACATAATGTTTTTCCGAGACAAATTAGACAAATCTGATGAATTCCTCTCTCCAGGAAAGATATTTTTCTTTCTCTTTTGTGGATTTGGGAAGTTTCGAACTTGACCCCTGACACTTGAGCGTTGCCCTAGATTGCATCTAGATACGGCTTACTTTATTTCTATAGGCTGTGCCGTTTGTTTGACCTACATCCTCAGCCCTGGAATGCTTATTTTTCTGGAAACAGAATTGTAATGTTCTAATTTTCAGCCAGCTTCCTTCCATATGGCGTCAAAGCACATAATCAATAATCCTTCTACGGCAAGAGGTCGGGGGAGAGAATTTCATTGGAGCCAAAGTGAGCACTCCAGCCTGGGAGGGCAGCCTTCACAAAGGAACCAAGCCCTCTGGAAAAGGGTGATTTTCAGCACACTTGTAGAGCCCTTCCCAACAAAGAGACCTACCCCAAGCATGACAGGGCTCCATTCCTTCGAGGCTTCCAAGACATCTCTTGGAACGCATTAGCATGTATGGAGTGGGCCCCCGTGACGCCAGAGCTATGGAAAGTGAGACTGATCTTCCAAGAATGCTAGGGGCCTAGGAAAGGAGGCATCGACTCTTCTCTTCAATGTCCTCAAGAGATCCTTCTTGACTATGGATTATGCTTAAGGCAGAAGGACACTGTAGGTCTGATAAGGCCCAAGTGCGGCCTCGTGTTTCCAATCAAGTTTCAAGCTTGAATCAGCATGGCCTCCCCATAGACTTGAATAGATGACAATGTTCTCCTCTCAGTGCTTGTCCCTCGATTCTGGCTTCTTGCCAAGGATTCCTTTCTTATCCCTGGAATCAGAGTCCGTTTGATCTCTTCCAGTTTCTGTGCCCGCTTTCTGTTTGTCAAAGCTGTTTCTGGGTATGTCTCCCTTTAATAGCCCAGCCTAGGCCAATCCTCAGACTGTAACCATGCGGCCATCTTGGGGGACATGTTCACCGTGATGTCATAAAGAAGCTCAGAAGGCTAAGTTGTCCTGACAACCTCCAAGCACACAGAGTTTCAGAGCCATCTCAGACCAGTCTGACTCCTCCCCCTTTCCAGGTAGGATAGTTTTCCTTTTTCTGGATTTCTTGTCGGTTTCTATCTTTCTCCTCGAATTTGAAAAGGCCTGCTCCATTCTCTCTAGACACTGGTTTCTTTCCTGTAAGATTAGCCTGGCTATTATCTCTTACGTCTTGGGAAGAGGGCCAAGTGGGTGGACCTTCCCCAGAGAAAGTCCTGGACTCCCTCCCAAGTTGAAGTTGCCCAGGCAATCCTCTGATGCGCAATGATCGTGTCATCTCCTAGCACTCTGCCAATTCCACCTTGGCAGGTCCCATGTTTTCCTTCCTTCTTCCTTTGGGGAAGTGTACCAGATGCCTTCACAGATTGGAATATTCTCACGGTTCTTTTTCTGGTGCGTATTGAGAACGGACCCTCACAATTGCTACTTCTTTATGACCTCTGTCTGCACCGTACCATGAAATCTCTATTCCCTAACAGTGCTAATGTGATCTGCACCCGTGCTGTGAAAGAGTGAGGCCCGGGTCACACAAGCGGAACGTGGGCACTTGCCCGCTCCACCACAGGGCCGGCCCTGACTTGTACTTTTGGACCAACCTGTGGCCTGAACTTGGGAAGGTTGGGCCTGTTTGGATTATTCGTGAAGCTGATTAGTAGTAACATCATGGACGGTAACATTATGACTTCACCGTTGGTTCCTGGGCTTAGCACGGATCAGGTTCTCTTGGTAGTATTCCTCTTCATGTATTTGGAATGGTCTACCTTTCTGTAGCATCAGTAAGCCTTTTGAGGTGATTTTCCCTCCTTGGAAGTTCACCTTCTCTAATCTCTTTCAGCCCCCAAAGCTGTATGCCGTCATTCTGAACCCCTTTTTGAATTTTTGCTTTTAGGTGAATTTATTGCCGTAACCCTGCATTAGAACATCGTATGTCTTTCAGATTTACATCCTCATCGATTTAGACTTCCGTGTAGGTTCCATCCTCTTCACCAGCGTAAGCCGAATCACAGGCCCTCACCACACACTTGTGCCTCATCATCTCTTTCACCCTCCCCCACCGCCCCGCTTTGCCTCTGGGCACCCCCGATCAAATGTCCAGTGCCGCCTGTTGGTTAGTGCTTGTTTTTTCTTCTCCTTGTAAGTGAGATCCTACTGTATTTGACTTTGTCCCTGGGGCTTGTTTCACTTCCCCTAAATCCCTCCCAGCCGTTCTGGTGCTCACAAATGGCTGGATTGCATCCTTTGTTCCCGCTGAGTGGTCTGCCATTGTGTGGCTATAGCCCATGTTCCTTCTCCATTCGTCCCTTGCTGGGCACCAGGGTGGCTTCCAAATCTTGGAGAGCGGGAGTAAGGCTGTGGTGAACTGAGTGGTGCACATGTCTTTAGGCGGTAGTGTTTCCGAGTTCTTTGGCTAAACACGCCCCAGAGAAATAGCTAGATCATATGGGACATGGATTCTTAAATTTTGGAGGCAGTTCCACACCGCTTGGCCTAGTGGCTGCACCGGTTTCCACTGCCAGCAGCAGTGCAGGAGGCGTCCCTTCTCTCCACCTCCTCTCTGACACTTGTTGTTTCCTGTCTGCCTCCTTATAGCCATTCTGACCACAGTGAGCTGCTATGTCATTGCGGTTTGGATTTGCCTTGGCCTCAGACTTAATGAGGGTGAACAAGTTTCCATGCACCTGTTGGCCCTCTTTAGATCTTCTTGGGAGAAATCTCTGTGTCCATCTTTGGCCCATGTTTTCATTGGCTTGTTCTTTTTCTTGTGGAGACGTCTGAGTTGACTGTTTCTTTGGGCTTTTCACCCCTTGTCCGATGTGTGCTTTGCAAACATCCACTCCCAGTTGTTGTGCTGTCTTTGCATTGAGTCGATGGTTTCCTTGACTGGGCAGAAGCGTCTGCATTTGAGGTGGTCCCGTTTGTTTCTTGTCTCCTTTGCTGCCCTTGCCCAGTCAGACATACTTCTTCCAAATAGGCGGCTCAGACAGATGGCAAAGAGCACTCTGCCTAGGTCTTCTCCTACAAGTTTCACGGTTTCAAGTCTGCCATTCAGGGCTTTAATCCATTCCAGGAGGTGCGTGTGCCAGGTGGAACATCATGGTCTACTCTTGTTGTGTTCCATGTGGCTGTGCAGGCTTCCCAGCACCGTTTATTGGAGAGACTCTCCTTTGTCCACTGTCTCCTCTTGGCTCCCTGGTCGCAAATGGGCTGTCCATGTATGCTTGAGTTGGGCTCTGGGCTCTCGATTCTGTTGCATGGGTCTGTGTTCCTGGTTTTGGGCCCGGACTGTGCCGTTTCGGTACCTAGCGCTTCGTCCTCTATGTTGAAATCAGAAAGTGTGATACGTCCTGCTTTGTTCGTTTTCCTGAGGATTCCTTGGCCTATGCAGGGTCTCTTGTTGCTGGCTAGAAACTTTAGGATTCTCTCTTCTATCTCTCTGGCAAATATGGCTGCAACTTTGACTGGGATTGCATGGAATCCAGAGATTCCTTTCTCCGCTATGGACGTTTCAAGTGTGTTAATTCTTCCATTCCTAGGTCCCGGAATAGCCTTCTTTTTCCTTGTGTCGTCTTGAATTTCTTTCCACAAACGTCTGTTAGTTTTCGATTGACATAGCTTTCACCGGTTTTGCTAAGGTTCTTCATAGAGATCTTCTTCTTCGTACTGGCAAGCTGTGTTTTTTTTTTTTTGTCTGTTTGTGTTTAGCTTCCGTTTTTCTATTCTTTGCAACTTGTAATTGGTTCTGTTTTGCAGAAGTGCATCGCTGTGCTCACATCTGCTGGCAATGCTCCTGTATTTGCTGTGGAAGTCTGGCCCTATCTAACGTCCCTTCCCATCTGCCTCTGCACCCCCTCGGACGCCTGCCCCAGAATGACTGAAGCAGTGGTGAGGAGGCTCACCCCCAGGATTCCAGCCGGGCCACCCCGGGCCACCGACCCAGAAGGTGCGGACCTCACCGCTCCACCACCGGCCGGCCCCTTTCATGTTCCATTGGGAACCTGCAGTTGAGTGCAATGGGGCTTGAATATGCTGCTTGAGCCCAACTCTGGCACTGTTAGATGAGGCCAGGTTGTTTGTCGGGGCCACTGTGACGTCAGAGGATTGGTCATAATTGTGTGTCTGCTGTCCCGGCAAGCTTCATGGACACAGGGCTTCAGAGCCCGCTTGGAGCAGTCTCATAACTCACCCTTCCCAGTGAGCCCAGGTTTGTCCTTCGCTGCCGTTTTTTGGCTTGTGAATTTCTCTGACTTTCAAACGTTCCAGCAGAGCCTGTCTAAAGACTGACATCTTTCATTGTGGATTATTCAGGTGTGATATCTGTTCGCCTTGCATTTTCTGGGACCTTTGTTTCTTTTCCACAGTATGCTCGTCATGGTCTTTCTCAGCTATCTCACTTAGATATGCTTACCAGTCCGTTCTCCTTCAGTCCAAGTGATTAATTTTGTATTTCTTGAATCACCGTATGTTCTCTAGGCCGAGGTGTGAGTGCTTTCGTGACTCTTGGTTGCTGTCTTTGAATTTGCACCGGTCACTTGTAGGACTCTTTGCTAGCCTAGCCTAGGTCAAAGGAAGCACTGAGAACCCGTGGTCATCTGGGTTGGTTTGACATCCTGAGATCAGAAACTCCAAATTCGACGTGGTCCTGGCAACCCCCTTCATGGACATAATGTTTTTCCGAGACAAATTAGACAAATCTGATGAATTCCTCTCTCCAGGAAAGATATTTTTCTTTCTCTTTTGTGGATTTGGGAAGTTTCGAACTTGACCCCTGACACTTGAGCGTTGCCCTAGATTGCATCTAGATACGGCTTACTTTATTTCTATAGGCTGTGCCGTTTGTTTGACCTACATCCTCAGCCCTGGAATGCTTATTTTTCTGGAAACAGAATTGTAATGTTCTAATTTTCAGCCAGCTTCCTTCCATATGGCGTCAAAGCACATAATCAATAATCCTTCTACGGCAAGAGGTCGGGGGAGAGAATTTCATTGGAGCCAAAGTGAGCACTCCAGCCTGGGAGGGCAGCCTTCACAAAGGAACCAAGCCCTCTGGAAAAGGGTGATTTTCAGCACACTTGTAGAGCCCTTCCCAACAAAGAGACCTACCCCAAGCATGACAGGGCTCCATTCCTTCGAGGCTTCCAAGACATCTCTTGGAACGCATTAGCATGTATGGAGTGGGCCCCCGTGACGCCAGAGCTATGGAAAGTGAGACTGATCTTCCAAGAATGCTAGGGGCCTAGGAAAGGAGGCATCGACTCTTCTCTTCAATGTCCTCAAGAGATCCTTCTTGACTATGGATTATGCTTAAGGCAGAAGGACACTGTAGGTCTGATAAGGCCCAAGTGCGGCCTCGTGTTTCCAATCAAGTTTCAAGCTTGAATCAGCATGGCCTCCCCATAGACTTGAATAGATGACAATGTTCTCCTCTCAGTGCTTGTCCCTCGATTCTGGCTTCTTGCCAAGGATTCCTTTCTTATCCCTGGAATCAGAGTCCGTTTGATCTCTTCCAGTTTCTGTGCCCGCTTTCTGTTTGTCAAAGCTGTTTCTGGGTATGTCTCCCTTTAATAGCCCAGCCTAGGCCAATCCTCAGACTGTAACCATGTGGCCATCTTGGGGGACATGTTCACCGTGATGTCATAAAGAAGCTCAGAAGGCTAAGTTGTCCTGACAACCTCCAAGCACACAGAGTTTCAGAGCCATCTCAGACCAGTCTGACTCCTCCCCCTTTCCAGGTAGGATAGTTTTCCTTTTTCTGGATTTCTTGTCAGTTTCTATCTTTCTCCTCGAATTTGAAAAGGCCTGCTCCATTCTCTCTAGACACTGGTTTCTTTCCTGTAAGATTAGCCTGGCTATTATCTCTTACGTCTTGGGAAGAGGGCCAAGTGGGTGGACCTTCCCCAGAGAAAGTCCTGGACTCCCTCCCAAGTTGAAGTTGCCCAGGCAATCCTCTGATGCGCAATGATCGTGTCATCTCCTAGCACTCTGCCAATTCCACCTTGGCAGGTCCCATGTTTTCCTTCCTTCTTCCTTTGGGGAAGTGTACCAGATGCCTTCACAGATTGGAATATTCTCACGGTTCTTTTTCTGGTGCGTATTGAGAACGGACCCTCACAATTGCTACTTCTTTATGACCTCTGTCTGCACCGTACCATGAAATCTCTATTCCCTAACAGTGCTAATGTGATCTGCACCCGTGCTGTGAAAGAGTGAGGCCCGGGTCACACAAGCGGAACGTGGGCACTTGCCCGCTCCACCACAGGGCCGGCCCTGACTTGTACTTTTGGACCAACCTGTGGCCTGAACTTGGGAAGGTTGGGCCTGTTTGGATTATTCGTGAAGCTGATTAGTAGTAACATCATGGACGGTAACATTATGACTTCACCGTTGGTTCCTGGGCTTAGCACGGATCAGGTTCTCTTGGTAGTATTCCTCTTCATGTATTTGGAATGGTCTACCTTTCTGTAGCATCAGTAAGCCTTTTGAGGTGATTTTCCCTCCTTGGAAGTTCACCTTCTCTAATCTCTTTCAGCCCCCAAAGCTGTATGCCGTCATTCTGAACCCCTTTTTGAATTTTTGCTTTTAGGTGAATTTATTGCCGTAACCCTGCATTAGAACATCGTATGTCTTTCAGATTTACATCCTCATCGATTTAGACTTCCGTGTAGGTTCCATCCTCTTCACCAGCGTAAGCCGAATCACAGGCCCTCACCACACACTTGTGCCTCATCATCTCTTTCACCCTCCCCCACCGCCCCGCTTTGCCTCTGGGCACCCCCGATCAAATGTCCAGTGCCGCCTGTTGGTTAGTGCTTGTTTTTTCTTCTCCTTGTAAGTGAGATCCTACTGTATTTGACTTTGTCCCTGGGGCTTGTTTCACTTCCCCTAAATCCCTCCCAGCCGTTCTGGTGCTCACAAATGGCTGGATTGCATCCTTTGTTCCCGCTGAGTGGTCTGCCATTGTGTGGCTATAGCCCATGTTCCTTCTCCATTCGTCCCTTGCTGGGCACCAGGGTGGCTTCCAAATCTTGGAGAGCGGGAGTAAGGCTGTGGTGAACTGAGTGGTGCACATGTCTTTAGGCGGTAGTGTTTCCGAGTTCTTTGGCTAAACACGCCCCAGAGAAATAGCTAGATCATATGGGACATGGATTCTTAAATTTTGGAGGCAGTTCCACACCGCTTGGCCTAGTGGCTGCACCGGTTTCCACTGCCAGCAGCAGTGCAGGAGGCGTCCCTTCTCTCCACCTCCTCTCTGACACTTGTTGTTTCCTGTCTGCCTCCTTATAGCCATTCTGACCACAGTGAGCTGCTATGTCATTGCGGTTTGGATTTGCCTTGGCCTCAGACTTAATGAGGGTGAACAAGTTTCCATGCACCTGTTGGCCCTCTTTAGATCTTCTTGGGAGAAATCTCTGTGTCCATCTTTGGCCCATGTTTTCATTGGCTTGTTCTTTTTCTTGTGGAGACGTCTGAGTTGACTGTTTCTTTGGGCTTTTCACCCCTTGTCCGATGTGTGCTTTGCAAACATCCACTCCCAGTTGTTGTGCTGTCTTTGCATTGAGTCGATGGTTTCCTTGACTGGGCAGAAGCGTCTGCATTTGAGGTGGTCCCGTTTGTTTCTTGTCTCCTTTGCTGCCCTTGCCCAGTCAGACATACTTCTTCCAAATAGGCGGCTCAGACAGATGGCAAAGAGCACTCTGCCTAGGTCTTCTCCTACAAGTTTCACGGTTTCAAGTCTGCCATTCAGGGCTTTAATCCATTCCAGGAGGTGCGTGTGCCAGGTGGAACATCATGGTCTACTCTTGTTGTGTTCCATGTGGCTGTGCAGGCTTCCCAGCACCGTTTATTGGAGAGACTCTCCTTTGTCCACTGTCTCCTCTTGGCTCCCTGGTCGCAAATGGGCTGTCCATGTATGCTTGAGTTGGGCTCTGGGCTCTCGATTCTGTTGCATGGGTCTGTGTTCCTGGTTTTGGGCCCGGACTGTGCCGTTTCGGTACCTAGCGCTTCGTCCTCTATGTTGAAATCAGAAAGTGTGATACGTCCTGCTTTGTTCGTTTTCCTGAGGATTCCTTGGCCTATGCAGGGTCTCTTGTTGCTGGCTAGAAACTTTAGGATTCTCTCTTCTATCTCTCTGGCAAATATGGCTGCAACTTTGACTGGGATTGCATGGAATCCAGAGATTCCTTTCTCCGCTATGGACGTTTCAAGTGTGTTAATTCTTCCATTCCTAGGTCCCGGAATAGCCTTCTTTTTCCTTGTGTCGTCTTGAATTTCTTTCCACAAACGTCTGTTAGTTTTCGATTGACATAGCTTTCACCGGTTTTGCTAAGGTTCTTCATAGAGATCTTCTTCTTCGTACTGGCAAGCTGTGTTTTTTTTTTTTTGTCTGTTTGTGTTTAGCTTCCGTTTTTCTATTCTTTGCAACTTGTAATTGGTTCTGTTTTGCAGAAGTGCATCGCTGTGCTCACATCTGCTGGCAATGCTCCTGTATTTGCTGTGGAAGTCTGGCCCTATCTAACGTCCCTTCCCATCTGCCTCTGCACCCCCTCGGACGCCTGCCCCAGAATGACTGAAGCAGTGGTGAGGAGGCTCACCCCCAGGATTCCAGCCGGGCCACCCCGGGCCACCGACCCAGAAGGTGCGGACCTCACCGCTCCACCACCGGCCGGCCCCTTTCATGTTCCATTGGGAACCTGCAGTTGAGTGCAATGGGGCTTGAATATGCTGCTTGAGCCCAACTCTGGCACTGTTAGATGAGGCCAGGTTGTTTGTCGGGGCCACTGTGACGTCAGAGGATTGGTCATAATTGTGTGTCTGCTGTCCCGGCAAGCTTCATGGACACAGGGCTTCAGAGCCCGCTTGGAGCAGTCTCATAACTCACCCTTCCCAGTGAGCCCAGGTTTGTCCTTCGCTGCCGTTTTTTGGCTTGTGAATTTCTCTGACTTTCAAACGTTCCAGCAGAGCCTGTCTAAAGACTGACATCTTTCATTGTGGATTATTCAGGTGTGATATCTGTTCGCCTTGCATTTTCTGGGGCCTTTGTTTCTTTTCCACAGTATGCTCGTCATGGTCTTTCTCAGCTATCTCACTTAGATATGCTTACCAGTCCGTTCTCCTTCAGTCCAAGTGATTAATTTTGTATTTCTTGAATCACCGTATGTTCTCTAGGCCGAGGTGTGAGTGCTTTCGTGACTCTTGGTTGCTGTCTTTGAATTTGCACCGGTCACTTGTAGGACTCTTTGCTAGCCTAGCCTAGGTCAAAGGAAGCACTGAGAACCCGTGGTCATCTGGGTTGGTTTGACATCCTGAGATCAGAAACTCCAAATTCGACGTGGTCCTGGCAACCCCCTTCATGGACATAATGTTTTTCCGAGACAAATTAGACAAATCTGATGAATTCCTCGCTCCAGGAAAGATATTTTTCTTTCTCTTTTGTGGATTTGGGAAGTTTCGAACTTGACCCCTGACACTTGAGCGTTGCCCTAGATTGCATCTAGATACGGCTTACTTTATTTCTATAGGCTGTGCCGTTTGTTTGACCTACATCCTCAGCCCTGGAATGCTTATTTTTCTGGAAACAGAATTGTAATGTTCTAATTTTCAGCCAGCTTCCTTCCATATGGCGTCAAAGCACATAATCAATAATCCTTCTACGGCAAGAGGTCGGGGGAGAGAATTTCATTGGAGCCAAAGTGAGCACTCCAGCCTGGGAGGGCAGCCTTCACAAAGGAACCAAGCCCTCTGGAAAAGGGTGATTTTCAGCACACTTGTAGAGCCCTTCCCAACAAAGAGACCTACCCCAAGCATGACAGGGCTCCATTCCTTCGAGGCTTCCAAGACATCTCTTGGAACGCATTAGCATGTATGGAGTGGGCCCCCGTGACGCCAGAGCTATGGAAAGTGAGACTGATCTTCCAAGAATGCTAGGGGCCTAGGAAAGGAGGCATCGACTCTTCTCTTCAATGTCCTCAAGAGATCCTTCTTGACTATGGATTATGCTTAAGGCAGAAGGACACTGTAGGTCTGATAAGGCCCAAGTGCGGCCTCGTGTTTCCAATCAAGTTTCAAGCTTGAATCAGCATGGCCTCCCCATAGACTTGAATAGATGACAATGTTCTCCTCTCAGTGCTTGTCCCTCGATTCTGGCTTCTTGCCAAGGATTCCTTTCTTATCCCTGGAATCAGAGTCCGTTTGATCTCTTCCAGTTTCTGTGCCCGCTTTCTGTTTGTCAAAGCTGTTTCTGGGTATGTCTCCCTTTAATAGCCCAGCCTAGGCCAATCCTCAGACTGTAACCATGTGGCCATCTTGGGGGACATGTTCACCGTGATGTCATAAAGAAGCTCAGAAGGCTAAGTTGTCCTGACAACCTCCAAGCACACAGAGTTTCAGAGCCATCTCAGACCAGTCTGACTCCTCCCCCTTTCCAGGTAGGATAGTTTTCCTTTTTCTGGATTTCTTGTCAGTTTCTATCTTTCTCCTCGAATTTGAAAAGGCCTGCTCCATTCTCTCTAGACACTGGTTTCTTTCCTGTAAGATTAGCCTGGCTATTATCTCTTACGTCTTGGGAAGAGGGCCAAGTGGGTGGACCTTCCCCAGAGAAAGTCCTGGACTCCCTCCCAAGTTGAAGTTGCCCAGGCAATCCTCTGATGCGCAATGATCGTGTCATCTCCTAGCACTCTGCCAATTCCACCTTGGCAGGTCCCATGTTTTCCTTCCTTCTTCCTTTGGGGAAGTGTACCAGATGCCTTCACAGATTGGAATATTCTCACGGTTCTTTTTCTGGTGCGTATTGAGAACGGACCCTCACAATTGCTACTTCTTTATGACCTCTGTCTGCACCGTACCATGAAATCTCTATTCCCTAACAGTGCTAATGTGATCTGCACCCGTGCTGTGAAAGAGTGAGGCCCGGGTCACACAAGCGGAACGTGGGCACTTGCCCGCTCCACCACAGGGCCGGCCCTGACTTGTACTTTTGGACCAACCTGTGGCCTGAACTTGGGAAGGTTGGGCCTGTTTGGATTATTCGTGAAGCTGATTAGTAGTAACATCATGGACGGTAACATTATGACTTCACCGTTGGTTCCTGGGCTTAGCACGGATCAGGTTCTCTTGGTAGTATTCCTCTTCATGTATTTGGAATGGTCTACCTTTCTGTAGCATCAGTAAGCCTTTTGAGGTGATTTTCCCTCCTTGGAAGTTCACCTTCTCTAATCTCTTTCAGCCCCCAAAGCTGTATGCCGTCATTCTGAACCCCTTTTTGAATTTTTGCTTTTAGGTGAATTTATTGCCGTAACCCTGCATTAGAACATCGTATGTCTTTCAGATTTACATCCTCATCGATTTAGACTTCCGTGTAGGTTCCATCCTCTTCACCAGCGTAAGCCGAATCACAGGCCCTCACCACACACTTGTGCCTCATCATCTCTTTCACCCTCCCCCACCGCCCCGCTTTGCCTCTGGGCACCCCCGATCAAATGTCCAGTGCCGCCTGTTGGTTAGTGCTTGTTTTTTCTTCTCCTTGTAAGTGAGATCCTACTGTATTTGACTTTGTCCCTGGGGCTTGTTTCACTTCCCCTAAATCCCTCCCAGCCGTTCTGGTGCTCACAAATGGCTGGATTGCATCCTTTGTTCCCGCTGAGTGGTCTGCCATTGTGTGGCTATAGCCCATGTTCCTTCTCCATTCGTCCCTTGCTGGGCACCAGGGTGGCTTCCAAATCTTGGAGAGCGGGAGTAAGGCTGTGGTGAACTGAGTGGTGCACATGTCTTTAGGCGGTAGTGTTTCCGAGTTCTTTGGCTAAACACGCCCCAGAGAAATAGCTAGATCATATGGGACATGGATTCTTAAATTTTGGAGGCAGTTCCACACCGCTTGGCCTAGTGGCTGCACCGGTTTCCACTGCCAGCAGCAGTGCAGGAGGCGTCCCTTCTCTCCACCTCCTCTCTGACACTTGTTGTTTCCTGTCTGCCTCCTTATAGCCATTCTGACCACAGTGAGCTGCTATGTCATTGCGGTTTGGATTTGCCTTGGCCTCAGACTTAATGAGGGTGAACAAGTTTCCATGCACCTGTTGGCCCTCTTTAGATCTTCTTGGGAGAAATCTCTGTGTCCATCTTTGGCCCATGTTTTCATTGGCTTGTTCTTTTTCTTGTGGAGACGTCTGAGTTGACTGTTTCTTTGGGCTTTTCACCCCTTGTCCGATGTGTGCTTTGCAAACATCCACTCCCAGTTGTTGTGCTGTCTTTGCATTGAGTCGATGGTTTCCTTGACTGGGCAGAAGCGTCTGCATTTGAGGTGGTCCCGTTTGTTTCTTGTCTCCTTTGCTGCCCTTGCCCAGTCAGACATACTTCTTCCAAATAGGCGGCTCAGACAGATGGCAAAGAGCACTCTGCCTAGGTCTTCTCCTACAAGTTTCACGGTTTCAAGTCTGCCATTCAGGGCTTTAATCCATTCCAGGAGGTGCGTGTGCCAGGTGGAACATCATGGTCTACTCTTGTTGTGTTCCATGTGGCTGTGCAGGCTTCCCAGCACCGTTTATTGGAGAGACTCTCCTTTGTCCACTGTCTCCTCTTGGCTCCCTGGTCGCAAATGGGCTGTCCATGTATGCTTGAGTTGGGCTCTGGGCTCTCGATTCTGTTGCATGGGTCTGTGTTCCTGGTTTTGGGCCCGGACTGTGCCGTTTCGGTACCTAGCGCTTCGTCCTCTATGTTGAAATCAGAAAGTGTGATACGTCCTGCTTTGTTCGTTTTCCTGAGGATTCCTTGGCCTATGCAGGGTCTCTTGTTGCTGGCTAGAAACTTTAGGATTCTCTCTTCTATCTCTCTGGCAAATATGGCTGCAACTTTGACTGGGATTGCATGGAATCCAGAGATTCCTTTCTCCGCTATGGACGTTTCAAGTGTGTTAATTCTTCCATTCCTAGGTCCCGGAATAGCCTTCTTTTTCCTTGTGTCGTCTTGAATTTCTTTCCACAAACGTCTGTTAGTTTTCGATTGACATAGCTTTCACCGGTTTTGCTAAGGTTCTTCATAGAGATCTTCTTCTTCGTACTGGCAAGCTGTGTTTTTTTTTTTTTGTCTGTTTGTGTTTAGCTTCCGTTTTTCTATTCTTTGCAACTTGTAATTGGTTCTGTTTTGCAGAAGTGCATCGCTGTGCTCACATCTGCTGGCAATGCTCCTGTATTTGCTGTGGAAGTCTGGCCCTATCTAACGTCCCTTCCCATCTGCCTCTGCACCCCCTCGGACGCCTGCCCCAGAATGACTGAAGCAGTGGTGAGGAGGCTCACCCCCAGGATTCCAGCCGGGCCACCCCGGGCCACCGACCCAGAAGGTGCGGACCTCACCGCTCCACCACCGGCCGGCCCCTTTCATGTTCCATTGGGAACCTGCAGTTGAGTGCAATGGGGCTTGAATATGCTGCTTGAGCCCAACTCTGGCACTGTTAGATGAGGCCAGGTTGTTTGTCGGGGCCACTGTGACGTCAGAGGATTGGTCATAATTGTGTGTCTGCTGTCCCGGCAAGCTTCATGGACACAGGGCTTCAGAGCCCGCTTGGAGCAGTCTCATAACTCACCCTTCCCAGTGAGCCCAGGTTTGTCCTTCGCTGCCGTTTTTTGGCTTGTGAATTTCTCTGACTTTCAAACGTTCCAGCAGAGCCTGTCTAAAGACTGACATCTTTCATTGTGGATTATTCAGGTGTGATATCTGTTCGCCTTGCATTTTCTGGGGCCTTTGTTTCTTTTCCACAGTATGCTCGTCATGGTCTTTCTCAGCTATCTCACTTAGATATGCTTACCAGTCCGTTCTCCTTCAGTCCAAGTGATTAATTTTGTATTTCTTGAATCACCGTATGTTCTCTAGGCCGAGGTGTGAGTGCTTTCGTGACTCTTGGTTGCTGTCTTTGAATTTGCACCGGTCACTTGTAGGACTCTTTGCTAGCCTAGCCTAGGTCAAAGGAAGCACTGAGAACCCGTGGTCATCTGGGTTGGTTTGACATCCTGAGATCAGAAACTCCAAATTCGACGTGGTCCTGGCAACCCCCTTCATGGACATAATGTTTTTCCGAGACAAATTAGACAAATCTGATGAATTCCTCGCTCCAGGAAAGATATTTTTCTTTCTCTTTTGTGGATTTGGGAAGTTTCGAACTTGACCCCTGACACTTGAGCGTTGCCCTAGATTGCATCTAGATACGGCTTACTTTATTTCTATAGGCTGTGCCGTTTGTTTGACCTACATCCTCAGCCCTGGAATGCTTATTTTTCTGGAAACAGAATTGTAATGTTCTAATTTTCAGCCAGCTTCCTTCCATATGGCGTCAAAGCACATAATCAATAATCCTTCTACGGCAAGAGGTCGGGGGAGAGAATTTCATTGGAGCCAAAGTGAGCACTCCAGCCTGGGAGGGCAGCCTTCACAAAGGAACCAAGCCCTCTGGAAAAGGGTGATTTTCAGCACACTTGTAGAGCCCTTCCCAACAAAGAGACCTACCCCAAGCATGACAGGGCTCCATTCCTTCGAGGCTTCCAAGACATCTCTTGGAACGCATTAGCATGTATGGAGTGGGCCCCCGTGACGCCAGAGCTATGGAAAGTGAGACTGATCTTCCAAGAATGCTAGGGGCCTAGGAAAGGAGGCATCGACTCTTCTCTTCAATGTCCTCAAGAGATCCTTCTTGACTATGGATTATGCTTAAGGCAGAAGGACACTGTAGGTCTGATAAGGCCCAAGTGCGGCCTCGTGTTTCCAATCAAGTTTCAAGCTTGAATCAGCATGGCCTCCCCATAGACTTGAATAGATGACAATGTTCTCCTCTCAGTGCTTGTCCCTCGATTCTGGCTTCTTGCCAAGGATTCCTTTCTTATCCCTGGAATCAGAGTCCGTTTGATCTCTTCCAGTTTCTGTGCCCGCTTTCTGTTTGTCAAAGCTGTTTCTGGGTATGTCTCCCTTTAATAGCCCAGCCTAGGCCAATCCTCAGACTGTAACCATGCGGCCATCTTGGGGGACATGTTCACCGTGATGTCATAAAGAAGCTCAGAAGGCTAAGTTGTCCTGACAACCTCCAAGCACACAGAGTTTCAGAGCCATCTCAGACCAGTCTGACTCCTCCCCCTTTCCAGGTAGGATAGTTTTCCTTTTTCTGGATTTCTTGTCAGTTTCTATCTTTCTCCTCGAATTTGAAAAGGCCTGCTCCATTCTCTCTAGACACTGGTTTCTTTCCTGTAAGATTAGCCTGGCTATTATCTCTTACGTCTTGGGAAGAGGGCCAAGTGGGTGGACCTTCCCCAGAGAAAGTCCTGGACTCCCTCCCAAGTTGAAGTTGCCCAGGCAATCCTCTGATGCGCAATGATCGTGTCATCTCCTAGCACTCTGCCAATTCCACCTTGGCAGGTCCCATGTTTTCCTTCCTTCTTCCTTTGGGGAAGTGTACCAGATGCCTTCACAGATTGGAATATTCTCACGGTTCTTTTTCTGGTGCGTATTGAGAACGGACCCTCACAATTGCTACTTCTTTATGACCTCTGTCTGCACCGTACCATGAAATCTCTATTCCCTAACAGTGCTAATGTGATCTGCACCCGTGCTGTGAAAGAGTGAGGCCCGGGTCACACAAGCGGAACGTGGGCACTTGCCCGCTCCACCACAGGGCCGGCCCTGACTTGTACTTTTGGACCAACCTGTGGCCTGAACTTGGGAAGGTTGGGCCTGTTTGGATTATTCGTGAAGCTGATTAGTAGTAACATCATGGACGGTAACATTATGACTTCACCGTTGGTTCCTGGGCTTAGCACGGATCAGGTTCTCTTGGTAGTATTCCTCTTCATGTATTTGGAATGGTCTACCTTTCTGTAGCATCAGTAAGCCTTTTGAGGTGATTTTCCCTCCTTGGAAGTTCACCTTCTCTAATCTCTTTCAGCCCCCAAAGCTGTATGCCGTCATTCTGAACCCCTTTTTGAATTTTTGCTTTTAGGTGAATTTATTGCCGTAACCCTGCATTAGAACATCGTATGTCTTTCAGATTTACATCCTCATCGATTTAGACTTCCGTGTAGGTTCCATCCTCTTCACCAGCGTAAGCCGAATCACAGGCCCTCACCACACACTTGTGCCTCATCATCTCTTTCACCCTCCCCCACCGCCCCGCTTTGCCTCTGGGCACCCCCGATCAAATGTCCAGTGCCGCCTGTTGGTTAGTGCTTGTTTTTTCTTCTCCTTGTAAGTGAGATCCTACTGTATTTGACTTTGTCCCTGGGGCTTGTTTCACTTCCCCTAAATCCCTCCCAGCCGTTCTGGTGCTCACAAATGGCTGGATTGCATCCTTTGTTCCCGCTGAGTGGTCTGCCATTGTGTGGCTATAGCCCATGTTCCTTCTCCATTCGTCCCTTGCTGGGCACCAGGGTGGCTTCCAAATCTTGGAGAGCGGGAGTAAGGCTGTGGTGAACTGAGTGGTGCACATGTCTTTAGGCGGTAGTGTTTCCGAGTTCTTTGGCTAAACACGCCCCAGAGAAATAGCTAGATCATATGGGACATGGATTCTTAAATTTTGGAGGCAGTTCCACACCGCTTGGCCTAGTGGCTGCACCGGTTTCCACTGCCAGCAGCAGTGCAGGAGGCGTCCCTTCTCTCCACCTCCTCTCTGACACTTGTTGTTTCCTGTCTGCCTCCTTATAGCCATTCTGACCACAGTGAGCTGCTATGTCATTGCGGTTTGGATTTGCCTTGGCCTCAGACTTAATGAGGGTGAACAAGTTTCCATGCACCTGTTGGCCCTCTTTAGATCTTCTTGGGAGAAATCTCTGTGTCCATCTTTGGCCCATGTTTTCATTGGCTTGTTCTTTTTCTTGTGGAGACGTCTGAGTTGACTGTTTCTTTGGGCTTTTCACCCCTTGTCCGATGTGTGCTTTGCAAACATCCACTCCCAGTTGTTGTGCTGTCATTGCATTGAGTCGATGGTTTCCTTGACTGGGCAGAAGCGTCTGCATTTGAGGTGGTCCCGTTTGTTTCTTGTCTCCTTTGCTGCCCTTGCCCAGTCAGACATACTTCTTCCAAATAGGCGGCTCAGACAGATGGCAAAGAGCACTCTGCCTAGGTCTTCTCCTACAAGTTTCACGGTTTCAAGTCTGCCATTCAGGGCTTTAATCCATTCCAGGAGGTGCGTGTGCCAGGTGGAACATCATGGTCTACTCTTGTTGTGTTCCATGTGGCTGTGCAGGCTTCCCAGCACCGTTTATTGGAGAGACTCTCCTTTGTCCACTGTCTCCTCTTGGCTCCCTGGTCGCAAATGGGCTGTCCATGTATGTTTGAGTTGGGCTCTGGGCTCTCGATTCTGTTGCATGGGTCTGTGTTCCTGGTTTTGGGCCCGGACTGTGCCGTTTCGGTACCTAGCGCTTCGTCCTCTATGTTGAAATCAGAAAGTGTGATACGTCCTGCTTTGTTCGTTTTCCTGAGGATTCCTTGGCCTATGCAGGGTCTCTTGTTGCTGGCTAGAAACTTTAGGATTCTCTCTTCTATCTCTCTGGCAAATGTGGCTGCAACTTTGACTGGGATTGCATGGAATCCAGAGATTCCTTTCTCCGCTATGGACGTTTCAAGTGTGTTAATTCTTCCATTCCTAGGTCCCGGAATAGCCTTCTTTTTCCTTGTGTCGTCTTGAATTTCTTTCCACAAACGTCTGTTAGTTTTCGATTGACATAGCTTTCACCGGTTTTGCTAAGGTTCTTCATAGAGATCTTCTTCTTCGTACTGGCAAGCTGTGTTTTTTTTTTTTTGTCTGTTTGTGTTTAGCTTCCGTTTTTCTATTCTTTGCAACTTGTAATTGGTTCTGTTTTGCAGAAGTGCATCGCTGTGCTCACATCTGCTGGCAATGCTCCTGTATTTGCTGTGGAAGTCTGGCCCTATCTAACGTCCCTTCCCATCTGCCTCTGCACCCCCTCGGACGCCTGCCCCAGAATGACTGAAGCAGTGGTGAGGAGGCTCACCCCCAGGATTCCAGCCGGGCCACCCCGGGCCACCGACCCAGAAGGTGCGGACCTCACCGCTCCACCACCGGCCGGCCCCTTTCATGTTCCATTGGGAACCTGCAGTTGAGTGCAATGGGGCTTGAATATGCTGCTTGAGCCCAACTCTGGCACTGTTAGATGAGGCCAGGTTGTTTGTCGGGGCCACTGTGACGTCAGAGGATTGGTCATAATTGTGTGTCTGCTGTCCCGGCAAGCTTCATGGACACAGGGCTTCAGAGCCCGCTTGGAGCAGTCTCATAACTCACCCTTCCCAGTGAGCCCAGGTTTGTCCTTCGCTGCCGTTTTTTGGCTTGTGAATTTCTCTGACTTTCAAACGTTCCAGCAGAGCCTGTCTAAAGACTGACATCTTTCATTGTGGATTATTCAGGTGTGATATCTGTTCGCCTTGCATTTTCTGGGACCTTTGTTTCTTTTCCACAGTATGCTCGTCATGGTCTTTCTCAGCTATCTCACTTAGATATGCTTACCAGTCCGTTCTCCTTCAGTCCAAGTGATTAATTTTGTATTTCTTGAATCACCGTATGTTCTCTAGGCCGAGGTGTGAGTGCTTTCGTGACTCTTGGTTGCTGTCTTTGAATTTGCACCGGTCACTTGTAGGACTCTTTGCTAGCCTAGCCTAGGTCAAAGGAAGCACTGAGAACCCGTGGTCATCTGGGTTGGTTTGACATCCTGAGATCAGAAACTCCAAATTCGACGTGGTCCTGGCAACCCCCTTCATGGACATAATGTTTTTCCGAGACAAATTAGACAAATCTGATGAATTCCTCTCTCCAGGAAAGATATTTTTCTTTCTCTTTTGTGGATTTGGGAAGTTTCGAACTTGACCCCTGACACTTGAGCGTTGCCCTAGATTGCATCTAGATACGGCTTACTTTATTTCTATAGGCTGTGCCGTTTGTTTGACCTACATCCTCAGCCCTGGAATGCTTATTTTTCTGGAAACAGAATTGTAATGTTCTAATTTTCAGCCAGCTTCCTTCCATATGGCGTCAAAGCACATAATCAATAATCCTTCTACGGCAAGAGGTCGGGGGAGAGAATTTCATTGGAGCCAAAGTGAGCACTCCAGCCTGGGAGGGCAGCCTTCACAAAGGAACCAAGCCCTCTGGAAAAGGGTGATTTTCAGCACACTTGTAGAGCCCTTCCCAACAAAGAGACCTACCCCAAGCATGACAGGGCTCCATTCCTTCGAGGCTTCCAAGACATCTCTTGGAACGCATTAGCATGTATGGAGTGGGCCCCCGTGACGCCAGAGCTATGGAAAGTGAGACTGATCTTCCAAGAATGCTAGGGGCCTAGGAAAGGAGGCATCGACTCTTCTCTTCAATGTCCTCAAGAGATCCTTCTTGACTATGGATTATGCTTAAGGCAGAAGGACACTGTAGGTCTGATAAGGCCCAAGTGCGGCCTCGTGTTTCCAATCAAGTTTCAAGCTTGAATCAGCATGGCCTCCCCATAGACTTGAATAGATGACAATGTTCTCCTCTCAGTGCTTGTCCCTCGATTCTGGCTTCTTGCCAAGGATTCCTTTCTTATCCCTGGAATCAGAGTCCGTTTGATCTCTTCCAGTTTCTGTGCCCGCTTTCTGTTTGTCAAAGCTGTTTCTGGGTATGTCTCCCTTTAATAGCCCAGCCTAGGCCAATCCTCAGACTGTAACCATGCGGCCATCTTGGGGGACATGTTCACCGTGATGTCATAAAGAAGCTCAGAAGGCTAAGTTGTCCTGACAACCTCCAAGCACACAGAGTTTCAGAGCCATCTCAGACCAGTCTGACTCCTCCCCCTTTCCAGGTAGGATAGTTTTCCTTTTTCTGGATTTCTTGTCGGTTTCTATCTTTCTCCTCGAATTTGAAAAGGCCTGCTCCATTCTCTCTAGACACTGGTTTCTTTCCTGTAAGATTAGCCTGGCTATTATCTCTTACGTCTTGGGAAGAGGGCCAAGTGGGTGGACCTTCCCCAGAGAAAGTCCTGGACTCCCTCCCAAGTTGAAGTTGCCCAGGCAATCCTCTGATGCGCAATGATCGTGTCATCTCCTAGCACTCTGCCAATTCCACCTTGGCAGGTCCCATGTTTTCCTTCCTTCTTCCTTTGGGGAAGTGTACCAGATGCCTTCACAGATTGGAATATTCTCACGGTTCTTTTTCTGGTGCGTATTGAGAACGGACCCTCACAATTGCTACTTCTTTATGACCTCTGTCTGCACCGTACCATGAAATCTCTATTCCCTAACAGTGCTAATGTGATCTGCACCCGTGCTGTGAAAGAGTGAGGCCCGGGTCACACAAGCGGAACGTGGGCACTTGCCCGCTCCACCACAGGGCCGGCCCTGACTTGTACTTTTGGACCAACCTGTGGCCTGAACTTGGGAAGGTTGGGCCTGTTTGGATTATTCGTGAAGCTGATTAGTAGTAACATCATGGACGGTAACATTATGACTTCACCGTTGGTTCCTGGGCTTAGCACGGATCAGGTTCTCTTGGTAGTATTCCTCTTCATGTATTTGGAATGGTCTACCTTTCTGTAGCATCAGTAAGCCTTTTGAGGTGATTTTCCCTCCTTGGAAGTTCACCTTCTCTAATCTCTTTCAGCCCCCAAAGCTGTATGCCGTCATTCTGAACCCCTTTTTGAATTTTTGCTTTTAGGTGAATTTATTGCCGTAACCCTGCATTAGAACATCGTATGTCTTTCAGATTTACATCCTCATCGATTTAGACTTCCGTGTAGGTTCCATCCTCTTCACCAGCGTAAGCCGAATCACAGGCCCTCACCACACACTTGTGCCTCATCATCTCTTTCACCCTCCCCCACCGCCCCGCTTTGCCTCTGGGCACCCCCGATCAAATGTCCAGTGCCGCCTGTTGGTTAGTGCTTGTTTTTTCTTCTCCTTGTAAGTGAGATCCTACTGTATTTGACTTTGTCCCTGGGGCTTGTTTCACTTCCCCTAAATCCCTCCCAGCCGTTCTGGTGCTCACAAATGGCTGGATTGCATCCTTTGTTCCCGCTGAGTGGTCTGCCATTGTGTGGCTATAGCCCATGTTCCTTCTCCATTCGTCCCTTGCTGGGCACCAGGGTGGCTTCCAAATCTTGGAGAGCGGGAGTAAGGCTGTGGTGAACTGAGTGGTGCACATGTCTTTAGGCGGTAGTGTTTCCGAGTTCTTTGGCTAAACACGCCCCAGAGAAATAGCTAGATCATATGGGACATGGATTCTTAAATTTTGGAGGCAGTTCCACACCGCTTGGCCTAGTGGCTGCACCGGTTTCCACTGCCAGCAGCAGTGCAGGAGGCGTCCCTTCTCTCCACCTCCTCTCTGACACTTGTTGTTTCCTGTCTGCCTCCTTATAGCCATTCTGACCACAGTGAGCTGCTATGTCATTGCGGTTTGGATTTGCCTTGGCCTCAGACTTAATGAGGGTGAACAAGTTTCCATGCACCTGTTGGCCCTCTTTAGATCTTCTTGGGAGAAATCTCTGTGTCCATCTTTGGCCCATGTTTTCATTGGCTTGTTCTTTTTCTTGTGGAGACGTCTGAGTTGACTGTTTCTTTGGGCTTTTCACCCCTTGTCCGATGTGTGCTTTGCAAACATCCACTCCCAGTTGTTGTGCTGTCTTTGCATTGAGTCGATGGTTTCCTTGACTGGGCAGAAGCGTCTGCATTTGAGGTGGTCCCGTTTGTTTCTTGTCTCCTTTGCTGCCCTTGCCCAGTCAGACATACTTCTTCCAAATAGGCGGCTCAGACAGATGGCAAAGAGCACTCTGCCTAGGTCTTCTCCTACAAGTTTCACGGTTTCAAGTCTGCTATTCAGGGCTTTAATCCATTCCAGGAGGTGCGTGTGCCAGGTGGAACATCATGGTCTACTCTTGTTGTGTTCCATGTGGCTGTGCAGGCTTCCCAGCACCGTTTATTGGAGAGACTCTCCTTTGTCCACTGTCTCCTCTTGGCTCCCTGGTCGCAAATGGGCTGTCCATGTATGCTTGAGTTGGGCTCTGGGCTCTCGATTCTGTTGCATGGGTCTGTGTTCCTGGTTTTGGGCCCGGACTGTGCCGTTTCGGTACCTAGCGCTTCGTCCTCTATGTTGAAATCAGAAAGTGTGATACGTCCTGCTTTGTTCGTTTTCCTGAGGATTCCTTGGCCTATGCAGGGTCTCTTGTTGCTGGCTAGAAACTTTAGGATTCTCTCTTCTATCTCTCTGGCAAATGTGGCTGCAACTTTGACTGGGATTGCATGGAATCCAGAGATTCCTTTCTCCGCTATGGACGTTTCAAGTGTGTTAATTCTTCCATTCCTAGGTCCCGGAATAGCCTTCTTTTTCCTTGTGTCGTCTTGAATTTCTTTCCACAAACGTCTGTTAGTTTTCGATTGACATAGCTTTCACCGGTTTTGCTAAGGTTCTTCATAGAGATCTTCTTCTTCGTACTGGCAAGCTGTGTTTTTTTTTTTTTGTCTGTTTGTGTTTAGCTTCCGTTTTTCTATTCTTTGCAACTTGTAATTGGTTCTGTTTTGCAGAAGTGCATCGCTGTGCTCACATCTGCTGGCAATGCTCCTGTATTTGCTGTGGAAGTCTGGCCCTATCTAACGTCCCTTCCCATCTGCCTCTGCACCCCCTCGGACGCCTGCCCCAGAATGACTGAAGCAGTGGTGAGGAGGCTCACCCCCAGGATTCCAGCCGGGCCCCCCCGGGCCACCGACCCAGAAGGTGCGGACCTCACCGCTCCACCACCGGCCGGCCCCTTTCATGTTCCATTGGGAACCTGCAGTTGAGTGCAATGGGGCTTGAATATGCTGCTTGAGCCCAACTCTGGCACTGTTAGATGAGGCCAGGTTGTTTGTCGGGGCCACTGTGACGTCAGAGGATTGGTCATAATTGTGTGTCTGCTGTCCCGGCAAGCTTCATGGACACAGGGCTTCAGAGCCCGCTTGGAGCAGTCTCATAACTCACCCTTCCCAGTGAGCCCAGGTTTGTCCTTCGCTGCCGTTTTTTGGCTTGTGAATTTCTCTGACTTTCAAACGTTCCAGCAGAGCCTGTCTAAAGACTGACATCTTTCATTGTGGATTATTCAGGTGTGATATCTGTTCGCCTTGCATTTTCTGGGACCTTTGTTTCTTTTCCACAGTATGCTCGTCATGGTCTTTCTCAGCTATCTCACTTAGATATGCTTACCAGTCCGTTCTCCTTCAGTCCAAGTGATTAATTTTGTATTTCTTGAATCACCGTATGTTCTCTAGGCCGAGGTGTGAGTGCTTTCGTGACTCTTGGTTGCTGTCTTTGAATTTGCACCGGTCACTTGTAGGACTCTTTGCTAGCCTAGCCTAGGTCAAAGGAAGCACTGAGAACCCGTGGTCATCTGGGTTGGTTTGACATCCTGAGATCAGAAACTCCAAATTCGACGTGGTCCTGGCAACCCCCTTCATGGACATAATGTTTTTCCGAGACAAATTAGACAAATCTGATGAATTCCTCTCTCCAGGAAAGATATTTTTCTTTCTCTTTTGTGGATTTGGGAAGTTTCGAACTTGACCCCTGACACTTGAGCGTTGCCCTAGATTGCATCTAGATACGGCTTACTTTATTTCTATAGGCTGTGCCGTTTGTTTGACCTACATCCTCAGCCCTGGAATGCTTATTTTTCTGGAAACAGAATTGTAATGTTCTAATTTTCAGCCAGCTTCCTTCCATATGGCGTCAAAGCACATAATCAATAATCCTTCTACGGCAAGAGGTCGGGGGAGAGAATTTCATTGGAGCCAAAGTGAGCACTCCAGCCTGGGAGGGCAGCCTTCACAAAGGAACCAAGCCCTCTGGAAAAGGGTGATTTTCAGCACACTTGTAGAGCCCTTCCCAACAAAGAGACCTACCCCAAGCATGACAGGGCTCCATTCCTTCGAGGCTTCCAAGACATCTCTTGGAACGCATTAGCATGTATGGAGTGGGCCCCCGTGACGCCAGAGCTATGGAAAGTGAGACTGATCTTCCAAGAATGCTAGGGGCCTAGGAAAGGAGGCATCGACTCTTCTCTTCAATGTCCTCAAGAGATCCTTCTTGACTATGGATTATGCTTAAGGCAGAAGGACACTGTAGGTCTGATAAGGCCCAAGTGCGGCCTCGTGTTTCCAATCAAGTTTCAAGCTTGAATCAGCATGGCCTCCCCATAGACTTGAATAGATGACAATGTTCTCCTCTCAGTGCTTGTCCCTCGATTCTGGCTTCTTGCCAAGGATTCCTTTCTTATCCCTGGAATCAGAGTCCGTTTGATCTCTTCCAGTTTCTGTGCCCGCTTTCTGTTTGTCAAAGCTGTTTCTGGGTATGTCTCCCTTTAATAGCCCAGCCTAGGCCAATCCTCAGACTGTAACCATGCGGCCATCTTGGGGGACATGTTCACCGTGATGTCATAAAGAAGCTCAGAAGGCTAAGTTGTCCTGACAACCTCCAAGCACACAGAGTTTCAGAGCCATCTCAGACCAGTCTGACTCCTCCCCCTTTCCAGGTAGGATAGTTTTCCTTTTTCTGGATTTCTTGTCGGTTTCTATCTTTCTCCTCGAATTTGAAAAGGCCTGCTCCATTCTCTCTAGACACTGGTTTCTTTCCTGTAAGATTAGCCTGGCTATTATCTCTTACGTCTTGGGAAGAGGGCCAAGTGGGTGGACCTTCCCCAGAGAAAGTCCTGGACTCCCTCCCAAGTTGAAGTTGCCCAGGCAATCCTCTGATGCGCAATGATCGTGTCATCTCCTAGCACTCTGCCAATTCCACCTTGGCAGGTCCCATGTTTTCCTTCCTTCTTCCTTTGGGGAAGTGTACCAGATGCCTTCACAGATTGGAATATTCTCACGGTTCTTTTTCTGGTGCGTATTGAGAACGGACCCTCACAATTGCTACTTCTTTATGACCTCTGTCTGCACCGTACCATGAAATCTCTATTCCCTAACAGTGCTAATGTGATCTGCACCCGTGCTGTGAAAGAGTGAGGCCCGGGTCACACAAGCGGAACGTGGGCACTTGCCCGCTCCACCACAGGGCCGGCCCTGACTTGTACTTTTGGACCAACCTGTGGCCTGAACTTGGGAAGGTTGGGCCTGTTTGGATTATTCGTGAAGCTGATTAGTAGTAACATCATGGACGGTAACATTATGACTTCACCGTTGGTTCCTGGGCTTAGCACGGATCAGGTTCTCTTGGTAGTATTCCTCTTCATGTATTTGGAATGGTCTACCTTTCTGTAGCATCAGTAAGCCTTTTGAGGTGATTTTCCCTCCTTGGAAGTTCACCTTCTCTAATCTCTTTCAGCCCCCAAAGCTGTATGCCGTCATTCTGAACCCCTTTTTGAATTTTTGCTTTTAGGTGAATTTATTGCCGTAACCCTGCATTAGAACATCGTATGTCTTTCAGATTTACATCCTCATCGATTTAGACTTCCGTGTAGGTTCCATCCTCTTCACCAGCGTAAGCCGAATCACAGGCCCTCACCACACACTTGTGCCTCATCATCTCTTTCACCCTCCCCCACCGCCCCGCTTTGCCTCTGGGCACCCCCGATCAAATGTCCAGTGCCGCCTGTTGGTTAGTGCTTGTTTTTTCTTCTCCTTGTAAGTGAGATCCTACTGTATTTGACTTTGTCCCTGGGGCTTGTTTCACTTCCCCTAAATCCCTCCCAGCCGTTCTGGTGCTCACAAATGGCTGGATTGCATCCTTTGTTCCCGCTGAGTGGTCTGCCATTGTGTGGCTATAGCCCATGTTCCTTCTCCATTCGTCCCTTGCTGGGCACCAGGGTGGCTTCCAAATCTTGGAGAGCGGGAGTAAGGCTGTGGTGAACTGAGTGGTGCACATGTCTTTAGGCGGTAGTGTTTCCGAGTTCTTTGGCTAAACACGCCCCAGAGAAATAGCTAGATCATATGGGACATGGATTCTTAAATTTTGGAGGCAGTTCCACACCGCTTGGCCTAGTGGCTGCACCGGTTTCCACTGCCAGCAGCAGTGCAGGAGGCGTCCCTTCTCTCCACCTCCTCTCTGACACTTGTTGTTTCCTGTCTGCCTCCTTATAGCCATTCTGACCACAGTGAGCTGCTATGTCATTGCGGTTTGGATTTGCCTTGGCCTCAGACTTAATGAGGGTGAACAAGTTTCCATGCACCTGTTGGCCCTCTTTAGATCTTCTTGGGAGAAATCTCTGTGTCCATCTTTGGCCCATGTTTTCATTGGCTTGTTCTTTTTCTTGTGGAGACGTCTGAGTTGACTGTTTCTTTGGGCTTTTCACCCCTTGTCCGATGTGTGCTTTGCAAACATCCACTCCCAGTTGTTGTGCTGTCTTTGCATTGAGTCGATGGTTTCCTTGACTGGGCAGAAGCGTCTGCATTTGAGGTGGTCCCGTTTGTTTCTTGTCTCCTTTGCTGCCCTTGCCCAGTCAGACATACTTCTTCCAAATAGGCGGCTCAGACAGATGGCAAAGAGCACTCTGCCTAGGTCTTCTCCTACAAGTTTCACGGTTTCAAGTCTGCCATTCAGGGCTTTAATCCATTCCAGGAGGTGCGTGTGCCAGGTGGAACATCATGGTCTACTCTTGTTGTGTTCCATGTGGCTGTGCAGGCTTCCCAGCACCGTTTATTGGAGAGACTCTCCTTTGTCCACTGTCTCCTCTTGGCTCCCTGGTCGCAAATGGGCTGTCCATGTATGCTTGAGTTGGGCTCTGGGCTCTCGATTCTGTTGCATGGGTCTGTGTTCCTGGTTTTGGGCCCGGACTGTGCCGTTTCGGTACCTAGCGCTTCGTCCTCTATGTTGAAATCAGAAAGTGTGATACGTCCTGCTTTGTTCGTTTTCCTGAGGATTCCTTGGCCTATGCAGGGTCTCTTGTTGCTGGCTAGAAACTTTAGGATTCTCTCTTCTATCTCTCTGGCAAATGTGGCTGCAACTTTGACTGGGATTGCATGGAATCCAGAGATTCCTTTCTCCGCTATGGACGTTTCAAGTGTGTTAATTCTTCCATTCCTAGGTCCCGGAATAGCCTTCTTTTTCCTTGTGTCGTCTTGAATTTCTTTCCACAAACGTCTGTTAGTTTTCGATTGACATAGCTTTCACCGGTTTTGCTAAGGTTCTTCATAGAGATCTTCTTCTTCGTACTGGCAAGCTGTGTTTTTTTTTTTTTGTCTGTTTGTGTTTAGCTTCCGTTTTTCTATTCTTTGCAACTTGTAATTGGTTCTGTTTTGCAGAAGTGCATCGCTGTGCTCACATCTGCTGGCAATGCTCCTGTATTTGCTGTGGAAGTCTGGCCCTATCTAACGTCCCTTCCCATCTGCCTCTGCACCCCCTCGGACGCCTGCCCCAGAATGACTGAAGCAGTGGTGAGGAGGCTCACCCCCAGGATTCCAGCCGGGCCACCCCGGGCCACCGACCCAGAAGGTGCGGACCTCACCGCTCCACCACCGGCCGGCCCCTTTCATGTTCCATTGGGAACCTGCAGTTGAGTGCAATGGGGCTTGAATATGCTGCTTGAGCCCAACTCTGGCACTGTTAGATGAGGCCAGGTTGTTTGTTGGGGCCACTGTGACGTCAGAGGATTGGTCATAATTGTGTGTCTGCTGTCCCGGCAAGCTTCATGGACACAGGGCTTCAGAGCCCGCTTGGAGCAGTCTCATAACTCACCCTTCCCAGTGAGCCCAGGTTTGTCCTTCGCTGCCGTTTTTTGGCTTGTGAATTTCTCTGACTTTCAAACGTTCCAGCAGAGCCTGTCTAAAGACTGACATCTTTCATTGTGGATTATTCAGGTGTGATATCTGTTCGCCTTGCATTTTCTGGGACCTTTGTTTCTTTTCCACAGTATGCTCGTCATGGTCTTTCTCAGCTATCTCACTTAGATATGCTTACCAGTCCGTTCTCCTTCAGTCCAAGTGATTAATTTTGTATTTCTTGAATCACCGTATGTTCTCTAGGCCGAGGTGTGAGTGCTTTCGTGACTCTTGGTTGCTGTCTTTGAATTTGCACCGGTCACTTGTAGGACTCTTTGCTAGCCTAGCCTAGGTCAAAGGAAGCACTGAGAACCCGTGGTCATCTGGGTTGGTTTGACATCCTGAGATCAGAAACTCCAAATTCGACGTGGTCCTGGCAACCCCCTTCATGGACATAATGTTTTTCCGAGACAAATTAGACAAATCTGATGAATTCCTCTCTCCAGGAAAGATATTTTTCTTTCTCTTTTGTGGATTTGGGAAGTTTCGAACTTGACCCCTGACACTTGAGCGTTGCCCTAGATTGCATCTAGATACGGCTTACTTTATTTCTATAGGCTGTGCCGTTTGTTTGACCTACATCCTCAGCCCTGGAATGCTTATTTTTCTGGAAACAGAATTGTAATGTTCTAATTTTCAGCCAGCTTCCTTCCATATGGCGTCAAAGCACATAATCAATAATCCTTCTACGGCAAGAGGTCGGGGGAGAGAATTTCATTGGAGCCAAAGTGAGCACTCCAGCCTGGGAGGGCAGCCTTCACAAAGGAACCAAGCCCTCTGGAAAAGGGTGATTTTCAGCACACTTGTAGAGCCCTTCCCAACAAAGAGACCTACCCCAAGCATGACAGGGCTCCATTCCTTCGAGGCTTCCAAGACATCTCTTGGAACGCATTAGCATGTATGGAGTGGGCCCCCGTGACGCCAGAGCTATGGAAAGTGAGACTGATCTTCCAAGAATGCTAGGGGCCTAGGAAAGGAGGCATCGACTCTTCTCTTCAATGTCCTCAAGAGATCCTTCTTGACTATGGATTATGCTTAAGGCAGAAGGACACTGTAGGTCTGATAAGGCCCAAGTGCGGCCTCGTGTTTCCAATCAAGTTTCAAGCTTGAATCAGCATGGCCTCCCCATAGACTTGAATAGATGACAATGTTCTCCTCTCAGTGCTTGTCCCTCGATTCTGGCTTCTTGCCAAGGATTCCTTTCTTATCCCTGGAATCAGAGTCCGTTTGATCTCTTCCAGTTTCTGTGCCCGCTTTCTGTTTGTCAAAGCTGTTTCTGGGTATGTCTCCCTTTAATAGCCCAGCCTAGGCCAATCCTCAGACTGTAACCATGCGGCCATCTTGGGGGACATGTTCACCGTGATGTCATAAAGAAGCTCAGAAGGCTAAGTTGTCCTGACAACCTCCAAGCACACAGAGTTTCAGAGCCATCTCAGACCAGTCTGACTCCTCCCCCTTTCCAGGTAGGATAGTTTTCCTTTTTCTGGATTTCTTGTCGGTTTCTATCTTTCTCCTCGAATTTGAAAAGGCCTGCTCCATTCTCTCTAGACACTGGTTTCTTTCCTGTAAGATTAGCCTGGCTATTATCTCTTACGTCTTGGGAAGAGGGCCAAGTGGGTGGACCTTCCCCAGAGAAAGTCCTGGACTCCCTCCCAAGTTGAAGTTGCCCAGGCAATCCTCTGATGCGCAATGATCGTGTCATCTCCTAGCACTCTGCCAATTCCACCTTGGCAGGTCCCATGTTTTCCTTCCTTCTTCCTTTGGGGAAGTGTACCAGATGCCTTCACAGATTGGAATATTCTCACGGTTCTTTTTCTGGTGCGTATTGAGAACGGACCCTCACAATTGCTACTTCTTTATGACCTCTGTCTGCACCGTACCATGAAATCTCTATTCCCTAACAGTGCTAATGTGATCTGCACCCGTGCTGTGAAAGAGTGAGGCCCGGGTCACACAAGCGGAACGTGGGCACTTGCCCGCTCCACCACAGGGCCGGCCCTGACTTGTACTTTTGGACCAACCTGTGGCCTGAACTTGGGAAGGTTGGGCCTGTTTGGATTATTCGTGAAGCTGATTAGTAGTAACATCATGGACGGTAACATTATGACTTCACCGTTGGTTCCTGGGCTTAGCACGGATCAGGTTCTCTTGGTAGTATTCCTCTTCATGTATTTGGAATGGTCTACCTTTCTGTAGCATCAGTAAGCCTTTTGAGGTGATTTTCCCTCCTTGGAAGTTCACCTTCTCTAATCTCTTTCAGCCCCCAAAGCTGTATGCCGTCATTCTGAACCCCTTTTTGAATTTTTGCTTTTAGGTGAATTTATTGCCGTAACCCTGCATTAGAACATCGTATGTCTTTCAGATTTACATCCTCATCGATTTAGACTTCCGTGTAGGTTCCATCCTCTTCACCAGCGTAAGCCGAATCACAGGCCCTCACCACACACTTGTGCCTCATCATCTCTTTCACCCTCCCCCACCGCCCCGCTTTGCCTCTGGGCACCCCCGATCAAATGTCCAGTGCCGCCTGTTGGTTAGTGCTTGTTTTTTCTTCTCCTTGTAAGTGAGATCCTACTGTATTTGACTTTGTCCCTGGGGCTTGTTTCACTTCCCCTAAATCCCTCCCAGCCGTTCTGGTGCTCACAAATGGCTGGATTGCATCCTTTGTTCCCGCTGAGTGGTCTGCCATTGTGTGGCTATAGCCCATGTTCCTTCTCCATTCGTCCCTTGCTGGGCACCAGGGTGGCTTCCAAATCTTGGAGAGCGGGAGTAAGGCTGTGGTGAACTGAGTGGTGCACATGTCTTTAGGCGGTAGTGTTTCCGAGTTCTTTGGCTAAACACGCCCCAGAGAAATAGCTAGATCATATGGGACATGGATTCTTAAATTTTGGAGGCAGTTCCACACCGCTTGGCCTAGTGGCTGCACCGGTTTCCACTGCCAGCAGCAGTGCAGGAGGCGTCCCTTCTCTCCACCTCCTCTCTGACACTTGTTGTTTCCTGTCTGCCTCCTTATAGCCATTCTGACCACAGTGAGCTGCTATGTCATTGCGGTTTGGATTTGCCTTGGCCTCAGACTTAATGAGGGTGAACAAGTTTCCATGCACCTGTTGGCCCTCTTTAGATCTTCTTGGGAGAAATCTCTGTGTCCATCTTTGGCCCATGTTTTCATTGGCTTGTTCTTTTTCTTGTGGAGACGTCTGAGTTGACTGTTTCTTTGGGCTTTTCACCCCTTGTCCGATGTGTGCTTTGCAAACATCCACTCCCAGTTGTTGTGCTGTCTTTGCATTGAGTCGATGGTTTCCTTGACTGGGCAGAAGCGTCTGCATTTGAGGTGGTCCCGTTTGTTTCTTGTCTCCTTTGCTGCCCTTGCCCAGTCAGACATACTTCTTCCAAATAGGCGGCTCAGACAGATGGCAAAGAGCACTCTGCCTAGGTCTTCTCCTACAAGTTTCACGGTTTCAAGTCTGCTATTCAGGGCTTTAATCCATTCCAGGAGGTGCGTGTGCCAGGTGGAACATCATGGTCTACTCTTGTTGTGTTCCATGTGGCTGTGCAGGCTTCCCAGCACCGTTTATTGGAGAGACTCTCCTTTGTCCACTGTCTCCTCTTGGCTCCCTGGTCGCAAATGGGCTGTCCATGTATGCTTGAGTTGGGCTCTGGGCTCTCGATTCTGTTGCATGGGTCTGTGTTCCTGGTTTTGGGCCCGGACTGTGCCGTTTCGGTACCTAGCGCTTCGTCCTCTATGTTGAAATCAGAAAGTGTGATACGTCCTGCTTTGTTCGTTTTCCTGAGGATTCCTTGGCCTATGCAGGGTCTCTTGTTGCTGGCTAGAAACTTTAGGATTCTCTCTTCTATCTCTCTGGCAAATATGGCTGCAACTTTGACTGGGATTGCATGGAATCCAGAGATTCCTTTCTCCGCTATGGACGTTTCAAGTGTGTTAATTCTTCCATTCCTAGGTCCCGGAATAGCCTTCTTTTTCCTTGTGTCGTCTTGAATTTCTTTCCACAAACGTCTGTTAGTTTTCGATTGACATAGCTTTCACCGGTTTTGCTAAGGTTCTTCATAGAGATCTTCTTCTTCGTACTGGCAAGCTGTGTTTTTTTTTTTTGTCTGTTTGTGTTTAGCTTCCGTTTTTCTATTCTTTGCAACTTGTAATTGGTTCTGTTTTGCAGAAGTGCATCGCTGTGCTCACATCTGCTGGCAATGCTCCTGTATTTGCTGTGGAAGTCTGGCCCTATCTAACGTCCCTTCCCATCTGCCTCTGCACCCCCTCGGACGCCTGCCCCAGAATGACTGAAGCAGTGGTGAGGAGGCTCACCCCCAGGATTCCAGCCGGGCCACCCCGGGCCACCGACCCAGAAGGTGCGGACCTCACCGCTCCACCACCGGCCGGCCCCTTTCATGTTCCATTGGGAACCTGCAGTTGAGTGCAATGGGGCTTGAATATGCTGCTTGAGCCCAACTCTGGCACTGTTAGATGAGGCCAGGTTGTTTGTCGGGGCCACTGTGACGTCAGAGGATTGGTCATAATTGTGTGTCTGCTGTCCCGGCAAGCTTCATGGACACAGGGCTTCAGAGCCCGCTTGGAGCAGTCTCATAACTCACCCTTCCCAGTGAGCCCAGGTTTGTCCTTCGCTGCCGTTTTTTGGCTTGTGAATTTCTCTGACTTTCAAACGTTCCAGCAGAGCCTGTCTAAAGACTGACATCTTTCATTGTGGATTATTCAGGTGTGATATCTGTTCGCCTTGCATTTTCTGGGACCTTTGTTTCTTTTCCACAGTATGCTCGTCATGGTCTTTCTCAGCTATCTCACTTAGATATGCTTACCAGTCCGTTCTCCTTCAGTCCAAGTGATTAATTTTGTATTTCTTGAATCACCGTATGTTCTCTAGGCCGAGGTGTGAGTGCTTTCGTGACTCTTGGTTGCTGTCTTTGAATTTGCACCGGTCACTTGTAGGACTCTTTGCTAGCCTAGCCTAGGTCAAAGGAAGCACTGAGAACCCGTGGTCATCTGGGTTGGTTTGACATCCTGAGATCAGAAACTCCAAATTCGACGTGGTCCTGGCAACCCCCTTCATGGACATAATGTTTTTCCGAGACAAATTAGACAAATCTGATGAATTCCTCTCTCCAGGAAAGATATTTTTCTTTCTCTTTTGTGGATTTGGGAAGTTTCGAACTTGACCCCTGACACTTGAGCGTTGCCCTAGATTGCATCTAGATACGGCTTACTTTATTTCTATAGGCTGTGCCGTTTGTTTGACCTACATCCTCAGCCCTGGAATGCTTATTTTTCTGGAAACAGAATTGTAATGTTCTAATTTTCAGCCAGCTTCCTTCCATATGGCGTCAAAGCACATAATCAATAATCCTTCTACGGCAAGAGGTCGGGGGAGAGAATTTCATTGGAGCCAAAGTGAGCACTCCAGCCTGGGAGGGCAGCCTTCACAAAGGAACCAAGCCCTCTGGAAAAGGGTGATTTTCAGCACACTTGTAGAGCCCTTCCCAACAAAGAGACCTACCCCAAGCATGACAGGGCTCCATTCCTTCGAGGCTTCCAAGACA
Organism: Equus asinus; assembly: GCF_041296235.1. Lineage (NCBI taxonomy): Eukaryota > Metazoa > Chordata > Mammalia > Perissodactyla > Equidae > Equus > Equus asinus. The sequence continues at coordinate 79,745,578 of NC_091820.1, forward strand.
TCTCTTGGAACGCATTAGCATGTATGGAGTGGGCCCCCGTGACGCCAGAGCTATGGAAAGTGAGACTGATCTTCCAAGAATGCTAGGGGCCTAGGAAAGGAGGCATCGACTCTTCTCTTCAATGTCCTCAAGAGATCCTTCTTGACTATGGATTATGCTTAAGGCAGAAGGACACTGTAGGTCTGATAAGGCCCAAGTGCGGCCTCGTGTTTCCAATCAAGTTTCAAGCTTGAATCAGCATGGCCTCCCCATAGACTTGAATAGATGACAATGTTCTCCTCTCAGTGCTTGTCCCTCGATTCTGGCTTCTTGCCAAGGATTCCTTTCTTATCCCTGGAATCAGAGTCCGTTTGATCTCTTCCAGTTTCTGTGCCCGCTTTCTGTTTGTCAAAGCTGTTTCTGGGTATGTCTCCCTTTAATAGCCCAGCCTAGGCCAATCCTCAGACTGTAACCATGTGGCCATCTTGGGGGACATGTTCACCGTGATGTCATAAAGAAGCTCAGAAGGCTAAGTTGTCCTGACAACCTCCAAGCACACAGAGTTTCAGAGCCATCTCAGACCAGTCTGACTCCTCCCCCTTTCCAGGTAGGATAGTTTTCCTTTTTCTGGATTTCTTGTCAGTTTCTATCTTTCTCCTCGAATTTGAAAAGGCCTGCTCCATTCTCTCTAGACACTGGTTTCTTTCCTGTAAGATTAGCCTGGCTATTATCTCTTACGTCTTGGGAAGAGGGCCAAGTGGGTGGACCTTCCCCAGAGAAAGTCCTGGACTCCCTCCCAAGTTGAAGTTGCCCAGGCAATCCTCTGATGCGCAATGATCGTGTCATCTCCTAGCACTCTGCCAATTCCACCTTGGCAGGTCCCATGTTTTCCTTCCTTCTTCCTTTGGGGAAGTGTACCAGATGCCTTCACAGATTGGAATATTCTCACGGTTCTTTTTCTGGTGCGTATTGAGAACGGACCCTCACAATTGCTACTTCTTTATGACCTCTGTCTGCACCGTACCATGAAATCTCTATTCCCTAACAGTGCTAATGTGATCTGCACCCGTGCTGTGAAAGAGTGAGGCCCGGGTCACACAAGCGGAACGTGGGCACTTGCCCGCTCCACCACAGGGCCGGCCCTGACTTGTACTTTTGGACCAACCTGTGGCCTGAACTTGGGAAGGTTGGGCCTGTTTGGATTATTCGTGAAGCTGATTAGTAGTAACATCATGGACGGTAACATTATGACTTCACCGTTGGTTCCTGGGCTTAGCACGGATCAGGTTCTCTTGGTAGTATTCCTCTTCATGTATTTGGAATGGTCTACCTTTCTGTAGCATCAGTAAGCCTTTTGAGGTGATTTTCCCTCCTTGGAAGTTCACCTTCTCTAATCTCTTTCAGCCCCCAAAGCTGTATGCCGTCATTCTGAACCCCTTTTTGAATTTTTGCTTTTAGGTGAATTTATTGCCGTAACCCTGCATTAGAACATCGTATGTCTTTCAGATTTACATCCTCATCGATTTAGACTTCCGTGTAGGTTCCATCCTCTTCACCAGCGTAAGCCGAATCACAGGCCCTCACCACACACTTGTGCCTCATCATCTCTTTCACCCTCCCCCACCGCCCCGCTTTGCCTCTGGGCACCCCCGATCAAATGTCCAGTGCCGCCTGTTGGTTAGTGCTTGTTTTTTCTTCTCCTTGTAAGTGAGATCCTACTGTATTTGACTTTGTCCCTGGGGCTTGTTTCACTTCCCCTAAATCCCTCCCAGCCGTTCTGGTGCTCACAAATGGCTGGATTGCATCCTTTGTTCCCGCTGAGTGGTCTGCCATTGTGTGGCTATAGCCCATGTTCCTTCTCCATTCGTCCCTTGCTGGGCACCAGGGTGGCTTCCAAATCTTGGAGAGCGGGAGTAAGGCTGTGGTGAACTGAGTGGTGCACATGTCTTTAGGCGGTAGTGTTTCCGAGTTCTTTGGCTAAACACGCCCCAGAGAAATAGCTAGATCATATGGGACATGGATTCTTAAATTTTGGAGGCAGTTCCACACCGCTTGGCCTAGTGGCTGCACCGGTTTCCACTGCCAGCAGCAGTGCAGGAGGCGTCCCTTCTCTCCACCTCCTCTCTGACACTTGTTGTTTCCTGTCTGCCTCCTTATAGCCATTCTGACCACAGTGAGCTGCTATGTCATTGCGGTTTGGATTTGCCTTGGCCTCAGACTTAATGAGGGTGAACAAGTTTCCATGCACCTGTTGGCCCTCTTTAGATCTTCTTGGGAGAAATCTCTGTGTCCATCTTTGGCCCATGTTTTCATTGGCTTGTTCTTTTTCTTGTGGAGACGTCTGAGTTGACTGTTTCTTTGGGCTTTTCACCCCTTGTCCGATGTGTGCTTTGCAAACATCCACTCCCAGTTGTTGTGCTGTCTTTGCATTGAGTCGATGGTTTCCTTGACTGGGCAGAAGCGTCTGCATTTGAGGTGGTCCCGTTTGTTTCTTGTCTCCTTTGCTGCCCTTGCCCAGTCAGACATACTTCTTCCAAATAGGCGGCTCAGACAGATGGCAAAGAGCACTCTGCCTAGGTCTTCTCCTACAAGTTTCACGGTTTCAAGTCTGCCATTCAGGGCTTTAATCCATTCCAGGAGGTGCGTGTGCCAGGTGGAACATCATGGTCTACTCTTGTTGTGTTCCATGTGGCTGTGCAGGCTTCCCAGCACCGTTTATTGGAGAGACTCTCCTTTGTCCACTGTCTCCTCTTGGCTCCCTGGTCGCAAATGGGCTGTCCATGTATGCTTGAGTTGGGCTCTGGGCTCTCGATTCTGTTGCATGGGTCTGTGTTCCTGGTTTTGGGCCCGGACTGTGCCGTTTCGGTACCTAGCGCTTCGTCCTCTATGTTGAAATCAGAAAGTGTGATACGTCCTGCTTTGTTCGTTTTCCTGAGGATTCCTTGGCCTATGCAGGGTCTCTTGTTGCTGGCTAGAAACTTTAGGATTCTCTCTTCTATCTCTCTGGCAAATATGGCTGCAACTTTGACTGGGATTGCATGGAATCCAGAGATTCCTTTCTCCGCTATGGACGTTTCAAGTGTGTTAATTCTTCCATTCCTAGGTCCCGGAATAGCCTTCTTTTTCCTTGTGTCGTCTTGAATTTCTTTCCACAAACGTCTGTTAGTTTTCGATTGACATAGCTTTCACCGGTTTTGCTAAGGTTCTTCATAGAGATCTTCTTCTTCGTACTGGCAAGCTGTGTTTTTTTTTTTTTGTCTGTTTGTGTTTAGCTTCCGTTTTTCTATTCTTTGCAACTTGTAATTGGTTCTGTTTTGCAGAAGTGCATCGCTGTGCTCACATCTGCTGGCAATGCTCCTGTATTTGCTGTGGAAGTCTGGCCCTATCTAACGTCCCTTCCCATCTGCCTCTGCACCCCCTCGGACGCCTGCCCCAGAATGACTGAAGCAGTGGTGAGGAGGCTCACCCCCAGGATTCCAGCCGGGCCACCCCGGGCCACCGACCCAGAAGGTGCGGACCTCACCGCTCCACCACCGGCCGGCCCCTTTCATGTTCCATTGGGAACCTGCAGTTGAGTGCAATGGGGCTTGAATATGCTGCTTGAGCCCAACTCTGGCACTGTTAGATGAGGCCAGGTTGTTTGTCGGGGCCACTGTGACGTCAGAGGATTGGTCATAATTGTGTGTCTGCTGTCCCGGCAAGCTTCATGGACACAGGGCTTCAGAGCCCGCTTGGAGCAGTCTCATAACTCACCCTTCCCAGTGAGCCCAGGTTTGTCCTTCGCTGCCGTTTTTTGGCTTGTGAATTTCTCTGACTTTCAAACGTTCCAGCAGAGCCTGTCTAAAGACTGACATCTTTCATTGTGGATTATTCAGGTGTGATATCTGTTCGCCTTGCATTTTCTGGGGCCTTTGTTTCTTTTCCACAGTATGCTCGTCATGGTCTTTCTCAGCTATCTCACTTAGATATGCTTACCAGTCCGTTCTCCTTCAGTCCAAGTGATTAATTTTGTATTTCTTGAATCACCGTATGTTCTCTAGGCCGAGGTGTGAGTGCTTTCGTGACTCTTGGTTGCTGTCTTTGAATTTGCACCGGTCACTTGTAGGACTCTTTGCTAGCCTAGCCTAGGTCAAAGGAAGCACTGAGAACCCGTGGTCATCTGGGTTGGTTTGACATCCTGAGATCAGAAACTCCAAATTCGACGTGGTCCTGGCAACCCCCTTCATGGACATAATGTTTTTCCGAGACAAATTAGACAAATCTGATGAATTCCTCGCTCCAGGAAAGATATTTTTCTTTCTCTTTTGTGGATTTGGGAAGTTTCGAACTTGACCCCTGACACTTGAGCGTTGCCCTAGATTGCATCTAGATACGGCTTACTTTATTTCTATAGGCTGTGCCGTTTGTTTGACCTACATCCTCAGCCCTGGAATGCTTATTTTTCTGGAAACAGAATTGTAATGTTCTAATTTTCAGCCAGCTTCCTTCCATATGGCGTCAAAGCACATAATCAATAATCCTTCTACGGCAAGAGGTCGGGGGAGAGAATTTCATTGGAGCCAAAGTGAGCACTCCAGCCTGGGAGGGCAGCCTTCACAAAGGAACCAAGCCCTCTGGAAAAGGGTGATTTTCAGCACACTTGTAGAGCCCTTCCCAACAAAGAGACCTACCCCAAGCATGACAGGGCTCCATTCCTTCGAGGCTTCCAAGACATCTCTTGGAACGCATTAGCATGTATGGAGTGGGCCCCCGTGACGCCAGAGCTATGGAAAGTGAGACTGATCTTCCAAGAATGCTAGGGGCCTAGGAAAGGAGGCATCGACTCTTCTCTTCAATGTCCTCAAGAGATCCTTCTTGACTATGGATTATGCTTAAGGCAGAAGGACACTGTAGGTCTGATAAGGCCCAAGTGCGGCCTCGTGTTTCCAATCAAGTTTCAAGCTTGAATCAGCATGGCCTCCCCATAGACTTGAATAGATGACAATGTTCTCCTCTCAGTGCTTGTCCCTCGATTCTGGCTTCTTGCCAAGGATTCCTTTCTTATCCCTGGAATCAGAGTCCGTTTGATCTCTTCCAGTTTCTGTGCCCGCTTTCTGTTTGTCAAAGCTGTTTCTGGGTATGTCTCCCTTTAATAGCCCAGCCTAGGCCAATCCTCAGACTGTAACCATGCGGCCATCTTGGGGGACATGTTCACCGTGATGTCATAAAGAAGCTCAGAAGGCTAAGTTGTCCTGACAACCTCCAAGCACACAGAGTTTCAGAGCCATCTCAGACCAGTCTGACTCCTCCCCCTTTCCAGGTAGGATAGTTTTCCTTTTTCTGGATTTCTTGTCAGTTTCTATCTTTCTCCTCGAATTTGAAAAGGCCTGCTCCATTCTCTCTAGACACTGGTTTCTTTCCTGTAAGATTAGCCTGGCTATTATCTCTTACGTCTTGGGAAGAGGGCCAAGTGGGTGGACCTTCCCCAGAGAAAGTCCTGGACTCCCTCCCAAGTTGAAGTTGCCCAGGCAATCCTCTGATGCGCAATGATCGTGTCATCTCCTAGCACTCTGCCAATTCCACCTTGGCAGGTCCCATGTTTTCCTTCCTTCTTCCTTTGGGGAAGTGTACCAGATGCCTTCACAGATTGGAATATTCTCACGGTTCTTTTTCTGGTGCGTATTGAGAACGGACCCTCACAATTGCTACTTCTTTATGACCTCTGTCTGCACCGTACCATGAAATCTCTATTCCCTAACAGTGCTAATGTGATCTGCACCCGTGCTGTGAAAGAGTGAGGCCCGGGTCACACAAGCGGAACGTGGGCACTTGCCCGCTCCACCACAGGGCCGGCCCTGACTTGTACTTTTGGACCAACCTGTGGCCTGAACTTGGGAAGGTTGGGCCTGTTTGGATTATTCGTGAAGCTGATTAGTAGTAACATCATGGACGGTAACATTATGACTTCACCGTTGGTTCCTGGGCTTAGCACGGATCAGGTTCTCTTGGTAGTATTCCTCTTCATGTATTTGGAATGGTCTACCTTTCTGTAGCATCAGTAAGCCTTTTGAGGTGATTTTCCCTCCTTGGAAGTTCACCTTCTCTAATCTCTTTCAGCCCCCAAAGCTGTATGCCGTCATTCTGAACCCCTTTTTGAATTTTTGCTTTTAGGTGAATTTATTGCCGTAACCCTGCATTAGAACATCGTATGTCTTTCAGATTTACATCCTCATCGATTTAGACTTCCGTGTAGGTTCCATCCTCTTCACCAGCGTAAGCCGAATCACAGGCCCTCACCACACACTTGTGCCTCATCATCTCTTTCACCCTCCCCCACCGCCCCGCTTTGCCTCTGGGCACCCCCGATCAAATGTCCAGTGCCGCCTGTTGGTTAGTGCTTGTTTTTTCTTCTCCTTGTAAGTGAGATCCTACTGTATTTGACTTTGTCCCTGGGGCTTGTTTCACTTCCCCTAAATCCCTCCCAGCCGTTCTGGTGCTCACAAATGGCTGGATTGCATCCTTTGTTCCCGCTGAGTGGTCTGCCATTGTGTGGCTATAGCCCATGTTCCTTCTCCATTCGTCCCTTGCTGGGCACCAGGGTGGCTTCCAAATCTTGGAGAGCGGGAGTAAGGCTGTGGTGAACTGAGTGGTGCACATGTCTTTAGGCGGTAGTGTTTCCGAGTTCTTTGGCTAAACACGCCCCAGAGAAATAGCTAGATCATATGGGACATGGATTCTTAAATTTTGGAGGCAGTTCCACACCGCTTGGCCTAGTGGCTGCACCGGTTTCCACTGCCAGCAGCAGTGCAGGAGGCGTCCCTTCTCTCCACCTCCTCTCTGACACTTGTTGTTTCCTGTCTGCCTCCTTATAGCCATTCTGACCACAGTGAGCTGCTATGTCATTGCGGTTTGGATTTGCCTTGGCCTCAGACTTAATGAGGGTGAACAAGTTTCCATGCACCTGTTGGCCCTCTTTAGATCTTCTTGGGAGAAATCTCTGTGTCCATCTTTGGCCCATGTTTTCATTGGCTTGTTCTTTTTCTTGTGGAGACGTCTGAGTTGACTGTTTCTTTGGGCTTTTCACCCCTTGTCCGATGTGTGCTTTGCAAACATCCACTCCCAGTTGTTGTGCTGTCATTGCATTGAGTCGATGGTTTCCTTGACTGGGCAGAAGCGTCTGCATTTGAGGTGGTCCCGTTTGTTTCTTGTCTCCTTTGCTGCCCTTGCCCAGTCAGACATACTTCTTCCAAATAGGCGGCTCAGACAGATGGCAAAGAGCACTCTGCCTAGGTCTTCTCCTACAAGTTTCACGGTTTCAAGTCTGCCATTCAGGGCTTTAATCCATTCCAGGAGGTGCGTGTGCCAGGTGGAACATCATGGTCTACTCTTGTTGTGTTCCATGTGGCTGTGCAGGCTTCCCAGCACCGTTTATTGGAGAGACTCTCCTTTGTCCACTGTCTCCTCTTGGCTCCCTGGTCGCAAATGGGCTGTCCATGTATGTTTGAGTTGGGCTCTGGGCTCTCGATTCTGTTGCATGGGTCTGTGTTCCTGGTTTTGGGCCCGGACTGTGCCGTTTCGGTACCTAGCGCTTCGTCCTCTATGTTGAAATCAGAAAGTGTGATACGTCCTGCTTTGTTCGTTTTCCTGAGGATTCCTTGGCCTATGCAGGGTCTCTTGTTGCTGGCTAGAAACTTTAGGATTCTCTCTTCTATCTCTCTGGCAAATGTGGCTGCAACTTTGACTGGGATTGCATGGAATCCAGAGATTCCTTTCTCCGCTATGGACGTTTCAAGTGTGTTAATTCTTCCATTCCTAGGTCCCGGAATAGCCTTCTTTTTCCTTGTGTCGTCTTGAATTTCTTTCCACAAACGTCTGTTAGTTTTCGATTGACATAGCTTTCACCGGTTTTGCTAAGGTTCTTCATAGAGATCTTCTTCTTCGTACTGGCAAGCTGTGTTTTTTTTTTTTTGTCTGTTTGTGTTTAGCTTCCGTTTTTCTATTCTTTGCAACTTGTAATTGGTTCTGTTTTGCAGAAGTGCATCGCTGTGCTCACATCTGCTGGCAATGCTCCTGTATTTGCTGTGGAAGTCTGGCCCTATCTAACGTCCCTTCCCATCTGCCTCTGCACCCCCTCGGACGCCTGCCCCAGAATGACTGAAGCAGTGGTGAGGAGGCTCACCCCCAGGATTCCAGCCGGGCCACCCCGGGCCACCGACCCAGAAGGTGCGGACCTCACCGCTCCACCACCGGCCGGCCCCTTTCATGTTCCATTGGGAACCTGCAGTTGAGTGCAATGGGGCTTGAATATGCTGCTTGAGCCCAACTCTGGCACTGTTAGATGAGGCCAGGTTGTTTGTCGGGGCCACTGTGACGTCAGAGGATTGGTCATAATTGTGTGTCTGCTGTCCCGGCAAGCTTCATGGACACAGGGCTTCAGAGCCCGCTTGGAGCAGTCTCATAACTCACCCTTCCCAGTGAGCCCAGGTTTGTCCTTCGCTGCCGTTTTTTGGCTTGTGAATTTCTCTGACTTTCAAACGTTCCAGCAGAGCCTGTCTAAAGACTGACATCTTTCATTGTGGATTATTCAGGTGTGATATCTGTTCGCCTTGCATTTTCTGGGACCTTTGTTTCTTTTCCACAGTATGCTCGTCATGGTCTTTCTCAGCTATCTCACTTAGATATGCTTACCAGTCCGTTCTCCTTCAGTCCAAGTGATTAATTTTGTATTTCTTGAATCACCGTATGTTCTCTAGGCCGAGGTGTGAGTGCTTTCGTGACTCTTGGTTGCTGTCTTTGAATTTGCACCGGTCACTTGTAGGACTCTTTGCTAGCCTAGCCTAGGTCAAAGGAAGCACTGAGAACCCGTGGTCATCTGGGTTGGTTTGACATCCTGAGATCAGAAACTCCAAATTCGACGTGGTCCTGGCAACCCCCTTCATGGACATAATGTTTTTCCGAGACAAATTAGACAAATCTGATGAATTCCTCTCTCCAGGAAAGATATTTTTCTTTCTCTTTTGTGGATTTGGGAAGTTTCGAACTTGACCCCTGACACTTGAGCGTTGCCCTAGATTGCATCTAGATACGGCTTACTTTATTTCTATAGGCTGTGCCGTTTGTTTGACCTACATCCTCAGCCCTGGAATGCTTATTTTTCTGGAAACAGAATTGTAATGTTCTAATTTTCAGCCAGCTTCCTTCCATATGGCGTCAAAGCACATAATCAATAATCCTTCTACGGCAAGAGGTCGGGGGAGAGAATTTCATTGGAGCCAAAGTGAGCACTCCAGCCTGGGAGGGCAGCCTTCACAAAGGAACCAAGCCCTCTGGAAAAGGGTGATTTTCAGCACACTTGTAGAGCCCTTCCCAACAAAGAGACCTACCCCAAGCATGACAGGGCTCCATTCCTTCGAGGCTTCCAAGACATCTCTTGGAACGCATTAGCATGTATGGAGTGGGCCCCCGTGACGCCAGAGCTATGGAAAGTGAGACTGATCTTCCAAGAATGCTAGGGGCCTAGGAAAGGAGGCATCGACTCTTCTCTTCAATGTCCTCAAGAGATCCTTCTTGACTATGGATTATGCTTAAGGCAGAAGGACACTGTAGGTCTGATAAGGCCCAAGTGCGGCCTCGTGTTTCCAATCAAGTTTCAAGCTTGAATCAGCATGGCCTCCCCATAGACTTGAATAGATGACAATGTTCTCCTCTCAGTGCTTGTCCCTCGATTCTGGCTTCTTGCCAAGGATTCCTTTCTTATCCCTGGAATCAGAGTCCGTTTGATCTCTTCCAGTTTCTGTGCCCGCTTTCTGTTTGTCAAAGCTGTTTCTGGGTATGTCTCCCTTTAATAGCCCAGCCTAGGCCAATCCTCAGACTGTAACCATGCGGCCATCTTGGGGGACATGTTCACCGTGATGTCATAAAGAAGCTCAGAAGGCTAAGTTGTCCTGACAACCTCCAAGCACACAGAGTTTCAGAGCCATCTCAGACCAGTCTGACTCCTCCCCCTTTCCAGGTAGGATAGTTTTCCTTTTTCTGGATTTCTTGTCGGTTTCTATCTTTCTCCTCGAATTTGAAAAGGCCTGCTCCATTCTCTCTAGACACTGGTTTCTTTCCTGTAAGATTAGCCTGGCTATTATCTCTTACGTCTTGGGAAGAGGGCCAAGTGGGTGGACCTTCCCCAGAGAAAGTCCTGGACTCCCTCCCAAGTTGAAGTTGCCCAGGCAATCCTCTGATGCGCAATGATCGTGTCATCTCCTAGCACTCTGCCAATTCCACCTTGGCAGGTCCCATGTTTTCCTTCCTTCTTCCTTTGGGGAAGTGTACCAGATGCCTTCACAGATTGGAATATTCTCACGGTTCTTTTTCTGGTGCGTATTGAGAACGGACCCTCACAATTGCTACTTCTTTATGACCTCTGTCTGCACCGTACCATGAAATCTCTATTCCCTAACAGTGCTAATGTGATCTGCACCCGTGCTGTGAAAGAGTGAGGCCCGGGTCACACAAGCGGAACGTGGGCACTTGCCCGCTCCACCACAGGGCCGGCCCTGACTTGTACTTTTGGACCAACCTGTGGCCTGAACTTGGGAAGGTTGGGCCTGTTTGGATTATTCGTGAAGCTGATTAGTAGTAACATCATGGACGGTAACATTATGACTTCACCGTTGGTTCCTGGGCTTAGCACGGATCAGGTTCTCTTGGTAGTATTCCTCTTCATGTATTTGGAATGGTCTACCTTTCTGTAGCATCAGTAAGCCTTTTGAGGTGATTTTCCCTCCTTGGAAGTTCACCTTCTCTAATCTCTTTCAGCCCCCAAAGCTGTATGCCGTCATTCTGAACCCCTTTTTGAATTTTTGCTTTTAGGTGAATTTATTGCCGTAACCCTGCATTAGAACATCGTATGTCTTTCAGATTTACATCCTCATCGATTTAGACTTCCGTGTAGGTTCCATCCTCTTCACCAGCGTAAGCCGAATCACAGGCCCTCACCACACACTTGTGCCTCATCATCTCTTTCACCCTCCCCCACCGCCCCGCTTTGCCTCTGGGCACCCCCGATCAAATGTCCAGTGCCGCCTGTTGGTTAGTGCTTGTTTTTTCTTCTCCTTGTAAGTGAGATCCTACTGTATTTGACTTTGTCCCTGGGGCTTGTTTCACTTCCCCTAAATCCCTCCCAGCCGTTCTGGTGCTCACAAATGGCTGGATTGCATCCTTTGTTCCCGCTGAGTGGTCTGCCATTGTGTGGCTATAGCCCATGTTCCTTCTCCATTCGTCCCTTGCTGGGCACCAGGGTGGCTTCCAAATCTTGGAGAGCGGGAGTAAGGCTGTGGTGAACTGAGTGGTGCACATGTCTTTAGGCGGTAGTGTTTCCGAGTTCTTTGGCTAAACACGCCCCAGAGAAATAGCTAGATCATATGGGACATGGATTCTTAAATTTTGGAGGCAGTTCCACACCGCTTGGCCTAGTGGCTGCACCGGTTTCCACTGCCAGCAGCAGTGCAGGAGGCGTCCCTTCTCTCCACCTCCTCTCTGACACTTGTTGTTTCCTGTCTGCCTCCTTATAGCCATTCTGACCACAGTGAGCTGCTATGTCATTGCGGTTTGGATTTGCCTTGGCCTCAGACTTAATGAGGGTGAACAAGTTTCCATGCACCTGTTGGCCCTCTTTAGATCTTCTTGGGAGAAATCTCTGTGTCCATCTTTGGCCCATGTTTTCATTGGCTTGTTCTTTTTCTTGTGGAGACGTCTGAGTTGACTGTTTCTTTGGGCTTTTCACCCCTTGTCCGATGTGTGCTTTGCAAACATCCACTCCCAGTTGTTGTGCTGTCTTTGCATTGAGTCGATGGTTTCCTTGACTGGGCAGAAGCGTCTGCATTTGAGGTGGTCCCGTTTGTTTCTTGTCTCCTTTGCTGCCCTTGCCCAGTCAGACATACTTCTTCCAAATAGGCGGCTCAGACAGATGGCAAAGAGCACTCTGCCTAGGTCTTCTCCTACAAGTTTCACGGTTTCAAGTCTGCTATTCAGGGCTTTAATCCATTCCAGGAGGTGCGTGTGCCAGGTGGAACATCATGGTCTACTCTTGTTGTGTTCCATGTGGCTGTGCAGGCTTCCCAGCACCGTTTATTGGAGAGACTCTCCTTTGTCCACTGTCTCCTCTTGGCTCCCTGGTCGCAAATGGGCTGTCCATGTATGCTTGAGTTGGGCTCTGGGCTCTCGATTCTGTTGCATGGGTCTGTGTTCCTGGTTTTGGGCCCGGACTGTGCCGTTTCGGTACCTAGCGCTTCGTCCTCTATGTTGAAATCAGAAAGTGTGATACGTCCTGCTTTGTTCGTTTTCCTGAGGATTCCTTGGCCTATGCAGGGTCTCTTGTTGCTGGCTAGAAACTTTAGGATTCTCTCTTCTATCTCTCTGGCAAATGTGGCTGCAACTTTGACTGGGATTGCATGGAATCCAGAGATTCCTTTCTCCGCTATGGACGTTTCAAGTGTGTTAATTCTTCCATTCCTAGGTCCCGGAATAGCCTTCTTTTTCCTTGTGTCGTCTTGAATTTCTTTCCACAAACGTCTGTTAGTTTTCGATTGACATAGCTTTCACCGGTTTTGCTAAGGTTCTTCATAGAGATCTTCTTCTTCGTACTGGCAAGCTGTGTTTTTTTTTTTTTGTCTGTTTGTGTTTAGCTTCCGTTTTTCTATTCTTTGCAACTTGTAATTGGTTCTGTTTTGCAGAAGTGCATCGCTGTGCTCACATCTGCTGGCAATGCTCCTGTATTTGCTGTGGAAGTCTGGCCCTATCTAACGTCCCTTCCCATCTGCCTCTGCACCCCCTCGGACGCCTGCCCCAGAATGACTGAAGCAGTGGTGAGGAGGCTCACCCCCAGGATTCCAGCCGGGCCCCCCCGGGCCACCGACCCAGAAGGTGCGGACCTCACCGCTCCACCACCGGCCGGCCCCTTTCATGTTCCATTGGGAACCTGCAGTTGAGTGCAATGGGGCTTGAATATGCTGCTTGAGCCCAACTCTGGCACTGTTAGATGAGGCCAGGTTGTTTGTCGGGGCCACTGTGACGTCAGAGGATTGGTCATAATTGTGTGTCTGCTGTCCCGGCAAGCTTCATGGACACAGGGCTTCAGAGCCCGCTTGGAGCAGTCTCATAACTCACCCTTCCCAGTGAGCCCAGGTTTGTCCTTCGCTGCCGTTTTTTGGCTTGTGAATTTCTCTGACTTTCAAACGTTCCAGCAGAGCCTGTCTAAAGACTGACATCTTTCATTGTGGATTATTCAGGTGTGATATCTGTTCGCCTTGCATTTTCTGGGACCTTTGTTTCTTTTCCACAGTATGCTCGTCATGGTCTTTCTCAGCTATCTCACTTAGATATGCTTACCAGTCCGTTCTCCTTCAGTCCAAGTGATTAATTTTGTATTTCTTGAATCACCGTATGTTCTCTAGGCCGAGGTGTGAGTGCTTTCGTGACTCTTGGTTGCTGTCTTTGAATTTGCACCGGTCACTTGTAGGACTCTTTGCTAGCCTAGCCTAGGTCAAAGGAAGCACTGAGAACCCGTGGTCATCTGGGTTGGTTTGACATCCTGAGATCAGAAACTCCAAATTCGACGTGGTCCTGGCAACCCCCTTCATGGACATAATGTTTTTCCGAGACAAATTAGACAAATCTGATGAATTCCTCTCTCCAGGAAAGATATTTTTCTTTCTCTTTTGTGGATTTGGGAAGTTTCGAACTTGACCCCTGACACTTGAGCGTTGCCCTAGATTGCATCTAGATACGGCTTACTTTATTTCTATAGGCTGTGCCGTTTGTTTGACCTACATCCTCAGCCCTGGAATGCTTATTTTTCTGGAAACAGAATTGTAATGTTCTAATTTTCAGCCAGCTTCCTTCCATATGGCGTCAAAGCACATAATCAATAATCCTTCTACGGCAAGAGGTCGGGGGAGAGAATTTCATTGGAGCCAAAGTGAGCACTCCAGCCTGGGAGGGCAGCCTTCACAAAGGAACCAAGCCCTCTGGAAAAGGGTGATTTTCAGCACACTTGTAGAGCCCTTCCCAACAAAGAGACCTACCCCAAGCATGACAGGGCTCCATTCCTTCGAGGCTTCCAAGACATCTCTTGGAACGCATTAGCATGTATGGAGTGGGCCCCCGTGACGCCAGAGCTATGGAAAGTGAGACTGATCTTCCAAGAATGCTAGGGGCCTAGGAAAGGAGGCATCGACTCTTCTCTTCAATGTCCTCAAGAGATCCTTCTTGACTATGGATTATGCTTAAGGCAGAAGGACACTGTAGGTCTGATAAGGCCCAAGTGCGGCCTCGTGTTTCCAATCAAGTTTCAAGCTTGAATCAGCATGGCCTCCCCATAGACTTGAATAGATGACAATGTTCTCCTCTCAGTGCTTGTCCCTCGATTCTGGCTTCTTGCCAAGGATTCCTTTCTTATCCCTGGAATCAGAGTCCGTTTGATCTCTTCCAGTTTCTGTGCCCGCTTTCTGTTTGTCAAAGCTGTTTCTGGGTATGTCTCCCTTTAATAGCCCAGCCTAGGCCAATCCTCAGACTGTAACCATGCGGCCATCTTGGGGGACATGTTCACCGTGATGTCATAAAGAAGCTCAGAAGGCTAAGTTGTCCTGACAACCTCCAAGCACACAGAGTTTCAGAGCCATCTCAGACCAGTCTGACTCCTCCCCCTTTCCAGGTAGGATAGTTTTCCTTTTTCTGGATTTCTTGTCGGTTTCTATCTTTCTCCTCGAATTTGAAAAGGCCTGCTCCATTCTCTCTAGACACTGGTTTCTTTCCTGTAAGATTAGCCTGGCTATTATCTCTTACGTCTTGGGAAGAGGGCCAAGTGGGTGGACCTTCCCCAGAGAAAGTCCTGGACTCCCTCCCAAGTTGAAGTTGCCCAGGCAATCCTCTGATGCGCAATGATCGTGTCATCTCCTAGCACTCTGCCAATTCCACCTTGGCAGGTCCCATGTTTTCCTTCCTTCTTCCTTTGGGGAAGTGTACCAGATGCCTTCACAGATTGGAATATTCTCACGGTTCTTTTTCTGGTGCGTATTGAGAACGGACCCTCACAATTGCTACTTCTTTATGACCTCTGTCTGCACCGTACCATGAAATCTCTATTCCCTAACAGTGCTAATGTGATCTGCACCCGTGCTGTGAAAGAGTGAGGCCCGGGTCACACAAGCGGAACGTGGGCACTTGCCCGCTCCACCACAGGGCCGGCCCTGACTTGTACTTTTGGACCAACCTGTGGCCTGAACTTGGGAAGGTTGGGCCTGTTTGGATTATTCGTGAAGCTGATTAGTAGTAACATCATGGACGGTAACATTATGACTTCACCGTTGGTTCCTGGGCTTAGCACGGATCAGGTTCTCTTGGTAGTATTCCTCTTCATGTATTTGGAATGGTCTACCTTTCTGTAGCATCAGTAAGCCTTTTGAGGTGATTTTCCCTCCTTGGAAGTTCACCTTCTCTAATCTCTTTCAGCCCCCAAAGCTGTATGCCGTCATTCTGAACCCCTTTTTGAATTTTTGCTTTTAGGTGAATTTATTGCCGTAACCCTGCATTAGAACATCGTATGTCTTTCAGATTTACATCCTCATCGATTTAGACTTCCGTGTAGGTTCCATCCTCTTCACCAGCGTAAGCCGAATCACAGGCCCTCACCACACACTTGTGCCTCATCATCTCTTTCACCCTCCCCCACCGCCCCGCTTTGCCTCTGGGCACCCCCGATCAAATGTCCAGTGCCGCCTGTTGGTTAGTGCTTGTTTTTTCTTCTCCTTGTAAGTGAGATCCTACTGTATTTGACTTTGTCCCTGGGGCTTGTTTCACTTCCCCTAAATCCCTCCCAGCCGTTCTGGTGCTCACAAATGGCTGGATTGCATCCTTTGTTCCCGCTGAGTGGTCTGCCATTGTGTGGCTATAGCCCATGTTCCTTCTCCATTCGTCCCTTGCTGGGCACCAGGGTGGCTTCCAAATCTTGGAGAGCGGGAGTAAGGCTGTGGTGAACTGAGTGGTGCACATGTCTTTAGGCGGTAGTGTTTCCGAGTTCTTTGGCTAAACACGCCCCAGAGAAATAGCTAGATCATATGGGACATGGATTCTTAAATTTTGGAGGCAGTTCCACACCGCTTGGCCTAGTGGCTGCACCGGTTTCCACTGCCAGCAGCAGTGCAGGAGGCGTCCCTTCTCTCCACCTCCTCTCTGACACTTGTTGTTTCCTGTCTGCCTCCTTATAGCCATTCTGACCACAGTGAGCTGCTATGTCATTGCGGTTTGGATTTGCCTTGGCCTCAGACTTAATGAGGGTGAACAAGTTTCCATGCACCTGTTGGCCCTCTTTAGATCTTCTTGGGAGAAATCTCTGTGTCCATCTTTGGCCCATGTTTTCATTGGCTTGTTCTTTTTCTTGTGGAGACGTCTGAGTTGACTGTTTCTTTGGGCTTTTCACCCCTTGTCCGATGTGTGCTTTGCAAACATCCACTCCCAGTTGTTGTGCTGTCTTTGCATTGAGTCGATGGTTTCCTTGACTGGGCAGAAGCGTCTGCATTTGAGGTGGTCCCGTTTGTTTCTTGTCTCCTTTGCTGCCCTTGCCCAGTCAGACATACTTCTTCCAAATAGGCGGCTCAGACAGATGGCAAAGAGCACTCTGCCTAGGTCTTCTCCTACAAGTTTCACGGTTTCAAGTCTGCCATTCAGGGCTTTAATCCATTCCAGGAGGTGCGTGTGCCAGGTGGAACATCATGGTCTACTCTTGTTGTGTTCCATGTGGCTGTGCAGGCTTCCCAGCACCGTTTATTGGAGAGACTCTCCTTTGTCCACTGTCTCCTCTTGGCTCCCTGGTCGCAAATGGGCTGTCCATGTATGCTTGAGTTGGGCTCTGGGCTCTCGATTCTGTTGCATGGGTCTGTGTTCCTGGTTTTGGGCCCGGACTGTGCCGTTTCGGTACCTAGCGCTTCGTCCTCTATGTTGAAATCAGAAAGTGTGATACGTCCTGCTTTGTTCGTTTTCCTGAGGATTCCTTGGCCTATGCAGGGTCTCTTGTTGCTGGCTAGAAACTTTAGGATTCTCTCTTCTATCTCTCTGGCAAATGTGGCTGCAACTTTGACTGGGATTGCATGGAATCCAGAGATTCCTTTCTCCGCTATGGACGTTTCAAGTGTGTTAATTCTTCCATTCCTAGGTCCCGGAATAGCCTTCTTTTTCCTTGTGTCGTCTTGAATTTCTTTCCACAAACGTCTGTTAGTTTTCGATTGACATAGCTTTCACCGGTTTTGCTAAGGTTCTTCATAGAGATCTTCTTCTTCGTACTGGCAAGCTGTGTTTTTTTTTTTTTGTCTGTTTGTGTTTAGCTTCCGTTTTTCTATTCTTTGCAACTTGTAATTGGTTCTGTTTTGCAGAAGTGCATCGCTGTGCTCACATCTGCTGGCAATGCTCCTGTATTTGCTGTGGAAGTCTGGCCCTATCTAACGTCCCTTCCCATCTGCCTCTGCACCCCCTCGGACGCCTGCCCCAGAATGACTGAAGCAGTGGTGAGGAGGCTCACCCCCAGGATTCCAGCCGGGCCACCCCGGGCCACCGACCCAGAAGGTGCGGACCTCACCGCTCCACCACCGGCCGGCCCCTTTCATGTTCCATTGGGAACCTGCAGTTGAGTGCAATGGGGCTTGAATATGCTGCTTGAGCCCAACTCTGGCACTGTTAGATGAGGCCAGGTTGTTTGTTGGGGCCACTGTGACGTCAGAGGATTGGTCATAATTGTGTGTCTGCTGTCCCGGCAAGCTTCATGGACACAGGGCTTCAGAGCCCGCTTGGAGCAGTCTCATAACTCACCCTTCCCAGTGAGCCCAGGTTTGTCCTTCGCTGCCGTTTTTTGGCTTGTGAATTTCTCTGACTTTCAAACGTTCCAGCAGAGCCTGTCTAAAGACTGACATCTTTCATTGTGGATTATTCAGGTGTGATATCTGTTCGCCTTGCATTTTCTGGGACCTTTGTTTCTTTTCCACAGTATGCTCGTCATGGTCTTTCTCAGCTATCTCACTTAGATATGCTTACCAGTCCGTTCTCCTTCAGTCCAAGTGATTAATTTTGTATTTCTTGAATCACCGTATGTTCTCTAGGCCGAGGTGTGAGTGCTTTCGTGACTCTTGGTTGCTGTCTTTGAATTTGCACCGGTCACTTGTAGGACTCTTTGCTAGCCTAGCCTAGGTCAAAGGAAGCACTGAGAACCCGTGGTCATCTGGGTTGGTTTGACATCCTGAGATCAGAAACTCCAAATTCGACGTGGTCCTGGCAACCCCCTTCATGGACATAATGTTTTTCCGAGACAAATTAGACAAATCTGATGAATTCCTCTCTCCAGGAAAGATATTTTTCTTTCTCTTTTGTGGATTTGGGAAGTTTCGAACTTGACCCCTGACACTTGAGCGTTGCCCTAGATTGCATCTAGATACGGCTTACTTTATTTCTATAGGCTGTGCCGTTTGTTTGACCTACATCCTCAGCCCTGGAATGCTTATTTTTCTGGAAACAGAATTGTAATGTTCTAATTTTCAGCCAGCTTCCTTCCATATGGCGTCAAAGCACATAATCAATAATCCTTCTACGGCAAGAGGTCGGGGGAGAGAATTTCATTGGAGCCAAAGTGAGCACTCCAGCCTGGGAGGGCAGCCTTCACAAAGGAACCAAGCCCTCTGGAAAAGGGTGATTTTCAGCACACTTGTAGAGCCCTTCCCAACAAAGAGACCTACCCCAAGCATGACAGGGCTCCATTCCTTCGAGGCTTCCAAGACATCTCTTGGAACGCATTAGCATGTATGGAGTGGGCCCCCGTGACGCCAGAGCTATGGAAAGTGAGACTGATCTTCCAAGAATGCTAGGGGCCTAGGAAAGGAGGCATCGACTCTTCTCTTCAATGTCCTCAAGAGATCCTTCTTGACTATGGATTATGCTTAAGGCAGAAGGACACTGTAGGTCTGATAAGGCCCAAGTGCGGCCTCGTGTTTCCAATCAAGTTTCAAGCTTGAATCAGCATGGCCTCCCCATAGACTTGAATAGATGACAATGTTCTCCTCTCAGTGCTTGTCCCTCGATTCTGGCTTCTTGCCAAGGATTCCTTTCTTATCCCTGGAATCAGAGTCCGTTTGATCTCTTCCAGTTTCTGTGCCCGCTTTCTGTTTGTCAAAGCTGTTTCTGGGTATGTCTCCCTTTAATAGCCCAGCCTAGGCCAATCCTCAGACTGTAACCATGCGGCCATCTTGGGGGACATGTTCACCGTGATGTCATAAAGAAGCTCAGAAGGCTAAGTTGTCCTGACAACCTCCAAGCACACAGAGTTTCAGAGCCATCTCAGACCAGTCTGACTCCTCCCCCTTTCCAGGTAGGATAGTTTTCCTTTTTCTGGATTTCTTGTCGGTTTCTATCTTTCTCCTCGAATTTGAAAAGGCCTGCTCCATTCTCTCTAGACACTGGTTTCTTTCCTGTAAGATTAGCCTGGCTATTATCTCTTACGTCTTGGGAAGAGGGCCAAGTGGGTGGACCTTCCCCAGAGAAAGTCCTGGACTCCCTCCCAAGTTGAAGTTGCCCAGGCAATCCTCTGATGCGCAATGATCGTGTCATCTCCTAGCACTCTGCCAATTCCACCTTGGCAGGTCCCATGTTTTCCTTCCTTCTTCCTTTGGGGAAGTGTACCAGATGCCTTCACAGATTGGAATATTCTCACGGTTCTTTTTCTGGTGCGTATTGAGAACGGACCCTCACAATTGCTACTTCTTTATGACCTCTGTCTGCACCGTACCATGAAATCTCTATTCCCTAACAGTGCTAATGTGATCTGCACCCGTGCTGTGAAAGAGTGAGGCCCGGGTCACACAAGCGGAACGTGGGCACTTGCCCGCTCCACCACAGGGCCGGCCCTGACTTGTACTTTTGGACCAACCTGTGGCCTGAACTTGGGAAGGTTGGGCCTGTTTGGATTATTCGTGAAGCTGATTAGTAGTAACATCATGGACGGTAACATTATGACTTCACCGTTGGTTCCTGGGCTTAGCACGGATCAGGTTCTCTTGGTAGTATTCCTCTTCATGTATTTGGAATGGTCTACCTTTCTGTAGCATCAGTAAGCCTTTTGAGGTGATTTTCCCTCCTTGGAAGTTCACCTTCTCTAATCTCTTTCAGCCCCCAAAGCTGTATGCCGTCATTCTGAACCCCTTTTTGAATTTTTGCTTTTAGGTGAATTTATTGCCGTAACCCTGCATTAGAACATCGTATGTCTTTCAGATTTACATCCTCATCGATTTAGACTTCCGTGTAGGTTCCATCCTCTTCACCAGCGTAAGCCGAATCACAGGCCCTCACCACACACTTGTGCCTCATCATCTCTTTCACCCTCCCCCACCGCCCCGCTTTGCCTCTGGGCACCCCCGATCAAATGTCCAGTGCCGCCTGTTGGTTAGTGCTTGTTTTTTCTTCTCCTTGTAAGTGAGATCCTACTGTATTTGACTTTGTCCCTGGGGCTTGTTTCACTTCCCCTAAATCCCTCCCAGCCGTTCTGGTGCTCACAAATGGCTGGATTGCATCCTTTGTTCCCGCTGAGTGGTCTGCCATTGTGTGGCTATAGCCCATGTTCCTTCTCCATTCGTCCCTTGCTGGGCACCAGGGTGGCTTCCAAATCTTGGAGAGCGGGAGTAAGGCTGTGGTGAACTGAGTGGTGCACATGTCTTTAGGCGGTAGTGTTTCCGAGTTCTTTGGCTAAACACGCCCCAGAGAAATAGCTAGATCATATGGGACATGGATTCTTAAATTTTGGAGGCAGTTCCACACCGCTTGGCCTAGTGGCTGCACCGGTTTCCACTGCCAGCAGCAGTGCAGGAGGCGTCCCTTCTCTCCACCTCCTCTCTGACACTTGTTGTTTCCTGTCTGCCTCCTTATAGCCATTCTGACCACAGTGAGCTGCTATGTCATTGCGGTTTGGATTTGCCTTGGCCTCAGACTTAATGAGGGTGAACAAGTTTCCATGCACCTGTTGGCCCTCTTTAGATCTTCTTGGGAGAAATCTCTGTGTCCATCTTTGGCCCATGTTTTCATTGGCTTGTTCTTTTTCTTGTGGAGACGTCTGAGTTGACTGTTTCTTTGGGCTTTTCACCCCTTGTCCGATGTGTGCTTTGCAAACATCCACTCCCAGTTGTTGTGCTGTCTTTGCATTGAGTCGATGGTTTCCTTGACTGGGCAGAAGCGTCTGCATTTGAGGTGGTCCCGTTTGTTTCTTGTCTCCTTTGCTGCCCTTGCCCAGTCAGACATACTTCTTCCAAATAGGCGGCTCAGACAGATGGCAAAGAGCACTCTGCCTAGGTCTTCTCCTACAAGTTTCACGGTTTCAAGTCTGCTATTCAGGGCTTTAATCCATTCCAGGAGGTGCGTGTGCCAGGTGGAACATCATGGTCTACTCTTGTTGTGTTCCATGTGGCTGTGCAGGCTTCCCAGCACCGTTTATTGGAGAGACTCTCCTTTGTCCACTGTCTCCTCTTGGCTCCCTGGTCGCAAATGGGCTGTCCATGTATGCTTGAGTTGGGCTCTGGGCTCTCGATTCTGTTGCATGGGTCTGTGTTCCTGGTTTTGGGCCCGGACTGTGCCGTTTCGGTACCTAGCGCTTCGTCCTCTATGTTGAAATCAGAAAGTGTGATACGTCCTGCTTTGTTCGTTTTCCTGAGGATTCCTTGGCCTATGCAGGGTCTCTTGTTGCTGGCTAGAAACTTTAGGATTCTCTCTTCTATCTCTCTGGCAAATATGGCTGCAACTTTGACTGGGATTGCATGGAATCCAGAGATTCCTTTCTCCGCTATGGACGTTTCAAGTGTGTTAATTCTTCCATTCCTAGGTCCCGGAATAGCCTTCTTTTTCCTTGTGTCGTCTTGAATTTCTTTCCACAAACGTCTGTTAGTTTTCGATTGACATAGCTTTCACCGGTTTTGCTAAGGTTCTTCATAGAGATCTTCTTCTTCGTACTGGCAAGCTGTGTTTTTTTTTTTTGTCTGTTTGTGTTTAGCTTCCGTTTTTCTATTCTTTGCAACTTGTAATTGGTTCTGTTTTGCAGAAGTGCATCGCTGTGCTCACATCTGCTGGCAATGCTCCTGTATTTGCTGTGGAAGTCTGGCCCTATCTAACGTCCCTTCCCATCTGCCTCTGCACCCCCTCGGACGCCTGCCCCAGAATGACTGAAGCAGTGGTGAGGAGGCTCACCCCCAGGATTCCAGCCGGGCCACCCCGGGCCACCGACCCAGAAGGTGCGGACCTCACCGCTCCACCACCGGCCGGCCCCTTTCATGTTCCATTGGGAACCTGCAGTTGAGTGCAATGGGGCTTGAATATGCTGCTTGAGCCCAACTCTGGCACTGTTAGATGAGGCCAGGTTGTTTGTCGGGGCCACTGTGACGTCAGAGGATTGGTCATAATTGTGTGTCTGCTGTCCCGGCAAGCTTCATGGACACAGGGCTTCAGAGCCCGCTTGGAGCAGTCTCATAACTCACCCTTCCCAGTGAGCCCAGGTTTGTCCTTCGCTGCCGTTTTTTGGCTTGTGAATTTCTCTGACTTTCAAACGTTCCAGCAGAGCCTGTCTAAAGACTGACATCTTTCATTGTGGATTATTCAGGTGTGATATCTGTTCGCCTTGCATTTTCTGGGACCTTTGTTTCTTTTCCACAGTATGCTCGTCATGGTCTTTCTCAGCTATCTCACTTAGATATGCTTACCAGTCCGTTCTCCTTCAGTCCAAGTGATTAATTTTGTATTTCTTGAATCACCGTATGTTCTCTAGGCCGAGGTGTGAGTGCTTTCGTGACTCTTGGTTGCTGTCTTTGAATTTGCACCGGTCACTTGTAGGACTCTTTGCTAGCCTAGCCTAGGTCAAAGGAAGCACTGAGAACCCGTGGTCATCTGGGTTGGTTTGACATCCTGAGATCAGAAACTCCAAATTCGACGTGGTCCTGGCAACCCCCTTCATGGACATAATGTTTTTCCGAGACAAATTAGACAAATCTGATGAATTCCTCTCTCCAGGAAAGATATTTTTCTTTCTCTTTTGTGGATTTGGGAAGTTTCGAACTTGACCCCTGACACTTGAGCGTTGCCCTAGATTGCATCTAGATACGGCTTACTTTATTTCTATAGGCTGTGCCGTTTGTTTGACCTACATCCTCAGCCCTGGAATGCTTATTTTTCTGGAAACAGAATTGTAATGTTCTAATTTTCAGCCAGCTTCCTTCCATATGGCGTCAAAGCACATAATCAATAATCCTTCTACGGCAAGAGGTCGGGGGAGAGAATTTCATTGGAGCCAAAGTGAGCACTCCAGCCTGGGAGGGCAGCCTTCACAAAGGAACCAAGCCCTCTGGAAAAGGGTGATTTTCAGCACACTTGTAGAGCCCTTCCCAACAAAGAGACCTACCCCAAGCATGACAGGGCTCCATTCCTTCGAGGCTTCCAAGACATCTCTTGGAACGCATTAGCATGTATGGAGTGGGCCCCCGTGACGCCAGAGCTATGGAAAGTGAGACTGATCTTCCAAGAATGCTAGGGGCCTAGGAAAGGAGGCATCGACTCTTCTCTTCAATGTCCTCAAGAGATCCTTCTTGACTATGGATTATGCTTAAGGCAGAAGGACACTGTAGGTCTGATAAGGCCCAAGTGCGGCCTCGTG
Organism: Equus asinus; assembly: GCF_041296235.1. NCBI lineage: Eukaryota > Metazoa > Chordata > Mammalia > Perissodactyla > Equidae > Equus > Equus asinus. The sequence goes on from NC_091820.1 coordinate 79,769,246, forward strand.
TTTCCAATCAAGTTTCAAGCTTGAATCAGCATGGCCTCCCCATAGACTTGAATAGATGACAATGTTCTCCTCTCAGTGCTTGTCCCTCGATTCTGGCTTCTTGCCAAGGATTCCTTTCTTATCCCTGGAATCAGAGTCCGTTTGATCTCTTCCAGTTTCTGTGCCCGCTTTCTGTTTGTCAAAGCTGTTTCTGGGTATGTCTCCCTTTAATAGCCCAGCCTAGGCCAATCCTCAGACTGTAACCATGCGGCCATCTTGGGGGACATGTTCACCGTGATGTCATAAAGAAGCTCAGAAGGCTAAGTTGTCCTGACAACCTCCAAGCACACAGAGTTTCAGAGCCATCTCAGACCAGTCTGACTCCTCCCCCTTTCCAGGTAGGATAGTTTTCCTTTTTCTGGATTTCTTGTCGGTTTCTATCTTTCTCCTCGAATTTGAAAAGGCCTGCTCCATTCTCTCTAGACACTGGTTTCTTTCCTGTAAGATTAGCCTGGCTATTATCTCTTACGTCTTGGGAAGAGGGCCAAGTGGGTGGACCTTCCCCAGAGAAAGTCCTGGACTCCCTCCCAAGTTGAAGTTGCCCAGGCAATCCTCTGATGCGCAATGATCGTGTCATCTCCTAGCACTCTGCCAATTCCACCTTGGCAGGTCCCATGTTTTCCTTCCTTCTTCCTTTGGGGAAGTGTACCAGATGCCTTCACAGATTGGAATATTCTCACGGTTCTTTTTCTGGTGCGTATTGAGAACGGACCCTCACAATTGCTACTTCTTTATGACCTCTGTCTGCACCGTACCATGAAATCTCTATTCCCTAACAGTGCTAATGTGATCTGCACCCGTGCTGTGAAAGAGTGAGGCCCGGGTCACACAAGCGGAACGTGGGCACTTGCCCGCTCCACCACAGGGCCGGCCCTGACTTGTACTTTTGGACCAACCTGTGGCCTGAACTTGGGAAGGTTGGGCCTGTTTGGATTATTCGTGAAGCTGATTAGTAGTAACATCATGGACGGTAACATTATGACTTCACCGTTGGTTCCTGGGCTTAGCACGGATCAGGTTCTCTTGGTAGTATTCCTCTTCATGTATTTGGAATGGTCTACCTTTCTGTAGCATCAGTAAGCCTTTTGAGGTGATTTTCCCTCCTTGGAAGTTCACCTTCTCTAATCTCTTTCAGCCCCCAAAGCTGTATGCCGTCATTCTGAACCCCTTTTTGAATTTTTGCTTTTAGGTGAATTTATTGCCGTAACCCTGCATTAGAACATCGTATGTCTTTCAGATTTACATCCTCATCGATTTAGACTTCCGTGTAGGTTCCATCCTCTTCACCAGCGTAAGCCGAATCACAGGCCCTCACCACACACTTGTGCCTCATCATCTCTTTCACCCTCCCCCACCGCCCCGCTTTGCCTCTGGGCACCCCCGATCAAATGTCCAGTGCCGCCTGTTGGTTAGTGCTTGTTTTTTCTTCTCCTTGTAAGTGAGATCCTACTGTATTTGACTTTGTCCCTGGGGCTTGTTTCACTTCCCCTAAATCCCTCCCAGCCGTTCTGGTGCTCACAAATGGCTGGATTGCATCCTTTGTTCCCGCTGAGTGGTCTGCCATTGTGTGGCTATAGCCCATGTTCCTTCTCCATTCGTCCCTTGCTGGGCACCAGGGTGGCTTCCAAATCTTGGAGAGCGGGAGTAAGGCTGTGGTGAACTGAGTGGTGCACATGTCTTTAGGCGGTAGTGTTTCCGAGTTCTTTGGCTAAACACGCCCCAGAGAAATAGCTAGATCATATGGGACATGGATTCTTAAATTTTGGAGGCAGTTCCACACCGCTTGGCCTAGTGGCTGCACCGGTTTCCACTGCCAGCAGCAGTGCAGGAGGCGTCCCTTCTCTCCACCTCCTCTCTGACACTTGTTGTTTCCTGTCTGCCTCCTTATAGCCATTCTGACCACAGTGAGCTGCTATGTCATTGCGGTTTGGATTTGCCTTGGCCTCAGACTTAATGAGGGTGAACAAGTTTCCATGCACCTGTTGGCCCTCTTTAGATCTTCTTGGGAGAAATCTCTGTGTCCATCTTTGGCCCATGTTTTCATTGGCTTGTTCTTTTTCTTGTGGAGACGTCTGAGTTGACTGTTTCTTTGGGCTTTTCACCCCTTGTCCGATGTGTGCTTTGCAAACATCCACTCCCAGTTGTTGTGCTGTCTTTGCATTGAGTCGATGGTTTCCTTGACTGGGCAGAAGCGTCTGCATTTGAGGTGGTCCCGTTTGTTTCTTGTCTCCTTTGCTGCCCTTGCCCAGTCAGACATACTTCTTCCAAATAGGCGGCTCAGACAGATGGCAAAGAGCACTCTGCCTAGGTCTTCTCCTACAAGTTTCACGGTTTCAAGTCTGCCATTCAGGGCTTTAATCCATTCCAGGAGGTGCGTGTGCCAGGTGGAACATCATGGTCTACTCTTGTTGTGTTCCATGTGGCTTTGCAGGCTTCCCAGCACCGTTTATTGGAGAGACTCTCCTTTGTCCACTGTCTCCTCTTGGCTCCCTGGTCGCAAATGGGCTGTCCATGTATGTTTGAGTTGGGCTCTGGGCTCTCGATTCTGTTGCATGGGTCTGTGTGCCTGTTTTTGGGCCCGGACTGTGCCGTTTCGGTACCTAGCGCTTCGTCCTCTATGTTGAAATCAGAAAGTGTGATACGTCCTGCTTTGTTCGTTTTCCTGAGGATTCCTTGGCCTATGCAGGGTCTCTTGTTGCTGGCTAGAAACTTTAGGATTCTCTCTTCTATCTCTCTGGCAAATATGGCTGCAACTTTGACTGGGATTGCATGGAATCCAGAGATTCCTTTCTCCGCTATGGACGTTTCAAGTGTGTTAATTCTTCCATTCCTAGGTCCCGGAATAGCCTTCTTTTTCCTTGTGTCGTCTTGAATTTCTTTCCACAAACGTCTGTTAGTTTTCGATTGACATAGCTTTCACCGGTTTTGCTAAGGTTCTTCATAGAGATCTTCTTCTTCGTACTGGCAAGCTGTGTTTTTTTTTTTTGTCTGTTTGTGTTTAGCTTCCGTTTTTCTATTCTTTGCAACTTGTAATTGGTTCTGTTTTGCAGAAGTGCATCGCTGTGCTCACATCTGCTGGCAATGCTCCTGTATTTGCTGTGGAAGTCTGGCCCTATCTAACGTCCCTTCCCATCTGCCTCTGCACCCCCTCGGACGCCTGCCCCAGAATGACTGAAGCAGTGGTGAGGAGGCTCACCCCCAGGATTCCAGCCGGGCCACCCCGGGCCACCGACCCAGAAGGTGCGGACCTCACCGCTCCACCACCGGCCGGCCCCTTTCATGTTCCATTGGGAACCTGCAGTTGAGTGCAATGGGGCTTGAATATGCTGCTTGAGCCCAACTCTGGCACTGTTAGATGAGGCCAGGTTGTTTGTCGGGGCCACTGTGACGTCAGAGGATTGGTCATAATTGTGTGTCTGCTGTCCCGGCAAGCTTCATGGACACAGGGCTTCAGAGCCCGCTTGGAGCAGTCTCATAACTCACCCTTCCCAGTGAGCCCAGGTTTGTCCTTCGCTGCCGTTTTTTGGCTTGTGAATTTCTCTGACTTTCAAACGTTCCAGCAGAGCCTGTCTAAAGACTGACATCTTTCATTGTGGATTATTCAGGTGTGATATCTGTTCGCCTTGCATTTTCTGGGACCTTTGTTTCTTTTCCACAGTATGCTCGTCATGGTCTTTCTCAGCTATCTCACTTAGATATGCTTACCAGTCCGTTCTCCTTCAGTCCAAGTGATTAATTTTGTATTTCTTGAATCACCGTATGTTCTCTAGGCCGAGGTGTGAGTGCTTTCGTGACTCTTGGTTGCTGTCTTTGAATTTGCACCGGTCACTTGTAGGACTCTTTGCTATCCTAGCCTAGGTCAAAGGAAGCACTGAGAACCCGTGGTCATCTGGGTTGGTTTGACATCCTGAGATCAGAAACTCCAAATTCGACGTGGTCCTGGCAACCCCCTTCATGGACATAATGTTTTTCCGAGACAAATTAGACAAATCTGATGAATTCCTCTCTCCAGGAAAGATATTTTTCTTTCTCTTTTGTGGATTTGGGAAGTTTCGAACTTGACCCCTGACACTTGAGCGTTGCCCTAGATTGCATCTAGATACGGCTTACTTTATTTCTATAGGCTGTGCCGTTTGTTTGACCTACATCCTCAGCCCTGGCATGTTTATTTTTCTGGAAACAGAATTGTAATGTTCTAATTTTCAGCCAGCTTCCTTCCATAGGGCGTCAAAGCACATTATCAATAATCCTTCTACGGCAAGAGGTCGGGGGAGAGAATTTCATTGGAGCCAAAGTGAGCACTCTAGCCTGGGAGGGCAGCCTTCACAAAGGAACCAAGCCCTCTGGAAAAGGGTGATTTTCAGCACACTTGTAGAGCCCTTCCCAACAAAGAGACCTACCCCAATCATGACAGGGCTCCATTCCTTCGAGGCTTCCAAGACATCTCTTGGAACGCATTAGCATGTAGGGAGTGGGCCCCCGTGACGCCAGAGCTATGGAAAGTGAGACTGATCTTCCAAGAATGCTAGGGGCCTAGGAAAGGAGGCATCGACTCTTCTCTTCAATGTCCTCAAGAGATCCTTCTTGACTATGGATTATGCTTAAGGCAGAAGGACACTGTAGGTCTGATAAGGCCCAAGTGCGGCCTCGTGTTTCCAATCAAGTTTCAAGCTTGAATCAGCATGGCCTCCCCATAGACTTGAATAGATGACAATGTTCTCCTCTCAGTGCTTGTCCCTCGATTCTGGCTTCTTGCCAAGGATTCCTTTCTTATCCCTGGAATCAGAGTCCGTTTGATCTCTTCCAGTTTCTGTGCCCGCTTTCTGTTTGTCAAAGCTGTTTCTGGGTATGTCTCCCTTTAATAGCCCAGCCTAGGCCAATCCTCAGACTGTAACCATGCGGCCATCTTGGGGGACATGTTCACCGTGATGTCATAAAGAAGCTCAGAAGGCTAAGTTGTCCTGACAACCTCCAAGCACACAGAGTTTCAGAGCCATCTCAGACCAGTCTGACTCCTCCCCCTTTCCAGGTAGGATAGTTTTCCTTTTTCTGGATTTCTTGTCGGTTTCTATCTTTCTCCTCGAATTTGGAAAGGCCTGCTCCATTCTCTCTAGACACTGGTTTCTTTCCTGTAAGATTAGCCTGGCTATTATCTCTTACGTCTTGGGAAGAGGGCCAAGTGGGTGGACCTTCCCCAGAGAAAGTCCTGGACTCCCTCCCAAGTTGAAGTTGCCCAGGCAATCCTCTGATGCGCAATGATCGTGTCATCTCCTAGCACTCTGCCAATTCCACCTTGGCAGGTCCCATGTTTTCCTTCCTTCTTCCTTTGGGGAAGTGTACCAGATGCCTTCACAGATTGGAATATTCTCACGGTTCTTTTTCTGGTGCGTATTGAGAACGGACCCTCACAATTGCTACTTCTTTATGACCTCTGTCCGCACCGTACCATGAAATCTCTATTCCCTAACAGTGCTAATGTGATCTGCACCCGTGCTGTGAAAGAGTGAGGCCCGGGTCACACAAGCGGAACGTGGGCACTTGCCCGCTCCACCACAGGGCCGGCCCTGACTTGTACTTTTGGACCAACCTGTGGCCTGAACTTGGGAAGGTTGGGCCTGTTTGGATTATTCGTGAAGCTGATTAGTAGTAACATCATGGACGGTAACATTATGACTTCACCGTTGGTTCCTGGGCTTAGCACGGATCAGGTTCTCTTGGTAGTATTCCTCTTCATGTATTTGGAATGGTCTGCCTTTCTGTAGCATCAGTAAGCCTTTTGAGGTGATTTTCCCTCCTTGGAAGTTCACCTTCTCTAATCTCTTTCAGCCCCCAAAGCTGTATGCCGTCATTCTGAAACCCTTTTTGGATTTTTGCTTTTAGGTGAATTTATTGCCGTAACCCTGCATTAGAACATCGTATGTCTTTCAGATTTACATCCTCATCGATTTCGACTTCCGTGTAGGTTCCATCCTCTTCACCAGCGTAAGCCGAATCACAGGCCCTCACCACACACTTGTGCCTCATCATCTCTTTCACCCTCCCCCACCGCCCCGCTTTGCCTCTGGGCACCCCCGATCAAATGTCCAGTGCCGCCTGTTGGTTAGTGCTTGTTTTTTCTTCTCCATGTAAGTGAGATCCTACGGTATTTGACTTTGTCCCTGGGGCTTGTTTCACTTCCCCTAAATCCCTCCCAGCCGTTCTGGTGCTCACAAATGGCTGGATTGCATCCTTTGTTCCCGCTGAGTGGTCTGCCATTGTGTGGCTATAGCCCATGTTCCTTCTCCATTCGTCCCTTGCTGGGCACCAGGGTGGCTTCCAAGTCTTGGAGAGCGGGAGTAAGGCTGTGGTGAACTGAGTGGTGCACATGTCTTTAGGCGGTAGTGTTTCCGAGTTCTTTGGCTAAACACGCCCCAGAGGAATAGCTAGATCATATGGGACATGGATTCTTAAATTTTGGAGGCAGTTCCACACCGCTTGGCCTAGTGGCTGCACCGGTTTCCACTGCCAGCAGCAGTGCAGGAGGCGTCCCTTCTCTCCACCTCCTCTCTGACACTTGTTGTTTCCTGTCTGCCTCCTTATAGCCATTCTGACCACAGTGAGCTGCTATGTCATTGCGGTTTGGATTTGCCTTGGCCTCAGACTTAATGAGGGTGAACAAGTTTCCATGCACCTGTTGGCCCTCTTTAGATCTTCTTGGGAGAAATCTCTGTGTCCATCTTTGGCCCAGGTTTTCATTGGCTTGTTCTTTTTCTTGTGGAGACGTGTGAGTTGACTGTTTCTTTGGGCTTTTCACCCCTTGTCCGATGTGTGCTTTGCAAACATCCACTCCCAGTTGTTGTGCTGTCTTTGCATTGAGTCGATGGTTTCCTTGACTGGGCAGAAGCGTCTGCATTTGAGGTGGTCCCGTTTGTTTCTTGTCTCCTTTGCTGCCCTTGCCCAGTCAGACATACTTCTTCCAAATAGGCGGCTCAGACAGATGGCAAAGAGCACTCTGCCTAGGTCTTCTCCTACAAGTTTCACGGTTTCAAGTCTGCCATTCAGGGCTTTAATCCATTCCAGGAGGTGCGTGTGCCAGGTGGAACATCATGGTCTACTCTTGTTGTGTTCCATGTGGCTGTGCAGGCTTCCCAGCACCGTTTATTGGAGAGACTCTCCTTTGTCCACTGTCTCCTCTTGGCTCCCTGGTCGCAAATGGGCTGTCCATGTATGTTTGAGTTGGGCTCTGGGCTCTCGATTCTGTTGCATGGGTCTGTGTTCCTGGTTTTGGGCCCGGACTGTGCCGTTTCGGTACCTAGCGCTTCGTCCTCTATGTTGAAATCAGAAAGTGTGATACGTCCTGCTTTGTTCGTTTTCCTGAGGATTCCTTGGCCTATGCAGGGTCTCTTGTTGCTGGCTAGAAACTTTAGGATTCTCTCTTCTATCTCTCTGGCAAATATGGCTGCAACTTTGACTGGGATTGCATGGAATCCAGAGATTCCTTTCTCCGCTATGGACGTTTCAAGTGTGTTAATTCTTCCATTCCTAGGTCCCGGAATAGCCTTCTTTTTCCTTGTGTCGTCTTGAATTTCTTTCCACAAACGTCTGTTAGTTTTCGATTGACATAGCTTTCACCGGTTTTGCTAAGTTTCTTCATAGAGATCTTCTTCTTCGTACTGGCAAGCTGTGTTTTTTTTTTTTTTTGTCTGTTTGTGTTTAGCTTCCGTTTTTCTATTCTTTGCAACTTGTAATTGGTTCTGTTTTGCAGAAGTGCATCCCTGTGCTCACATCTGCTGGCAATGCTCCTGTATTTGCTGTGGAAGTCTGGCCCTATCTAACGTCTCTTCCCATCTGCCTCTGCACCCCCTCGGACGCCTGCCCCAGAATGACTGAAGCAGTGGTGAGGAGGCTCACCCCCAGGATTCCAGCCGGGCCACCCCGGGCCACCGACCCAGAAGGTGCGGACCTCACCGCTCCACCACCGGCCGGCCCCTTTCATGTTCCATTGGGAACCTGCAGTTGAGTGCAATGGGGCTTGAATATGCTGCTTGAGCCCAACTCTGGCACTGTTAGATGAGGCCAGGTTGTTTGTCGGGGCCACTGTGACGTCAGAGGATTGGTCATAATTGTGTGTCTGCTGTCCCGGCAAGCTTCATGGACACAGGGCTTCAGAGCCCGCTTGGAGCAGTCTCATAACTCACCCTTCCCAGTGAGCCCAGGTTTGTCCTTCGCTGCCGTTTTTTGGCTTGTGAATTTCTCTGACTTTCAAACGTTCCAGCAGAGCCTGTCTAAAGACTGACATCTTTCATTGTGGATTATTCAGGTGTGATATCTGTTCGCCTTGCATTTTCTGGGACCTTTGTTTCTTTTCCACAGTATGCTCGTCATGGTCTTTCTCAGCTATCTCACTTAGATATGCTTACCAGTCCGTTCTCCTTCAGTCCAAGTGATTAATTTTGTATTTCTTGAATCACCGTATGTTCTCTAGGCCGAGGTGTGAGTGCTTTCGTGACTCTTGGTTGCTGTCTTTGAATTTGCACCGGTCACTTGTAGGACTCTTTGCTAGCCTAGCCTAGGTCAAAGGAAGCACTGAGAACCCGTGGTCATCTGGGTTGGTTTGACATCCTGAGATCAGAAACTCCAAATTCGACGTGGTCCTGGCAACCCCCTTCATGGACATAATGTTTTTCCGAGACAAATTAGACAAATCTGATGAATTCCTCTCTCCAGGAAAGATATTTTTCTTTCTCTTTTGTGGATTTGGGAAGTTTCGAACTGGACCCCTGACACTTGAGCGTTGCCCTAGATTGCATCTAGATACGGCTTACTTTATTTCTATAGGCTGTGCCATTTGTTTGACCTACATCCTCAGCCCTGGCATGTTTATTTTTCTGGAAACAGAATTGTAATGTTCTAATTTTCAGCCAGCTTCCTTCCATATGGCGTCAAAGCACATTATCAATAATCCTTCTACGGCAAGAGGTCGGGGGAGAGAATTTCATTGGAGCCAAAGTGAGCACTCTAGCCTGGGAGGGCAGCCTTCACAAAGGAACCAAGCCCTCTGGAAAAGGGTGATTTTCAGCACACTTGTAGAGCCCTTCCCAACAAAGAGACCTACCCCAAGCATGACAGGGCTCCATTCCTTCGAGGCTTCCAAGACATCTCTTGGAACGCATTAGCATGTAGGGAGTGGGCCCCCGTGACACCAGAGCTATGGAAAGTGAGACTGATCTTCCAAGAATGCTAGGGGCCTAGGAAAGGAGGCATCGACTCTTCTCTTCAATGTCCTCAAGAGATCCTTCTTGACTATGGATTATGCTTAAGGCAGAAGGACACTGTAGGTCTGATAAGGCCCAAGTGCGGCCTCGTGTTTCCAATCAAGTTTCAAGCTTGAATCAGCATGGCCTCCTCATAGACTTGAATAGATGACAATGTTCTCCTCTCAGTGCTTGTCCCTCGATTCTGGCTTCTTGCCAAGGATTCCTTTCTTATCCCTGGAATCAGAGTCCGTTTGATCTCTTCCAGTTTCTGTGCCCGCTTTCTGTTTGTCAAAGCTGTTTCTCGGTATGTCTCCCTTTAATAGCCCAGCCTAGGCCAATCCTCAGACTGTAACCATGCGGCCATCTTGGGGGACATGTTCACCGTGATGTCATAAAGAAGCTCAGAAGGCTAAGTTGTCCTGACAACCTCCAAGCACACAGAGTTTCAGAGCCATCTCAGACCAGTCTGACTCCTCCCCCTTTCCAGGTAGGATAGTTTTCCTTTTTCTGGATTTCTTGTCGGTTTCTATCTTTCTCCTCGAATTTGGAAAGGCCTGCTCCATTCTCTCTAGACACTGGTTTCTTTCCTGTAAGATTAGCCTGGCTATTATCTCTTACGTCTTGGGAAGAGGGCCAAGTGGGTGGACCTTCCCCAGAGAAAGTCCTGGACTCCCTCCCAAGTTGAAGTTGCCCAGGCAATCCTCTGATGCGCAATGATCGTGTCATCTCCTAGCACTCTGCCAATTCCACCTTGGCAGGTCCCATGTTTTCCTTCCTTCTTCCTTTGGGGAAGTGTACCAGATGCCTTCACAGATTGGAATATTCTCACGGTTCTTTTTCTGGTGCGTATTGAGAACGGACCCTCACAATTGCTACTTCTTTATGACCTCTGTCCGCACCGTACCATGAAATCTCTATTCCCTAACAGTGCTAATGTGATCTGCACCCGTGCTGTGAAAGAGTGAGGCCCGGGTCACACAAGCGGAACGTGGGCACTTGCCCGCTCCACCACAGGGCCGGCCCTGACTTGTACTTTTGGACCAACCTGTGGCCTGAACTTGGGAAGGTTGGGCCTGTTTGGATTATTCGTGAAGCTGATTAGTAGTAACATCATGGACGGTAACATTATGACTTCACCGTTGGTTCCTGGGCTTAGCACGGATCAGGTTCTCTTGGTAGTATTCCTCTTCATGTATTTGGAATGGTCTACCTTTCTGTAGCATCAGTAAGCCTTTTGAGGTGATTTTCCCTCCTTGGAAGTTCACCTTCTCTAATCTCTTTCAGCCCCCAAAGCTGTATGCCGTCATTCTGAACCCCTTTTTGAATTTTTGCTTTTAGGTGAATTTATTGCCGTAACCCTGCATTAGAACATCGTATGTCTTTCAGATTTACATCCTCATCGATTTAGACTTCCGTGTAGGTTCCATCCTCTTCACCAGCGTAAGCCGAATCACAGGCCCTCACCACACACTTGTGCCTCATCATCTCTTTCACCCTCCCCCACCGCCCCGCTTTGCCTCTGGGCACCCCCGATCAAATGTCCAGTGCCGCCTGTTGGTTAGTGCTTGTTTTTTCTTCTCCTTGTAAGTGAGATCCTACTGTATTTGACTTTGTCCCTGGGGCTTGTTTCACTTCCCCTAAATCCCTCCCAGCCGTTCTGGTGCTCACAAATGGCTGGATTGCATCCTTTGTTCCCGCTGAGTGGTCTGCCATTGTGTGGCTATAGCCCATGTTCCTTCTCCATTCGTCCCTTGCTGGGCACCAGGGTGGCTTCCAAATCTTGGAGAGCGGGAGTAAGGCTGTGGTGAACTGAGTGGTGCACATGTCTTTAGGCGGTAGTGTTTCCGAGTTCTTTGGCTAAACACGCCCCAGAGAAATAGCTAGATCATATGGGACATGGATTCTTAAATTTTGGAGGCAGTTCCACACCGCTTGGCCTAGTGGCTGCACCGGTTTCCACTGCCAGCAGCAGTGCAGGAGGCGTCCCTTCTCTCCACCTCCTCTCTGACACTTGTTGTTTCCTGTCTGCCTCCTTATAGCCATTCTGACCACAGTGAGCTGCTATGTCATTGCGGTTTGGATTTGCCTTGGCCTCAGACTTAATGAGGGTGAACAAGTTTCCATGCACCTGTTGGCCCTCTTTAGATCTTCTTGGGAGAAATCTCTGTGTCCATCTTTGGCCCATGTTTTCATTGGCTTGTTCTTTTTCTTGTGGAGACGTCTGAGTTGACTGTTTCTTTGGGCTTTTCACCCCTTGTCCGATGTGTGCTTTGCAAACATCCACTCCCAGTTGTTGTGCTGTCTTTGCATTGAGTCGATGGTTTCCTTGACTGGGCAGAAGCGTCTGCATTTGAGGTGGTCCCGTTTGTTTCTTGTCTCCTTTGCTGCCCTTGCCCAGTCAGACATACTTCTTCCAAATAGGCGGCTCAGACAGATGGCAAAGAGCACTCTGCCTAGGTCTTCTCCTACAAGTTTCACGGTTTCAAGTCTGCCATTCAGGGCTTTAATCCATTCCAGGAGGTGCGTGTGCCAGGTGGAACATCATGGTCTACTCTTGTTGTGTTCCATGTGGCTGTGCAGGCTTCCCAGCACCGTTTATTGGAGAGACTCTCCTTTGTCCACTGTCTCCTCTTGGCTCCCTGGTCGCAAATGGGCTGTCCATGTATGTTTGAGTTGGGCTCTGGGCTCTCGATTCTGTTGCATGGGTCTGTGTTCCTGGTTTTGGGCCCGGACTGTGCCGTTTCGGTACCTAGCGCTTCGTCCTCTATGTTGAAATCAGAAAGTGTGATACGTCCTGCTTTGTTCGTTTTCCTGAGGATTCCTTGGCCTATGCAGGGTCTCTTGTTGCTGGCTAGAAACTTTAGGATTCTCTCTTCTATCTCTCTGGCAAATATGGCTGCAACTTTGACTGGGATTGCATGGAATCCAGAGATTCCTTTCTCCGCTATGGACGTTTCAAGTGTGTTAATTCTTCCATTCCTAGGTCCCGGAATAGCCTTCTTTTTCCTTGTGTCGTCTTGAATTTCTTTCCACAAACGTCTGTTAGTTTTCGATTGACATAGCTTTCACCGGTTTTGCTAAGTTTCTTCATAGAGATCTTCTTCTTCGTACTGGCAAGCTGTGTTTTTTTTTTTTTTTGTCTGTTTGTGTTTAGCTTCCGTTTTTCTATTCTTTGCAACTTGTAATTGGTTCTGTTTTGCAGAAGTGCATCCCTGTGCTCACATCTGCTGGCAATGCTCCTGTATTTGCTGTGGAAGTCTGGCCCTATCTAACGTCCCTTCCCATCTGCCTCTGCACCCCCTCGGACGCCTGCCCCAGAATGACTGAAGCAGTGGTGAGGAGGCTCACCCCCAGGATTCCAGCCGGGCCACCCCGGGCCACCGACCCAGAAGGTGCGGACCTCACCGCTCCACCACCGGCCGGCCCCTTTCATGTTCCATTGGGAACCTGCAGTTGAGTGCAATGGGGCTTGAATATGCTGCTTGAGCCCAACTCTGGCACTGTTAGATGAGGCCAGGTTGTTTGTCGGGGCCACTGTGACGTCAGAGGATTGGTCATAATTGTGTGTCTGCTGTCCCGGCAAGCTTCATGGACACAGGGCTTCAGAGCCCGCTTGGAGCAGTCTCATAACTCACCCTTCCCAGTGAGCCCAGGTTTGTCCTTCGCTGCCGTTTTTTGGCTTGTGAATTTCTCTGACTTTCAAACGTTCCAGCAGAGCCTGTCTAAAGACTGACATCTTTCATTGTGGATTATTCAGGTGTGATATCTGTTCGCCTTGCATTTTCTGGGACCTTTGTTTCTTTTCCACAGTATGCTCGTCATGGTCTTTCTCAGCTATCTCACTTAGATATGCTTACCAGTCCGTTCTCCTTCAGTCCAAGTGATTAATTTTGTATTTCTTGAATCACCGTATGTTCTCTAGGCCGAGGTGTGAGTGCTTTCGTGACTCTTGGTTGCTGTCTTTGAATTTGCACCGGTCACTTGTAGGACTCTTTGCTAGCCTAGCCTAGGTCAAAGGAAGCACTGAGAACCCGTGGTCATCTGGGTTGGTTTGACATCCTGAGATCAGAAACTCCAAATTCGACGTGGTCCTGGCAACCCCCTTCATGGACATAATGTTTTTCCGAGACAAATTAGACAAATCTGATGAATTCCTCTCTCCAGGAAAGATATTTTTCTTTCTCTTTTGTGGATTTCGGAAGTTTCGAACTTGACCCCTGACACTTGAGCGTTGCCCTAGATTGCATCTAGATACGGCTTACTTTATTTCTATAGGCTGTGCCATTTGTTTGACCTACATCCTCAGCCCTGGCATGTTTATTTTTCTGGAAACAGAATTGTAATGTTCTAATTTTCAGCCAGCTTCCTTCCATATGGCGTCAAAGCACATTATCAATAATCCTTCTACGGCAAGAGGTCGGGGGAGAGAATTTCATTGGAGCCAAAGTGAGCACTCTAGCCTGGGAGGGCAGCCTTCACAAAGGAACCAAGCCCTCTGGAAAAGGGTGATTTTCAGCACACTTGTAGAGCCCTTCCCAACAAAGAGACCTACCCCAAGCATGACAGGGCTCCATTCCTTCGAGGCTTCCAAGACATCTCTTGGAACGCATTAGCATGTAGGGAGTGGGCCCCCGTGACACCAGAGCTATGGAAAGTGAGACTGATCTTCCAAGAATGCTAGGGGCCTAGGAAAGGAGGCATCGACTCTTCTCTTCAATGTCCTCAAGAGATCCTTCTTGACTATGGATTATGCTTAAGGCAGAAGGACACTGTAGGTCTGATAAGGCCCAAGTGCGGCCTCGTGTTTCCAATCAAGTTTCAAGCTTGAATCAGCATGGCCTCCCCATAGACTTGAATAGATGACAATGTTCTCCTCTCAGTGCTTGTCCCTCTATTCTGGCTTCTTGCCAAGGATTCCTTTCTTATCCCTGGAATCAGAGTCCGTTTGATCTCTTCCAGTTTCTGTGCCCGCTTTCTGTTTGTCAAAGCTGTTTCTGGGTATGTCTCCCTTTAATAGCCCAGCCTAGGCCAATCCTCAGACTGTAACCATGCGGCCATCTTGGGGGACATGTTCACCGTGATGTCATAAAGAAGCTCAGAAGGCTAAGTTGTCCTGACAACCTCCAAGCACACAGAGTTTCAGAGCCATCTCAGACCAGTCTGACTCCTCCCCCTTTCCAGGTAGGATAGTTTTCCTTTTTCTGGATTTCTTGTCGGTTTCTATCTTTCTCCTCGAATTTGGAAAGGCCTGCTCCATTCTCTCTAGACACTGGTTTCTTTCCTGTAAGATTAGCCTGGCTATTATCTCTTACGTCTTGGGAAGAGGGCCAAGTGGGTGGACCTTCCCCAGAGAAAGTCCTGGACTCCCTCCCAAGTTGAAGTTGCCCAGGCAATCCTCTGATGCGCAATGATCGTGTCATCTCCTAGCACTCTGCCAATTCCACCTTGGCAGGTCCCATGTTTTCCTTCCTTCTTCCTTTGGGGAAGTGTACCAGATGCCTTCACAGATTGGAATATTCTCACGGTTCTTTTTCTGGTGCGTATTGAGAACGGACCCTCACAATTGCTACTTCTTTATGACCTCTGTCCGCACCGTACCATGAAATCTCTATTCCCTAACAGTGCTAATGTGATCTGCACCCGTGCTGTGAAAGAGTGAGGCCCGGGTCACACAAGCGGAACGTGGGCACTTGCCCGCTCCACCACAGGGCCGGCCCTGACTTGTACTTTTGGACCAACCTGTGGCCTGAACTTGGGAAGGTTGGGCCTGTTTGGATTATTCGTGAAGCTGATTAGTAGTAACATCATGGACGGTAACATTATGACTTCACCGTTGGTTCCTGGGCTTAGCACGGATCAGGTTCTCTTGGTAGTATTCCTCTTCATGTATTTGGAATGGTCTGCCTTTCTGTAGCATCAGTAAGCCTTTTGAGGTGATTTTCCCTCCTTGGAAGTTCACCTTCTCTAATCTCTTTCAGCCCCCAAAGCTGTATGCCGTCATTCTGAAACCCTTTTTGGATTTTTGCTTTTAGGTGAATTTATTGCCGTAACCCTGCATTAGAACATCGTATGTCTTTCAGATTTACATCCTCATCGATTTCGACTTCCGTGTAGGTTCCATCCTCTTCACCAGCGTAAGCCGAATCACAGGCCCTCACCACACACTTGTGCCTCATCATCTCTTTCACCCTCCCCCACCGCCCCGCTTTGCCTCTGGGCACCCCCGATCAAATGTCCAGTGCCGCCTGTTGGTTAGTGCTTGTTTTTTCTTCTCCATGTAAGTGAGATCCTACGGTATTTGACTTTGTCCCTGGGGCTTGTTTCACTTCCCCTAAATCCCTCCCAGCCGTTCTGGTGCTCACAAATGGCTGGATTGCATCCTTTGTTCCCGCTGAGTGGTCTGCCATTGTGTGGCTATAGCCCATGTTCCTTCTCCATTCGTCCCTTGCTGGGCACCAGGGTGGCTTCCAAGTCTTGGAGAGCGGGAGTAAGGCTGTGGTGAACTGAGTGGTGCACATGTCTTTAGGCGGTAGTGTTTCCGAGTTCTTTGGCTAAACACGCCCCAGAGGAATAGCTGGATCATATGGGACATGGATTCTTAAATTTCGGAGGCAGTTCCACACCGCTTGGCCTAGTGGCTGCACCGGTTTCCACTGCCAGCAGCAGTGCAGGAGGCGTCCCTTCTCTCCACCTCCTCTCTGACACTTGTTGTTTCCTGTCTGCCTCCTTATAGCCATTCTGACCACAGTGAGCTGCTATGTCCTTGCGGTTTGGATTTGCCTTGGCCTCAGACTTAATGAGGGTGAACAAGTTTTCATGCACCTGTTGGCCCTCTTTAGATCTTCTTGGGAGAAATCTCTGTGTCCATCTTTGGCCCAGGTTTTCATTGGCTTGTTCTTTTTCTTGTGGAGACGTGTGAGTTGACTGTTTCTTTGGGCTTTTCACCCCTTGTCCGATGTGTGCTTTGCAAACATCCACTCCCAGTTGTTGTGCTGTCTTTGCATTGAGTCGATGGTTTCCTTGACTGGGCAGAAGCGTCTGCATTTGAGGTGGTCCCGTTTGTTTCTTGTCTCCTTTGCTGCCCTTGCCCAGTCAGACATACTTCTTCCAAATAGGCGGCTCAGACAGATGGCAAAGAGCACTCTGCCTAGGTCTTCTCCTACAAGTTTCACGGTTTCAAGTCTGCCATTCAGGGCTTTAATCCATTCCAGGAGGTGCGTGTGCCAGGTGGAACATCATGGTCTACTCTTGTTGTGTTCCATGTGGCTGTGCAGGCTTCCCAGCACCGTTTATTGGAGAGACTCTCCTTTGTCCACTGTCTCCTCTTGGCTCCCTGGTCGCAAATGGGCTGTCCATGTATGTTTGAGTTGGGCTCTGGGCTCTCGATTCTGTTGCATGGGTCTGTGTTCCTGGTTTTGGGCCCGGACTGTGCCGTTTCGGTACCTAGCGCTTCGTCCTCTATGTTGAAATCAGAAAGTGTGATACGTCCTGCTTTGTTCGTTTTCCTGAGGATTCCTTGGCCTATGCAGGGTCTCTTGTTGCTGGCTAGAAACTTTAGGATTCTCTCTTCTATCTCTCTGGCAAATATGGCTGCAACTTTGACTGGGATTGCATGGAATCCAGAGATTCCTTTCTCCGCTATGGACGTTTCAAGTGTGTTAATTCTTCCATTCCTAGGTCCCGGAATAGCCTTCTTTTTCCTTGTGTCGTCTTGAATTTCTTTCCACAAACGTCTGTTAGTTTTCGATTGACATAGCTTTCACCGGTTTTGCTAAGGTTCTTCATAGAGATCTTCTTCTTCGTACTGGCAAGCTGTGTTTTTTTTTTTTTTTGTCTGTTTGTGTTTAGCTTCCGTTTTTCTATTCTTTGCAACTTGTAATTGGTTCTGTTTTGCAGAAGTGCATCGCTGTGCTCACATCTGCTGGCAATGCTCCTGTATTTGCTGTGGAAGTCTGGCCCTATCTAACGTCCCTTCCCATCTGCCTCTGCACCCCCTCGGACGCCTGCCCCAGAATGACTGAAGCAGTGGTGAGGAGGCTCACCCCCAGGATTCCAGCCGGCCCACCCCGGGCCACCGACCCAGAAGGTGCGGACCTCAACGCTCCACCACCGGCCGGCCCCTGTCATGTTCCATTGGGACCCTGCAGTTGAGTGCAATGGGGCTTGAATATGCTGCTTGAGCCCAACTCTGGCACTGTGTAGATGAGGCCAGGTTGTTTGTCGGGGCCACTGTGACGTCAGAGGATTGGTCATAATTGTGTGTCTGCTGTCCCGGCAAGCTTCATGGACACAGGGCTTCAGAGCCCGCTTGGAGCAGTCTCATAACTCACCCTTCCCAGTGAGCCCAGGTTTGTCCTTCGCTGCCGTTTTTTGGCTTGTGAATTTCTCTGACTTTCAAACGTTCCAGCAGAGCCTGTCTAAAGACTGACATCTTTCATTGTGGATTATTCAGGTGTGATATCTGTTCGCCTTGCATTTTCTGGGACCTTTGTTTCTTTTCCACAGTATGCTCGTCATGGTCTTTCTCAGCTATCTCACTTAGATATGCTTACCAGTCCGTTCTCCTTCAGTCCAAGTGATTAATTTTGTATTTCTTGAATCACCGTATGTTCTCTAGGCCGAGGTGTGAGTGCTTTCGTGACTCTTGGTTGCTGTCTTTGAATTTGCACCGGTCACTTGTAGGACTCTTTGCTAGCCTAGCCTAGGTCAAAGGAAGCACTGAGAACCCGTGGTCATCTGGGTTGGTTTGACATCCTGAGATCAGAAACTCCAAATTCGACGTGGTCCTGGCAACCCCCTTCATGGACATAATGTTTTTCCGAGACAAATTAGACAAATCTGATGAATTCCTCGCTCCAGGAAAGATATTTTTCTTTCTCTTTTGTGGATTTGGGAAGTTTCGAACTTGACCCCTGACACTTGAGCGTTGCCCTAGATTGCATCTAGATACGGCTTACTTTATTTCTATAGGCTGTGCCATTTGTTTGACCTACATCCTCAGCCCTGGCATGTTTATTTTTCTGGAAACAGAATTGTAATGTTCTAATTTTCAGCCAGCTTCCTTCCATATGGCGTCAAAGCACATTATCAATAATCCTTCTACGGCAAGAGGTCGGGGGAGAGAATTTCATTGGAGCCAAAGTGAGCACTCTAGCCTGGGAGGGCAGCCTTCACAAAGGAACCAAGCCCTCTGGAAAAGGGTGATTTTCAGCACACTTGTAGAGCCCTTCCCAACAAAGAGACCTACCCCAATCATGACAGGGCTCCATTCCTTCGAGGCTTCCAAGACATCTCTTGGAACGCATTAGCATGTAGGGAGTGGGCCCCCGTGACGCCAGAGCTATGGAAAGTGAGACTGATCTTCCAAGAATGCTAGGGGCCTAGGAAAGGAGGCATCGACTCTTCTCTTCAATGTCCTCAAGAGATCCTTCTTGACTATGGATTATGCTTAAGGCAGAAGGACACTGTAGGTCTGATAAGGCCCAAGTGCGGCCTCGTGTTTCCAATCAAGTTTCAAGCTTGAATCAGCATGGCCTCCCCATAGACTTGAATAGATGACAATGTTCTCCTCTCAGTGCTTGTCCCTCTATTCTGGCTTCTTGCCAAGGATTCCTTTCTTATCCCTGGAATCAGAGTCCGTTTGATCTCTTCCAGTTTCTGTGCCCGCTTTCTGTTTGTCAAAGCTGTTTCTGGGTATGTCTCCCTTTAATAGCCCAGCCTAGGCCAATCCTCAGACTGTAACCATGCGGCCATCTTGGGGGACATGTTCACCGTGATGTCATAAAGAAGCTCAGAAGGCTAAGTTGTCCTGACAACCTCCAAGCACACAGAGTTTCAGAGCCATCTCAGACCAGTCTGACTCCTCCCCCTTTCCAGGTAGGATAGTTTTCCTTTTTCTGGATTTCTTGTCGGTTTCTATCTTTCTCCTCGAATTTGGAAAGGCCTGCTCCATTCTCTCTAGACACTGGTTTCTTTCCTGTAAGATTAGCCTGGCTATTATCTCTTACGTCTTGGGAAGAGGGCCAAGTGGGTGGACCTTCCCCAGAGAAAGTCCTGGACTCCCTCCCAAGTTGAAGTTGCCCAGGCAATCCTCTGATGCGCAATGATCGTGTCATCTCCTAGCACTCTGCCAATTCCACCTTGGCAGGTCCCATGTTTTCCTTCCTTCTTCCTTTGGGGAAGTGTACCAGATGCCTTCACAGATTGGAATATTCTCACGGTTCTTTTTCTGGTGCGTATTGAGAACGGACCCTCACAATTGCTACTTCTTTATGACCTCTGTCTGCACCGTACCATGAAATCTCTATTCCCTAACAGTGCTAATGTGATCTGCACCCGTGCTGTGAAAGAGTGAGGCCCGGGTCACACAAGCGGAACGTGGGCACTTGCCCGCTCCACCACAGGGCAGGCCCTGACTTGTACTTTTGGACCAACCTGTGGCCTGAACTTGGGAAGGTTGGGCCTGTTTGGATTATTCGTGAAGCTGATTAGTAGTAACATCATGGACGGTAACATTATGACTTCACCGTTGGTTCCTGGGCTTAGCACGGATCAGGTTCTCTTGGTAGTATTCCTCTTCATGTATTTGGAATGGTCTGCCTTTCTGTAGCATCAGTAAGCCTTTTGAGGTGATTTTCCCTCCTTGGAAGTTCACCTTCTCTAATCTCTTTCAGCCCCCAAAGCTGTATGCCGTCATTCTGAAACCCTTTTTGGATTTTTGCTTTTAGGTGAATTTATTGCCGTAACCCTGCATTAGAACATCGTATGTCTTTCAGATTTACATCCTCATCGATTTCGACTTCCGTGTAGGTTCCATCCTCTTCACCAGCGTAAGCCGAATCACAGGCCCTCACCACACACTTGTGCCTCATCATCTCTTTCACCCTCCCCCACCGCCCCGCTTTGCCTCTGGGCACCCCCGATCAAATGTCCAGTGCCGCCTGTTGGTTAGTGCTTGTTTTTTCTTCTCCATGTAAGTGAGATCCTACGGTATTTGACTTTGTCCCTGGGGCTTGTTTCACTTCCCCTAAATCCCTCCCAGCCGTTCTGGTGCTCACAAATGGCTGGATTGCATCCTTTGTTCCCGCTGAGTGGTCTGCCATTGTGTGGCTATAGCCCATGTTCCTTCTCCATTCGTCCCTTGCTGGGCACCAGGGTGGCTTCCAAGTCTTGGAGAGCGGGAGTAAGGCTGTGGTGAACTGAGTGGTGCACATGTCTTTAGGCGGTAGTGTTTCCGAGTTCTTTGGCTAAACACGCCCCAGAGGAATAGCTGGATCATATGGGACATGGATTCTTAAATTTCGGAGGCAGTTCCACACCGCTTGGCCTAGTGGCTGCACCGGTTTCCACTGCCAGCAGCAGTGCAGGAGGCGTCCCTTCTCTCCACCTCCTCTCTGACACTTGTTGTTTCCTGTCTGCCTCCTTATAGCCATTCTGACCACAGTGAGCTGCTATGTCCTTGCGGTTTGGATTTGCCTTGGCCTCAGACTTAATGAGGGTGAACAAGTTTTCATGCACCTGTTGGCCCTCTTTAGATCTTCTTGGGGGAAATCTCTGTGTCCATCTTTGGCCCAGGTTTTCATTGGCTTGTTCTTTTTCTTGTGGAGACGTGTGAGTTGACTGTTTCTTTGGGCTTTTCACCCCTTGTCCGATGTGTGCTTTGCAAACATCCACTCCCAGTTGTTGTGCTGTCTTTGCATTGAGTCGATGGTTTCCTTGACTGGGCAGAAGCGTCTGCATTTGAGGTGGTCCCGTTTGTTTCTTGTCTCCTTTGCTGCCCTTGCCCAGTCAGACATACTTCTTCCAAATAGGCGGCTCAGACAGATGGCAAAGAGCACTCTGCCTAGGTCTTCTCCTACAAGTTTCACGGTTTCAAGTCTGCCATTCAGGGCTTTAATCCATTCCAGGAGGTGCGTGTGCCAGGTGGAACATCATGGTCTACTCTTGTTGTGTTCCATGTGGCTGTGCAGGCTTCCCAGCACCGTTTATTGGAGAGACTCTCCTTTGTCCACTGTCTCCTCTTGGCTCCCTGGTCGCAAATGGGCTGTCCATGTATGTTTGAGTTGGGCTCTGGGCTCTCGATTCTGTTGCATGGGTCTGTGTTCCTGGTTTTGGGCCCGGACTGTGCCGTTTCGGTACCTAGCGCTTCGTCCTCTATGTTGAAATCAGAAAGTGTGATACGTCCTGCTTTGTTCGTTTTCCTGAGGATTCCTTGGCCTATGCAGGGTCTCTTGTTGCTGGCTAGAAACTTTAGGATTCTCTCTTCTATCTCTCTGGCAAATATGGCTGCAACTTTGACTGGGATTGCATGGAATCCAGAGATTCCTTTCTCCGCTATGGACGTTTCAAGTGTGTTAATTCTTCCATTCCTAGGTCCCGGAATAGCCTTCTTTTTCCTTGTGTCGTCTTGAATTTCTTTCCACAAACGTCTGTTAGTTTTCGATTGACATAGCTTTCACCGGTTTTGCTAAGGTTCTTCATAGAGATCTTCTTCTTCGTACTGGCAAGCTGTGTTTTTTTTTTTTTTTGTCTGTTTGTGTTTAGCTTCCGTTTTTCTATTCTTTGCAACTTGTAATTGGTTCTGTTTTGCAGAAGTGCATCGCTGTGCTCACATCTGCTGGCAATGCTCCTGTATTTGCTGTGGAAGTCTGGCCCTATCTAACGTCCCTTCCCATCTGCCTCTGCACCCCCTCGGACGCCTGCCCCAGAATGACTGAAGCAGTGGTGAGGAGGCTCACCCCCAGGATTCCAGCCGGCCCACCCCGGGCCACCGACCCAGAAGGTGCGGACCTCACCGCTCCACCACCGGCCGGCCCCTGTCATGTTCCATTGGGACCCTGCAGTTGAGTGCAATGGGGCTTGAATATGCTGCTTGAGCCCAACTCTGGCACTGTGTAGATGAGGCCAGGTTGTTTGTCGGGGCCACTGTGACGTCATAGGATTGGTCATAATTGTGTGTCTGCTGTCCCGGCAAGCTTCATGGACACAGGGCTTCAGAGCCCGCTTGGAGCAGTCTCATAACTCACCCTTCCCAGTGAGCCCAGGTTTGTCCTTCGCTGCCGTTTTTTGGCTTGTGAATTTCTCTGACTTTCAAACGTTCCAGCAGAGCCTGTCTAAAGACTGACATCTTTCATTGTGGATTATTCAGGTGTGATATCTGTTCGCCTTGCATTTTCTGGGACCTTTGTTTCTTTTCCACAGTATGCTCGTCATGGTCTTTCTCAGCTATCTCACTTAGATATGCTTACCAGTCCGTTCTCCTTCAGTCCAAGTGATTAATTTTGTATTTCTTGAATCACCGTATGTTCTCTAGGCCGAGGTGTGAGTGCTTTCGTGACTCTTGGTTGCTGTCTTTGAATTTGCACCGGTCACTTGTAGGACTCTTTGCTAGCCTAGCCTAGGTCAAAGGAAGCACTGAGAACCCGTGGTCATCTGGGTTGGTTTGACATCCTGAGATCAGAAACTCCAAATTCGACGTGGTCCTGGCAACCCCCTTCATGGACATAATGTTTTTCCGAGACAAATTAGACAAATCTGATGAATTCCTCGCTCCAGGAAAGATATTTTTCTTTCTCTTTTGTGGATTTGGGAAGTTTCGAACTTGACCCCTGACACTTGAGCGTTGCCCTAGATTGCATCTAGATACGGCTTACTTTATTTCTATAGGCTGTGCCATTTGTTTGACCTACATCCTCAGCCCTGGCATGTTTATTTTTCTGGAAACAGAATTGTAATGTTCTAATTTTCAGCCAGCTTCCTTCCATAGGGCGTCAAAGCACATTATCAATAATCCTTCTACGGCAAGAGGTCGGGGGAGAGAATTTCATTGCAGCCAAAGTGAGCACTCTAGCCTGGGAGGGCAGCCTTCACAAAGGAACCAAGCCCTCTGGAAAAGGGTGATTTTCAGCACACTTGTAGAGCCCTTCCCAACAAAGAGACCTACCCCAATCATGACAGGGCTCCATTCCTTCGAGGCTTCCAAGACATCTCTTGGAACGCATTAGCATGTAGGGAGTGGGCCCCCGTGACGCCAGAGCTATGGAAAGTGAGACTGATCTTCCAAGAATGCTAGGGGCCTAGGAAAGGAGGCATCGACTCTTCTCTTCAATGTCCTCAAGAGATCCTTCTTGACTATGGATTATGCTTAAGGCAGAAGGACACTGTAGGTCTGATAAGGCCCAAGTGCGGCCTCGTGTTTCCAATCAAGTTTCAAGCTTGAATCAGCATGGCCTCCCCATAGACTTGAATAGATGACAATGTTCTCCTCTCAGTGCTTGTCCCTCGATTCTGGCTTCTTGCCAAGGATTCCTTTCTTATCCCTGGAATCAGAGTCCGTTTGATCTCTTCCAGTTTCTGTGCCCGCTTTCTGTTTGTCAAAGCTGTTTCTGGGTATGTCTCCCTTTAATAGCCCAGCCTAGGCCAATCCTCAGACTGTAACCATGCGGCCATCTTGGGGGACATGTTCACCGTGATGTCATAAAGAAGCTCAGAAGGCTAAGTTGTCCTGACAACCTCCAAGCACACAGAGTTTCAGAGCCATCTCAGACCAGTCTGACTCCTCCCCCTTTCCAGGTAGGATAGTTTTCCTTTTTCTGGATTTCTTGTCGGTTTCTATCTTTCTCCTCGAATTTGGAAAGGCCTGCTCCATTCTCTCTAGACACTGGTTTCTTTCCTGTAAGATTAGCCTGGCTATTATCTCTTACGTCTTGGGAAGAGGGCCAAGTGGGTGGACCTTCCCCAGAGAAAGTCCTGGACTCCCTCCCAAGTTGAAGTTGCCCAGGCAATCCTCTGATGCGCAATGATCGTGTCATCTCCTAGCACTCTGCCAATTCCACCTTGGCAGGTCCCATGTTTTCCTTCCTTCTTCCTTTGGGGAAGTGTACCAGATGCCTTCACAGATTGGAATATTCTCACGGTTCTTTTTCTGGTGCGTATTGAGAACGGACCCTCACAATTGCTACTTCTTTATGACCTCTGTCCGCACCGTACCATGAAATCTCTATTCCCTAACAGTGCTAATGTGATCTGCACCCGTGCTGTGAAAGAGTGAGGCCCGGGTCACACAAGCGGAACGTGGGCACTTGCCCGCTCCACCACAGGGCCGGCCCTGACTTGTACTTTTGGACCAACCTGTGGCCTGAACTTGGGAAGGTTGGGCCTGTTTGGATTATTCGTGAAGCTGATTAGTAGTAACATCATGGACGGTAACATTATGACTTCACCGTTGGTTCCTGGGCTTAGCACGGATCAGGTTCTCTTGGTAGTATTCCTCTTCATGTATTTGGAATGGTCTGCCTTTCTGTAGCATCAGTAAGCCTTTTGAGGTGATTTTCCCTCCTTGGAAGTTCACCTTCTCTAATCTCTTTCAGCCCCCAAAGCTGTATGCCGTCATTCTGAAACCCTTTTTGGATTTTTGCTTTTAGGTGAATTTATTGCCGTAACCCTGCATTAGAACATCGTATGTCTTTCAGATTTACATCCTCATCGATTTCGACTTCCGTGTAGGTTCCATCCTCTTCACCAGCGTAAGCCGAATCACAGGCCCTCACCACACACTTGTGCCTCATCATCTCTTTCACCCTCCCCCACCGCCCCGCTTTGCCTCTGGGCACCCCCGATCAAATGTCCAGTGCCGCCTGTTGGTTAGTGCTTGTTTTTTCTTCTCCATGTAAGTGAGATCCTACGGTATTTGACTTTGTCCCTGGGGCTTGTTTCACTTCCCCTAAATCCCTCCCAGCCGTTCTGGTGCTCACAAATGGCTGGATTGCATCCTTTGTTCCCGCTGAGTGGTCTGCCATTGTGTGGCTATAGCCCATGTTCCTTCTCCATTCGTCCCTTGCTGGGCACCAGGGTGGCTTCCAAGTCTTGGAGAGCGGGAGTAAGGCTGTGGTGAACTGAGTGGTGCACATGTCTTTAGGCGGTAGTGTTTCCGAGTTCTTTGGCTAAACACGCCCCAGAGGAATAGCTGGATCATATGGGACATGGATTCTTAAATTTCGGAGGCAGTTCCACACCGCTTGGCCTAGTGGCTGCACCGGTTTCCACTGCCAGCAGCAGTGCAGGAGGCGTCCCTTCTCTCCACCTCCTCTCTGACACTTGTTGTTTCCTGTCTGCCTCCTTATAGCCATTCTGACCACAGTGAGCTGCTATGTCCTTGCGGTTTGGATTTGCCTTGGCCTCAGACTTAATGAGGGTGAACAAGTTTTCATGCACCTGTTGGCCCTCTTTAGATCTTCTTGGGAGAAATCTCTGTGTCCATCTTTGGCCCAGGTTTTCATTGGCTTGTTCTTTTTCTTGTGGAGACGTGTGAGTTGACTGTTTCTTTGGGCTTTTCACCCCTTGTCCGATGTGTGCTTTGCAAACATCCACTCCCAGTTGTTGTGCTGTCTTTGCATTGAGTCGATGGTTTCCTTGACTGGGCAGAAGCGTCTGCATTTGAGGTGGTCCCGTTTGTTTCTTGTCTCCTTTGCTGCCCTTGCCCAGTCAGACATACTTCTTCCAAATAGGCGGCTCAGACAGATGGCAAAGAGCACTCTGCCTAGGTCTTCTCCTACAAGTTTCACGGTTTCAAGTCTGCCATTCAGGGCTTTAATCCATTCCAGGAGGTGCGTGTGCCAGGTGGAACATCATGGTCTACTCTTGTTGTGTTCCATGTGGCTGTGCAGGCTTCCCAGCACCGTTTATTGGAGAGACTCTCCTTTGTCCACTGTCTCCTCTTGGCTCCCTGGTCGCAAATGGGCTGTCCATGTATGTTTGAGTTGGGCTCTGGGCTCTCGATTCTGTTGCATGGGTCTGTGTTCCTGGTTTTGGGCCCGGACTGTGCCGTTTCGGTACCTAGCGCTTCGTCCTCTATGTTGAAATCAGAAAGTGTGAT
The DNA here is from genome assembly GCF_041296235.1 of Equus asinus. NCBI lineage: Eukaryota > Metazoa > Chordata > Mammalia > Perissodactyla > Equidae > Equus > Equus asinus. The sequence continues at coordinate 79,795,394 of NC_091820.1, forward strand.
ACGTCCTGCTTTGTTCGTTTTCCTGAGGATTCCTTGGCCTATGCAGGGTCTCTTGTTGCTGGCTAGAAACTTTAGGATTCTCTCTTCTATCTCTCTGGCAAATATGGCTGCAACTTTGACTGGGATTGCATGGAATCCAGAGATTCCTTTCTCCGCTATGGACGTTTCAAGTGTGTTAATTCTTCCATTCCTAGGTCCCGGAATAGCCTTCTTTTTCCTTGTGTCGTCTTGAATTTCTTTCCACAAACGTCTGTTAGTTTTCGATTGACATAGCTTTCACCGGTTTTGCTAAGGTTCTTCATAGAGATCTTCTTCTTCGTACTGGCAAGCTGTGTTTTTTTTTTTTTTGTCTGTTTGTGTTTAGCTTCCGTTTTTCTATTCTTTGCAACTTGTAATTGGTTCTGTTTTGCAGAAGTGCATCGCTGTGCTCACATCTGCTGGCAATGCTCCTGTATTTGCTGTGGAAGTCTGGCCCTATCTAACGTCCCTTCCCATCTGCCTCTGCACCCCCTCGGACGCCTGCCCCAGAATGACTGAAGCAGTGGTGAGGAGGCTCACCCCCAGGATTCCAGCCGGCCCACCCCGGGCCACCGACCCAGAAGGTGCGGACCTCACCGCTCCACCACCGGCCGGCCCCTGTCATGTTCCATTGGGACCCTGCAGTTGAGTGCAATGGGGCTTGAATATGCTGCTTGAGCCCAACTCTGGCACTGTGTAGATGAGGCCAGGTTGTTTGTCGGGGCCACTGTGACGTCAGAGGATTGGTCATAATTGTGTGTCTGCTGTCCCGGCAAGCTTCATGGACACAGGGCTTCAGAGCCCGCTTGGAGCAGTCTCATAACTCACCCTTCCCAGTGAGCCCAGGTTTGTCCTTCGCTGCCGTTTTTTGGCTTGTGAATTTCTCTGACTTTCAAACGTTCCAGCAGAGCCTGTCTAAAGACTGACATCTTTCATTGTGGATTATTCAGGTGTGATATCTGTTCGCCTTGCATTTTCTGGGACCTTTGTTTCTTTTCCACAGTATGCTCGTCATGGTCTTTCTCAGCTATCTCACTTAGATATGCTTACCAGTCCGTTCTCCTTCAGTCCAAGTGATTAATTTTGTATTTCTTGAATCACCGTATGTTCTCTAGGCCGAGGTGTGAGTGCTTTCGTGACTCTTGGTTGCTGTCTTTGAATTTGCACCGGTCACTTGTAGGACTCTTTGCTAGCCTAGCCTAGGTCAAAGGAAGCACTGAGAACCCGTGGTCATCTGGGTTGGTTTGACATCCTGAGATCAGAAACTCCAAATTCGACGTGGTCCTGGCAACCCCCTTCATGGACATAATGTTTTTCCGAGACAAATTAGACAAATCTGATGAATTCCTCGCTCCAGGAAAGATATTTTTCTTTCTCTTTTGTGGATTTGGGAAGTTTCGAACTTGACCCCTGACACTTGAGCGTTGCCCTAGATTGCATCTAGATACGGCTTACTTTATTTCTATAGGCTGTGCCATTTGTTTGACCTACATCCTCAGCCCTGGCATGTTTATTTTTCTGGAAACAGAATTGTAATGTTCTAATTTTCAGCCAGCTTCCTTCCATAGGGCGTCAAAGCACATTATCAATAATCCTTCTACGGCAAGAGGTCGGGGGAGAGAATTTCATTGCAGCCAAAGTGAGCACTCTAGCCTGGGAGGGCAGCCTTCACAAAGGAACCAAGCCCTCTGGAAAAGGGTGATTTTCAGCACACTTGTAGAGCCCTTCCCAACAAAGAGACCTACCCCAATCATGACAGGGCTCCATTCCTTCGAGGCTTCCAAGACATCTCTTGGAACGCATTAGCATGTAGGGAGTGGGCCCCCGTGACGCCAGAGCTATGGAAAGTGAGACTGATCTTCCAAGAATGCTAGGGGCCTAGGAAAGGAGGCATCGACTCTTCTCTTCAATGTCCTCAAGAGATCCTTCTTGACTATGGATTATGCTTAAGGCAGAAGGACACTGTAGGTCTGATAAGGCCCAAGTGCGGCCTCGTGTTTCCAATCAAGTTTCAAGCTTGAATCAGCATGGCCTCCCCATAGACTTGAATAGATGACAATGTTCTCCTCTCAGTGCTTGTCCCTCGATTCTGGCTTCTTGCCAAGGATTCCTTTCTTATCCCTGGAATCAGAGTCCGTTTGATCTCTTCCAGTTTCTGTGCCCGCTTTCTGTTTGTCAAAGCTGTTTCTGGGTATGTCTCCCTTTAATAGCCCAGCCTAGGCCAATCCTCAGACTGTAACCATGCGGCCATCTTGGGGGACATGTTCACCGTGATGTCATAAAGAAGCTCAGAAGGCTAAGTTGTCCTGACAACCTCCAAGCACACAGAGTTTCAGAGCCATCTCAGACCAGTCTGACTCCTCCCCCTTTCCAGGTAGGATAGTTTTCCTTTTTCTGGATTTCTTGTCGGTTTCTATCTTTCTCCTCGAATTTGGAAAGGCCTGCTCCATTCTCTCTAGACACTGGTTTCTTTCCTGTAAGATTAGCCTGGCTATTATCTCTTACGTCTTGGGAAGAGGGCCAAGTGGGTGGACCTTCCCCAGAGAAAGTCCTGGACTCCCTCCCAAGTTGAAGTTGCCCAGGCAATCCTCTGATGCGCAATGATCGTGTCATCTCCTAGCACTCTGCCAATTCCACCTTGGCAGGTCCCATGTTTTCCTTCCTTCTTCCTTTGGGGAAGTGTACCAGATGCCTTCACAGATTGGAATATTCTCACGGTTCTTTTTCTGGTGCGTATTGAGAACGGACCCTCACAATTGCTACTTCTTTATGACCTCTGTCCGCACCGTACCATGAAATCTCTATTCCCTAACAGTGCTAATGTGATCTGCACCCGTGCTGTGAAAGAGTGAGGCCCGGGTCACACAAGCGGAACGTGGGCACTTGCCCGCTCCACCACAGGGCCGGCCCTGACTTGTACTTTTGGACCAACCTGTGGCCTGAACTTGGGAAGGTTGGGCCTGTTTGGATTATTCGTGAAGCTGATTAGTAGTAACATCATGGACGGTAACATTATGACTTCACCGTTGGTTCCTGGGCTTAGCACGGATCAGGTTCTCTTGGTAGTATTCCTCTTCATGTATTTGGAATGGTCTGCCTTTCTGTAGCATCAGTAAGCCTTTTGAGGTGATTTTCCCTCCTTGGAAGTTCACCTTCTCTAATCTCTTTCAGCCCCCAAAGCTGTATGCCGTCATTCTGAAACCCTTTTTGGATTTTTGCTTTTAGGTGAATTTATTGCCGTAACCCTGCATTAGAACATCGTATGTCTTTCAGATTTACATCCTCATCGATTTCGACTTCCGTGTAGGTTCCATCCTCTTCACCAGCGTAAGCCGAATCACAGGCCCTCACCACACACTTGTGCCTCATCATCTCTTTCACCCTCCCCCACCGCCCCGCTTTGCCTCTGGGCACCCCCGATCAAATGTCCAGTGCCGCCTGTTGGTTAGTGCTTGTTTTTTCTTCTCCATGTAAGTGAGATCCTACGGTATTTGACTTTGTCCCTGGGGCTTGTTTCACTTCCCCTAAATCCCTCCCAGCCGTTCTGGTGCTCACAAATGGCTGGATTGCATCCTTTGTTCCCGCTGAGTGGTCTGCCATTGTGTGGCTATAGCCCATGTTCCTTCTCCATTCGTCCCTTGCTGGGCACCAGGGTGGCTTCCAAGTCTTGGAGAGCGGGAGTAAGGCTGTGGTGAACTGAGTGGTGCACATGTCTTTAGGCGGTAGTGTTTCCGAGTTCTTTGGCTAAACACGCCCCAGAGGAATAGCTGGATCATATGGGACATGGATTCTTAAATTTCGGAGGCAGTTCCACACCGCTTGGCCTAGTGGCTGCACCGGTTTCCACTGCCAGCAGCAGTGCAGGAGGCGTCCCTTCTCTCCACCTCCTCTCTGACACTTGTTGTTTCCTGTCTGCCTCCTTATAGCCATTCTGACCACAGTGAGCTGCTATGTCCTTGCGGTTTGGATTTGCCTTGGCCTCAGACTTAATGAGGGTGAACAAGTTTTCATGCACCTGTTGGCCCTCTTTAGATCTTCTTGGGAGAAATCTCTGTGTCCATCTTTGGCCCAGGTTTTCATTGGCTTGTTCTTTTTCTTGTGGAGACGTGTGAGTTGACTGTTTCTTTGGGCTTTTCACCCCTTGTCCGATGTGTGCTTTGCAAACATCCACTCCCAGTTGTTGTGCTGTCTTTGCATTGAGTCGATGGTTTCCTTGACTGGGCAGAAGCGTCTGCATTTGAGGTGGTCCCGTTTGTTTCTTGTCTCCTTTGCTGCCCTTGCCCAGTCAGACATACTTCTTCCAAATAGGCGGCTCAGACAGATGGCAAAGAGCACTCTGCCTAGGTCTTCTCCTACAAGTTTCACGGTTTCAAGTCTGCCATTCAGGGCTTTAATCCATTCCAGGAGGTGCGTGTGCCAGGTGGAACATCATGGTCTACTCTTGTTGTGTTCCATGTGGCTGTGCAGGCTTCCCAGCACCGTTTATTGGAGAGACTCTCCTTTGTCCACTGTCTCCTCTTGGCTCCCTGGTCGCAAATGGGCTGTCCATGTATGTTTGAGTTGGGCTCTGGGCTCTCGATTCTGTTGCATGGGTCTGTGTTCCTGGTTTTGGGCCCGGACTGTGCCGTTTCGGTACCTAGCGCTTCGTCCTCTATGTTGAAATCAGAAAGTGTGATACGTCCTGCTTTGTTCGTTTTCCTGAGGATTCCTTGGCCTATGCAGGGTCTCTTGTTGCTGGCTAGAAACTTTAGGATTCTCTCTTCTATCTCTCTGGCAAATATGGCTGCAACTTTGACTGGGATTGCATGGAATCCAGAGATTCCTTTCTCCGCTATGGACGTTTCAAGTGTGTTAATTCTTCCATTCCTAGGTCCCGGAATAGCCTTCTTTTTCCTTGTGTCGTCTTGAATTTCTTTCCACAAACGTCTGTTAGTTTTCGATTGACATAGCTTTCACCGGTTTTGCTAAGGTTCTTCATAGAGATCTTCTTCTTCGTACTGGCAAGCTGTGTTTTTTTTTTTTTTGTCTGTTTGTGTTTAGCTTCCGTTTTTCTATTCTTTGCAACTTGTAATTGGTTCTGTTTTGCAGAAGTGCATCGCTGTGCTCACATCTGCTGGCAATGCTCCTGTATTTGCTGTGGAAGTCTGGCCCTATCTAACGTCCCTTCCCATCTGCCTCTGCACCCCCTCGGACGCCTGCCCCAGAATGACTGAAGCAGTGGTGAGGAGGCTCACCCCCAGGATTCCAGCCGGCCCACCCCGGGCCACCGACCCAGAAGGTGCGGACCTCACCGCTCCACCACCGGCCGGCCCCTGTCATGTTCCATTGGGACCCTGCAGTTGAGTGCAATGGGGCTTGAATATGCTGCTTGAGCCCAACTCTGGCACTGTGTAGATGAGGCCAGGTTGTTTGTCGGGGCCACTGTGACGTCAGAGGATTGGTCATAATTGTGTGTCTGCTGTCCCGGCAAGCTTCATGGACACAGGGCTTCAGAGCCCGCTTGGAGCAGTCTCATAACTCACCCTTCCCAGTGAGCCCAGGTTTGTCCTTCGCTGCCGTTTTTTGGCTTGTGAATTTCTCTGACTTTCAAACGTTCCAGCAGAGCCTGTCTAAAGACTGACATCTTTCATTGTGGATTATTCAGGTGTGATATCTGTTCGCCTTGCATTTTCTGGGACCTTTGTTTCTTTTCCACAGTATGCTCGTCATGGTCTTTCTCAGCTATCTCACTTAGATATGCTTACCAGTCCGTTCTCCTTCAGTCCAAGTGATTAATTTTGTATTTCTTGAATCACCGTATGTTCTCTAGGCCGAGGTGTGAGTGCTTTCGTGACTCTTGGTTGCTGTCTTTGAATTTGCACCGGTCACTTGTAGGACTCTTTGCTAGCCTAGCCTAGGTCAAAGGAAGCACTGAGAACCCGTGGTCATCTGGGTTGGTTTGACATCCTGAGATCAGAAACTCCAAATTCGACGTGGTCCTGGCAACCCCCTTCATGGACATAATGTTTTTCTGAGACAAATTAGACAAATCTGATGAATTCCTCTCTCCAGGAAAGATATTTTTCTTTCTCTTTTGTGGATTTGGGAAGTTTCGAACTTGACCCCTGACACTTGAGCGTTGCCCTAGATTCCATCTAGATACGGCTCACTTTATTTCTATAGGCTGTGCCATTTGTTTGACCTACATCCTCAGCCCTGGCATGTTTATTTTTCTGGAAACAGAATTGTAATGTTCTAATTTTCAGCCAGCTTCCTTCCATAGGGCGTCAAAGCACATTATCAATAATCCTTCTACGGCAAGAGGTCGGGGGAGAGAATTTCATTGGAGCCAAAGTGAGCACTCTAGCCTGGGACGGCAGCCTTCACAAAGGAACCAAGCCCTCTGGAAAAGGGTGATTTTCAGCACACTTGTAGAGCCCTTCCCAACAAAGAGACCTACCCCAATCATGACAGGGCTCCATTCCTTCGAGGCTTCCAAGACATCTCTTGGAACGCATTAGCATGTAGGGAGTGGGCCCTCGTGACGCCAGAGCTATGGAAAGTGAGACTGATCTTCCAAGAATGCTAGGGGCCTATTAAAGGAGGCAGCGACTCTTCTCTTCAATGTCCTCAAGAGATCCTTCTTGACTTTGGATTATGCTTAAGGCAGAAGGACACTGTAGGTCTGATAAGGCCCAAGTGCGGCCTCGTGTTTCCAAGCAAGTTTCAAGCTTGAATCAGCATGGCCTCCCCATAGACTTGAATAGATGACAATGTTCTCCTCTCAGTGCTTGTCCCTCGATTCTCGCTTCTTGCCAAGGATTCCTTTCTTATCCCTGGCATCAGAGTCTGTTTGATCTCTTCCAGTTTCTGTGCCCACTTTCTGTTTGTCAAAGCTGTTTCTGGGTATGTCTCCCTTTAATAGCCCAGCCTAGGCCAATCCTCAGACTGTAACCATGCGGCCATCTTGGGGGACATGTTCACCGTGATGTCATAAAGAAGCTCAGAAGGCTAAGTTGTCCTGACAACCTCCAAGCACACAGAGATTCAGAGCCATCTCAGACCAGTCTGACTCCTCCCCCTTTCCAGGAAGGATAGTTTTCCTTTTTCTGGATGTCTTGTCGGTTTCTATCTTTCTCCTCGAATTTGGAAAGGCCTGCTCCATTCTCTCTAGACACTGGTTTCTTTCCTGTAAGATTAGCCTGGCTATTATCTCTTACGTCTTGGGAAGAGGGCCAAGTGGGTGGACCTTCCCCAGAGAAAGTCCTGGACTCCCTCCCAAGTTGAAGTTGCCCAGGCAATCCTCTGATGCGCAATGATCGTGTCATCTCCTAGCACTCTGCCAATTCCGCCTTGGCAGGTAACATGTTTTCCTTCCTTCTTCCTTTGGGGAAGTGTACCAGATGCCTTCACAGATTGGAATATTCTCACGGTTCTTTTTCCGGTGCGTATTGAGAACGGACCCTCACAATTGCTACTTCTTTATGACCTCTGTCCGCACCGTACCATGAAATCTCTATTCCCTAACAGTGCTAATGTGATCTGCACCCGTGCTGTGAAAGAGTGAGGCCCGGGTCACGCAAGCGGAACGTTGGCACTTGCCCGCTCCACCACAGGGCCGGCCCTGACTTGTACTTTTGGACCAACCTGTGGCCTGAACTTGGGAAGGTTGGGCCTGTTTGGATTATTCGTGAAGCTGATTAGTAGTAACATCATGGACGGTAACATTATGACTTCACCGTTGGTTCCTGGGCTTAGCACGGATCAGGTTCTCTTGGTAGTATTCCTCTTCATGTATTTGGAATGGTCTACCTTTCTGTAGCATCAGTAAGCCTTTTGAGGTGATTTTCCCTCCTTGGAAGTTCACCTTCTCTAATCTCTTTCAGCCCCCAAAGCTGTATGCCGTCATTCTGAACCCCTTTTTGGATTTTTGCTTTTAGGTGAATTTATTGCCGTAACCCTGCATTAGAACATCGTATGTCTTTCAGATTTACATCCTCATCGATTTAGACTTCCGTGTAGGTTCCATCCTCTTCACCAGCGTAAGCCGAATCACAGGCCCTCACCACACACTTGTGCCTCATCATCTCTTTCACCCTCCCCCACCGCCCCGCTTTGCCTCTGGGCACCCCCGATCAAATGTCCAGTGCCACCTGTTGGTTAGTGCTTGTTTTTTCTTCTCCTTGTAAGTGAGATCCTACGGTATTTGACTTTGTCCCTGGGGCTTGTTTCACTTCCCCTAAATCCCTCCCAGCCGTTCTGGTGCTCACAAATGGCTGGATTGCATCCTTTGTTCCCGCTGAGTGGTCTGCCATTGTGTGGCTATAGCCCATGTTCCTTCTCCATTCGTCCCTTGCTGGGCACCAGGGTGGCTTCCAAGTCTTGGAGAGCGGGAGTAAGGCTGTGGTGAACTGAGTGGTGCACATGTCTTTAGGCGGTAGTGTTTCCGAGTTCTTTGGCTAAACACGCCCCAGAGGAATAGCTGGATCATATGGGACATGGATTCTTAAATTTCGGAGGCAGTTCCACACCGCTTGGCCTAGTGGCTGCACCGGTTTCCACTGCCAGCAGCAGTGCAGGAGGCGTCCCTTCTCTCCACCTCCTCTCTGACACTTGTTGTTTCCTGTCTGCCTACTTATAGCCATTCTGACCACAGTGAGCTGCTATGTCCTTGCGGTTTGGATTTGCCTTGGCCTCAGACTTAATGAGGGTGAACAAGTTTTCATGCACCTGTTGGCCCTCTTTAGATCTTCTTGGGAGAAATCTCTGTGTCCATCTTTGGCCCAGGTTTTCATTGGCTTGTTCTTTTTCTTGTGGAGACGTGTGAGTTGACTGTTTCTTTGGGCTTTTCACCCCTTGTCCGATGTGTGCTTTGCAAACATCCACTCCCAGTTGTTGTGCTGTCTTTGCATTGAGTCGATGGTTTCCTTGACTGGGCAGAAGCGTCTGCATTTGAGGTGGTCCCGTTTGTTTCTTGTCTCCTTTGCTGCCCTTGCCCAGTCAGACATACTTCTTCCAAATAGGCGGCTCAGACAGATGGCAAAGAGCACTCTGCCTAGGTCTTCTCCTACAAGTTTCACGGTTTCAAGTCTGCCATTCAGGGCTTTAATCCATTCCAGGAGGTGCGTGTGCCAGGTGGAACATCATGGTCTACTCTCGTTGTGTTCCATGTGGCTGTGCAGGCTTCCCAGCACCGTTTATTGGAGAGACTCTCCTTCGTCCACTGTCTCCTCTTGGCTCCCTGGTCGCAAATGGGCTGTCCATGTATGTTTGAGTTGGGCTCTGGGCTCTCGATTCTGTTGCATGGGTCTGTGTGCCTGTTTTTGGGCCCGGACTGTGCCGTTTCGGTACCTAGCGCTTCGTCCTCTATGTTGAAATCAGAAAGTGTGATACGTCCTGCTTTGTTCGTTTTCCTGAGGATTCCTTGGCCTATGCAGGGTCTCTTGTTGCTGGCTAGAAACTTTAGGATTCTCTCTTCTATCTCTCTGGCAAATATGGCTGCAACTTTGACTGGGATTGCATGGAATCCAGAGATTCCTTTCTCCGCTATGGACGTTTCAAGTGTGTTAATTCTTCCATTCCCAGGTCCCGGAATATCCTTCTTTTTCCTTGTGTCGTCTTGAATTTCTTTCCACAAACGTCTGTTAGTTTTCGATTGACATAGCTTTCACCGGTTTTGCTAAGGTTCTTCATAGAGATCTTCTTCTTCGTACTGGCAAGCTGTGTTTTTTTTTTTTTTTGTCTGTTTGTGTTTAGCTTCCGTTTTTCTATTCTTTGCAACTTGTAATTGGTTCTGTTTTGCAGAAGTGCATCGCTGTGCTCACATCTGCTGGCAATGCTCCTGTATTTGCTGTGGAAGTCTGGCCCTATCTAACGTCCCTTCCCATCTGCCTCTGCACCCCCTCGGACGCCTGCCCCAGAATGACTGAAGCAGTGGTGAGGAGGCTCACCCCCAGGATTCCAGCTGGGCCACCCCAGGCCACCGACCCAGAAGGTGCGGACCTCACCGCTCCACCACCGGCAGGCCCCTTTCATGTTCCATTGGGAACCTGCAGTTGAGTGCAATGGGGCTTGAATATGCTGCTTGAGCCCAACTCTGGCACTGTTAGATGAGGCCAGGTTGTTTGTCGGGGCCACTGTGACGTCAGAGGATTGGTCATAATTGTGTGTCTGCTGTCCCGGCAAGCTTCATGGACACAGGGCTTCAGAGCCCGCTTGGAGCAGTCTCATAACTCACCCTTCCCAGTGAGCCCAGGTTTGTCCTTCACTGCCGTTTTTTGGCTTGTGAATTTCTCTGACTTTCAAACGTTCCAGCAGAGCCTGTCTAAAGACTGACATCTTTCATTGTGGATTATTCAGGTGTGATATCTGTTCGCCTTGCATTTTCTGGGACCTTTGTTTCTTTTCCACAGTATGCTCGTCATGGTCTTTCTCAGCTATCTCACTTAGATATGCTTACCAGTCCGTTCTCCTTCAGTCCAAGTGATTAATTTTGTATTTCTTGAATCACCGTATGTTCTCTAGGCCGAGGTGTGAGTGCTTTCGTGACTCTTGGTTGCTGTCTTTGAATTTGCACCGGTCACTTGTACGACTATTTGCTATCCTAGCCTAGGTCAAAGGAAGCACTGAGAACCCGTGGTCATCTGGGTTGGTTTGACATCCTGAGATCAGAAACTCCAAATTCGACGTGGTCCTGGCAACCCCCTTCATGGACATAATGTTTTCCGAGACAAATTAGACAAATCTGATGAATTCCTCTCTCCAGGAAAGATATTTTTCTTTCTCTTTTGTGGATTTGGGAAGTTTCGAACTTGACCCCTGACACTTGAGCGTTGCCCTAGATTGCATCTAGATACGGCTTACTTTATTTCTATAGGCTGTGCCATTTGTTTGACCTACATCCTCAGCACTGGCATGTTTATTTTCTGGAAACAGAATTGTAATGTTCTAATTTTCAGCCAGCTTCCTTCCATAGGGCGTCAAAGCACATAATCAATAATCCTTCTACGGCAAGAGGTCGGGGGAGAGAATTTCATTGGAGCCAAAGTGAGCACTCTAGCCTGGGAGGGCAGCCTTCACAAAGGAACCAAGCCCTCTGGAAAAGGGTGATTTTCAGCACACTTGTAGAGCCCTTCCCAACAAAGAGACCTACCCCAATCATGACAGGGCTCCATTCCTTCGAGGCTTCCAAGACATCTCTTGGAACGCATTAGCATGTAGGGAGTGGGCCCTCGTGACGCCAGAGCTATGGAAAGTGAGACTGATCTTCCAAGAATGCTAGGGGCCTAGGAAAGGAGGCATCGACTCTTCTCTTCAATGTCCTCAAGAGATCCTTCTTGACTTTGGATTATGCTTAAGGCAGAAGGACACTGTAGGTCTGATAAGGCCCAAGTGCGGCCTCGTGTTTCCAATCAAGTTTCAAGCTTGAATCAGCATGGCCTCCCCATAGACTTGAATAGATGACAATGTTCTCCTCTCAGTGCTTGTCCCTCGATTCTCGCTTCTTGCCAAGGATTCCTTTCTTATCCCTGGAATCAGAGTCCGTTTGATCTCTTCCAGTTTCTGTGCCCGCTTTCTGTTTGTCAAAGCTGTTTCTGGGTATGTCTCCCTTTAATAGCCCAGCCTAGGCCAATCCTCAGACTGTAACCATGCGGCCATCTTGGGGGACATGTTCACCGTGATGTCATAAAGAAGCTCAGAAGGCTAAGTTGTCCTGACAACCTCCAAGCACACAGAGTTTCAGAGCCATCTCAGACCAGTCTGACTCCTCCCCCTTTCCAGGTTGGATAGTTTTCCTTTTTGTGGATTTCTTGTCGGTTTCTATCTTTCTCCTCGAATTTGGAAAGGCCTGCTCCATTCTCTCTAGACACTGGTTTCTTTCCTGTAAGATTACCCCGGCTATTATCTCTTACGTCTTGGGAAGAGGGCCAAGTGGGTGGACCTTCCCCAGAGAAAGTCCTGGACTCCCTCCCAAGTTGAAGTTGCCCAGGCAATCCTCTGATGCGCAATGATCGTGTCATCGCCTAGCACTCTGCCAATTCCACCTTGGCAGGTCCCATGTTTTCCTTCCTTCTTCCTTTGGGGAAGTGTACCAGATGCCTTCACAGATTGGAATATTCTCACGGTTCTTTTTCTGGTGCGTATTGAGAACGGACCCTCACAATTGCTACTTCTTTATGACCTCTGTCCGCACCGTACCATGAAATCTCTATTCCCTAACAGTGCTAATGTGATCTGCACCCGTGCTGTGAAAGAGTGAGGCCCGGGTCACGCAAGCGGAACGTGGGCACTTGCCCGCTCCACCACAGGGCCGGCCCTGACTTGTACTTTTGGACCAACCTGTGGCCTGAACTTGGGAAGGTTGGGCCTGTTTGGATTATTCGTGAAGCTGATTAGTAGTAACATCATGGACGGTAACATTATGACTTCACCGTTGGTTCCTGGGCTTAGCACGGATCAGGTTCTCTTGGTAGTATTCCTCTTCATGTATTTGGAATGGTCTACCTTTCTGTAGCATCAGTAAGCCTTTTGAGGTGATTTTCCCTCCTTGGAAGTTCACCTTCTCTAATCTCTTTCAGCCCCCAAAGCTGTATGCCGTCATTCTGAACCCCTTTTTGGATTTTTGCTTTTAGGTGAATTTATTGCCGTAACCCTGCATTAGAACATCGTATGTCTTTCAGATTTACATCCTCATCGATTTAGACTTCCGTGTAGGTTCCATCCTCTTCACCAGCGTAAGCCGAATCACAGGCCCTCACCACACACTTGTGCCTCATCATCTCTTTCACCCTCCCCCACCGCCCCGCTTTGCCTCTGGGCACCCCCGATCAAATGTCCAGTGCCACCTGTTGGTTAGTGCTTGTTTTTTCTTCTCCTTGTAAGTGAGATCCTACGGTATTTGACTTTGTCCCTGGGGCTTGTTTCACTTCCCCTAAATCCCTCCCAGCCGTTCTGGTGCTCACAAATGGCTGGATTGCATCCTTTGTTCCCGCTGAGTGGTCTGCCATTGTGTGGCTATAGCCCATGTTCCTTCTCCATTCGTCCCTTGCTGGGCACCAGGGTGGCTTCCAAGTCTTGGAGAGCGGGAGTAAGGCTGTGGTGAACTGAGTGGTGCACATGTCTTTAGGCGGTAGTGTTTCCGAGTTCTTTGGCTAAACACGCCCCAGAGGAATAGCTGGATCATATGGGACATGGATTCTTAAATTTCGGAGGCAGTTCCACACCGCTTGGCCTAGTGGCTGCACCGGTTTCCACTGCCAGCAGCAGTGCAGGAGGCGTCCCTTCTCTCCACCTCCTCTCTGACACTTGTTGTTTCCTGTCTGCCTCCTTATAGCCATTCTGACCACAGTGAGCTGCTATGTCCTTGCGGTTTGGATTTGCCTTGGCCTCAGACTTAATGAGGGTGAACAAGTTTTCATGCACCTGTTGGCCCTCTTTAGATCTTCTTGGGAGAAATCTCTGTGTCCATCTTTGGCCCAGGTTTTCATTGGCTTGTTCTTTTTCTTGTGGAGACGTGTGAGTTGACTGTTTCTTTGGGCTTTTCACCCCTTGTCCGATGTGTGCTTTGAAAACATCCACTCCCAGTTGTTGTGCTGTCTTTGCATTGAGTCGATGGTTTCCTTGACTGGGCAGAAGCGTCTGCATTTGAGGTGGTCCCGTTTGTTTCTTGTCTCCTTTGCTGCCCTTGCCCAGTCAGACATACTTCTTCCAAATAGGCGGCTCAGACAGATGGCAAAGAGCACTCTGCCTAGGTCTTCTCCTACAAGTTTCACGGTTTCAAGTCTGCCATTCAGGGCTTTAATCCATTCCAGGAGGTGCGTGTGCCAGGTGGAACATCATGGTCTACTCTCGTTGTGTTCCATGTGGCTGTGCAGGCTTCCCAGCACCGTTTATTGGAGAGACTCTCCTTTGTCCACTGTCTCCTCTTGGCTCCCTGGTCGCAAATGGGCTGTCCATGTATGTTTGAGTTGGGCTCTGGGCTCTCGATTCTGTTGCATGGGTCTGTGTGCCTGTTTTTGGGCCCGGACTGTGCCGTTTCGGTACCTAGCGCTTCGTCCTCTATGTTGAAATCAGAAAGTGTGATACGTCCTGCTTTGTTCGTTTTCCTGAGGATTCCTTGGCCTATGCAGGGTCTCTTGTTGCTGGCTAGAAACTTTAGGATTCTCTCTTCTATCTCTCTGGCAAATATGGCTGCAACTTTGACTGGGATTGCATGGAATCCAGAGATTCCTTTCTCCGCTATGGACGTTTCAAGTGTGTTAATTCTTCCATTCCCAGGTCCCGGAATATCCTTTTTTTTCCTTGTGTCGTCTTGAATTTCTTTCCACAAACGTCTGTTAGTTTTCGATTGACATAGCTTTCACCGGTTTTGCTAAGGTTCTTCATAGAGATCTTCTTCTTCGTACTGGCAAGCTGTGTTTTTTTTTTGTTGTCTGTTTGTGTTTAGCTTCCGTTTTTCTATTCTTTGCAACTTGTAATTGGTTCTGTTTTGCAGAAGTGCATCGCTGTGCTCACATCTGCTGGCAATGCTCCTGTATTTGCTGTGGAAGCCTGGCCCTATGTAACGTCCCTTCCCATGTGCCTCTGCACCCCCTCGGACGCCTGCCCCAGAATGACTGAAGCAGTGGTGAGGAGGCTCACCCCCAGGATTCCAGCCGGGCCACCCAGGGCCACCGACCCAGAAGGTGCGGACCTCACCGCTCCACCACCGGCAGGCCCCTTTCATGTTCCATTGGGAACCTGCAGTTGAGTGCAATGGGGCTTGAATATGCTGCTTGAGCCCAACTCTGGCACTGTTAGATGAGGCCAGGTTGTTTGTCGGGGCCACTGTGACGTCAGAGGATTGGTCATAATTGTGTGTCTGCTGTCCCGGCAAGCTTCATGGACACAGGGCTTCAGAGCCCGCTTGGAGCAGTCTCATAACTCACCCTTCCCAGTGAGCCCAGGTTTGTCCTTCACTGCCGTTTCTTGGCTTGTGAATTTCTCTGACTTTCAAACGTTCCAGCAGAGCCTGTCTAAAGACTGACATCTTTCATTGTGGATTATTCAGGTGTGATATCTGTTCGCCTTGCATTTTCTGGGACCTTTGTTTCTTTTCCACAGTATGCTCGTCATGGTCTTTCTCAGCTATCTCACTTAGATATGCTTACCAGTCCGTTCTCCTTCAGTCCAAGTGATTAATTTTGTATTTCTTGAATCACCGTATGTTCTCTAGGCCGAGGTGTGAGTGCTTTCGTGACTCTTGGTTGCTGTCTTTGAATTTGCACCGGTCACTTGTACGACTATTTGCTATCCTAGCCTAGGTCAAAGGAAGCACTGAGAACCCGTGGTCATCTGGGTTGGTTTGACATCCTGAGATCAGAAACTCCAAATTCGACGTGGTCCTGGCAACCCCCTTCATGGACATAATGTTTTTCCGAGACAAATTAGACAAATCTGATGAATTCCTCTCTCCAGGAAAGATATTTTTCTTTCTCTTTTGTGGATTTGGGAAGTTTCGAACTTGACCCCTGACACTTGAGCGTTGCCCTAGATTGCATCTAGATACGGCTTACTTTATTTCTATAGGCTGTGCCATTTGTTTGACCTACATCCTCAGCCCTGGCATGTTTATTTTTCTGGAAACAGAATTGTAATGTTCTAATTTTCAGCCAGCTTCTTTCCATAGGGCGTCAAAGCACATAATCAATAATCCTTCTACGGCAAGAGGTCGGGGGAGAGAATTTCATTGGAGCCAAAGTGAGCACTCTAGCCTGGGAGGGCAGCCTTCACAAAGGAACCAAGCCCTCTGGAAAAGGGTGATTTTCAGCACACTTGTAGAGCCCTTCCCAACAAAGAGACCTACCCCAATCATGACAGGGCTCCATTCCTTCGAGGCTTCCAAGACATCTCTTGGAACGCATTAGCATGTAGGGAGTGGGCCCTCGTGACGCCAGAGCTATGGAAAGTGAGACTGATCTTCCAAGAATGCTAGGGGCCTAGGAAAGGAGGCATCGACTCTTCTCTTCAATGTCCTCAAGAGATCCTTCTTGACTTTGGATTATGCTTAAGGCAGAAGGACACTGTAGGTCTGATAAGGCCCAAGTGCGGCCTCGTGTTTCCAATCAAGTTTCAAGCTTGAATCAGCATGGCCTCCCCATAGACTTGAATAGATGACAATGTTCTCCTCTCAGTGCTTGTCCCTCGATTCTGGCTTCTTGCCAAGGATTCCTTTCTTATCCCTGGAATCACAGTCCGTTTGATCTCTTCCAGTTTCTGTGCCCGCTTTCTGTTTGTCAAAGCTGTTTCTGGGTATGTCTCCCTTTAATAGCCCAGCCTAGGCCAATCCTCAGACTGTAACCATGCGGCCATCTTGGGGGACATGTTCACCGTGATGTCATAAAGAAGCTCAGAAGGCTAAGTTGTCCTGACAACCTCCAAGCACACAGAGTTTCAGAGCCATCTCAGACCAGTCTGACTCCTCCCCCTTTCCAGGTTGGATAGTTTTCCTTTTTGTGGATTTCTTGTCGGTTTCTATCTTTCTCCTCGAATTTGGAAAGGCCTGCTCCATTCTCTCTAGACACTGGTTTCTTTCCTGTAAGATTACCCCGGCTATTATCTCTTACGTCTTGGGAAGAGGGCCAAGTGGGTGGACCTTCCCCAGAGAAAGTCCTGGACTCCCTCCCAAGTTGAAGTTGCCCAGGCAATCCTCTGATGCGCAATGATCGTGTCATCGCCTAGCACTCTGCCAATTCCACCTTGGCAGGTCCCATGTTTTCCTTCCTTCTTCCTTTGGGGAAGTGTACCAGATGCCTTCACAGATTGGAATATTCTCACGGTTCTTTTTCTGGTGCGTATTGAGAACGGACCCTCACAATTGCTACTTCTTTATGACCTCTGTCCGCACCGTACCATGAAATCTCTATTCCCTAACAGTGCTAATGTGATCTGCACCCGTGCTGTGAAAGAGTGAGGCCCGGGTCACGCAAGCGGAACGTGGGCACTTGCCCGCTCCACCACAGGGCCGGCCCTGACTTGTACTTTTGGACCAACCTGTGGCCTGAACTTGGGAAGGTTGGGCCTGTTTGGATTATTCGTGATGCTGATTAGTAGTAACATCATGGACGGTAACATTATGACTTCACCGTTGGTTCCTGGGCTTAGCACGGATCAGGTTCTCTTGGTAGTATTCCTCTTCATGTATTTGGAATGGTCTACCTTTCTGTAGCATCAGTAAGCCTTTTGAGGTGATTTTCCCTCCTTGGAAGTTCACCTTCTCTAATCTCTTTCAGCCCCCAAAGCTGTATGCCGTCATTCTGAACCCCTTTTTGGATTTTTGCTTTTAGGTGAATTTATTGCCGTAACCCTGCATTAGAACATCGTATGTCTTTCAGATTTACATCCTCATCGATTTAGACTTCCGTGTAGGTTCCATCCTCTTCACCAGCGTAAGCCGAATCACAGGCCCTCACCACACACTTGTGCCTCATCATCTCTTTCACCCTCCCCCACCGCCCCGCTTTGCCTCTGGGCACCCCCGATCAAATGTCCAGTGCCACCTGTTGGTTAGTGCTTGTTTTTTCTTCTCCTTGTAAGTGAGATCCTACGGTATTTGACTTTGTCCCTGGGGCTTGTTTCACTTCCCCTAAATCCCTCCCAGCCGTTCTGGTGCTCACAAATGGCTGGATTGCATCCTTTGTTCCCGCTGAGTGGTCTGCCATTGTGTGGCTATAGCCCATGTTCCTTCTCCATTCGTCCCTTGCTGGGCACCAGGGTGGCTTCCAAGTCTTGGAGAGCGGGAGTAAGGCTGTGGTGAACTGAGTGGTGCACATGTCTTTAGGCGGTAGTGTTTCCGAGTTCTTTGGCTAAACACGCCCCAGAGGAATAGCTGGATCATATGGGACATGGATTCTTAAATTTCGGAGGCAGTTCCACACCGCTTGGCCTAGTGGCTGCACCGGTTTCCACTGCCAGCAGCAGTGCAGGAGGCGTCCCTTCTCTCCACCTCCTCTCTGACACTTGTTGTTTCCTGTCTGCCTCCTTATAGCCATTCTGACCACAGTGAGCTGCTATGTCCTTGCGGTTTGGATTTGCCTTGGCCTCAGACTTAATGAGGGTGAACAAGTTTTCATGCACCTGTTGGCCCTCTTTAGATCTTCTTGGGGGAAATCTCTGTGTCCATCTTTGGCCCAGGTTTTCATTGGCTTGTTCTTTTTCTTGTGGAGACGTGTGAGTTGACTGTTTCTTTGGGCTTTTCACCCCTTGTCCGATGTGTGCTTTGCAAACATCCACTCCCAGTTGTTGTGCTGTCTTTGCATTGAGTCGATGGTTTCCTTGACTGGGCAGAAGCGTCTGCATTTGAGGTGGTCCCGTTTGTTTCTTGTCTCCTTTGCTGCCCTTGCCCAGTCAGACATACTTCTTCCAAATAGGCGGCTCAGACAGATGGCAAAGAGCACTCTGCCTAGGTCTTCTCCTACAAGTTTCACGGTTTCAAGTCTGCCATTCAGGGCTTTAATCCATTCCAGGAGGTGCGTGTGCCAGGTGGAACATCATGGTCTACTCTCGTTGTGTTCCATGTGGCTG
Organism: Equus asinus; assembly: GCF_041296235.1. NCBI lineage: Eukaryota > Metazoa > Chordata > Mammalia > Perissodactyla > Equidae > Equus > Equus asinus. Next base: position 79,813,952 of record NC_091820.1, read on the forward strand.
TGCAGGCTTCCCAGCACCGTTTCTTGGAGAGACTCTCCTTTGTCCACTGTCTCCTCTTGGCTCCCTGGTCGCAAATGGGCTGTCCATGTATGTTTGAGTTGGGCTCTGGGCTCTCGATTCTGTTGCATGGGTCTGTGTGCCTGTTTTTGGGCCCGGACTGTGCCGTTTCGGTACCTAGCGCTTCGTCCTCTATGTTGAAATCAGAAAGTGTGATACGTCCTGCTTTGTTCGTTTTCCTGAGGATTCCTTGGCCTATGCAGGGTCTCTTGTTGCTGGCTGGAAACTTTAGGATTCTCTCTTCTATCTCTCTGGCAAATATGGCTGCAACTTTGACTGGGATTGCATGGAATCCAGAGATTCCTTTCTCCGCTATGGACGTTTCAAGTGTGTTAATTCTTCCATTCCTAGGTCCCGGAATATCCTTCTTTTTCCTTGTGTCGTCTTGAATTTCTTTCCACAAACGTCTGTTAGTTTTCGATTGACATAGCTTTCACCGGTTTTGCTAAGGTTCTTCATAGAGATCTTCTTCTTCGTACTGGCAAGCTGTGCTTTTTTTTCTTTGTCTGTTTGTGTTTAGCTTCCGTTTTTCTATTCTTTGCAACTTGTAATTGGTTCTGTTTTGCAGAAGTGCATCGCTGTGCTCACATCTGCTGGCAATGCTCCTGTATTTGCTGTGGAAGTCTGGCCCTATCTAACGTCCCTTCCCATCTGCCTCTGCACCCCCTCGGACGCCTGCCCCAGAATGACTGAAGCAGTGGTGAGGAGGCTCACCCCCAGGATTCCAGCCGGCCCACCCCGGGCCACCGACCCAGAAGGTGCGGACCTCACTGCTCCACCACTGGCCGGCCCCATTCATGTTCCATTGGGATCCTGCAGTTGAGTGCAATGGGGCTTGAATATGCTGCTTGAACCCAACTCTGGCACTGTTAGATGAGGCCAGGTTGTTTGTCGGGGCCACTGTGACGTCAGAGGATTGGTCATAATTGTGTGTCTGCTGTCCCGGCAAGCTTCATGGACACAGGGCTTCAGAGCCCGCTTGGAGCAGTCTCATAACTCACCCTTCCCAGTGAGCCCAGGTTTGTCCTTCGCTGCCGTTTTTTGGCTTGTGAATTTCTCTGACTTTCAAACGTTCCAGCAGAGCCTGTCTAAAGACTGACATCTTTCATTGTGGATTATTCAGGTGTGATATCTGTTCGCCTTGCATTTTCTGGGACCTTTGTTTCTTTTCCACAGTATGCTCGTCATGGTCTTTCTCAGCTATCTCACTTAGATATGCTTACCAGTCCGTTCTCCTTCAGTCCAAGTGATTAATTTTGTATTTCTTGAATCACCGTATGTTCTCTAGGCCGAGGTGTGAGTGCTTTCGTGACTCTTGGTTGCTGTCTTTGAATTTGCACCGGTCACTTGTAGGACTCTTTGCTAGCCTAGCCTAGGTCAAAGGAAGCACTGAGAACCCGTGGTCATCTGGGTTGGTTTGACATCCTGAGATCAGAAACTCCAAATTCGACGTGGTCCTGGCAACCCCCTTCATGGACATAATGTTTTTCCGAGACAAATTAGACAAATCTGATGAATTCCTCTCTCCAGGAAAGATATTTTTCTTTCTCTTTTGTGGATTTGGGAAGTTTCGAACTTGACCCCTGACACTTGAGCGTTGCCCTAGATTGCATCTAGATACGGCTTACTTTATTTCTATAGGCTGTGCCATTTGTTTGACCTACATCCTCAGCCCTGGCATGTTTATTTTTCTGGAAACAGAATTGTAATGTTCTAATTTTCAGCCAGCTTCTTTCCATAGGGCGTCAAAGCACATAATCAATAATCCTTCTACGGCAAGAGGTCGGGGGAGAGAATTTCATTGGAGCCAAAGTGAGCACTCTAGCCTGGGAGGGCAGCCTTCACAAAGGAACCAAGCCCTCTGGAAAAGGGTGATTTTCAGCACACTTGTAGAGCCCTTCCCAACAAAGAGACCTACCCCAAGCATGACAGGGCTCCATTCCTTCGAGGCTTCCAAGACATCTCTTGGAACGCATTAGCATGTAGGGAGTGGGCCCCCGTGACGCCAGAGCTATGGAAAGTGAGACTGATCTTCCAAGAATGCTAGGGGCCTAGGAAAGGAGGCATCGACTCTTCTCTTCAATGTCCTCAAGAGATCCTTCTTGACTATGGATTATGCTTAAGGCAGAAGGACACTGTAGGTCTGATAAGGCCCAAGTGCGGCCTCGTGTTTCCAATCAAGTTTCAAGCTTGAATCAGCATGGCCTCCCCATAGACTTGAATAGATGACAATGTTCTCCTCTCAGTGCTTGTCCCTCGATTCTGGCTTCTTGCCAAGGATTCCTTTCTTATCCCTGGAATCAGAGCCCGTTTGATCTCTTCCAGTTTCTGTGCCCGCTTTCTGTTTGTCAAAGCTGTTTCTGGGTATGTCTCCCTTTAATAGCCCAGCCTAGGCCAATCCTCAGACTGTAACCATGCGGCCATCTTGGGGGACATGTTCACCGTGATGTCATAAAGAAGCTCAGAAGGCTAAGTTGTCCTGACAACCTCCAAGCACACAGAGTTTCAGAGCCATCTCAGACCAGTCTGACTCCTCCCCCTTTCCAGGTAGGATAGTTTTCCTTTTTCTGGATTTCTTGTCGGTTTCTATCTTTCTCCTCGAATTTGGAAAGGCCTGCTCCATTCTCTCTAGACACTGGTTTCTTTCCTGTAAGATTACCCCGGCTATTATCTCTTACGTCTTGGGAAGAGGGCCAAGTGGGTGGACCTTCCCCAGAGAACGTCCTGGACTCCCTCCCAAGTTGAAGTTGCCCAGGCAATCCTCTGATGCGCAATGATCGTGTCATCGCCTAGCACTCTGCCAATTCCACCTTGGCAGGTCCCATGTTTTCCTTCCTTCTTCCTTTGGGGAAGTGTACCAGATGCCTTCATAGATTGGAATATTCCTACGGTTCTTTTTCCACTGCGTATTGATAACGGACCCTCACAATTGCTACTTCTTTATGACCTCTGTCCGCACAGTACCATGAAATCTCTATTCCCTAACAGTGCTAATGTGATCTGCACCCGTGCTGTGAAAGAGTGAGGCCCGGGCCACGCAAGCGGAACGTGGGCACTTGCCCGCTCCACCACAGGGCCGGCCCTGAGTTGTACTTTTGGACCAACCTGTTCCCTGAACTTGGGAAGGTTGGGCCTGTTTGGATTATTCGTGAAGCTGATTAGTAGTAACATCATGGACGGTAACTTTATGACTTCACCGTTGGGTCCTGGGCTTAGCACGGATCAGGTTCTCTTGGTAGGATTCCTCTTCATGTATTTGGAATGGTCTGCCTTTCTGTAGCATCAGTAATCCTTTTGAGGTGATTTTCCCTCCTTGGAAGTTCACCTTCTCTAATCTCTTTCAGCCCCCAAAGCTGTATGCCGTCATTCTGAACCCGTTTTTGGATTTTTGCTTTTAGGTGAATTTATTGCTGTATCCCTGCCTTAGAACATCCTATGTCTTTCAGATTTACATCTTCATCGATTTAGAATTCCGTGTAGGTTCCATCCTCTTCACCAGCGTAAGCCGAATCACAGGCCGTCACCACACACTTGTGCCTCATCATCTCTTTCACCCTCCCCCACCGCCCCACTTTGCCTCTGGGCACCCCCGATCAAATGTCCAGTGCCGCCTGTTGGTTAGTGCTTGTTTTTTCTTCTCCATGTAAGTGAGATCCTACGGTATTTGACTTTGTCCCTGGGGCTTGTTTCACTTCCCCTAAATCCCTCCCAGCCGTTCTGGTGCTCACAAATGGCTGGATTGCATCCTTTGTTCCCGCTGAGTGGTCTGCCATTGTGTGGCTATAGCCCATGTTCCTTCTCCATTCGTCCCTTGCTGGGCACCAGGGTGGCTTCCAAGTCTTGGAGAGCGGGAGTAAGGCTGTGGTGAACTGAGTGGTGCACATGTCTTTAGGCGGTAGTGTTTCCGAGTTCTTTGGCTAAACACGCCCCAGAGGAATAGCTGGATCATATGGGACATGGATTCTTAAATTTCGGAGGCAGTTCCACACCGCTTGGCCTAGTGGCTGCACCGGTTTCCACTGCCAGCAGCAGTGCAGGAGGCGTCCCTTCTCTCCACCTCCTCTCTGACACTTGTTGTTTCCTGTCTGCCTCCTTATAGCCATTCTGACCACAGTGAGCTGCTATGTCCTTGCGGTTTGGATTTGCCTTGGCCTCAGACTTAATGAGGGTGAACAAGTTTTCATGCACCTGTTGGCCCTCTTTAGATCTTCTTGGGAGAAATCTCTGTGTCCATCTTTGGCCCAGGTTTTCATTGGCTTGTTCTTTTTCTTGTGGAGACGTGTGAGTTGACTGTTTCTTTGGGCTTTTCACCCCTTGTCCGATGTGTGCTTTGCAAACATCCACTCCCAGTTGTTGTGCTGTCTTTGCATTGAGTCGATGGTTTCCTTGACTGGGCAGAAGCGTCTGCATTTGAGGTGGTCCCGTTTGTTTCTTGTCTCCTTTGCTGCCCTTGCCCAGTCAGACATACTTCTTCCAAATAGGCGGCTCAGACAGATGGCAAAGAGCACTCTGCCTAGGTCTTCTCCTACAAGTTTCACGGTTTCAAGTCTGCCATTCAGGGCTTTAATCCATTCCAGGAGGTGCGTGTGCCAGGTGGAACATCATGGTCTACTCTCGTTGTGTTCCATGTGGCTGTGCAGGCTTCCCAGCACCGTTTATTGGAGAGACTCTCCTTTGTCCACTGTCTCCTCTTGGCTCCCTGGTCGCAAATGGGCTGTCCATGTATGTTTGAGTTGGGCTCTGGGCTCTCGATTCTGTTGCATGGGTCTGTGTGCCTGTTTTTGGGCCCGGACTGTGCCGTTTCGGTACCTAGCGCTTTGTCCTCTATGTTGAAATCAGAAAGTGTGATACGTCCTGCTTTGTTCGTTTTCCTGAGGATTCCTTGGCCTATGCAGGGTCTCTTGTTGCTGGCTGGAAACTTTAGGATTCTCTCTTCTATCTCTCTGGCAAATATGGCTGCAACTTTGACTGGGATTGCATGGAATCCAGAGATTCCTTTCTCCGCTATGGACGTTTCAAGTGTGTTAATTCTTCCATTCCTAGGTCCCGGAATATCCTTCTTTTTCCTTGTGTCGTCTTGAATTTCTTTCCACAAACGTCTGTTAGTTTTCGATTGACATAGCTTTCACCGGTTTTGCTAAGGTTCTTCATAGAGATCTTCTTCTTCGTACTGGCAAGCTGTGCTTTTTTTTCTTTGTCTGTTTGTGTTTAGCTTCCGTTTTTCTATTCTTTGCAACTTGTAATTGGTTCTGTTTTGCAGAAGTGCATCGCTGTGCTCACATCTGCTGGCAATGCTCCTGTATTTGCTGTGGAAGTCTGGCCATATCTAACGTCCCTTCCCATCTGCCTCTGCACCCCCTCGGACGCCTGCCCCAGAATGACTGAAGCAGTGGTGAGGAGGCTCACCCCCAGGATTCCAGCCGGGCCACCCCGGGCCACCGACCCAGAAGGTGCGGACCTCACCGCTCCACCACCGGCCGGCCCCTTTCATGTTACATTGGGAACCTGCAGTTGAGTGCAATGGGGCTTGAATATGCTGCTTGAGCCCAACTCTGGCACTGTTAGATGAGGCCAGGTTGTTTGTCGGGGCCACTGTGACGTCAGAGGATTGGTCATAATTGTGTGTCTGCTGTCCCGGCAAGCTTCATGGACACAGGGCTTCAGAGCCCGCTTGGAGCAGTCTCATATCTCACCCTTCCCAGTGAGTCCAGGTTTGTCCTTCGCTGCCGTTTTTTGGCTTGTGAATTTCTCTGACTTTCAAACGTTCCAGCAGAGCCTGTCTAAAGACTGACATCTTTCATTGTGGATTATTCAGGTGTGATATCTGTTCGCCTTGCATTTTCTGGGACCTTTGTTTCTTTTCCACAGTATGCTCGTCATGGTCTTTCTCAGCTGTCTCACTTAGATATGCTTACCAGTCCGTTCTCCTTCAGTCCAAGTGATTAATTTTGTATTTCTTGAATCACCGTATGTTCTCTAGGCCGAGGTGTGAGTGCTTTCGTGACTCTTGGTTGCTGTCTTTGAATTTGCACCGGTCACTTGTAGGACTCTTTGCTATCCTAGCCTAGGTCAAAGGAAGCACTGAGAACCCGTGGTCATCTGGGTTGGTTTGACATCCTGAGATCAGAAACTCCAAATTCGACGTGGTCCTGGCAACCCCCTTCATGGACATAATGTTTTTCCGAGACAAATTAGACAAATCTGATGAATTCCTCTCTCCAGGAAAGATATTTTTCTTTCTCTTTTGTGGATTTGGGAAGTTTCGAACTTGACCCCTGACACTTGAGCGTTGCCCTAGATTGCATCTAGATACGGCTTACTTTATTTCTATAGGCTGTGCCGTTTGTTTGACCTACATCCTCAGCCCTGGCATGCTTATTTTTCTGGAAACAGAATTGTAATGTTCTAATTTTCAGCCAGCTTCCTTCCATATGGCGTCAAAGCACATAATCAATAATCCTTCTACGGCAAGAGGTCGGGGGAGAGAATTTCATTGGAGCCAAAGTGAGCACTCTAGCCTGGGAGGGCAGCCTTCACAAAGGAACCAAGCCCTCTGGAAAAGGGTGATTTTCAGCACACTTGTAGAGCCCTTCCCAACAAAGAGACCTACCCCAAGCATGACAGGGCTCCATTCCTTCGAGGCTTCCAAGACATCTCTTGGAACGCATTAGCATGTATGGAGTGGGCCCCCGTGACGCCAGAGCTATGGAAAGTGAGACTGATCTTCCAAGAATGCTAGGGGCCTAGGAAAGGAGGCATCGACTCTTCTCTTCAATGTCCTCAAGAGATCCTTCTTGACTATGGATTATGCTTAAGGCAGAAGGACACTGTAGGTCTGATAAGGCCCAAGTGCGGCCTCGTGTTTCCAATCAAGTTTCAAGCTTGAATCAGCATGGCCTCCCCATAGACTTGAATAGATGACAATGTTCTCCTCTCAGTGCTTGTCCCTCGATTCTCGCTTCTTGCCAAGGATTCCTTTCTTATCCCTGGCATCAGAGTCTGTTTGATCTCTTCCAGTTTCTGTGCCCGCTTTCTGTTTGTCAAAGCTGTTTCTGGGTATGTCTCCCTTTAATAGCCCAGCCTAGGCCAATCCTCAGACTGTAACCATGCGGCCATCTTGGGGGACATGTTCACCGTGATGTCATAAAGAAGCTCAGAAGGCTAAGTTGTCCTGACAACCTCCAAGCACACAGAGTTTCAGAGCCATCTCAGACCAGTCTGACTCCTCCCCCTTTCCAGGTAGGATAGTTTTCCTTTTTCTGGATTTCTTGTCGGTTTCTATCTTTCTCCTCGAATTTGGAAAGGCCTGCTCCATTCTCTCTAGACACTGGTTTCTTTCCTGTAAGATTACCCCGGCTATTATCTCTTACGCCTTGGGAAGAGGGCCAAGTGGGTGGACCTTCCCCAGACAAAGTCCTGGACTCCCTCCCAAGTTGAAGTTGCCCAGGCAATCCTCTGATGCGCAATGATCGTGTCATCTCCTAGCACTCTGCCAATTCCGCCTTGGCAGGTCCCATGTTTTCCTTCCTTCTTCCTTTGGGGAAGTGTACCAGATGCCTTCACAGATTGGAATATTCTCACGGTTCTTTTTCTGGTGCGTATTGAGAACGGACCCTCACAATTGCTACTTCTTTATGACCTCTGTCCACACCGTACCATGAAATCTCTATTCCCTAACAGTGCTAATGTGATCTGCACCCGTGCTGTGAAAGAGTGAGGCCCGGGCCACCCAAGCGGAACGTGGGCACTTGCCCGCTCCACCACAGGGCCGGCCCTGAGTTGTACTTTTGGACCAACCTGTTCCCTGAACTTGGGAAGGTTGGGCCTGTTTGGATTATTCGTGAAGCTGATTAGTAGTAACATCATGGACGGTAACTTTATGACTTCACCGTTGGGTCCTGGGCTTAGCACGGATCAGGTTCTCTTGGTAGGATTCCTCTTCATGTATTTGGAATGGTCTACCTTTCTGTAGCATCAGTAAGCCTTTTGAGGTGATTTTCTCTCCTTGGAAGTTCACCTTCTCTAATCTCTTTCAGCCCCCAAAGCTGTATGCCGTCATTCTGAACCCGTTTTTGGATTTTTGCTTTTAGGTGAATTTATTGCTGTATCCCTGCATTAGAACATCCTATGTCTTTCAGATTTACATCCTCATCGATTTAGACTTCCGGGTAGGTTCCATCCTCTTCACCAGCGTAAGCCGAATCACAGGCCCTCACCACACACTTGTGCCTCATCATCTCTTTCACCCTCCCCCACCGCCCCGCTTTGCCTCTGGGCACCCCCGATCAAATGTCCAGTGCCGCCTGTTGGTTAGTGCTTATTTTTTCTTCTCCATGTAAGTGAGATCCTACGGTATTTGACTTTGTCCCTGGGGCTTGTTTCACTTCCCCTAAATCCCTCCCAGCCGTTCTGGTGCTCACAAATGGCTGGATTGCATCCTTTGTTCCCGCTGAGTGGTCTGCCATTGTGTGGCTATAGCCCATGTTCCTTCTCCATTCGTCCCTTGCTGGGCACCAGGGTGGCTTCCAAGTCTTGGAGAGCGGGAGGGTAAGGCTGTGGTGAACTGAGTGGTGCACATGTCTTTAGGTGGTAGTGTTTCCGAGTTCTTTGGCTAAACACGCCCCAGAGGAATAGCTGGATCATATGGGACATGGATTCTTAAATTTCGGAGGCAGTTCCACACCGCTTGGCCTAGTGGCTGCACCGGTTTCCACTGCCAGCAGCAGTGCAGGAGGCGTCCCTTCTCTCCACCTCCTCTCTGACACTTGTTGTTTCCTGTCTGCCTCCTTATAGCCATTCTGACCGCAGTGAGCTGCTATGTCCTTGCGGTTTGGATTTGCCTTGGCCTCAGACTTAATGAGGGTGAACAAGTTTTCATGCACCTGTTGGCCCTCTTTAGATCTTCTTGGGAGAAATCTCTGTGTCCATCTTTGGCCCAGGTTTTCATTGGCTTGTTCTTTTTCTTGTGGAGACGTGTGAGTTGACTGTTTCTTTGGGCTTTTCACCCCTTGTCTGATGTGTGCTTTGCAAACATCCACTCCCAGTTGTTGTGCTGTCTTTGCATTGAGTCGATGGTTTCCTTGACTGGGCAGAAGCGTCTGCATTTGAGGTGGTCCCGTTTGTTTCTTGTCTCCTTTGCTGCCCTTGCCCAGTCAGACATACTTCTTCCAAATAGGCGGCTCAGACAGATGGCAAAGAGCACTCTGCCTAGGTCTTCTCCTACAAGTTTCACGGTTTCAAGTCTGCCATTCAGGGCTTTAATCCATTCCAGGAGGTGCGTGTGCCAGGTGGAACATCATGGTCTACTCTCGTTGTGTTCCATGTGGCTGTGCAGGCTTCCCAGCACCGTTTATTGGAGAGACTCTCCTTCGTCCACTGTCTCCTCTTGGCTCCCTGGTCGCAAATGGGCTGTCCATGTATGTTTGAGTTGGGCTCTGGGCTCTCGATTCTGTTGCATGGGTCTGTGTGCCTGTTTTTGGGCCCGGACTGTGCCGTTTCGGTACCTAGCGCTTCGTCCTCTATGTTGAAATCAGAAAGTGTGATACGTCCTGCTTTGTTCGTTTTCCTGAGGATTCCTTGGCCTATGCAGGGTCTCTTGTTGCTGGCTAGAAACTTTAGGATTCTCTCTTCTATCTCTCTGGCAAATATGGCTGCAACTTTGACTGGGATTGCATGGAATCCAGAGATTCCTTTCTCCGCTATGGACGTTTCAAGTGTGTTAATTCTTCCATTCCTAGGTCCCGGAATATCCTTCTTTTTCCTTGTGTCGTCTTGAATTTCTTTCCACAAACGTCTGTTAGTTTTCGATTGACATAGCTTTCACCGGTTTTGCTAAGGTTCTTCATAGAGATCTTCTTCTTCGTACTGGCAAGCTGTGTTTTTTTTTTTTTTTTGTCTGTTTGTGTTTAGCTTCCGTTTTTCTATTCTTTGCAACTTGTAATTGGTTCTGTTTTGCAGAAGTGCATCGCTGTGCTCACATCTGCTGGCAATGCTCCTGTATTTGCTGTGGAAGTCTGGCCCTATCTAACGTCCCTTCCCATCTGCCTCTGCACCCCCTCGGACGCCTGCCCCAGAATGACTGAAGCAGTGGTGAGGAGGCTCACCCCCAGGATTCCAGCCGGGCCACCCCGGGCCACCGACCCAGAAGGTGCGGACCTCACCGCTCCACCACCGGCCGGCCCCTTTCATGTTCCATTGGGAACCTGCAGTTGAGTGCAATGGGGCTTGAATATGCTGCTTGAGCCCAACTCTGGCACTTTTAGATGAGGCCAGGTTGTTTGTCGGGGCCACTGTGACGTCAGAGGATTGGTCATAATTGTGTGTCTGCTGTCCCTGCAAGCTTCATGGACACAGGGCTTCAGAGCCCGCTGGGAGCAGTCTCATAACTCACCCTTCCCAGTGAGCCCAGGTTTGTCCTTCGCTGCCGTTTTTTGGCTTGGGAATTTCTCTGACTTTCAAACGTTCCAGCAGAGCCTGTCTAAAGGCTGACATCTTTCATTGTGGATTATTCAGGTGTGATATCTGTCCGCCTTGCATTTTCTGGGACCTTTGTTTCTTTTCCACAGTATGCTCGTCATGGTCTTTCTCAGCTATCTCACTTAGATATGCTTACCAGTCCGTTCTCCTTCAGTCCAAGTGATTAATTTTGTATTTCTTGAATCACCGTATGTTCTCTAGGCCGAGGTGTGAGTGCTTTCGTGACTCTTGGTTGCTGTCTTTGAATTTGCACCGGTCACTTGTAGGACTCTTTGCTAGCCTAGCCTAGGTCAAAGGAAGCACTGAGAACCCGTGGTCATCTGGGTTGGTTTGACATCCTGAGATCAGAAACTCCAAATTCGAGGTGGTCCTGGCAACCCCCTTCATGGACATAATGTTTTTCCGAGACAAATTAGACAAATCTGATGAATTCCTCTCTCCAGGAAAGATATTTTTCTTTCTCTTTTGTGGATTTGGGAAGTTTCGAACTTGACCCCTGACACTTGAGCGTTGCCCTAGATTGCATCTAGATACGGCTTACTTTATTTCTATAGGCTGTGCCATTTGTTTGACCTACATCCTCAGCCCTGGCATGTTTATTTTTCTGGAAACAGAATTGTAATGTTCTAATTTTCAGCCAGCTTCCTTCCATATGGCGTCAAAGCACATAATCAATAATCCTTCTACGGCAAGAGATCGGGGGAGAGAATTTCATTGGAGCCAAAGTGAGCACTGCAGCCTGGGAGGGCAGCCTTCACAAAGGAACCAAGCCCTCTGGAAAAGGGTGATTTTCAGCACACTTGTAGAGCCCTTCCCAACAAAGAGACCTACCCCAAGCATGACAGGGCTCCATTCCTTCGAGGCTTCCAAGACATCTCTTGGGACGCATTAGCATGTGGCCAGTGGGTCCCCGTGACGCCAGAGCTATGGAAAGTGAGACTGATCTTCCAAGAATGCTAGGGGCCTAGGAAAGGAGGCATCGACTCTTCTCTTCAATGTCCTCAAGAGATCCTTCTTGACTTTGGATTATGCTTAAGGCAGAAGGACACTGTAGGTCTGATAAGGCCCAAGTGCGGCCTCGTGTTTCCAATCAAGTTTCAAGCTTGAATCAGCATGGCCTCCCCATAGACTTGAATAGATGACAATGTTCTCCTCTCAGTGCTTGTCCCTCGATTCTCGCTTCTTGCCAAGGATTCCTTTCTTATCCCTGGAATCAGAGTCCGTTTGATCTCTTAAAGTTTCTGTGCCCGCTTTCTGTTTGTCAAAGCTGTTTCTGGGTATGTCTCCCTTTAATAGCCCAGCCTAGGCCAATCCTCAGACTGTAACCATGCGGCCATCTTGGGGGACATGTTCACCGTGATGTCATAAAGAAGCTCAGAAGGCTAAGTTGTCCTGACAACCTCCAAGCACACAGAGTTTCAGAGCCATCTCAGACCAGTCTGACTCCTCCCCCTTTCCAGGTAGGATAGTTTTCCTTTTTCTGGATTACTTGTCGGTTTCTATGTTTGTCCTCGAATTTGGAAAGGCCTGCTCCATTCTCTCTAGACACTGGTTTCTTTCCTGTAAGATTACCCCGGCTATTATCTCTTACGCCTTGGGAAGAGGGCCAAGTGGGTGGACCTTCCCCAGACAAAGTCCTGGACTCCCTCCCAAGTTGAAGTTGCCCGGGCAATCCTCTGATGCGCAATGATCGTGTCATCTCCTAGCACTCTGCCAATTCCACCTTGGCAGGTCCCATGTTTTCCTTCCTTCTTCCTTTGGGGAAGTGTACCAGATGCCTTCACAGATTGGAATATTCTCACGGTTCTTTTTCTGGTGCGTATTGAGAACGGACCCTCACAATTGCTACTTCTTTATGACCTCTGTCCACACCGTACCATGAAATCTCTATTCCCTAACAGTGCTAATGTGATCTGCACCCGTGCTGTGAAAGAGTGAGGCCCGGGTCACACAAGCGGAACGTGGGCACTTGCCCGCTCCACCACAGGGCCGGCCCTGACTTGTACTTTTGGACCAACCTGTGGCCTGAACTTGGGAAGGTTGGGCCTGTTTGGATTATTCGTGAAGCTGATTAGTAGTAACATCATGGACGGTAACATTATGACTTCACCGTTGGTTCCTGGGCTTAGCACGGATCAGGTTCTCTTGGTAGTATTCCTCTTCATGTATTTGGAATGGTCTGCCTTTCTGTAGCATCAGTAAGCCTTTTGAGGTGATTTTCCCTCCTTGGAAGTTCACCTTCTCTAATCTCTTTCAGCCCCCAAAGCTGTATGCCGTCATTCTGCAACCCTTTTTGGATTTTTGCTTTTAGGTGAATTTATTGCCGTAACCCTGCATTAGAACATCGTATGTCTTTCAGATTTACATCCTCATCGATTTAGACTTCCGTGTAGGTTCCATCCTCTTCACCAGCGTAAGCCGAATCACAGGCCCTCACCACACACTTGTGCCTCATCATCTCTTTCACCCTCCCCCACCGCCCCGCTTTGCCTCTGGGCACCCCCGATCAAATGTCCCGTGCCGCCTGTTGGTTAGTGCTTGTTTTTTCTTCTCCTTGTAAGTGAGATCCTACGGTATTTGACTTTGTCCCTGGGGCTTGTTTCACTTCCCCTAAATCCCTCCCAGCCGTTCTGGTGCTCACAAATGGCTGGATTGCATCCTTTGTTCCCGCTGAGTGGTCTGCCATTGTGTGGCTATAGCCCATGTTCCTTCTCCATTCGTCCCTTGCTGGGCACCAGGGTGGCTTCCAAGTCTTGGAGAGCGGGAGGGTAAGGCTGTGGTGAACTGAGTGGTGCACATGTCTTTAGGCGGTAGTGTTTCCGAGTTCTTTGGCTAAACACGCCCCAGAGGAATAGCTGGATCATATGGGACATGGATTCTTAAATTTCGGAGGCAGTTCCACACCGCTTGGCCTAGTGGCTGCACCGGTTTCCACTGCCAGCAGCAGTGCAGGAGGCGTCCCTTCTCTCCACCTCCTCTCTGACACTTGTTGTTTCCTGTCTGCCTCCTTATAGCCATTCTGACCGCAGTGAGCTGCTATGTCCTTGCGGTTTGGATTTGCCTTGGCCTCAGACTTAATGAGGGTGAACAAGTTTTCATGCACCTGTTGGCCCTCTTTAGATCTTCTTGGGAGAAATCTCTGTGTCCATCTTTGGCCCAGGTTTTCATTGGCTTGTTCTTTTTCTTGTGGAGACGTGTGAGTTGACTGTTTCTTTGGGCTTTTCACCCCTTGTCCGATGTGTGCTTTGCAAACATCCACTCCCAGTTGTTGTGCTGTCTTTGCATTGAGTCGATGGTTTCCTTGACTGGGCAGAAGCGTCTGCATTTGAGGTGGTCCCGTTTGTTTCTTGTCTCCTTTGCTGCCCTTGCCCAGTCAGACATACTTCTTCCAAATAGGCGGCTCAGACAGATGGCAAAGAGCACTCTGCCTAGGTCTTCTCCTACAAGTTTCACGGTTTCAAGTCTGCCATTCAGGGCTTTAATCCATTCCAGGAGGTGCGTGTGCCAGGTGGAACATCATGGTCTACTCTCGTTGTGTTCCATGTGGCTGTGCAGGCTTCCCAGCACCGTTTATTGGAGAGACTCTCCTTCGTCCACTGTCTCCTCTTGGCTCCCTGGTCGCAAATGGGCTGTCCATGTATGTTTGAGTTGGGCTCTGGGCTCTCGATTCTGTTGCATGGGTCTGTGTGCCTGTTTTTGGGCCCAGACTGTGCCGTTTCGGTACCTAGCGCTTCGTCCTCTATGTTGAAATCAGAAAGTGTGATACGTCCTGCTTTGTTCGTTTTCCTGAGGATTCCTTGGCCTATGCAGGGTCTCTTGTTGCTGGCTAGAAACTTTAGGATTCTCTCTTCTATCTCTCTGGCAAATATGGCTGCAACTTTGACTGGGATTGCATGGAATCCAGAGATTCCTTTCTCCGCTATGGACGTTTCAACTGTGTTAATTCTTCCATTCCTAGGTCCCGGAATATCCTTCTTTTTCCTTGTGTCGTCTTGAATTTCTTTCCACAAACGTCTGTTAGTTTTCGATTGACATAGCTTTCACCGGTTTTGCTAAGGTTCTTCATAGAGATCTTCTTCTTCGTACTGGCAAGCTGTGTTTTTTTTTTTTTGTCTGTTTGTGTTTAGCTTCCGTTTTTCTATTCTTTGCAACTTGTAATTGGTTCTGTTTTGCAGAAGTGCATCGCTGTGCTCACATCTGCTGGCAATGCTCCTGTATTTGCTGTGGAAGTCTGGCCCTATCTAACGTCCCTTCCCATCTGCCTCTGCACCCCCTCGGACGCCTGCCCCAGAATGACTGAAGCAGTGGTGAGGAGGCTCACCCCCAGGATTCCAGCCGGCCCACCCCGGGCCACCGACCCAGAAGGTGCGGACCTCACCGCTCCACCACCGGCCGGCCCCTGTCATGTTCCATTGGGACCCTGCAGTTGAGTGCAATGGGGCTTGAATATGCTGCTTGAGCCCAACTCTGGCACTGTGTAGATGAGGCCAGGTTGTTTGTCGGGGCCACTGTGACGTCAGAGGATTGGTCATAATTGTGTGTCTGCTGTCCCGGCAAGCTTCATGGACACAGGGCTTCAGAGCCCGCTTGGAGCAGTCTCATAACTCACCCTTCCCAGTGAGCCCAGGTTTGTCCTTCGCTGCCGTTTTTTGGCTTGTGAATTTCTCTGACTTTCAAACGTTCCAGCAGAGCCTGTCTAAAGACTGACATCTTTCATTGTGGATTATTCAGGTGTGATATCTGTTCGCCTTGCATTTTCTGGGACCTTTGTTTCTTTTCCACAGTATGCTCGTCATGGTCTTTCTCAGCTATCTCACTTAGATATGCTTACCAGTCCGTTCTCCTTCAGTCCAAGTGATTAATTTTGTATTTCTTGAATCACCGTATGTTCTCTAGGCCGAGGTGTGAGTGCTTTCGTGACTCTTGGTTGCTGTCTTTGAATTTGCACCGGTCACTTGTAGGACTCTTTGCTAGCCTAGCCTAGGTCAAAGGAAGCACTGAGAACCCGTGGTCATCTGGGTTGGTTTGACATCCTGAGATCAGAAACTCCAAATTCGACGTGGTCCTGGCAACCCCCTTCATGGACATAATGTTTTTCCGAGACAAATTAGACAAATCTGATGAATTCCTCTCTCCAGGAAAGATATTTTTCTTTCTCTTTTGTGGATTTGGGAAGTTTCGAACTTGACCCCTGACACTTGAGCGTTGCCCTAGATTGCATCTAGATACGGCTTACTTTATTTCTATAGGCTGTGCCATTTGTTTGACCTACATCCTCAGCCCTGGCATGTTTATTTTTCTGGAAACAGAATTGTAATGTTCTAATTTTCAGCCAGCTTCCTTCCATATGGCGTCAAAGCACATAATCAATAATCCTTCTACGGCAAGAGATCGGGGGAGAGAATTTCATTGGAGCCAAAGTGAGCACTGCAGCCTGGGAGGGCAGCCTTCACAAAGGAACCAAGCCCTCTGGAAAAGGGTGATTTTCAGCACACTTGTAGAGCCCTTCCCAACAAAGAGACCTACCCCAAGCATGACAGGGCTCCATTCCTTCGAGGCTTCCAAGACATCTCTTGGGACGCATTAGCATGTGGCCAGTGGGTCCCCGTGACGCCAGAGCTATGGAAAGTGAGACTGATCTTCCAAGAATGCTAGGGGCCTAGGAAAGGAGGCATCGACTCTTCTCTTCAATGTCCTCAAGAGATCCTTCTTGACTTTGGATTATGCTTAAGGCAGAAGGACACTGTAGGTCTGATAAGGCCCAAGTGCGGCCTCGTGTTTCCAATCAAGTTTCAAGCTTGAATCAGCATGGCCTCCCCATAGACTTGAATAGATGACAATGTTCTCCTCTCAGTGCTTGTCCCTCGATTCTCGCTTCTTGCCAAGGATTCCTTTCTTATCCCTGGAATCAGAGTCCGTTTGATCTCTTAAAGTTTCTGTGCCCGCTTTCTGTTTGTCAAAGCTGTTTCTGGGTATGTCTCCCTTTAATAGCCCAGCCTAGGCCAATCCTCAGACTGTAACCATGCGGCCATCTTGGGGGACATGTTCACCGTGATGTCATAAAGAAGCTCAGAAGGCTAAGTTGTCCTGACAACCTCCAAGCACACAGAGTTTCAGAGCCATCTCAGACCAGTCTGACTCCTCCCCCTTTCCAGGTAGGATAGTTTTCCTTTTTCTGGATTACTTGTCGGTTTCTATGTTTGTCCTCGAATTTGGAAAGGCCTGCTCCATTCTCTCTAGACACTGGTTTCTTTCCTGTAAGATTACCCCGGCTATTATCTCTTACGCCTTGGGAAGAGGGCCAAGTGGGTGGACCTTCCCCAGACAAAGTCCTGGACTCCCTCCCAAGTTGAAGTTGCCCGGGCAATCCTCTGATGCGCAATGATCGTGTCATCTCCTAGCACTCTGCCAATTCCACCTTGGCAGGTCCCATGTTTTCCTTCCTTCTTCCTTTGGGGAAGTGTACCAGATGCCTTCACAGATTGGAATATTCTCACGGTTCTTTTTCTGGTGCGTATTGAGAACGGACCCTCACAATTGCTACTTCTTTATGACCTCTGTCCACACCGTACCATGAAATCTCTATTCCCTAACAGTGCTAATGTGATCTGCACCCGTGCTGTGAAAGAGTGAGGCCCGGGTCACACAAGCGGAACGTGGGCACTTGCCCGCTCCACCACAGGGCCGGCCCTGACTTGTACTTTTGGACCAACCTGTGGCCTGAACTTGGGAAGGTTGGGCCTGTTTGGATTATTCGTGAAGCTGATTAGTAGTAACATCATGGACGGTAACATTATGACTTCACCGTTGGTTCCTGGGCTTAGCACGGATCAGGTTCTCTTGGTAGTATTCCTCTTCATGTATTTGGAATGGTCTGCCTTTCTGTAGCATCAGTAAGCCTTTTGAGGTGATTTTCCCTCCTTGGAAGTTCACCTTCTCTAATCTCTTTCAGCCCCCAAAGCTGTATGCCGTCATTCTGCAACCCTTTTTGGATTTTTGCTTTTAGGTGAATTTATTGCCGTAACCCTGCATTAGAACATCGTATGTCTTTCAGATTTACATCCTCATCGATTTAGACTTCCGTGTAGGTTCCATCCTCTTCACCAGCGTAAGCCGAATCACAGGCCCTCACCACACACTTGTGCCTCATCATCTCTTTCACCCTCCCCCACCGCCCCGCTTTGCCTCTGGGCACCCCCGATCAAATGTCCCGTGCCGCCTGTTGGTTAGTGCTTGTTTTTTCTTCTCCTTGTAAGTGAGATCCTACGGTATTTGACTTTGTCCCTGGGGCTTGTTTCACTTCCCCTAAATCCCTCCCAGCCGTTCTGGTGCTCACAAATGGCTGGATTGCATCCTTTGTTCCCGCTGAGTGGTCTGCCATTGTGTGGCTATAGCCCATGTTCCTTCTCCATTCGTCCCTTGCTGGGCACCAGGGTGGCTTCCAAGTCTTGGAGAGCGGGAGTAAGGCTGTGGTGAACTGAGTGGTGCACATGTCTTTAGGCGGTAGTGTTTCTGAGTTCTTTGGCTAAACACGCCCCAGAGGAATAGCTGGATCATATGGGACATGGATTCTTAAATTTCGGAGGCAGTTCCACACCGCTTGGCCTAGTGGCTGCACCGGTTTCCACTGCCAGCAGCAGTGCAGGAGGCGTCCCTTCTCTCCACCTCCTCTCTGACACTTGTTGTTTCCTGTCTGCCTCCTTATAGCCATTCTGACCACAGTGAGCTGCTATGTCCTTGCGGTTTGGATTTGCCTTGGCCTCAGACTTAATGAGGGTGAACAAGTTTTCATGCACCTGTTGGCCCTCTTTAGATCTTCTTGGGAGAAATCTCTGTGTCCATCTTTGGCCCAGGTTTTCATTGGCTTGTTCTTTTTCTTGTGGAGACGTGTGAGTTGACTGTTTCTTTGGGCTTTTCACCCCTTGTCCGATGTGTGCTTTGCAAACATCCACTCCCAGTTGTTGTGCTGTCTTTGCATTGAGTCGATGGTTTCCTTGACTGGGCAGAAGCGTCTGCATTTGAGGTGGTCCCGTTTGTTTCTTGTCTCCTTTGCTGCCCTTGCCCAGTCAGACATACTTCTTCCAAATAGGCGGCTCAGACAGATGGCAAAGAGCACTCTGCCTAGGTCTTCTCCTACAAGTTTCACGGTTTCAAGTCTGCCATTCAGGGCTTTAATCCATTCCAGGAGGTGCGTGTGCCAGGTGGAACATCATGGTCTACTCTCGTTGTGTTCCATGTGGCTGTGCAGGCTTCCCAGCACCGTTTCTTGGAGAGACTCTCCTTTGTCCACTGTCTCCTCTTGGCTCCCTGGTCGCAAATGGGCTGTCCATGTATGTTTGAGTTGGGCTCTGGGCTCTCGATTCTGTTGCATGGGTCTGTGTGCCTGTTTTTGGGCCCAGACTGTGCCGTTTCGGTACCTAGCGCTTCGTCCTCTATGTTGAAATCAGAAAGTGTGATACGTCCTGCTTTGTTCGTTTTCCTGAGGATTCCTTGGCCTATGCAGGGTCTCTTGTTGCTGGCTAGAAACTTTAGGATTCTCTCTTCTATCTCTCTGGCAAATATGGCTGCAACTTTGACTGGGATTGCATGGAATCCAGAGATTCCTTTCTCCGCTATGGACGTTTCAACTGTGTTAATTCTTCCATTCCTAGGTCCCGGAATATCCTTCTTTTTCCTTGTGTCGTCTTGAATTTCTTTCCACAAACGTCTGTTAGTTTTCGATTGACATAGCTTTCACCGGTTTTGCTAAGGTTCTTCATAGAGATCTTCTTCTTCGTACTGGCAAGCTGTGTTTTTTTTTTTTTGTCTGTTTGTGTTTAGCTTCCGTTTTTCTATTCTTTGCAACTTGTAATTGGTTCTGTTTTGCAGAAGTGCATCGCTGTGCTCACATCTGCTGGCAATGCTCCTGTATTTGCTGTGGAAGTCTGGCCCTATCTAACGTCCCTTCCCATCTGCCTCTGCACCCCCTCGGACGCCTGCCCCAGAATGACTGAAGCAGTGGTGAGGAGGCTCACCCCCAGGATTCCAGCCGGCCCACCCCGGGCCACCGACCCAGAAGGTGCGGACCTCACCGCTCCACCACCGGCCGGCCCCTGTCATGTTCCATTGGGACCCTGCAGTTGAGTGCAATGGGGCTTGAATATGCTGCTTGAGCCCAACTCTGGCACTGTGTAGATGAGGCCAGGTTGTTTGTCGGGGCCACTGTGACGTCAGAGGATTGGTCATAATTGTGTGTCTGCTGTCCCGGCAAGCTTCATGGACACAGGGCTTCAGAGCCCGCTTGGAGCAGTCTCATAACTCACCCTTCCCAGTGAGCCCAGGTTTGTCCTTCGCTGCCGTTTTTTGGCTTGTGAATTTCTCTGACTTTCAAACGTTCCAGCAGAGCCTGTCTAAAGACTGAC
Source organism: Equus asinus (assembly GCF_041296235.1). Lineage (NCBI taxonomy): Eukaryota > Metazoa > Chordata > Mammalia > Perissodactyla > Equidae > Equus > Equus asinus. Next base: position 79,833,886 of record NC_091820.1, read on the forward strand.
ATCTTTCATTGTGGATTATTCAGGTGTGATATCTGTTCGCCTTGCATTTTCTGGGACCTTTGTTTCTTTTCCACAGTATGCTCGTCATGGTCTTTCTCAGCTATCTCACTTAGATATGCTTACCAGTCCGTTCTCCTTCAGTCCAAGTGATTAATTTTGTATTTCTTGAATCACCGTATGTTCTCTAGGCCGAGGTGTGAGTGCTTTCGTGACTCTTGGTTGCTGTCTTTGAATTTGCACCGGTCACTTGTAGGACTCTTTGCTAGCCTAGCCTAGGTCAAAGGAAGCACTGAGAACCCGTGGTCATCTGGGTTGGTTTGACATCCTGAGATCAGAAACTCCAAATTCGACGTGGTCCTGGCAACCCCCTTCATGGACATAATGTTTTTCCGAGACAAATTAGACAAATCTGATGAATTCCTCTCTCCAGGAAAGATATTTTTCTTTCTCTTTTGTGGATTTGGGAAGTTTCGAACTTGACCCCTGACACTTGAGCGTTGCCCTAGATTGCATCTAGATACGGCTTACTTTATTTCTATAGGCTGTGCCATTTGTTTGACCTACATCCTCAGCCCTGGCATGTTTATTTTTCTGGAAACAGAATTGTAATGTTCTAATTTTCAGCCAGCTTCCTTCCATATGGCGTCAAAGCACATAATCAATAATCCTTCTACGGCAAGAGATCGGGGGAGAGAATTTCATTGGAGCCAAAGTGAGCACTGCAGCCTGGGAGGGCAGCCTTCACAAAGGAACCAAGCCCTCTGGAAAAGGGTGATTTTCAGCACACTTGTAGAGCCCTTCCCAACAAAGAGACCTACCCCAAGCATGACAGGGCTCCATTCCTTCGAGGCTTCCAAGACATCTCTTGGGACGCATTAGCATGTGGCCAGTGGGTCCCCGTGACGCCAGAGCTATGGAAAGTGAGACTGATCTTCCAAGAATGCTAGGGGCCTAGGAAAGGAGGCATCGACTCTTCTCTTCAATGTCCTCAAGAGATCCTTCTTGACTATGGATTATGCTTAAGGCAGAAGGACACTGTAGGTCTGATAAGGCCCAAGTGCGGCCTCGTGTTTCCAATCAAGTTTCAAGCTTGAATCAGCATGGCCTCCCCATAGACTTGAATAGATGACAATGTTCTCCTCTCAGTGCTTGTCCCTCGATTCTCGCTTCTTGCCAAGGATTCCTTTCTTATCCCTGGCATCAGAGTCTGTTTGATCTCTTCCAGTTTCTGTGCCCGCTTTCTGTTTGTCAAAGCTGTTTCTGGGTATGTCTCCCTTTAATAGCCCAGCCTAGGCCAATCCTCAGACTGTAACCATGCGGCCATCTTGGGGGACATGTTCACCGTGATGTCATAAAGAAGCTCAGAAGGCTAAGTTGTCCTGACAACCTCCAAGCACACAGAGTTTCAGAGCCATCTCAGACCAGTCTGACTCCTCCCCCTTTCCAGGTAGGATAGTTTTCCTTTTTCTGGATTTCTTGTCGGTTTCTATCTTTCTCCTCGAATTTGGAAAGGCCTGCTCCATTCTCTCTAGACACTGGTTTCTTTCCTGTAAGATTACCCCGGCTATTATCTCTTACGCCTTGGGAAGAGGGCCAAGTGGGTGGACCTTCCCCAGACAAAGTCCTGGACTCCCTCCCAAGTTGAAGTTGCCCAGGCAATCCTCTGATGCGCAATGATCGTGTCATCTCCTAGCACTCTGCCAATTCCGCCTTGGCAGGTCCCATGTTTTCCTTCCTTCTTCCTTTGGGGAAGTGTACCAGATGCCTTCACAGATTGGAATATTCTCACGGTTCTTTTTCTGGTGCGTATTGAGAACGGACCCTCACAATTGCTACTTCTTTATGACCTCTGTCCACACCGTACCATGAAATCTCTATTCCCTAACAGTGCTAATGTGATCTGCACCCGTGCTGTGAAAGAGTGAGGCCCGGGCCACCCAAGCGGAACGTGGGCACTTGCCCGCTCCACCACAGGGCCGGCCCTGAGTTGTACTTTTGGACCAACCTGTTCCCTGAACTTGGGAAGGTTGGGCCTGTTTGGATTATTCGTGAAGCTGATTAGTAGTAACATCATGGACGGTAACTTTATGACTTCACCGTTGGGTCCTGGGCTTAGCACGGATCAGGTTCTCTTGGTAGGATTCCTCTTCATGTATTTGGAATGGTCTACCTTTCTGTAGCATCAGTAAGCCTTTTGAGGTGATTTTCTCTCCTTGGAAGTTCACCTTCTCTAATCTCTTTCAGCCCCCAAAGCTGTATGCCGTCATTCTGAACCCGTTTTTGGATTTTTGCTTTTAGGTGAATTTATTGCTGTATCCCTGCATTAGAACATCCTATGTCTTTCAGATTTACATCCTCATCGATTTAGACTTCCGGGTAGGTTCCATCCTCTTCACCAGCGTAAGCCGAATCACAGGCCCTCACCACACACTTGTGCCTCATCATCTCTTTCACCCTCCCCCACCGCCCCGCTTTGCCTCTGGGCACCCCCGATCAAATGTCCAGTGCCGCCTGTTGGTTAGTGCTTATTTTTTCTTCTCCATGTAAGTGAGATCCTACGGTATTTGACTTTGTCCCTGGGGCTTGTTTCACTTCCCCTAAATCCCTCCCAGCCGTTCTGGTGCTCACAAATGGCTGGATTGCATCCTTTGTTCCCGCTGAGTGGTCTGCCATTGTGTGGCTATAGCCCATGTTCCTTCTCCATTCGTCCCTTGCTGGGCACCAGGGTGGCTTCCAAGTCTTGGAGAGCGGGAGGGTAAGGCTGTGGTGAACTGAGTGGTGCACATGTCTTTAGGTGGTAGTGTTTCCGAGTTCTTTGGCTAAACACGCCCCAGAGGAATAGCTGGATCATATGGGACATGGATTCTTAAATTTCGGAGGCAGTTCCACACCGCTTGGCCTAGTGGCTGCACCGGTTTCCACTGCCAGCAGCAGTGCAGGAGGCGTCCCTTCTCTCCACCTCCTCTCTGACACTTGTTGTTTCCTGTCTGCCTCCTTATAGCCATTCTGACCGCAGTGAGCTGCTATGTCCTTGCGGTTTGGATTTGCCTTGGCCTCAGACTTAATGAGGGTGAACAAGTTTTCATGCACCTGTTGGCCCTCTTTAGATCTTCTTGGGAGAAATCTCTGTGTCCATCTTTGGCCCAGGTTTTCATTGGCTTGTTCTTTTTCTTGTGGAGACGTGTGAGTTGACTGTTTCTTTGGGCTTTTCACCCCTTGTCTGATGTGTGCTTTGCAAACATCCACTCCCAGTTGTTGTGCTGTCTTTGCATTGAGTCGATGGTTTCCTTGACTGGGCAGAAGCGTCTGCATTTGAGGTGGTCCCGTTTGTTTCTTGTCTCCTTTGCTGCCCTTGCCCAGTCAGACATACTTCTTCCAAATAGGCGGCTCAGACAGATGGCAAAGAGCACTCTGCCTAGGTCTTCTCCTACAAGTTTCACGGTTTCAAGTCTGCCATTCAGGGCTTTAATCCATTCCAGGAGGTGCGTGTGCCAGGTGGAACATCATGGTCTACTCTCGTTGTGTTCCATGTGGCTGTGCAGGCTTCCCAGCACCGTTTATTGGAGAGACTCTCCTTCGTCCACTGTCTCCTCTTGGCTCCCTGGTCGCAAATGGGCTGTCCATGTATGTTTGAGTTGGGCTCTGGGCTCTCGATTCTGTTGCATGGGTCTGTGTGCCTGTTTTTGGGCCCGGACTGTGCCGTTTCGGTACCTAGCGCTTCGTCCTCTATGTTGAAATCAGAAAGTGTGATACGTCCTGCTTTGTTCGTTTTCCTGAGGATTCCTTGGCCTATGCAGGGTCTCTTGTTGCTGGCTAGAAACTTTAGGATTCTCTCTTCTATCTCTCTGGCAAATATGGCTGCAACTTTGACTGGGATTGCATGGAATCCAGAGATTCCTTTCTCCGCTATGGACGTTTCAAGTGTGTTAATTCTTCCATTCCTAGGTCCCGGAATATCCTTCTTTTTCCTTGTGTCGTCTTGAATTTCTTTCCACAAACGTCTGTTAGTTTTCGATTGACATAGCTTTCACCGGTTTTGCTAAGGTTCTTCATAGAGATCTTCTTCTTCGTACTGGCAAGCTGTGTTTTTTTTTTTTTTTGTCTGTTTGTGTTTAGCTTCCGTTTTTCTATTCTTTGCAACTTGTAATTGGTTCTGTTTTGCAGAAGTGCATCGCTGTGCTCACATCTGCTGGCAATGCTCCTGTATTTGCTGTGGAAGTCTGGCCCTATCTAACGTCCCTTCCCATCTGCCTCTGCACCCCCTCGGACGCCTGCCCCAGAATGACTGAAGCAGTGGTGAGGAGGCTCACCCCCAGGATTCCAGCCGGGCCACCCCGGGCCACCGACCCAGAAGGTGCGGACATCACCGCTCCACCACCGGCCGGCCCCTTTCATGTTCCATTGGGAACCTGCAGTTGAGTGCAATGGGGCTTGAATATGCTGCTTGAGCCCAACTCTGGCACTTTTAGATGAGGCCAGGTTGTTTGTCGGGGCCACTGTGACGTCAGAGGATTGGTCATAATTGTGTGTCTGCTGTCCCTGCAAGCTTCATGGACACAGGGCTTAAGAGCCCGCTGGGAGCAGTCTCATAACTCACCCTTCCCAGTGAGCCCAGGTTTGTCCTTCGCTGCCGTTTTTTGGCTTGGGAATTTCTCTGACTTTCAAACGTTCCAGCAGAGCCTGTCTAAAGGCTGACATCTTTCATTGTGGATTATTCAGGTGTGATATCTGTTCGCCTTGCATTTTCTGGGACCTTTGTTTCTTTTCCACAGTATGCTCGTCATGGTCTTTCTCAGCTATCTCACTTAGATATGCTTACCAGTCCGTTCTCCTTCAGTCCAAGTGATTAATTTTGTATTTCTTGAATCACCGTATGTTCTCTAGGCCGAGGTGTGAGTGCTTTCGTGACTCTTGGTTGCTGTCTTTGAATTTGCACCGGTCACTTGTAGGACTCTTTGCTAGCCTAGCCTAGGTCAAAGGAAGCACTGAGAACCCGTGGTCATCTGGGTTGGTTTGACATCCTGAGATCAGAAACTCCAAATTCGAGGTGGTCCTGGCAACCCCCTTCATGGACATAATGTTTTTCCGAGACAAATTAGACAAATCTGATGAATTCCTCTCTCCAGGAAAGATATTTTTCTTTCTCTTTTGTGGATTTGGGAAGTTTCGAACTTGACCCCTGACACTTGAGCGTTGCCCTAGATTGCATCTAGATACGGCTTACTTTATTTCTATAGGCTGTGCCATTTGTTTGACCTACATCCTCAGCCCTGGCATGTTTATTTTTCTGGAAACAGAATTGTAATGTTCTAATTTTCAGCCAGCTTCCTTCCATATGGCGTCAAAGCACATAATCAATAATCCTTCTACGGCAAGAGATCGGGGGAGAGAATTTCATTGGAGCCAAAGTGAGCACTGCAGCCTGGGAGGGCAGCCTTCACAAAGGAACCAAGCCCTCTGGAAAAGGGTGATTTTCAGCACACTTGTAGAGCCCTTCCCAACAAAGAGACCTACCCCAAGCATGACAGGGCTCCATTCCTTCGAGGCTTCCAAGACATCTCTTGGGACGCATTAGCATGTGGCCAGTGGGTCCCCGTGACGCCAGAGCTATGGAAAGTGAGACTGATCTTCCAAGAATGCTAGGGGCCTAGGAAAGGAGGCATCGACTCTTCTCTTCAATGTCCTCAAGAGATCCTTCTTGACTTTGGATTATGCTTAAGGCAGAAGGACACTGTAGGTCTGATAAGGCCCAAGTGCGGCCTCGTGTTTCCAATCAAGTTTCAAGCTTGAATCAGCATGGCCTCCCCATAGACTTGAATAGATGACAATGTTCTCCTCTCAGTGCTTGTCCCTCGATTCTCGCTTCTTGCCAAGGATTCCTTTCTTATCCCTGGAATCAGAGTCCGTTTGATCTCTTAAAGTTTCTGTGCCCGCTTTCTGTTTGTCAAAGCTGTTTCTGGGTATGTCTCCCTTTAATAGCCCAGCCTAGGCCAATCCTCAGACTGTAACCATGCGGCCATCTTGGGGGACATGTTCACCGTGATGTCATAAAGAAGCTCAGAAGGCTAAGTTGTCCTGACAACCTCCAAGCACACAGAGTTTCAGAGCCATCTCAGACCAGTCTGACTCCTCCCCCTTTCCAGGTAGGATAGTTTTCCTTTTTCTGGATTACTTGTCGGTTTCTATGTTTGTCCTCGAATTTGGAAAGGCCTTCTCCATTCTCTCTAGACACTGGTTTCTTTCCTGTAAGATTACCCCGGCTATTATCTCTTACGCCTTGGGAAGAGGGCCAAGTGGGTGGACCTTCCCCAGACAAAGTCCTGGACTCCCTCCCAAGTTGAAGTTGCCCGGGCAATCCTCTGATGCGCAATGATCGTGTCATCTCCTAGCACTCTGCCAATTCCACCTTGGCAGGTCCCATGTTTTCCTTCCTTCTTCCTTTGGGGAAGTGTACCAGATGCCTTCACAGATTGGAATATTCTCACGGTTCTTTTTCTGGTGCGTATTGAGAACGGACCCTCACAATTGCTACTTCTTTATGACCTCTGTCCACACCGTACCATGAAATCTCTATTCCCTAACAGTGCTAATGTGATCTGCACCCGTGCTGTGAAAGAGTGAGGCCCGGGTCACACAAGCGGAACGTGGGCACTTGCCCGCTCCACCACAGGGCCGGCCCTGACTTGTACTTTTGGACCAACCTGTGGCCTGAACTTGGGAAGGTTGGGCCTGTTTGGATTATTCGTGAAGCTGATTAGTAGTAACATCATGGACGGTAACATTATGACTTCACCGTTGGTTCCTGGGCTTAGCACGGATCAGGTTCTCTTGGTAGTATTCCTCTTCATGTATTTGGAATGGTCTGCCTTTCTGTAGCATCAGTAAGCCTTTTGAGGTGATTTTCCCTCCTTGGAAGTTCACCTTCTCTAATCTCTTTCAGCCCCCAAAGCTGTATGCCGTCATTCTGCAACCCTTTTTGGATTTTTGCTTTTAGGTGAATTTATTGCCGTAACCCTGCATTAGAACATCGTATGTCTTTCAGATTTACATCCTCATCGATTTAGACTTCCGTGTAGGTTCCATCCTCTTCACCAGCGTAAGCCGAATCACAGGCCCTCACCACACACTTGTGCCTCATCATCTCTTTCACCCTCCCCCACCGCCCCGCTTTGCCTCTGGGCACCCCCGATCAAATGTCCAGTGCCGCCTGTTGGTTAGTGCTTGTTTTTTCTTCTCCTTGTAAGTGAGATCCTACGGTATTTGACTTTGTCCCTGGGGCTTGTTTCACTTCCCCTAAATCCCTCCCAGCCGTTCTGGTGCTCACAAATGGCTGGATTGCATCCTTTGTTCCCGCTGAGTGGTCTGCCATTGTGTGGCTATAGCCCATGTTCCTTCTCCATTCGTCCCTTGCTGGGCACCAGGGTGGCTTCCAAGTCTTGGAGAGCGGGAGTAAGGCTGTGGTGAACTGAGTGGTGCACATGTCTTTAGGCGGTAGTGTTTCTGAGTTCTTTGGCTAAACACGCCCCAGAGGAATAGCTGGATCATATGGGACATGGATTCTTAAATTTCGGAGGCAGTTCCACACCGCTTGGCCTAGTGGCTGCACCGGTTTCCACTGCCAGCAGCAGTGCAGGAGGCGTCCCTTCTCTCCACCTCCTCTCTGACACTTGTTGTTTCCTGTCTGCCTCCTTATAGCCATTCTGACCACAGTGAGCTGCTATGTCCTTGCGGTTTGGATTTGCCTTGGCCTCAGACTTAATGAGGGTGAACAAGTTTTCATGCACCTGTTGGCCCTCTTTAGATCTTCTTGGGAGAAATCTCTGTGTCCATCTTTGGCCCAGGTTTTCATTGGCTTGTTCTTTTTCTTGTGGAGACGTGTGAGTTGACTGTTTCTTTGGGCTTTTCACCCCTTGTCCGATGTGTGCTTTGCAAACATCCACTCCCAGTTGTTGTGCTGTCTTTGCATTGAGTCGATGGTTTCCTTGACTGGGCAGAAGCGTCTGCATTTGAGGTGGTCCCGTTTGTTTCTTGTCTCCTTTGCTGCCCTTGCCCAGTCAGACATACTTCTTCCAAATAGGCGGCTCAGACAGATGGCAAAGAGCACTCTGCCTAGGTCTTCTCCTACAAGTTTCACGGTTTCAAGTCTGCCATTCAGGGCTTTAATCCATTCCAGGAGGTGCGTGTGCCAGGTGGAACATCATGGTCTACTCTCGTTGTGTTCCATGTGGCTGTGCAGGCTTCCCAGCACCGTTTCTTGGAGAGACTCTCCTTTGTCCACTGTCTCCTCTTGGCTCCCTGGTCGCAAATGGGCTGTCCATGTATGTTTGAGTTGGGCTCTGGGCTCTCGATTCTGTTGCATGGGTCTGTGTGCCTGTTTTTGGGCCCAGACTGTGCCGTTTCGGTACCTAGCGCTTCGTCCTCTATGTTGAAATCAGAAAGTGTGATACGTCCTGCTTTGTTCGTTTTCCTGAGGATTCCTTGGCCTATGCAGGGTCTCTTGTTGCTGGCTAGAAACTTTAGGATTCTCTCTTCTATCTCTCTGGCAAATATGGCTGCAACTTTGACTGGGATTGCATGGAATCCAGAGATTCCTTTCTCCGCTATGGACGTTTCAACTGTGTTAATTCTTCCATTCCTAGGTCCCGGAATATCCTTCTTTTTCCTTGTGTCGTCTTGAATTTCTTTCCACAAACGTCTGTTAGTTTTCGATTGACATAGCTTTCACCGGTTTTGCTAAGGTTCTTCATAGAGATCTTCTTCTTCGTACTGGCAAGCTGTGTTTTTTTTTTTTTGTCTGTTTGTGTTTAGCTTCCGTTTTTCTATTCTTTGCAACTTGTAATTGGTTCTGTTTTGCAGAAGTGCATCGCTGTGCTCACATCTGCTGGCAATGCTCCTGTATTTGCTGTGGAAGTCTGGCCCTATCTAACGTCCCTTCCCATCTGCCTCTGCACCCCCTCGGACGCCTGCCCCAGAATGACTGAAGCAGTGGTGAGGAGGCTCACCCCCAGGATTCCAGCCGGCCCACCCCGGGCCACCGACCCAGAAGGTGCGGACCTCACCGCTCCACCACCGGCCGGCCCCTGTCATGTTCCATTGGGACCCTGCAGTTGAGTGCAATGGGGCTTGAATATGCTGCTTGAGCCCAACTCTGGCACTGTGTAGATGAGGCCAGGTTGTTTGTCGGGGCCACTGTGACGTCAGAGGATTGGTCATAATTGTGTGTCTGCTGTCCCGGCAAGCTTCATGGACACAGGGCTTCAGAGCCCGCTTGGAGCAGTCTCATAACTCACCCTTCCCAGTGAGCCCAGGTTTGTCCTTCGCTGCCGTTTTTTGGCTTGTGAATTTCTCTGACTTTCAAACGTTCCAGCAGAGCCTGTCTAAAGACTGACATCTTTCATTGTGGATTATTCAGGTGTGATATCTGTTCGCCTTGCATTTTCTGGGACCTTTGTTTCTTTTCCACAGTATGCTCGTCATGGTCTTTCTCAGCTATCTCACTTAGATATGCTTACCAGTCCGTTCTCCTTCAGTCCAAGTGATTAATTTTGTATTTCTTGAATCACCGTATGTTCTCTAGGCCGAGGTGTGAGTGCTTTCGTGACTCTTGGTTGCTGTCTTTGAATTTGCACCGGTCACTTGTAGGACTCTTTGCTAGCCTAGCCTAGGTCAAAGGAAGCACTGAGAACCCGTGGTCATCTGGGTTGGTTTGACATCCTGAGATCAGAAACTCCAAATTCGACGTGGTCCTGGCAACCCCCTTCATGGACATAATGTTTTTCCGAGACAAATTAGACAAATCTGATGAATTCCTCTCTCCAGGAAAGATATTTTTCTTTCTCTTTTGTGGATTTGGGAAGTTTCGAACTTGACCCCTGACACTTGAGCGTTGCCCTAGATTGCATCTAGATACGGCTTACTTTATTTCTATAGGCTGTGCCATTTGTTTGACCTACATCCTCAGCCCTGGCATGTTTATTTTTCTGGAAACAGAATTGTAATGTTCTAATTTTCAGCCAGCTTCCTTCCATATGGCGTCAAAGCACATAATCAATAATCCTTCTACGGCAAGAGATCGGGGGAGAGAATTTCATTGGAGCCAAAGTGAGCACTGCAGCCTGGGAGGGCAGCCTTCACAAAGGAACCAAGCCCTCTGGAAAAGGGTGATTTTCAGCACACTTGTAGAGCCCTTCCCAACAAAGAGACCTACCCCAAGCATGACAGGGCTCCATTCCTTCGAGGCTTCCAAGACATCTCTTGGGACGCATTAGCATGTGGCCAGTGGGTCCCCGTGACGCCAGAGCTATGGAAAGTGAGACTGATCTTCCAAGAATGCTAGGGGCCTAGGAAAGGAGGCATCGACTCTTCTCTTCAATGTCCTCAAGAGATCCTTCTTGACTTTGGATTATGCTTAAGGCAGAAGGACACTGTAGGTCTGATAAGGCCCAAGTGCGGCCTCGTGTTTCCAATCAAGTTTCAAGCTTGAATCAGCATGGCCTCCCCATAGACTTGAATAGATGACAATGTTCTCCTCTCAGTGCTTGTCCCTCGATTCTCGCTTCTTGCCAAGGATTCCTTTCTTATCCCTGGAATCAGAGTCCGTTTGATCTCTTAAAGTTTCTGTGCCCGCTTTCTGTTTGTCAAAGCTGTTTCTGGGTATGTCTCCCTTTAATAGCCCAGCCTAGGCCAATCCTCAGACTGTAACCATGCGGCCATCTTGGGGGACATGTTCACCGTGATGTCATAAAGAAGCTCAGAAGGCTAAGTTGTCCTGACAACCTCCAAGCACACAGAGTTTCAGAGCCATCTCAGACCAGTCTGACTCCTCCCCCTTTCCAGGTAGGATAGTTTTCCTTTTTCTGGATTACTTGTCGGTTTCTATGTTTGTCCTCGAATTTGGAAAGGCCTGCTCCATTCTCTCTAGACACTGGTTTCTTTCCTGTAAGATTACCCCGGCTATTATCTCTTACGCCTTGGGAAGAGGGCCAAGTGGGTGGACCTTCCCCAGACAAAGTCCTGGACTCCCTCCCAAGTTGAAGTTGCCCGGGCAATCCTCTGATGCGCAATGATCGTGTCATCTCCTAGCACTCTGCCAATTCCACCTTGGCAGGTCCCATGTTTTCCTTCCTTCTTCCTTTGGGGAAGTGTACCAGATGCCTTCACAGATTGGAATATTCTCACGGTTCTTTTTCTGGTGCGTATTGAGAACGGACCCTCACAATTGCTACTTCTTTATGACCTCTGTCCACACCGTACCATGAAATCTCTATTCCCTAACAGTGCTAATGTGATCTGCACCCGTGCTGTGAAAGAGTGAGGCCCGGGTCACACAAGCGGAACGTGGGCACTTGCCCGCTCCACCACAGGGCCGGCCCTGACTTGTACTTTTGGACCAACCTGTGGCCTGAACTTGGGAAGGTTGGGCCTGTTTGGATTATTCGTGAAGCTGATTAGTAGTAACATCATGGACGGTAACATTATGACTTCACCGTTGGTTCCTGGGCTTAGCACGGATCAGGTTCTCTTGGTAGTATTCCTCTTCATGTATTTGGAATGGTCTGCCTTTCTGTAGCATCAGTAAGCCTTTTGAGGTGATTTTCCCTCCTTGGAAGTTCACCTTCTCTAATCTCTTTCAGCCCCCAAAGCTGTATGCCGTCATTCTGCAACCCTTTTTGGATTTTTGCTTTTAGGTGAATTTATTGCCGTAACCCTGCATTAGAACATCGTATGTCTTTCAGATTTACATCCTCATCGATTTAGACTTCCGTGTAGGTTCCATCCTCTTCACCAGCGTAAGCCGAATCACAGGCCCTCACCACACACTTGTGCCTCATCATCTCTTTCACCCTCCCCCACCGCCCCGCTTTGCCTCTGGGCACCCCCGATCAAATGTCCCGTGCCGCCTGTTGGTTAGTGCTTGTTTTTTCTTCTCCTTGTAAGTGAGATCCTACGGTATTTGACTTTGTCCCTGGGGCTTGTTTCACTTCCCCTAAATCCCTCCCAGCCGTTCTGGTGCTCACAAATGGCTGGATTGCATCCTTTGTTCCCGCTGAGTGGTCTGCCATTGTGTGGCTATAGCCCATGTTCCTTCTCCATTCGTCCCTTGCTGGGCACCAGGGTGGCTTCCAAGTCTTGGAGAGCGGGAGTAAGGCTGTGGTGAACTGAGTGGTGCACATGTCTTTAGGCGGTAGTGTTTCTGAGTTCTTTGGCTAAACACGCCCCAGAGGAATAGCTGGATCATATGGGACATGGATTCTTAAATTTCGGAGGCAGTTCCACACCGCTTGGCCTAGTGGCTGCACCGGTTTCCACTGCCAGCAGCAGTGCAGGAGGCGTCCCTTCTCTCCACCTCCTCTCTGACACTTGTTGTTTCCTGTCTGCCTCCTTATAGCCATTCTGACCACAGTGAGCTGCTATGTCCTTGCGGTTTGGATTTGCCTTGGCCTCAGACTTAATGAGGGTGAACAAGTTTTCATGCACCTGTTGGCCCTCTTTAGATCTTCTTGGGAGAAATCTCTGTGTCCATCTTTGGCCCAGGTTTTCATTGGCTTGTTCTTTTTCTTGTGGAGACGTGTGAGTTGACTGTTTCTTTGGGCTTTTCACCCCTTGTCCGATGTGTGCTTTGCAAACATCCACTCCCAGTTGTTGTGCTGTCTTTGCATTGAGTCGATGGTTTCCTTGACTGGGCAGAAGCGTCTGCATTTGAGGTGGTCCCGTTTGTTTCTTGTCTCCTTTGCTGCCCTTGCCCAGTCAGACATACTTCTTCCAAATAGGCGGCTCAGACAGATGGCAAAGAGCACTCTGCCTAGGTCTTCTCCTACAAGTTTCACGGTTTCAAGTCTGCCATTCAGGGCTTTAATCCATTCCAGGAGGTGCGTGTGCCAGGTGGAACATCATGGTCTACTCTCGTTGTGTTCCATGTGGCTGTGCAGGCTTCCCAGCACCGTTTCTTGGAGAGACTCTCCTTTGTCCACTGTCTCCTCTTGGCTCCCTGGTCGCAAATGGGCTGTCCATGTATGTTTGAGTTGGGCTCTGGGCTCTCGATTCTGTTGCATGGGTCTGTGTGCCTGTTTTTGGGCCCAGACTGTGCCGTTTCGGTACCTAGCGCTTCGTCCTCTATGTTGAAATCAGAAAGTGTGATACGTCCTGCTTTGTTCGTTTTCCTGAGGATTCCTTGGCCTATGCAGGGTCTCTTGTTGCTGGCTAGAAACTTTAGGATTCTCTCTTCTATCTCTCTGGCAAATATGGCTGCAACTTTGACTGGGATTGCATGGAATCCAGAGATTCCTTTCTCCGCTATGGACGTTTCAACTGTGTTAATTCTTCCATTCCTAGGTCCCGGAATATCCTTCTTTTTCCTTGTGTCGTCTTGAATTTCTCTCCACAAACGTCTGTTAGTTTTCGATTGACATAGCTTTCACCGGTTTTGCTAAGGTTCTTCATAGAGATCTTCTTCTTCGTACTGGCAAGCTGTGTTTTTTTTTTTTTGTCTGTTTGTGTTTAGCTTCCGTTTTTCTATTCTTTGCAACTTGTAATTGGTTCTGTTTTGCAGAAGTGCATCGCTGTGCTCACATCTGCTGGCAATGCTCCTGTATTTGCTGTGGAAGTCTGGCCCTATCTAACGTCCCTTCCCATCTGCCTCTGCACCCCCTCGGACGCCTGCCCCAGAATGACTGAAGCAGTGGTGAGGAGGCTCACCCCCAGGATTCCAGCCGGCCCACCCCGGGCCACCGACCCAGAAGGTGCGGACCTCACCGCTCCACCACCGGCCGGCCCCTGTCATGTTCCATTGGGACCCTGCAGTTGAGTGCAATGGGGCTTGAATATGCTGCTTGAGCCCAACTCTGGCACTGTGTAGATGAGGCCAGGTTGTTTGTCGGGGCCACTGTGACGTCAGAGGATTGGTCATAATTGTGTGTCTGCTGTCCCGGCAAGCTTCATGGACACAGGGCTTCAGAGCCCGCTTGGAGCAGTCTCATAACTCACCCTTCCCAGTGAGCCCAGGTTTGTCCTTCGCTGCCGTTTTTTGGCTTGTGAATTTCTCTGACTTTCAAACGTTCCAGCAGAGCCTGTCTAAAGACTGACATCTTTCATTGTGGATTATTCAGGTGTGATATCTGTTCGCCTTGCATTTTCTGGGACCTTTGTTTCTTTTCCACAGTATGCTCGTCATGGTCTTTCTCAGCTATCTCACTTAGATATGCTTACCAGTCCGTTCTCCTTCAGTCCAAGTGATTAATTTTGTATTTCTTGAATCACCGTATGTTCTCTAGGCCGAGGTGTGAGTGCTTTCGTGACTCTTGGTTGCTGTCTTTGAATTTGCACCGGTCACTTGTAGGACTCTTTGCTAGCCTAGCCTAGGTCAAAGGAAGCACTGAGAACCCGTGGTCATCTGGGTTGGTTTGACATCCTGAGATCAGAAACTCCAAATTCGACGTGGTCCTGGCAACCCCCTTCATGGACATAATGTTTTTCCGAGACAAATTAGACAAATCTGATGAATTCCTCTCTCCAGGAAAGATATTTTTCTTTCTCTTTTGTGGATTTCGGAAGTTTCGAACTTGACCCCTGACACTTGAGCGTTGCCCTAGATTGCATCTAGATACGGCTTACTTTATTTCTATAGGCTGTGCCATTTGTTTGACCTACATCCTCAGCCCTGGCATGTTTATTTTTCTGGAAACAGAATTGTAATGTTCTAATTTTCAGCCAGCTTCCTTCCATATGGCGTCAAAGCACATAATCAATAATCCTTCTACGGCAAGAGATCGGGGGAGAGAATTTCATTGGAGCCAAAGTGAGCACTGCAGCCTGGGAGGGCAGCCTTCACAAAGGAACCAAGCCCTCTGGAAAAGGGTGATTTTCAGCACACTTGTAGAGCCCTTCCCAACAAAGAGACCTACCCCAAGCATGACAGGGCTCCATTCCTTCGAGGCTTCCAAGACATCTCTTGGGACGCATTAGCATGTGGCCAGTGGGTCCCCGTGACGCCAGAGCTATGGAAAGTGAGACTGATCTTCCAAGAATGCTAGGGGCCTAGGAAAGGAGGCATCGACTCTTCTCTTCAATGTCCTCAAGAGATCCTTCTTGACTTTGGATTATGCTTAAGGCAGAAGGACACTGTAGGTCTGATAAGGCCCAAGTGCGGCCTCGTGTTTCCAATCAAGTTTCAAGCTTGAATCAGCATGGCCTCCCCATAGACTTGAATAGATGACAATGTTCTCCTCTCAGTGCTTGTCCCTCGATTCTCGCTTCTTGCCAAGGATTCCTTTCTTATCCCTGGAATCAGAGTCCGTTTGATCTCTTAAAGTTTCTGTGCCCGCTTTCTGTTTGTCAAAGCTGTTTCTGGGTATGTCTCCCTTTAATAGCCCAGCCTAGGCCAATCCTCAGACTGTAACCATGCGGCCATCTTGGGGGACATGTTCACCGTGATGTCATAAAGAAGCTCAGAAGGCTAAGTTGTCCTGACAACCTCCAAGCACACAGAGTTTCAGAGCCATCTCAGACCAGTCTGACTCCTCCCCCTTTCCAGGTAGGATAGTTTTCCTTTTTCTGGATTACTTGTCGGTTTCTATGTTTGTCCTCGAATTTGGAAAGGCCTGCTCCATTCTCTCTAGACACTGGTTTCTTTCCTGTAAGATTACCCCGGCTATTATCTCTTACGCCTTGGGAAGAGGGCCAAGTGGGTGGACCTTCCCCAGAGAAAGTCCTGGACTCCCTCCCAAGTTGAAGTTGCCCGGGCAATCCTCTGATGCGCAATGATCGTGTCATCTCCTAGCACTCTGCCAATTCCACCTTGGCAGGTCCCATGTTTTCCTTCCTTCTTCCTTTGGGGAAGTGTACCAGATGCCTTCACAGATTGGAATATTCTCACGGTTCTTTTTCTGGTGCGTATTGAGAACGGACCCTCACAATTGCTACTTCTTTATGACCTCTGTCCGCACCGTACCATGAAATCTCTATTCCCTAACAGTGCTAATGTGATCTGCACCCGTGCTGTGAAAGAGTGAGGCCCGGGTCACACAAGCGGAACGTGGGCACTTGCCCGCTCCACCACAGGGCCGGCCCTGACTTGTACTTTTGGACCAACCTGTGGCCTGAACTTGGGAAGGTTGGGCCTGTTTGGATTATTCGTGAAGCTGATTAGTAGTAACATCATGGACGGTAACATTATGACTTCACCGTTGGTTCCTGGGCTTAGCACGGATCAGGTTCTCTTGGTAGTATTCCTCTTCATGTATTTGGAATGGTCTGCCTTTCTGTAGCATCAGTAAGCCTTTTGAGGTGATTTTCCCTCCTTGGAAGTTCACCTTCTCTAATCTCTTTCAGCCCCCAAAGCTGTATGCCGTCATTCTGAAACCCTTTTTGGATTTTTGCTTTTAGGTGAATTTATTGCCGTAACCCTGCATTAGAACATCGTATGTCTTTCAGATTTACATCCTCATCGATTTAGACTTCCGTGTAGGTTCCATCCTCTTCACCAGCGTAAGCCGAATCACAGGCCCTCACCACACACTTGTGCCTCATCATCTCTTTCACCCTCCCCCACCGCCCCGCTTTGCCTCTGGGCACCCCCGATCAAATGTCCCGTGCCGCCTGTTGGTTAGTGCTTGTTTTTTCTTCTCCTTGTAAGTGAGATCCTACGGTATTTGACTTTGTCCCTGGGGCTTGTTTCACTTCCCCTAAATCCCTCCCAGCCGTTCTGGTGCTCACAAATGGCTGGATTGCATCCTTTGTTCCCGCTGAGTGGTCTGCCATTGTGTGGCTATAGCCCATGTTCCTTCTCCATTCGTCCCTTGCTGGGCACCAGGGTGGCTTCCAAGTCTTGGAGAGCGGGAGTAAGGCTGTGGTGAACTGAGTGGTGCACATGTCTTTAGGCGGTAGTGTTTCTGAGTTCTTTGGCTAAACACGCCCCAGAGGAATAGCTGGATCATATGGGACATGGATTCTTAAATTTCGGAGGCAGTTCCACACCGCTTGGCCTAGTGGCTGCACCGGTTTCCACTGCCAGCAGCAGTGCAGGAGGCGTCCCTTCTCTCCACCTCCTCTCTGACACTTGTTGTTTCCTGTCTGCCTCCTTATAGCCATTCTGACCACAGTGAGCTGCTATGTCCTTGCGGTTTGGATTTGCCTTGGCCTCAGACTTAATGAGGGTGAACAAGTTTTCATGCACCTGTTGGCCCTCTTTAGATCTTCTTGGGAGAAATCTCTGTGTCCATCTTTGGCCCAGGTTTTCATTGGCTTGTTCTTTTTCTTGTGGAGACGTGTGAGTTGACTGTTTCTTTGGGCTTTTCACCCCTTGTCCGATGTGTGCTTTGCAAACATCCACTCCCAGTTGTTGTGCTGTCTTTGCATTGAGTCGATGGTTTCCTTGACTGGGCAGAAGCGTCTGCATTTGAGGTGGTCCCGTTTGTTTCTTGTCTCCTTTGCTGCCCTTGCCCAGTCAGACATACTTCTTCCAAATAGGCGGCTCAGACAGATGGCAAAGAGCACTCTGCCTAGGTCTTCTCCTACAAGTTTCACGGTTTCAAGTCTGCCATTCAGGGCTTTAATCCATTCCAGGAGGTGCGTGTGCCAGGTGGAACATCATGGTCTACTCTCGTTGTGTTCCATGTGGCTGTGCAGGCTTCCCAGCACCGTTTCTTGGAGAGACTCTCCTTTGTCCACTGTCTCCTCTTGGCTCCCTGGTCGCAAATGGGCTGTCCATGTATGTTTGAGTTGGGCTCTGGGCTCTCGATTCTGTTGCATGGGTCTGTGTGCCTGTTTTTGGGCCCAGACTGTGCCGTTTCGGTACCTAGCGCTTCGTCCTCTATGTTGAAATCAGAAAGTGTGATACGTCCTGCTTTGTTCGTTTTCCTGAGGATTCCTTGGCCTATGCAGGGTCTCTTGTTGCTGGCTAGAAACTTTAGGATTCTCTCTTCTATCTCTCTGGCAAATATGGCTGCAACTTTGACTGGGATTGCATGGAATCCAGAGATTCCTTTCTCCGCTATGGACGTTTCAAGTGTGTTAATTCTTCCATTCCTAGGTCCCGGAATATCCTTCTTTTTCCTTGTGTCGTCTTGAATTTCTTTCCACAAACGTCTGTTAGTTTTCGATTGACATAGCTTTCACCGGTTTTGCTAAGGTTCTTCATAGAGATCTTCTTCTTCGTACTGGCAAGCTGTGTTTTTTTTTTTTTGTCTGTTTGTGTTTAGCTTCCGTTTTTCTATTCTTTGCAACTTGTAATTGGTTCTGTTTTGCAGAAGTGCATCGCTGTGCTCACATCTGCTGGCAATGCTCCTGTATTTGCTGTGGAAGTCTGGCCCTATCTAACGTCCCTTCCCATCTGCCTCTGCACCCCCTCGGACGCCTGCCCCAGAATGACTGAAGCAGTGGTGAGGAGGCTCACCCCCAGGATTCCAGCCGGGCCACCCCGGGCCACCGACCCAGAAGGTGCGGACCTCACCGCTCCACCACCGGCCGGCCCCTTTCATGTTCCATTGGGACCCTGCAGTTGAGTGCAATGGGGCTTGAATATGCTGCTTGAGCCCAACTCTGGCACTGTTAGATGAGGCCAGGTTGTTTGTCGGGGCCACTGTGACGTCAGAGGATTGGTCATAATTGTGTGTCTGCTGTCCCGGCAAGCTTCATGGACACAGGGCTTCAGAGCCCGCTTGGAGCAGTCTCATAACTCACCCTTCCCAGTGAGCCCAGGTTTGTCCTTCGCTGCCGTTTTTTGGCTTGTGAATTTCTCTGACTTTCAAACGTTCCAGCAGAGCCTGTCTAAAGACTGACATCTTTCATTGTGGATTATTCAGGTGTGATATCTGTTCGCCTTGCATTTTCTGGGACCTTTGTTTCTTTTCCACAGTATGCTCGTCATGGTCTTTCTCAGCTATCTCACTTAGATATGCTTACCAGTCCGTTCTCCTTCAGTCCAAGTGATTAATTTTGTATTTCTTGAATCACCGTATGTTCTCTAGGCCGAGGTGTGAGTGCTTTCGTGACTCTTGGTTGCTGTCTTTGAATTTGCACCGGTCACTTGTAGGACTCTTTGCTAGCCTAGCCTAGGTCAAAGGAAGCACTGAGAACCCGTGGTCATCTGGGTTGGTTTGACATCCTGAGATCAGAAACTCCAAATTCGACGTGGTCCTGGCAACCCCCTTCATGGACATAATGTTTTTCCGAGACAAATTAGACAAATCTGATGAATTCCTCTCTCCAGGAAAGATATTTTTCTTTCTCTTTTGTGGATTTCGGAAGTTTCGAACTTGACCCCTGACACTTGAGCGTTGCCCTAGATTGCATCTAGATACGGCTTACTTTATTTCTATAGGCTGTGCCATTTGTTTGACCTACATCCTCAGCCCTGGCATGTTTATTTTTCTGGAAACAGAATTGTAATGTTCTAATTTTCAGCCAGCTTCCTTCCATATGGCGTCAAAGCACATAATCAATAATCCTTCTACGGCAAGAGATCGGGGGAGAGAATTTCATTGGAGCCAAAGTGAGCACTGCAGCCTGGGAGGGCAGCCTTCACAAAGGAACCAAGCCCTCTGGAAAAGGGTGATTTTCAGCACACTTGTAGAGCCCTTCCCAACAAAGAGACCTACCCCAAGCATGACAGGGCTCCATTCCTTCGAGGCTTCCAAGACATCTCTTGGGACGCATTAGCATGTGGCCAGTGGGTCCCCGTGACGCCAGAGCTATGGAAAGTGAGACTGATCTTCCAAGAATGCTAGGGGCCTAGGAAAGGAGGCATCGACTCTTCTCTTCAATGTCCTCAAGAGATCCTTCTTGACTTTGGATTATGCTTAAGGCAGAAGGACACTGTAGGTCTGATAAGGCCCAAGTGCGGCCTCGTGTTTCCAATCAAGTTTCAAGCTTGAATCAGCATGGCCTCCCCATAGACTTGAATAGATGACAATGTTCTCCTCTCAGTGCTTGTCCCTCTATTCTCGCTTCTTGCCAAGGATTCCTTTCTTATCCCTGGAATCAGAGTCCGTTTGATCTCTTAAAGTTTCTGTGCACGCTTTCTGTTTGTCAAAGCTGTTTCTGGGTATGTCTCCCTTTAATAGCCCAGCCTAGGCCAATCCTCAGACTGTAACCATGCGGCCATCTTTTGGGACATGTTCACCGTGATGTCATAAAGAACCTCAGAAGGCTAAGTTGTCCTGACAACCTCCAAGCACACAGAGTTTCAGAGCCATCTCAGACCAGTCTGACTCCTCCCCCTTTCCAGGTAGGATAGTTTTCCTTTTTCTGGATTACTTGTCGGTTTCTATGTTTGTCCTCGAATTTGGAAAGGCCTGCTCCATTCTCTCTAGACACTGGTTTCTTTCCTGTAAGATTACCCCGGCTATTATCTCTTACGCCTTGGGAAGAGGGCCAAGTGGGTGGACCTTCCCCAGAGAAAGTCCTGGACTCCCTCCCAAGTTGAAGTTGCCCGGGCAATCCTCTGATGCACAATGATCGTGTCATCTCCTAGCACTCTGCCAATTCCACCTTGGCAGGTCCCATGTTTTCCTTCCTTCTTCCTTTGGGGAAGTGTACCAGATGCCTTCACAGATTGGAATATTCTCACGGTTCTTTTTCTGGTGCGTATTGAGAACGGACCCTCACAATTGCTACTTCTTTATGACCTCTGTCCGCACCGTACCATGAAATCTCTATTCCCTAACAGTGCTAATGTGATCTGCACCCGTGCTGTGAAAGAGTGAGGCCCGGGTCACACAAGCGGAACGTGGGCACTTGCCCGCTCCACCACAGGGCCGGCCCTGACTTGTACTTTTGGACCAACCTGTGGCCTGAACTTGGGAAGGTTGGGCCTGTTTGGATTATTCGTGAAGCTGATTAGTAGTAACATCATGGACGGTAACATTATGACTTCACCGTTGGTTCCTGGGCTTAGCACGGATCAGGTTCTCTTGGTAGTATTCCTCTTCATGTATTTGGAATGGTCTGCCTTTCTGTAGCATCAGTAAGCCTTTTGAGGTGATTTTCCCTCCTTGGAAGTTCACCTTCTCTAATCTCTTTCAGCCCCCAAAGCTGTATGCCGTCATTCTGAAACCCTTTTTGGATTTTTGCTTTTAGGTGAATTTATTGCCGTAACCCTGCATTAGAACATCGTATGTCTTTCAGATTTACATCCTCATCGATTTAGACTTCCGTGTAGGTTCCATCCTCTTCACCAGCGTAAGCCGAATCACAGGCCCTCACCACACACTTGTGCCTCATCATCTCTTTCACCCTCCCCCACCGCCCCGCTTTGCCTCTGGGCACCCGCGATCAAATGTCCAGTGCCACCTGTTGGTTAGTGCTTGTTTTTTCTTCTCCATGTAAGTGAGATCCTACGGTATTTGACTTTGTCCCTGGGGCTTGTTTCACTTCCCCTAAATCCCTCCCAGCCGTTCTGGTGCTCACAAATGGCTGGATTGCATCCTTTGTTCCCGCTGAGTGGTCTGCCATTGTGTGGCTATAGCCCATGTTCCTTCTCCATTCGTCCCTTGCTGGGCACCAGGGTGGCTTCCAAGTCTTGGAGAGCGGGAGTAAGGCTGTGGTGAACTGAGTGGTGCACATGTCTTTAGGCGGTAGTGTTTCCGAGTTCTTTGGCTAAACACGCCCCAGAGGAATAGCTGGATCATATGGGACATGGATTCTTAAATTTCGGAGGCAGTTCCACACCGCTTGGCCTAGTGGCTGCACCGGTTTCCACTGCCAGCAGCAGTGCAGGAGGCGTCCCTTCTCTCCACCTCCTCTCTGACACTTGTTGTTTCCTGTCTGCCTCCTTATAGCCATTCTGACCACAGTGAGCTGCTATGTCCTTGCGGTTTGGATTTGCCTTGGCCTCAGACTTAATGAGGGTGAACAAGTTTTCATGCACCTGTTGGCCCTCTTTAGATCTTCTTGGGAGAAATCTCTGTGTTCATCTTTGGCCCAGGTTTTCATTGGCTTGTTCTTTTTCTTGTGGAGACGTGTGAGTTGACTGTTTCTTTGGGCTTTTCACCCCTTGTCCGATGTGTGCTTTGCAAACATCCACTCCCAGTTGTTGTGCTGTCTTTGCATTGAGTCGATGGTTTCCTTGACTGGGCAGAAGCGTCTGCATTTGAGGTGGTCCCGTTTGTTTCTTGTCTCCTTTGCTGCCCTTGCCCAGTCAGACATACTTCTTCCAAATAGGTGGCTCAGACAGATGGCAAAGAGCACTCTGCCTAGGTCTTCTCCTACAAGTTTCACGGTTTCAAGTCTGCCATTCAGGGCTTTAATCCATTCCAGGAGGTGCGTGTGCCAGGTGGAACATCATGGTCTACTCTCGTTGTGTTCCATGTGGCTGTGCAGGCTTCCCAGCACCGTTTATTGGAGAGACTCTCCTTTGTCCACTGTCTCCTCTTGGCTCCCTGGTCGCAAATGGGCTGTCCATGTATGTTTGAGTTGGGCTCTGGGCTCTCGATTCTGTTGCATGGGTCTGTGTGCCTGTTTTTGGGCCCGGACTGTGCCGTTTCGGTACCTAGCGCTTCGTCCTCTATGTTGAAATCAGAAAGTGTGATACGTCCTGCTTTGTTCGTTTTCCTGAGGATTCCTTGGCCTATGCAGGGTCTCTTGTTGCTGGCTAGAAACTTTAGGATTCTCTCTTCTATCTCTCTGGCAAATATGGCTGCAACTTTGACTGGGATTGCATGGAATCCAGAGATTCCTTTCTCCGCTATGGACGTTTCAAGTGTGTTAATTCTTCCATTCCTAGGTCCCGGAATAGCCTTCTTTTTCCTTGTGTCGTCTTGAATTTCTTTCCACAAACGTCTGTTAGTTTTCGATTGACATAGCTTTCACCGGTTTTGCTAAGGTTCTTCATAGAGATCTTCTTCTTCGTACTGGCAAGCTGTGTTTTTTTTTTTTTTGTCTGTTTGTGTTTAGCTTCCGTTTGTCTATTCTTTGCAACTTGTAATTGGTTCTGTTTTGCAGAAGTGCATCGCTGTGCTCACATCTGCTGGCAATGCTCCTGTATTTGCTGTGGAAGTCTGGCCCTATCTAACGTCCCTTCCCATCTGCCTCTGCACCCCCTCGGACGCCTGCCCCAGAATGACTGAAGCAGTGGTGAGGAGGCTCACCCCCAGGATTCCAGCCGGGCCACCCCGGGCCACCGACCCAGAAGGTGCGGACCTCACCGCTGCACCACCGGCCGGCCCCTTTCATGTTCCATTGGGAACCTGCAGTTGAGTGCAATGGGGCTTGAATATGCTGCTTGAGCCCAGCTCTGGCACTGTGTAGATGAGGCCAGGTTGTTTGTCGGGGCCACTGTGACGTCAGAGGATTGGTCCTAATTGTGTGTCTGCTGTCCCGGCAAGCTTCATGGACACAGGGCTTCAGAGCCCGCTTGGAGCAGTCTCATAACTCACCCTTCCCAGTGAGCCCAGGTTTGTCCTTCGCTGCCGTTTTTTGGCTTGTGAATTTCTCTGACTTTCAAACGTTCCAGCAGAGCCTGTCTAAAGACTGACATCTTTCATTGTGGATTATTCAGGTGTGATATCTGTTCGCCTTGCATTTTCTGGGACCTTTGTTTCTTTTCCACAGTATGCTCGTCATGGTCTTTCTCAGCTATCTCACTTAGATATGCTTACCAGTCCGTTCTCCTTCAGTCCAAGTGATTAATTTTGTATTTCTTGAATCACCGTATGTTCTCTAGGCCGAGGTGTGAGTGCTTTCGTGACTCTTGGTTGCTGTCTTTGAATTTGCACCGGTCACTTGTAGGACTCTTTGCTAGCCTAGCCTAGGTCAAAGGAAGCACTGAGAACCCGTGGTCATCTGGGTTGGTTTGACATCCTGAGATCAGAAACTCCAAAT
The DNA here is from genome assembly GCF_041296235.1 of Equus asinus. Lineage (NCBI taxonomy): Eukaryota > Metazoa > Chordata > Mammalia > Perissodactyla > Equidae > Equus > Equus asinus. Next base: position 79,857,700 of record NC_091820.1, read on the forward strand.
TCGACGTGGTCCTGGCAACCCCCTTCATGGACATAATGTTTTTCCGAGACAAATTAGACAAATCTGATGAATTCCTCTCTCCAGGAAAGATATTTTTCTTTCTCTTTTGTGGATTTGGGAAGTTTCGAACTTGACCCCTGACACTTGAGCGTTGCCCTAGATTGCATCTAGATACGGCTTACTTTATTTCTATAGGCTGTGCCATTTGTTTGACCTACATCCTCAGCCCTGGCATGTTTATTTTTCTGGAAACAGAATTGTAATGTTCTAATTTTCAGCCAGCTTCCTTCCATATGGCGTCAAAGCACATAATCAATAATCCTTCTACGGCAAGAGATCGGGGGAGAGAATTTCATTGGAGCCAAAGTGAGCACTCCAGCCTGGGAGGGCAGCCTTCACAAAGGAACCAAGCCCTCTGGAAAAGGGTGATTTTCAGCACACTTGTAGAGCCCTTCCCAACAAAGAGACCTACCCCAAGCATGACAGGGCTCCATTCCTTCGAGGCTTCCAAGACATCTCTTGGGACGCATTAGCATGTGGCCAGTGGGTCCCCGTGACGCCAGAGCTATGGAAAGTGAGACTGATCTTCCAAGAATGCTAGGGGCCTAGGAAAGGAGGCGACTCTTCTCTTCAATGTCCTCAAGAGATCCTTCTTGACTTTGGATTATGCTTAAGGCAGAAGGACACTGTAGGTCTGATAAGGCCCAAGTGCGGCCTCGTGTTTCCAATCAAGTTTCAAGCTTGAATCAGCATGGCCTCCCCATAGACTTGAATAGATGACAATGTTCTCCTCTCAGTGCTTGTCCCTCTATTCTTGCTTCTTGCCAAGGATTCCTTTCTTATCCCTGGAATCAGAGTCCATTTGATCTCTTAAAGTTTCTGTGCCCGCTTTCTGTTTGTCAAAGCTGTTTCTGGGTATGTCTCCCTTTAATAGCCCAGCCTAGGCCAATCCTCAGACTGTAACCATGCGGCCATCTTGCGGGACATGTTCACCGTGATGTCATAAAGAACCTCAGAAGGCTAAGTTGTCCTGACAACCTCCAAGCACACAGAGTTTCAGAGCCATCTCAGACCAGTCTGACTCCTCCCCCTTTCCAGGTAGGATAGTTTTCCTTTTTCTGGATTTCTTGTCGGTTTCTATCTTTCTCCTCGAATTTGGAAAGGCCCGCTCCATTCTCTCTAGACACTGGTTTCTTTCCTGTAAGATTAGCCTGGCTATTATCTCTTACGTCTTGGGAAGAGGGCCAAGTGGGTGGACCTTCCCCAGAGAAAGTCCTGGACTCCCTCCCAAGTTGAAGTTGCCCGGGCAATCCTCTGATGCGCAATGATCGTGTCATCTCCTAGCACTCTGCCAATTCCACCTTGGCAGGTCCCATGTTTTCCTTCCTTCTTCCTTTGGGGAAGTGTACAAGATGCCTTCACAGATTGGAATATTCTCACGGTTCTTTTTCTGGTGCGTATTGAGAACGGACCCTCACAATTGCTACTTCTTTATGACCTCTGTCCGCACCGTACCATGAAATCTCTATTCCCTAACAGTGCTAATGTGATCTGCACCCGTGCTGTGAAAGAGTGAGGCCCGGGCACGCAAGCGGAACGTGGGCACTTGCCCGCTCCACCACAGGGCCGGCCCTGACTTGTACTTTTGGACCAACCTGTGGCCTGAACTTGGGAAGGTTGGGCCTGTTTGGATTATTCGTGAAGCTGATTAGTAGTAACATCATGGACGGTAACATTATGACTTCACCGTTGGTTCCTGGGCTTAGCACGGATCAGGTTCTCTTGGTAGTATTCCTCTTCATGTATTTGGAATGGTCTACCTTTCTGTAGCATCAGTAAGCCTTTTGAGGTGATTTTCCCTCCTTGGAAGTTCACCTTCTCTAATCTCTTTCAGCCCCCAAAGCTGTATGCCGTCATTCTGAACCCCTCTTTGGATTTTTGCTTTTAGGTGAATTTATTGCCGTAACCCTGCATTAGGACATCCTATGACTTTCAAATTTACATCCTCATCGATTTAGACTTCCGTGTAGGTTCCATCCTCTTCACCAGCGTAAGCCGAATCACAGGCCCTCACCACACACTTGTGCCTCATCATCTCTTTCACCCTCCCCCACCGCCCCGCTTTGCCTCTGGGCACCCCCGATCAAATGTCCAGTGCCGCCTGTTGGTTAGTGCTTGTTTTTTCTTCTCCTTGTAAGTGAGATCCTACGGTATTTGACTTTGTCCCTGGGGCTTGTTTCACTTCCCCTAAATCCCTCCCAGCCGTTCTGGTGCTCACAAATGGCTGGATTGCATCCTTTGTTCCCGCTGAGTGGTCTACCATTGTGTGGCTATAGCCCATGTTCCTTCTCCATTCGTCCCTTGCTGGGCACCAGGGTGGCTTCCAAGTCTTGGAGAGCGGGAGTAAGGCTGTGGTGAACTGAGTGGTGCACATGTCTTTAGGCAGTAGTGTTTCCGAGTTCTTTGGCTAAACACGCCCCAGAGGAATAGCTAGATCATATGGGACATGGATTCTTAAATTTTGGAGGCAGTTCCACACCGCTTGGCCTAGTGGCTGCACCGGTTTCCACTGCCAGCAGCAGTGCAGGAGGCGTCCCTTCTCTCCACCTCCTCTCTGACACTTGTTGTTTCCTGTCTGCCTCCTTATAGCCATTCTGACCACAGTGAGCTGCTATGTCATTGCGGTTTGGATTTGCCTTGGCCTCAGACTTAATGAGGGTGAACAAGTTTCCATGCACCTGTTGGCCCTCTTTAGATCTTCTTGGGAGAAATCTCTGTGTCCATCTTTGGCCCAGGTTTTCATTGGCTTGTTCTTTTTCTTGTGGAGACGTGTGAGTTGACTGTTTCTTTGGGCTTTTCACCCCTTGTCCGATGTGTGCTTTGCAAACATCCACTCCCAGTTGTTGTGCTGTCTTTGCATTGAGTCGATGGTTTCCTTGACTGGGCAGAAGCGTCTGCATTTGAGGTGGTCCCGTTTGTTTCTTGTCTCCTTTGCTGCCCTTGCCCAGTCAGACATACTTCTTCCAAATAGGCGGCTCAGACAGATGGCAAAGAGCACTCTGCCTAGGTCTTCTCCTACAAGTTTCACGGTTTCAAGTCTGCCATTCAGGGCTTTAATCCATTCCAGGAGGTGCGTGTGCCAGGTGGAACATCATGGTCTACTCTTGTTGTGTTCCATGTGGCTGTGCAGGCTTCCCAGCACCGTTTATTGGAGAGACTCTCCTTTGTCCACTGTCTCCTCTTGGCTCCCTGGTCGCAAATGGGCTGTCCATGTATGTTTGAGTTGGGCTCTGGGCTCTCGATTCTGTTGCATGGGTCTGTGTTCCTGGTTTTGGGCCCGGACTGTGCCGTTTCGGTACCTAGCGCTTCGTCCTCTATGTTGAAATCAGAAAGTGTGATACGTCCTGCTTTGTTCGTTTTCCTGAGGATTCCTTGGCCTATGCAGGGTCTCTTGTTGCTTGCTGGAAACTTTAGGATTCTCTCTTCTATCTCTCTGGCAAATATGGCTGCAACTTTGACTGGGATTGCATGGAATCCAGAGATTCCTTTCTCCGCTATGGACGTTTCAAGTGTGTTAATTCTTCCATTCCTAGGTCCCGGAATATCCTTCTTTTTCCTTGTGTCGTCTTGAATTTCTTTCCACAAACGTCTGTTAGTTTTCGATTGACATAGCTTTCACCGGTTTTGCTAAGGTTCTTCATAGAGATCTTCTTCTTCGTACTGGCAAGCTGTGTTTTTTTTTTTTTGTCTGTTTGTGTTTAGCTTCCGTTTTTCTATTCTTTGCAACTTGTAATTGGTTCTGTTTTGCAGAAGTGCATCGCTGTGCTCACATCTGCTGGCAATGCTCCTGTATTTGCTGTGGAAGTCTGGCCCTATCTAACGTCCCTTCCCATCTGCCTCTGCACCCCCTCGGACGCCTGCCCCAGAATGACTGAAGCAGTGGTGAGGAGGCTCACCCCCAGGATTCCAGCCGGGCCACCCCGGGCCACCGACGCAGAAGGTGCGGACCTCACCGCTCCACCACCGGCCGGCCCCTTTCATGTTCCATTGGGAACCTGCAGTTGAGTGCAATGGGGCTTGAATATGCTGCTTGAGCCCAACTCTGGCACTGTTAGATGAGGCCAGGTTGTTTGTCGGGGCCACTGTGACGTCAGAGGATTGGTCATAATTGTGTGTCTGCTGTCCCGGCAAGCTTCATGGACACAGGGCTTCAGAGCCCGCTTGGAGCAGTCTCATAACTCACCCTTCCCAGTGAGCCCAGGTTTGTCCTTCGCTGCCGTTTTTTGGCTTGTGAATTTCTCTGACTTTCAAACGTTCCAGCAGAGCCTGTCTAAAGACTGACATCTTTCATTGTGGATTATTCAGGTGTGATATCTGTTCGCCTTGCATTTTCTGGGACCTTTGTTTCTTTTCCACAGTATGCTCGTCATGGTCTTTCTCAGCTATCTCACTTAGATATGCTTACCAGTCCGTTCTCCTTCAGTCCAAGTGATTAATTTTGTATTTCTTGAATCACCGTATGTTCTCTAGGACGAGGTGTGAGTGCTTTCGTGACTCTTGGTTGCTGTCTTTGAATTTGCACCGGTCACTTGTAGGACTCTTTGCTAGCCTAGCCTAGGTCAAAGGAAGCACTGAGAACCCGTGGTCATCTGGGTTGGTTTGACATCCTGAGATCAGAAACTCCAAATTCGACGTGGTCCTGGCAACCCCCTTCATGGACATAATGTTTTTCCGAGACAAATTAGACAAATCTGATGAATTCCTCGCTCCAGGAAAGATATTTTTCTTTCTCTTTTGTGGATTTGGGAAGTTTCGAACCTGACCCCTGACACTTGAGCGTTGCCCTAGATTGCATCTAGATACGGCTTACTTTATTTCTATAGGCTGTGCCATTTGTTTGACCTACATCCTCAGCCCTGGCATGTTTATTTTTCTGGAAACAGAATTGTAATGTTCTAATTTTCAGCCAGCTTCCTTCCATATGGCGTCAAAGCACATTATCAATAATCCTTCTACGGCAAGAGGTCGGGGGAGAGAATTTCATTGGAGCCAAAGTGAGCACTCTAGCCTGGGAGGGCAGCCTTCACAAAGGAACCAAGCCCTCTGGAAAAGGGTGATTTTCAGCACACTTGTAGAGCCCTTCCCAACAAAGAGACCTACCCCAATCATGACAGGGCTCCATTCCTTCGAGGCTTCCAAGACATCTCTTGGAACGCATTAGCATGTAGGGAGTGGGCCCCCGTGACGCCAGAGCTATGGAAAGTGCGACTGATCTTCCAAGAATGCTAGGGGCCTAGGAAAGGAGGCATCGACTCTTCTCTTCAATGTCCTCAAGAGATCCTTCTTGACTATGGATTATGCTTAAGGCAGAAGGACACTGTAGGTCTGATAAGGCCCAAGTGCGGCCTCGTGTTTCCAATCAAGTTTCAAGCTTGAATCAGCATGGCCTCCCCATAGACTTGAATAGATGACAATGTTCTCCTCTCAGTGCTTGTCCCTCGATTCTGGCTTCTTGCCAAGGATTCCTTTCTTATCCCTGGAATCAGAGTCCGTTTGATCTCTTCCAGTTTCTGTGCCCGCTTTCTGTTTGTCAAAGCTGTTTCTGGGTATGTCTCCCTTTAATAGCCCAGCCTAGGCCAATCCTCAGACTGTAACCATGCGGCCATCTTGGGGGACATGTTCACCGTGATGTCATAAAGAAGCTCAGAAGGCTAAGTTGTCCTGACAACCTCCAAGCACACAGAGTTTCAGAGCCATCTCAGACCAGTCTGACTCCTCCCCCTTTCCAGGTAGGATAGTTTTCCTTTTTCTGGATTTCTTGTCGGTTTCTATCTTTCTCCTCGAATTTGGAAAGGCCCGCTCCATTCTCTCTAGACACTGGTTTCTTTCCTGTAAGATTAGCCTGGCTATTATCTCTTACGTCTTGGGAAGAGGGCCAAGTGGGTGGACCTTCCCCAGAGAAAGTCCTGGACTCCCTCCCAAGTTGAAGTTGCCCGGGCAATCCTCTGATGCGCAATGATCGTGTCATCTCCTAGCACTCTGCCAATTCCACCTTGGCAGGTCCCATGTTTTCCTTCCTTCTTCCTTTGGGGAAGTGTACAAGATGCCTTCACAGATTGGAATATTCTCACGGTTCTTTTTCTGGTGCGTATTGAGAACGGACCCTCACAATTGCTACTTCTTTATGACCTCTGTCCGCACCGTACCATGAAATCTCTATTCCCTAACAGTGCTAATGTGATCTGCACCCGTGCTGTGAAAGAGTGAGGCCCGGGTCACGCAAGCGGAACGTGGGCACTTGCCCGCTCCACCACAGGGCCGGCCCTGACTTGTACTTTTGGACCAACCTGTGGCCTGAACTTGGGAAGGTTGGGCCTGTTTGGATTATTCGTGAAGCTGATTAGTAGTAACATCATGGACGGTAACATTATGACTTCACCGTTGGTTCCTGGGCTTAGCACGGATCAGGTTCTCTTGGTAGTATTCCTCTTCATGTATTTGGAATGGTCTACCTTTCTGTAGCATCAGTAAGCCTTTTGAGGTGATTTTCCCTCCTTGGAAGTTCACCTTCTCTAATCTCTTTCAGCCCCCAAAGCTGTATGCCGTCATTCTGAACCCCTCTTTGGATTTTTGCTTTTAGGTGAATTTATTGCCGTAACCCTGCATTAGGACATCCTATGACTTTCAAATTTACATCCTCATCGATTTAGACTTCCGTGTAGGTTCCATCCTCTTCACCAGCGTAAGCCGAATCACAGGCCCTCACCACACACTTGTGCCTCATCATCTCTTTCACCCTCCCCCACCGCCCCGCTTTGCCTCTGGGCACCCCCGATCAAATGTCCAGTGCCGCCTGTTGGTTAGTGCTTGTTTTTTCTTCTCCTTGTAAGTGAGATCCTACGGTATTTGACTTTGTCCCTGGGGCTTGTTTCACTTCCCCTAAATCCCTCCCAGCCGTTCTGGTGCTCACAAATGGCTGGATTGCATCCTTTGTTCCCGCTGAGTGGTCTACCATTGTGTGGCTATAGCCCATGTTCCTTCTCCATTCGTCCCTTGCTGGGCACCAGGGTGGCTTCCAAGTCTTGGAGAGCGGGAGTAAGGCTGTGGTGAACTGAGTGGTGCACATGTCTTTAGGCGGTAGTGTTTCCGAGTTCTTTGGCTAAACACGCCCCAGAGGAATAGCTGGATCATATGGGACATGGATTCTTAAATTTCGGAGGCAGTTCCACACCGCTTGGCCTAGTGGCTGCACCGGTTTCCACTGCCAGCAGCAGTGCAGGAGGCGTCCCTTCTCTCCACCTCCTCTCTGACACTTGTTGTTTCCTGTCTGCCTCCTTATAGCCATTCTGACCACAGTGAGCTGCTATGTCCTTGCGGTTTGGATTTGCCTTGGCCTCAGACTTAATGAGGGTGAACAAGTTTCCATGCACCTGTTGGCCCTCTTTAGATCTTCTTGGGAGAAATCTCTGTGTCCATCTTTGGCCCATGTTTTCATTGGCTTGTTCTTTTTCTTGTGGAGACGTCTGAGTTGACTGTTTCTTTGGGCTTTTCACCCCTTGTCCGATGTGTGCTTTGCAAACATCCACTCCCAGTTGTTGTGCTGTCTTTGCATTGAGTCGATGGTTTCCTTGACTGGGCAGAAGCGTCTGCATTTGAGGTGGTCCCGTTTGTTTCTTGTCTCCTTTGCTGCCCTTGCCCAGTCAGACATACTTCTTCCAAATAGGCGGCTCAGACAGATGGCAAAGAGCACTCTGCCTAGGTCTTCTCCTACAAGTTTCACGGTTTCAAGTCTGCCATTCAGGGCTTTAATCCATTCCAGGAGGTGCGTGTGCCAGGTGGAACATCATGGTCTACTCTTGTTGTGTTCCATGTGGCTGTGCAGGCTTCCCAGCACCGTTTATTGGAGAGACTCTCCTTTGTCCACTGTCTCCTCTTGGCTCCCTGGTCGCAAATGGGCTGTCCATGTATGTTTGAGTTGGGCTCTGGGCTCTCGATTCTGTTGCATGGGTCTGTGTTCCTGGTTTTGGGCCCGGACTGTGCCGTTTCGGTACCTAGCGCTTCGTCCTCTATGTTGAAATCAGAAAGTGTGATACGTCCTGCTTTGTTCGTTTTCCTGAGGATTCCTTGGCCTATGCAGGGTCTCTTGTTGCTGGCTAGAAACTTTAGGATTCTCTCTTCTATCTCTCTGGCAAATATGGCTGCAACTTTGACTGGGATTGCATGGAATCCAGAGATTCCTTTCTCCGCTATGGACGTTTCAAGTGTGTTAATTCTTCCATTCCTAGGTCCCGGAATAGCCTTCTTTTTCCTTGTGTCGTCTTGAATTTCTTTCCACAAACGTCTGTTAGTTTTCGATTGACATAGCTTTCACCGGTTTTGCTAAGGTTCTTCATAGAGATCTTCTTCTTCGTACTGGCAAGCTGTGTTTTTTTTTTTTTGTCTGTTTGTGTTTAGCTTCCGTTTTTCTATTCTTTGCAACTTGTAATTGGTTCTGTTTTGCAGAAGTGCATCGCTGTGCTCACATCTGCTGGCAATGCTCCTGTATTTGCTGTGGAAGTCTGGCCCTATCTAACGTCCCTTCCCATCTGCCTCTGCACCCCCTCGGACGCCTGCCCCAGAATGACTGAAGCAGTGGTGAGGAGGCTCACCCCCAGGATTCCAGCCGGGCCACCCCGGGCCACCGACCCAGAAGGTGCGGACCTCACCGCTCCACCACCGGCCGGCCCCTTTCATGTTCCATTGGGAACCTGCAGTTGAGTGCAATGGGGCTTGAATATGCTGCTTGAGCCCAACTCTGGCACTGTTAGATGAGGCCAGGTTGTTTGTCGGGGCCACTGTGACGTCAGAGGATTGGTCATAATTGTGTGTCTGCTGTCCCGGCAAGCTTCATGGACACAGGGCTTCAGAGCCCGCTTGGAGCAGTCTCATAACTCACCCTTCCCAGTGAGCCCAGGTTTGTCCTTCGCTGCCGTTTTTTGGCTTGTGAATTTCTCTGACTTTCAAACGTTCCAGCAGAGCCTGTCTAAAGACTGACATCTTTCATTGTGGATTATTCAGGTGTGATATCTGTTCGCCTTGCATTTTCTGGGACCTTTGTTTCTTTTCCACAGTATGCTCGTCATGGTCTTTCTCAGCTATCTCACTTAGATATGCTTACCAGTCCGTTCTCCTTCAGTCCAAGTGATTAATTTTGTATTTCTTGAATCACCGTATGTTCTCTAGGCCGAGGTGTGAGTGCTTTCGTGACTCTTGGTTGCTGTCTTTGAATTTGCACCGGTCACTTGTAGGACTCTTTGCTAGCCTAGCCTAGGTCAAAGGAAGCACTGAGAACCCGTGGTCATCTGGGTTGGTTTGACATCCTGAGATCAGAAACTCCAAATCCGACGTGGTCCTGGCAACCCCCTTCATGGACATAATGTTTTTCCGAGACAAATTAGACAAATCTGATGAATTCCTCTCTCCAGGAAAGATATTTTTCTTTCTCTTTTGTGGATTTGGGAAGTTTCGAACTTGACCCCTGACACTTGAGCGTTGCCCTAGATTGCATCTAGATACGGCTTACTTTATTTCTATAGGCTGTGCCGTTTGTTTGACCTACATCCTCAGCCCTGGAATGCTTATTTTTCTGGAAACAGAATTGTAATGTTCTAATTTTCAGCCAGCTTCCTTCCATATGGCGTCAAAGCACATAATCAATAATCCTTCTACGGCAAGAGGTCGGGGGAGAGAATTTCATTGGAGCCAAAGTGAGCACTCCAGCCTGGGAGGGCAGCCTTCACAAAGGAACCAAGCCCTCTGGAAAAGGGTGATTTTCAGCACACTTGTAGAGCCCTTCCCAACAAAGAGACCTACCCCAAGCATGACAGGGCTCCATTCCTTCGAGGCTTCCAAGACATCTCTTGGAACGCATTAGCATGTATGGAGTGGGCCCCCGTGACGCCAGAGCTATGGAAAGTGAGACTGATCTTCCAAGAATGCTAGGGGCCTAGGAAAGGAGGCATCGACTCTTCTCTTCAATGTCCTCAAGAGATCCTTCTTGACTATGGATTATGCTTAAGGCAGAAGGACACTGTAGGTCTGATAAGGCCCAAGTGCGGCCTCGTGTTTCCAATCAAGTTTCAAGCTTGAATCAGCATGGCCTCCCCATAGACTTGAATAGATGACAATGTTCTCCTCTCAGTGCTTGTCCCTCGATTCTGGCTTCTTGCCAAGGATTCCTTTCTTATCCCTGGAATCAGAGTCCGTTTGATCTCTTCCAGTTTCTGTGCCCGCTTTCTGTTTGTCAAAGCTGTTTCTGGGTATGTCTCCCTTTAATAGCCCAGCCTAGGCCAATCCTCAGACTGTAACCATGCGGCCATCTTGGGGGACATGTTCACCGTGATGTCATAAAGAAGCTCAGAAGGCTAAGTTGTCCTGACAACCTCCAAGCACACAGAGTTTCAGAGCCATCTCAGACCAGTCTGACTCCTCCCCCTTTCCAGGTAGGATAGTTTTCCTTTTTCTGGATTTCTTGTCGGTTTCTATCTTTCTCCTCGAATTTGAAAAGGCCTGCTCCATTCTCTCTAGACACTGGTTTCTTTCCTGTAAGATTAGCCTGGCTATTATCTCTTACGTCTTGGGAAGAGGGCCAAGTGGGTGGACCTTCCCCAGAGAAAGTCCTGGACTCCCTCCCAAGTTGAAGTTGCCCAGGCAATCCTCTGATGCGCAATGATCGTGTCATCTCCTAGCACTCTGCCAATTCCACCTTGGCAGGTCCCATGTTTTCCTTCCTTCTTCCTTTGGGGAAGTGTACCAGATGCCTTCACAGATTGGAATATTCTCACGGTTCTTTTTCTGGTGCGTATTGAGAACGGACCCTCACAATTGCTACTTCTTTATGACCTCTGTCTGCACCGTACCATGAAATCTCTATTCCCTAACAGTGCTAATGTGATCTGCACCCGTGCTGTGAAAGAGTGAGGCCCGGGTCACACAAGCGGAACGTGGGCACTTGCCCGCTCCACCACAGGGCCGGCCCTGACTTGTACTTTTGGACCAACCTGTGGCCTGAACTTGGGAAGGTTGGGCCTGTTTGGATTATTCGTGAAGCTGATTAGTAGTAACATCATGGACGGTAACATTATGACTTCACCGTTGGTTCCTGGGCTTAGCACGGATCAGGTTCTCTTGGTAGTATTCCTCTTCATGTATTTGGAATGGTCTACCTTTCTGTAGCATCAGTAAGCCTTTTGAGGTGATTTTCCCTCCTTGGAAGTTCACCTTCTCTAATCTCTTTCAGCCCCCAAAGCTGTATGCCGTCATTCTGAACCCCTTTTTGAATTTTTGCTTTTAGGTGAATTTATTGCCGTAACCCTGCATTAGAACATCGTATGTCTTTCAGATTTACATCCTCATCGATTTAGACTTCCGTGTAGGTTCCATCCTCTTCACCAGCGTAAGCCGAATCACAGGCCCTCACCACACACTTGTGCCTCATCATCTCTTTCACCCTCCCCCACCGCCCCGCTTTGCCTCTGGGCACCCCCGATCAAATGTCCAGTGCCGCCTGTTGGTTAGTGCTTGTTTTTTCTTCTCCTTGTAAGTGAGATCCTACTGTATTTGACTTTGTCCCTGGGGCTTGTTTCACTTCCCCTAAATCCCTCCCAGCCGTTCTGGTGCTCACAAATGGCTGGATTGCATCCTTTGTTCCCGCTGAGTGGTCTGCCATTGTGTGGCTATAGCCCATGTTCCTTCTCCATTCGTCCCTTGCTGGGCACCAGGGTGGCTTCCAAATCTTGGAGAGCGGGAGTAAGGCTGTGGTGAACTGAGTGGTGCACATGTCTTTAGGCGGTAGTGTTTCCGAGTTCTTTGGCTAAACACGCCCCAGAGGAATAGCTAGATCATATGGGACATGGATTCTTAAATTTCGGAGGCAGTTCCACACCGCTTGGCCTAGTGGCTGCACCGGTTTCCACTGCCAGCAGCAGTGCAGGAGGCGTCCCTTCTCTCCACCTCCTCTCTGACACTTGTTGTTTCCTGTCTGCCTCCTTATAGCCATTCTGACCACAGTGAGCTGCTATGTCATTGCGGTTTGGATTTGCCTTGGCCTCAGACTTAATGAGGGTGAACAAGTTTCCATGCACCTGTTGGCCCTCTTTAGATCTTCTTGGGAGAAATCTCTGTGTCCATCTTTGGCCCATGTTTTCATTGGCTTGTTCTTTTTCTTGTGGAGACGTCTGAGTTGACTGTTTCTTTGGGCTTTTCACCCCTTGTCCGATGTGTGCTTTGCAAACATCCACTCCCAGTTGTTGTGCTGTCTTTGCATTGAGTCGATGGTTTCCTTGACTGGGCAGAAGCGTCTGCATTTGAGGTGGTCCCGTTTGTTTCTTGTCTCCTTTGCTGCCCTTGCCCAGTCAGACATACTTCTTCCAAATAGGCGGCTCAGACAGATGGCAAAGAGCACTCTGCCTAGGTCTTCTCCTACAAGTTTCACGGTTTCAAGTCTGCCATTCAGGGCTTTAATCCATTCCAGGAGGTGCGTGTGCCAGGTGGAACATCATGGTCTACTCTTGTTGTGTTCCATGTGGCTGTGCAGGCTTCCCAGCACCGTTTATTGGAGAGACTCTCCTTTGTCCACTGTCTCCTCTTGGCTCCCTGGTCGCAAATGGGCTGTCCATGTATGTTTGAGTTGGGCTCTGGGCTCTCGATTCTGTTGCATGGGTCTGTGTTCCTGGTTTTGGGCCCGGACTGTGCCGTTTCGGTACCTAGCGCTTCGTCCTCTATGTTGAAATCAGAAAGTGTGATACGTCCTGCTTTGTTCGTTTTCCTGAGGATTCCTTGGCCTATGCAGGGTCTCTTGTTGCTGGCTAGAAACTTTAGGATTCTCTCTTCTATCTCTCTGGCAAATATGGCTGCAACTTTGACTGGGATTGCATGGAATCCAGAGATTCCTTTCTCCGCTATGGACGTTTCAAGTGTGTTAATTCTTCCATTCCTAGGTCCCGGAATAGCCTTCTTTTTCCTTGTGTCGTCTTGAATTTCTTTCCACAAACGTCTGTTAGTTTTCGATTGACATAGCTTTCACCGGTTTTGCTAAGGTTCTTCATAGAGATCTTCTTCTTCGTACTGGCAAGCTGTGTTTTTTTTTTTTTGTCTGTTTGTGTTTAGCTTCCGTTTTTCTATTCTTTGCAACTTGTAATTGGTTCTGTTTTGCAGAAGTGCATCGCTGTGCTCACATCTGCTGGCAATGCTCCTGTATTTGCTGTGGAAGTCTGGCCCTATCTAACGTCCCTTCCCATCTGCCTCTGCACCCCCTCGGACGCCTGCCCCAGAATGACTGAAGCAGTGGTGAGGAGGCTCACCCCCAGGATTCCAGCCGGGCCACCCCGGGCCACCGACCCAGAAGGTGCGGACCTCACCGCTCCACCACCGGCCGGCCCCTTTCATGTTCCATTGGGAACCTGCAGTTGAGTGCAATGGGGCTTGAATATGCTGCTTGAGCCCAACTCTGGCACTGTTAGATGAGGCCAGGTTGTTTGTCGGGGCCACTGTGACGTCAGAGGATTGGTCATAATTGTGTGTCTGCTGTCCCGGCAAGCTTCATGGACACAGGGCTTCAGAGCCCGCTTGGAGCAGTCTCATAACTCACCCTTCCCAGTGAGCCCAGGTTTGTCCTTCGCTGCCGTTTTTTGGCTTGTGAATTTCTCTGACTTTCAAACGTTCCAGCAGAGCCTGTCTAAAGACTGACATCTTTCATTGTGGATTATTCAGGTGTGATATCTGTTCGCCTTGCATTTTCTGGGACCTTTGTTTCTTTTCCACAGTATGCTCGTCATGGTCTTTCTCAGCTATCTCACTTAGATATGCTTACCAGTCCGTTCTCCTTCAGTCCAAGTGATTAATTTTGTATTTCTTGAATCACCGTATGTTCTCTAGGCCGAGGTGTGAGTGCTTTCGTGACTCTTGGTTGCTGTCTTTGAATTTGCACCGGTCACTTGTAGGACTCTTTGCTAGCCTAGCCTAGGTCAAAGGAAGCACTGAGAACCCGTGGTCATCTGGGTTGGTTTGACATCCTGAGATCAGAAACTCCAAATCCGACGTGGTCCTGGCAACCCCCTTCATGGACATAATGTTTTTCCGAGACAAATTAGACAAATCTGATGAATTCCTCTCTCCAGGAAAGATATTTTTCTTTCTCTTTTGTGGATTTGGGAAGTTTCGAACTTGACCCCTGACACTTGAGCGTTGCCCTAGATTGCATCTAGATACGGCTTACTTTATTTCTATAGGCTGTGCCGTTTGTTTGACCTACATCCTCAGCCCTGGAATGCTTATTTTTCTGGAAACAGAATTGTAATGTTCTAATTTTCAGCCAGCTTCCTTCCATATGGCGTCAAAGCACATAATCAATAATCCTTCTACGGCAAGAGGTCGGGGGAGAGAATTTCATTGGAGCCAAAGTGAGCACTCCAGCCTGGGAGGGCAGCCTTCACAAAGGAACCAAGCCCTCTGGAAAAGGGTGATTTTCAGCACACTTGTAGAGCCCTTCCCAACAAAGAGACCTACCCCAAGCATGACAGGGCTCCATTCCTTCGAGGCTTCCAAGACATCTCTTGGAACGCATTAGCATGTATGGAGTGGGCCCCCGTGACGCCAGAGCTATGGAAAGTGAGACTGATCTTCCAAGAATGCTAGGGGCCTAGGAAAGGAGGCATCGACTCTTCTCTTCAATGTCCTCAAGAGATCCTTCTTGACTATGGATTATGCTTAAGGCAGAAGGACACTGTAGGTCTGATAAGGCCCAAGTGCGGCCTCGTGTTTCCAATCAAGTTTCAAGCTTGAATCAGCATGGCCTCCCCATAGACTTGAATAGATGACAATGTTCTCCTCTCAGTGCTTGTCCCTCGATTCTGGCTTCTTGCCAAGGATTCCTTTCTTATCCCTGGAATCAGAGTCCGTTTGATCTCTTCCAGTTTCTGTGCCCGCTTTCTGTTTGTCAAAGCTGTTTCTGGGTATGTCTCCCTTTAATAGCCCAGCCTAGGCCAATCCTCAGACTGTAACCATGCGGCCATCTTGGGGGACATGTTCACCGTGATGTCATAAAGAAGCTCAGAAGGCTAAGTTGTCCTGACAACCTCCAAGCACACAGAGTTTCAGAGCCATCTCAGACCAGTCTGACTCCTCCCCCTTTCCAGGTAGGATAGTTTTCCTTTTTCTGGATTTCTTGTCGGTTTCTATCTTTCTCCTCGAATTTGAAAAGGCCTGCTCCATTCTCTCTAGACACTGGTTTCTTTCCTGTAAGATTAGCCTGGCTATTATCTCTTACGTCTTGGGAAGAGGGCCAAGTGGGTGGACCTTCCCCAGAGAAAGTCCTGGACTCCCTCCCAAGTTGAAGTTGCCCAGGCAATCCTCTGATGCGCAATGATCGTGTCATCTCCTAGCACTCTGCCAATTCCACCTTGGCAGGTCCCATGTTTTCCTTCCTTCTTCCTTTGGGGAAGTGTACCAGATGCCTTCACAGATTGGAATATTCTCACGGTTCTTTTTCTGGTGCGTATTGAGAACGGACCCTCACAATTGCTACTTCTTTATGACCTCTGTCTGCACCGTACCATGAAATCTCTATTCCCTAACAGTGCTAATGTGATCTGCACCCGTGCTGTGAAAGAGTGAGGCCCGGGTCACACAAGCGGAACGTGGGCACTTGCCCGCTCCACCACAGGGCCGGCCCTGACTTGTACTTTTGGACCAACCTGTGGCCTGAACTTGGGAAGGTTGGGCCTGTTTGGATTATTCGTGAAGCTGATTAGTAGTAACATCATGGACGGTAACATTATGACTTCACCGTTGGTTCCTGGGCTTAGCACGGATCAGGTTCTCTTGGTAGTATTCCTCTTCATGTATTTGGAATGGTCTACCTTTCTGTAGCATCAGTAAGCCTTTTGAGGTGATTTTCCCTCCTTGGAAGTTCACCTTCTCTAATCTCTTTCAGCCCCCAAAGCTGTATGCCGTCATTCTGAACCCCTCTTTGGATTTTTGCTTTTAGGTGAATTTATTGCCGTAACCCTGCATTAGGACATCCTATGACTTTCAAATTTACATCCTCATCGATTTAGACTTCCGTGTAGGTTCCATCCTCTTCACCAGCGTAAGCCGAATCACAGGCCCTCACCACACACTTGTGCCTCATCATCTCTTTCACCCTCCCCCACCGCCCCGCTTTGCCTCTGGGCACCCCCGATCAAATGTCCAGTGCCGCCTGTTGGTTAGTGCTTGTTTTTTCTTCTCCTTGTAAGTGAGATCCTACGGTATTTGACTTTGTCCCTGGGGCTTGTTTCACTTCCCCTAAATCCCTCCCAGCCGTTCTGGTGCTCACAAATGGCTGGATTGCATCCTTTGTTCCCGCTGAGTGGTCTACCATTGTGTGGCTATAGCCCATGTTCCTTCTCCATTCGTCCCTTGCTGGGCACCAGGGTGGCTTCCAAGTCTTGGAGAGCGGGAGTAAGGCTGTGGTGAACTGAGTGGTGCACATGTCTTTAGGCGGTAGTGTTTCCGAGTTCTTTGGCTAAACACGCCCCAGAGGAATAGCTGGATCATATGGGACATGGATTCTTAAATTTCGGAGGCAGTTCCACACCGCTTGGCCTAGTGGCTGCACCGGTTTCCACTGCCAGCAGCAGTGCAGGAGGCGTCCCTTCTCTCCACCTCCTCTCTGACACTTGTTGTTTCCTGTCTGCCTCCTTATAGCCATTCTGACCACAGTGAGCTGCTATGTCCTTGCGGTTTGGATTTGCCTTGGCCTCAGACTTAATGAGGGTGAACAAGTTTCCATGCACCTGTTGGCCCTCTTTAGATCTTCTTGGGAGAAATCTCTGTGTCCATCTTTGGCCCATGTTTTCATTGGCTTGTTCTTTTTCTTGTGGAGACGTCTGAGTTGACTGTTTCTTTGGGCTTTTCACCCCTTGTCCGATGTGTGCTTTGCAAACATCCACTCCCAGTTGTTGTGCTGTCTTTGCATTGAGTCGATGGTTTCCTTGACTGGGCAGAAGCGTCTGCATTTGAGGTGGTCCCGTTTGTTTCTTGTCTCCTTTGCTGCCCTTGCCCAGTCAGACATACTTCTTCCAAATAGGCGGCTCAGACAGATGGCAAAGAGCACTCTGCCTAGGTCTTCTCCTACAAGTTTCACGGTTTCAAGTCTGCCATTCAGGGCTTTAATCCATTCCAGGAGGTGCGTGTGCCAGGTGGAACATCATGGTCTACTCTTGTTGTGTTCCATGTGGCTGTGCAGGCTTCCCAGCACCGTTTATTGGAGAGACTCTCCTTTGTCCACTGTCTCCTCTTGGCTCCCTGGTCGCAAATGGGCTGTCCATGTATGTTTGAGTTGGGCTCTGGGCTCTCGATTCTGTTGCATGGGTCTGTGTTCCTGGTTTTGGGCCCGGACTGTGCCGTTTCGGTACCTAGCGCTTCGTCCTCTATGTTGAAATCAGAAAGTGTGATACGTCCTGCTTTGTTCGTTTTCCTGAGGATTCCTTGGCCTATGCAGGGTCTCTTGTTGCTGGCTAGAAACTTTAGGATTCTCTCTTCTATCTCTCTGGCAAATATGGCTGCAACTTTGACTGGGATTGCATGGAATCCAGAGATTCCTTTCTCCGCTATGGACGTTTCAAGTGTGTTAATTCTTCCATTCCTAGGTCCCGGAATAGCCTTCTTTTTCCTTGTGTCGTCTTGAATTTCTTTCCACAAACGTCTGTTAGTTTTCGATTGACATAGCTTTCACCGGTTTTGCTAAGGTTCTTCATAGAGATCTTCTTCTTCGTACTGGCAAGCTGTGTTTTTTTTTTTTTGTCTGTTTGTGTTTAGCTTCCGTTTTTCTATTCTTTGCAACTTGTAATTGGTTCTGTTTTGCAGAAGTGCATCGCTGTGCTCACATCTGCTGGCAATGCTCCTGTATTTGCTGTGGAAGTCTGGCCCTATCTAACGTCCCTTCCCATCTGCCTCTGCACCCCCTCGGACGCCTGCCCCAGAATGACTGAAGCAGTGGTGAGGAGGCTCACCCCCAGGATTCCAGCCGGGCCACCCCGGGCCACCGACCCAGAAGGTGCGGACCTCACCGCTCCACCACCGGCCGGCCCCTTTCATGTTCCATTGGGAACCTGCAGTTGAGTGCAATGGGGCTTGAATATGCTGCTTGAGCCCAACTCTGGCACTGTTAGATGAGGCCAGGTTGTTTGTCGGGGCCACTGTGACGTCAGAGGATTGGTCATAATTGTGTGTCTGCTGTCCCGGCAAGCTTCATGGACACAGGGCTTCAGAGCCCGCTTGGAGCAGTCTCATAACTCACCCTTCCCAGTGAGCCCAGGTTTGTCCTTCGCTGCCGTTTTTTGGCTTGTGAATTTCTCTGACTTTCAAACGTTCCAGCAGAGCCTGTCTAAAGACTGACATCTTTCATTGTGGATTATTCAGGTGTGATATCTGTTCGCCTTGCATTTTCTGGGACCTTTGTTTCTTTTCCACAGTATGCTCGTCATGGTCTTTCTCAGCTATCTCACTTAGATATGCTTACCAGTCCGTTCTCCTTCAGTCCAAGTGATTAATTTTGTATTTCTTGAATCACCGTATGTTCTCTAGGCCGAGGTGTGAGTGCTTTCGTGACTCTTGGTTGCTGTCTTTGAATTTGCACCGGTCACTTGTAGGACTCTTTGCTAGCCTAGCCTAGGTCAAAGGAAGCACTGAGAACCCGTGGTCATCTGGGTTGGTTTGACATCCTGAGATCAGAAACTCCAAATCCGACGTGGTCCTGGCAACCCCCTTCATGGACATAATGTTTTTCCGAGACAAATTAGACAAATCTGATGAATTCCTCTCTCCAGGAAAGATATTTTTCTTTCTCTTTTGTGGATTTGGGAAGTTTCGAACTTGACCCCTGACACTTGAGCGTTGCCCTAGATTGCATCTAGATACGGCTTACTTTATTTCTATAGGCTGTGCCGTTTGTTTGACCTACATCCTCAGCCCTGGAATGCTTATTTTTCTGGAAACAGAATTGTAATGTTCTAATTTTCAGCCAGCTTCCTTCCATATGGCGTCAAAGCACATAATCAATAATCCTTCTACGGCAAGAGGTCGGGGGAGAGAATTTCATTGGAGCCAAAGTGAGCACTCCAGCCTGGGAGGGCAGCCTTCACAAAGGAACCAAGCCCTCTGGAAAAGGGTGATTTTCAGCACACTTGTAGAGCCCTTCCCAACAAAGAGACCTACCCCAAGCATGACAGGGCTCCATTCCTTCGAGGCTTCCAAGACATCTCTTGGAACGCATTAGCATGTATGGAGTGGGCCCCCGTGACGCCAGAGCTATGGAAAGTGAGACTGATCTTCCAAGAATGCTAGGGGCCTAGGAAAGGAGGCATCGACTCTTCTCTTCAATGTCCTCAAGAGATCCTTCTTGACTATGGATTATGCTTAAGGCAGAAGGACACTGTAGGTCTGATAAGGCCCAAGTGCGGCCTCGTGTTTCCAATCAAGTTTCAAGCTTGAATCAGCATGGCCTCCCCATAGACTTGAATAGATGACAATGTTCTCCTCTCAGTGCTTGTCCCTCGATTCTGGCTTCTTGCCAAGGATTCCTTTCTTATCCCTGGAATCAGAGTCCGTTTGATCTCTTCCAGTTTCTGTGCCCGCTTTCTGTTTGTCAAAGCTGTTTCTGGGTATGTCTCCCTTTAATAGCCCAGCCTAGGCCAATCCTCAGACTGTAACCATGCGGCCATCTTGGGGGACATGTTCACCGTGATGTCATAAAGAAGCTCAGAAGGCTAAGTTGTCCTGACAACCTCCAAGCACACAGAGTTTCAGAGCCATCTCAGACCAGTCTGACTCCTCCCCCTTTCCAGGTAGGATAGTTTTCCTTTTTCTGGATTTCTTGTCGGTTTCTATCTTTCTCCTCGAATTTGAAAAGGCCTGCTCCATTCTCTCTAGACACTGGTTTCTTTCCTGTAAGATTAGCCTGGCTATTATCTCTTACGTCTTGGGAAGAGGGCCAAGTGGGTGGACCTTCCCCAGAGAAAGTCCTGGACTCCCTCCCAAGTTGAAGTTGCCCAGGCAATCCTCTGATGCGCAATGATCGTGTCATCTCCTAGCACTCTGCCAATTCCACCTTGGCAGGTCCCATGTTTTCCTTCCTTCTTCCTTTGGGGAAGTGTACCAGATGCCTTCACAGATTGGAATATTCTCACGGTTCTTTTTCTGGTGCGTATTGAGAACGGACCCTCACAATTGCTACTTCTTTATGACCTCTGTCTGCACCGTACCATGAAATCTCTATTCCCTAACAGTGCTAATGTGATCTGCACCCGTGCTGTGAAAGAGTGAGGCCCGGGTCACACAAGCGGAACGTGGGCACTTGCCCGCTCCACCACAGGGCCGGCCCTGACTTGTACTTTTGGACCAACCTGTGGCCTGAACTTGGGAAGGTTGGGCCTGTTTGGATTATTCGTGAAGCTGATTAGTAGTAACATCATGGACGGTAACATTATGACTTCACCGTTGGTTCCTGGGCTTAGCACGGATCAGGTTCTCTTGGTAGTATTCCTCTTCATGTATTTGGAATGGTCTACCTTTCTGTAGCATCAGTAAGCCTTTTGAGGTGATTTTCCCTCCTTGGAAGTTCACCTTCTCTAATCTCTTTCAGCCCCCAAAGCTGTATGCCGTCATTCTGAACCCCTTTTTGAATTTTTGCTTTTAGGTGAATTTATTGCCGTAACCCTGCATTAGAACATCGTATGTCTTTCAGATTTACATCCTCATCGATTTAGACTTCCGTGTAGGTTCCATCCTCTTCACCAGCGTAAGCCGAATCACAGGCCCTCACCACACACTTGTGCCTCATCATCTCTTTCACCCTCCCCCACCGCCCCGCTTTGCCTCTGGGCACCCCCGATCAAATGTCCAGTGCCGCCTGTTGGTTAGTGCTTGTTTTTTCTTCTCCTTGTAAGTGAGATCCTACTGTATTTGACTTTGTCCCTGGGGCTTGTTTCACTTCCCCTAAATCCCTCCCAGCCGTTCTGGTGCTCACAAATGGCTGGATTGCATCCTTTGTTCCCGCTGAGTGGTCTGCCATTGTGTGGCTATAGCCCATGTTCCTTCTCCATTCGTCCCTTGCTGGGCACCAGGGTGGCTTCCAAATCTTGGAGAGCGGGAGTAAGGCTGTGGTGAACTGAGTGGTGCACATGTCTTTAGGCGGTAGTGTTTCCGAGTTCTTTGGCTAAACACGCCCCAGAGAAATAGCTAGATCATATGGGACATGGATTCTTAAATTTTGGAGGCAGTTCCACACCGCTTGGCCTAGTGGCTGCACCGGTTTCCACTGCCAGCAGCAGTGCAGGAGGCGTCCCTTCTCTCCACCTCCTCTCTGACACTTGTTGTTTCCTGTCTGCCTCCTTATAGCCATTCTGACCACAGTGAGCTGCTATGTCATTGCGGTTTGGATTTGCCTTGGCCTCAGACTTAATGAGGGTGAACAAGTTTCCATGCACCTGTTGGCCCTCTTTAGATCTTCTTGGGAGAAATCTCTGTGTCCATCTTTGGCCCATGTTTTCATTGGCTTGTTCTTTTTCTTGTGGAGACGTCTGAGTTGACTGTTTCTTTGGGCTTTTCACCCCTTGTCCGATGTGTGCTTTGCAAACATCCACTCCCAGTTGTTGTGCTGTCTTTGCATTGAGTCGATGGTTTCCTTGACTGGGCAGAAGCGTCTGCATTTGAGGTGGTCCCGTTTGTTTCTTGTCTCCTTTGCTGCCCTTGCCCAGTCAGACATACTTCTTCCAAATAGGCGGCTCAGACAGATGGCAAAGAGCACTCTGCCTAGGTCTTCTCCTACAAGTTTCACGGTTTCAAGTCTGCCATTCAGGGCTTTAATCCATTCCAGGAGGTGCGTGTGCCAGGTGGAACATCATGGTCTACTCTTGTTGTGTTCCATGTGGCTGTGCAGGCTTCCCAGCACCGTTTATTAGAGAGACTCTCCTTTGTCCACTGTCTCCTCTTGGCTCCCTGGTCGCAAATGGGCTGTCCATGTATGTTTGAGTTGGGCTCTGGGCTCTCGATTCTGTTGCATGGGTCTGTGTTCCTGGTTTTGGGCCCGGACTGTGCCGTTTCGGTACCTAGCGCTTCGTCCTCTATGTTGAAATCAGAAAGTGTGATACGTCCTGCTTTGTTCGTTTTCCTGAGGATTCCTTGGCCTATGCAGGGTCTCTTGTTGCTGGCTAGAAACTTTAGGATTCTCTCTTCTATCTCTCTGGCAAATATGGCTGCAACTTTGACTGGGATTGCATGGAATCCAGAGATTCCTTTCTCCGCTATGGACGTTTCAAGTGTGTTAATTCTTCCATTCCTAGGTCCCGGAATAGCCTTCTTTTTCCTTGTGTCGTCTTGAATTTCTTTCCACAAACGTCTGTTAGTTTTCGATTGACATAGCTTTCACCGGTTTTGCTAAGGTTCTTCATAGAGATCTTCTTCTTCGTACTGGCAAGCTGTGTTTTTTTTTTTTTGTCTGTTTGTGTTTAGCTTCCGTTTTTCTATTCTTTGCAACTTGTAATTGGTTCTGTTTTGCAGAAGTGCATCGCTGTGCTCACATCTGCTGGCAATGCTCCTGTATTTGCTGTGGAAGTCTGGCCCTATCTAACGTCCCTTCCCATCTGCCTCTGCACCCCCTCGGACGCCTGCCCCAGAATGACTGAAGCAGTGGTGAGGAGGCTCACCCCCAGGATTCCAGCCGGGCCACCCCGGGCCACCGACCCAGAAGGTGCGGACCTCACCGCTCCACCACCGGCCGGCCCCTTTCATGTTCCATTGGGACCCTGCAGTTGAGTGCAATGGGGCTTGAATATGCTGCTTGAGCCCAACTCTGGCACTGTTAGATGAGGCCAGGTTGATTGTCGGGGCCACTGTGACGTCAGAGGATTGGTCATAATTGTGTGTCTGCTGTCCCGGCAAGCTTCATGGACACAGGGCTTCAGAGCCCGCTTGGAGCAGTCTCATAACTCACCCTTCCCAGTGAGCCCAGGTTTGTCCTTCGCTGCCGTTTTTTGGCTTGTGAATTTCTCTGACTTTCAAACGTTCCAGCAGAGCCTGTCTAAAGACTGACATCTTTCATTGTGGATTATTCAGGTGTGATATCTGTTCGCCTTGCATTTTCTGGGACCTTTGTTTCTTTTCCACAGTATGCTCGTCATGGTCTTTCTCAGCTATCTCACTTAGATATGCTTACCAGTCCGTTCTCCTTCAGTCCAAGTGATTAATTTTGTATTTCTTGAATCACCGTATGTTCTCTAGGCCGAGGTGTGAGTGCTTTCGTGACTCTTGGTTGCTGTCTTTGAATTTGCACCGGTCACTTGTAGGACTCTTTGCTAGCCTAGCCTAGGTCAAAGGAAGCACTGAGAACCCGTGGTCATCTGGGTTGGTTTGACATCCTGAGATCAGAAACTCCAAATCCGACGTGGTCCTGGCAACCCCCTTCATGGACATAATGTTTTTCCGAGACAAATTAGACAAATCTGATGAATTCCTCTCTCCAGGAAAGATATTTTTCTTTCTCTTTTGTGGATTTGGGAAGTTTCGAACTTGACCCCTGACACTTGAGCGTTGCCCTAGATTGCATCTAGATACGGCTTACTTTATTTCTATAGGCTGTGCCGTTTGTTTGACCTACATCCTCAGCCCTGGAATGCTTATTTTTCTGGAAACAGAATTGTAATGTTCTAATTTTCAGCCAGCTTCCTTCCATATGGCGTCAAAGCACATAATCAATAATCCTTCTACGGCAAGAGGTCGGGGGAGAGAATTTCATTGGAGCCAAAGTGAGCACTCCAGCCTGGGAGGGCAGCCTTCACAAAGGAACCAAGCCCTCTGGAAAAGGGTGATTTTCAGCACACTTGTAGAGCCCTTCCCAACAAAGAGACCTACCCCAAGCATGACAGGGCTCCATTCCTTCGAGGCTTCCAAGACATCTCTTGGAACGCATTAGCATGTATGGAGTGGGCCCCCGTGACGCCAGAGCTATGGAAAGTGAGACTGATCTTCCAAGAATGCTAGGGGCCTAGGAAAGGAGGCATCGACTCTTCTCTTCAATGTCCTCAAGAGATCCTTCTTGACTATGGATTATGCTTAAGGCAGAAGGACACTGTAGGTCTGATAAGGCCCAAGTGCGGCCTCGTGTTTCCAATCAAGTTTCAAGCTTGAATCAGCATGGCCTCCCCATAGACTTGAATAGATGACAATGTTCTCCTCTCAGTGCTTGTCCCTCGATTCTGGCTTCTTGCCAAGGATTCCTTTCTTATCCCTGGAATCAGAGTCCGTTTGATCTCTTCCAGTTTCTGTGCCCGCTTTCTGTTTGTCAAAGCTGTTTCTGGGTATGTCTCCCTTTAATAGCCCAGCCTAGACCAATCCTCAGACTGTAACCATGCGGCCATCTTGGGGGACATGTTCACCGTGATGTCATAAAGAAGCTCAGAAGGCTAAGTTGTCCTGACAACCTCCAAGCACACAGAGTTTCAGAGCCATCTCAGACCAGTCTGACTCCTCCCCCTTTCCAGGTAGGATAGTTTTCCTTTTTCTGGATTTCTTGTCGGTTTCTATCTTTCTCCTCGAATTTGGAAAGGCCTGCTCCATTCTCTCTAGACACTGGTTTCTTTCCTGTAAGATTAGCCTGGCTATTATCTCTTACGTCTTGGGAAGAGGGCCAAGTGGGTGGACCTTCCCCAGAGAAAGTCCTGGACTCCCTCCCAAGTTGAAGTTGCCCAGGCAATCCTCTGATGCGCAATGATCGTGTCATCTCCTAGCACTCTGCCAATTCCACCTTGGCAGGTCCCATGTTTTCCTTCCTTCTTCCTTTGGGGAAGTGTACCAGATGCCTTCACAGATTGGAATATTCTCACGGTTCTTTTTCTGGTGCGTATTGAGAACGGACCCTCACAATTGCTACTTCTTTATGACCTCTGTCTGCACCGTACCATGAAATCTCTATTCCCTAACAGTGCTAATGTGATCTGCACCCGTGCTGTGAAAGAGTGAGGCCCGGGTCACACAAGCGGAACGTGGGCACTTGCCCGCTCCACCACAGGGCCGGCCCTGACTTGTACTTTTGGACCAACCTGTGGCCTGAACTTGGGAAGGTTGGGCCTGTTTGGATTATTCGTGAAGCTGATTAGTAGTAACATCATGGACGGTAACATTATGACTTCACCGTTGGTTCCTGGGCTTAGCACGGATCTGGTTCTCTTGGTAGTATTCCTCTTCATGTATTTGGAATGGTCTACCTTTCTGTAGCATCAGTAAGCCTTTTGAGGTGATTTTCCCTCCTTGGAAGTTCACCTTCTCTAATCTCTTTCAGCCCCCAAAGCTGTATGCCGTCATTCTGAACCCCTTTTTGAATTTTTGCTTTTAGGTGAATTTATTGCCGTAACCCTGCATTAGAACATCGTATGTCTTTCAGATTTACATCCTCATCGATTTAGACTTCCGTGTAGGTTCCATCCTCTTCACCAGCGTAAGCCGAATCACAGGCCCTCACCACACACTTGTGCCTCATCATCTCTTTCACCCTCCCCCACCGCCCCGCTTTGCCTCTGGGCACCCCCGATCAAATGTCCAGTGCCGCCTGTTGGTTAGTGCTTGTTTTTTCTTCTCCTTGTAAGTGAGATCCTACTGTATTTGACTTTGTCCCTGGGGCTTGTTTCACTTCCCCTAAATCCCTCCCAGCCGTTCTGGTGCTCACAAATGGCTGGATTGCATCCTTTGTTCCCGCTGAGTGGTCTGCCATTGTGTGGCTATAGCCCATGTTCCTTCTCCATTCGTCCCTTGCTGGGCACCAGGGTGGCTTCCAAATCTTGGAGAGCGGGAGTAAGGCTGTGGTGAACTGAGTGGTGCACATGTCTTTAGGCGGTAGTGTTTCCGAGTTCTTTGGCTAAACACGCCCCAGAGAAATAGCTAGATCATATGGGACATGGATTCTTAAATTTTGGAGGCAGTTCCACACCGCTTGGCCTAGTGGCTGCACCGGTTTCCACTGCCAGCAGCAGTGCAGGAGGCGTCCCTTCTCTCCACCTCCTCTCTGACACTTGTTGTTTCCTGTCTGCCTCCTTATAGCCATTCTGACCACAGTGAGCTGCTATGTCATTGCGGTTTGGATTTGCCTTGGCCTCAGACTTAATGAGGGTGAACAAGTTTCCATGCACCTGTTGGCCCTCTTTAGATCTTCTTGGGAGAAATCTCTGTGTCCATCTTTGGCCCATGTTTTCATTGGCTTGTTCTTTTTCTTGTGGAGACGTCTGAGTTGACTGTTTCTTTGGGCTTTTCACCCCTTGTCCGATGTGTGCTTTGCAAACATCCACTCCCAGTTGTTGTGCTGTCTTTGCATTGAGTCGATGGTTTCCTTGACTGGGCAGAAGCGTCTGCATTTGAGGTGGTCCCGTTTGTTTCTTGTCTCCTTTGCTGCCCTTGCCCAGTCAGACATACTTCTTCCAAATAGGCGGCTCAGACAGATGGCAAAGAGCACTCTGCCTAGGTCTTCTCCTACAAGTTTCACGGTTTCAAGTCTGCCATTCAGGGCTTTAATCCATTCCAGGAGGTGCGTGTGCCAGGTGGAACATCATGGTCTACTCTTGTTGTGTTCCATGTGGCTGTGCAGGCTTCCCAGCACCGTTTATTGGAGAGACTCTCCTTTGTCCACTGTCTCCTCTTGGCTCCCTGGTCGCAAATGGGCTGTCCATGTATGTTTGAGTTGGGCTCTGGGCTCTCGATTCTGTTGCATGGGTCTGTGTTCCTGGTTTTGGGCCCGGACTGTGCCGTTTCGGTACCTAGCGCTTCGTCCTCTATGTTGAAATCAGAAAGTGTGATACGTCCTGCTTTGTTCGTTTTCCTGAGGATTCCTTGGCCTATGCAGGGTCTCTTGTTGCTGGCTAGAAACTTTAGGATTCTCTCTTCTATCTCTCTGGCAAATATGGCTGCAACTTTGACTGGGATTGCATGGAATCCAGAGATTCCTTTCTCCGCTATGGACGTTTCAAGTGTGTTAATTCTTCCATTCCTAGGTCCCGGAATAGCCTTCTTTTTCCTTGTGTCGTCTTGAATTTCTTTCCACAAACGTCTGTTAGTTTTCGATTGACATAGCTTTCACCGGTTTTGCTAAGGTTCTTCATAGAGATCTTCTTCTTCGTACTGGCAAGCTGTGTTTTTTTTTTTTTGTCTGTTTGTGTTTAGCTTCCGTTTTTCTATTCTTTGCAACTTGTAATTGGTTCTGTTTTGCAGAAGTGCATCGCTGTGCTCACATCTGCTGGCAATGCTCCTGTATTTGCTGTGGAAGTCTGGCCCTATCTAACGTCCCTTCCCATCTGCCTCTGCACCCCCTCGGACGCCTGCCCCAGAATGACTGAAGCAGTGGTGAGGAGGCTCACCCCCAGGATTCCAGCCGGGCCACCCCGGGCCACCGACCCAGAAGGTGCGGACCTCACCGCTCCACCACCGGCCGGCCCCTTTCATGTTCCATTGGGAACCTGCAGTTGAGTGCAATGGGGCTTGAATATGCTGCTTGAGCCCAACTCTGGCACTGTTAGATGAGGCCAGGTTGTTTGTCGGGGCCACTGTGACGTCAGAGGATTGGTCATAATTGTGTGTCTGCTGTCCCGGCAAGCTTCATGGACACAGGGCTTCAGAGCCCGCTTGGAGCAGTCTCATAACTCACCCTTCCCAGTGAGCCCAGGTTTGTCCTTCGCTGCCGTTTTTTGGCTTGTGAATTTCTCTGACTTTCAAACGTTCCAGCAGAGCCTGTCTAAAGACTGACATCTTTCATTGTGGATTATTCAGGTGTGATATCTGTTCGCCTTGCATTTTCTGGGACCTTTGTTTCTTTTCCACAGTATGCTCGTCATGGTCTTTCTCAGCTATCTCACTTAGATATGCTTACCAGTCCGTTCTCCTTCAGTCCAAGTGATTAATTTTGTATTTCTTGAATCACCGTATGTTCTCTAGGCCGAGGTGTGAGTGCTTTCGTGACTCTTGGTTGCTGTCTTTGAATTTGCACCGGTCACTTGTAGGACTCTTTGCTAGCCTAGCCTAGGTCAAAGGAAGCACTGAGAACCCGTGGTCATCTGGGTTGGTTTGACATCCTGAGATCAGAAACTCCAAATTCGACGTGGTCCTGGCAACCCCCTTCATGGACATAATGTTTTTCCGAGACAAATTAGACAAATCTGATGAATTCCTCTCCCCAGGAAAGATATTTTTCTTTCTCTTTTGTGGATTTGGGAAGTTTCGAACTTGACCCCTGACACTTGAGCGTTGCCCTAGATTGCATCTAGATACGGCTTACTTTATTTCTATAGGCTGTGCCATTTGTTTGACCTACATCCTCAGCCCTGGAATGCTTATTTTTCTGGAAACAGAATTGTAATGTTCTAATTTTCAGCCAGCTTCCTTCCATAGGGCGTCAAAGCACATTATCAATAATCCTTCTACGGCAAGAGGTCGGGGGAGAGAATTTCATTGGAGCCAAAGTGAGCACTCCAGCCTGGGAGGGCAGCCTTCACAAAGGAACCAAGCCCTCTGGAAAAGGGTGATTTTCAGCACACTTGTAGAGCCCTTCCCAACAAAGAGACCTACCCCAAGCATGACAGGGCTCCATTCCTTCGAGGCTTCCAAGACATCTCTTGGAACGCATTAGCATGTAGGGAGTGGGCCCCCGTGACGCCAGAGCTATGGAAAGTGAGACTGATCTTCCAAGAATGCTAGGGGCCTAGGAAAGGAGGCATCGACTCTTCTCTTCAATGTCCTCAAGAGATCCTTCTTGACTTTGGATTATGCTTAAGGCAGAAGGACACTGTAGGTCTGATAAGGCCCAAGTGCGGCCTCGTGTTTCCAATCAAGTTTCAAGCTTGAATCAGCATGGCCTCCCCATAGACTTGAATAGATGACAATGTTCTCCTCTCAGTGCTTGTCCCTCGATTCTGGCTTCTTGCCAAGGATTCCTTTCTTATCCCTGGAATCAGAGTCCGTTTGATCTCTTCCAGTTTCTGTGCCCGCTTTCTGTTTGTCAAAGCTGTTTCTCGGTATGTCTCCCTTTAATAGCCCAGCCTAGGCCAATCCTCAGACTGTAACCATGCGGCCATCTTGGGGGACATGTTCACCGTGATGTCATAAAGAAGCTCAGAAGGCTAAGTTGTCCTGACAACCTCCAAGCACACAGAGTTTCAGAGCCATCTCAGACCAGTCTGACTCCTCCCCCTTTCCAGGTAGGATAGTTTTCCTTTTTCTGGATTTCTTGTCGGTTTCTATCTTTCTCCTCGAATTTGAAAAGGCCTGCTCCATTCTCTCTAGACACTGGTTTCTTTCCTGTAAGATTAGCCTGGCTATTATCTCTTACGTCTTGGGAAGAGGGCCAAGTGGGTGGACCTTCCCCAGAGAAAGTCCTGGACTCCCTCCCAAGTTGAAGTTGCCCAGGCAATCCTCTGATGCGCAATGATCGTGTCATCTCCTAGCACTCTGCCAATTCCACCTTGGCAGGTCCCATGTTTTCCTTCCTTCTTCCTTTGGGGAAGTGTACCAGATGCCTTCACAGATTGGAATATTCTCACGGTTCTTTTTCTGGTGCGTATTGAGAACGGACCCTCACAATTGCTACTTCTTTATGACCTCTGTCCACATCGTACCATGAAATCTCTATTCCCTAACAGTGCTAATGTGATCTGCACCCGTGCTGTGAAAGAGTGAGGCCCGGGTCACGCAAGCGGAACGTGGGCACTTGCCCGCTCCACCACAGGGCCGGCCCTGACTTGTACTTTTGGACCAACCTGTGGCCTGAACTTGGGAAGGTTGGGCCTGTTTGGATTATTCGTGAAGCTGATTAGTAGTAACATCATGGACGGTAACATTATGACTTCACCGTTGGTTCCTGGGCTTAGCACGGATCAGGTTCTCTTGGTAGTATTCCTCTTCATGTATTTGGAATGGTCTACCTTTCTGTAGCATCAGTAAGCCTTTTGAGGTGATTTTCCCTCCTTGGAAGTTCACCTTCTCTAATCTCTTTCAGCCCCCAAAGCTGTATGCCGTCATTCTGAACCCCTTTTTGGATTTTTGCTTTTAGGTGAATTTATTGCCGTAACCCTGCATTAGAACATCGTATGTCTTTCAGATTTACATCCTCATCGATTTAGACTTCCGTGTAGGTTCCATCCTCTTCACCAGCGTAAGCCGAATCACAGGCCCTCACCACACACTTGTGCCTCATCATCTCTTTCACCCTCCCCCACCGCCCCGCTTTGCCTCTGGGCACCCCCGATCAAATGTCCAGTGCCGCCTGTTGGTTAGTGCTTGTTTTTTCTTCTCCTTGTAAGTGAGATCCTACTGTATTTGACTTTGTCCCTGGGGCTTGTTTCACTTCCCCTAAATCCCTCCCAGCCGTTCTGGTGCTCACAAATGGCTGGATTGCATCCTTTGTTCCCGCTGAGTGGTCTGCCATTGTGTGGCTATAGCCCATGTTCCTTCTCCATTCGTCCCTTGCTGGGCACCAGGGTGGCTTCCAAGTCTTGGAGAGTGGGAGTAAGGCTGTGGTGAACTGAGTGGTGCACATGTCTTTAGGCGGTAGTGTTTCCGAGTTCTTTGGCTAAACACGCCCCAGAGAAATAGCTAGATCATATGGGACATGGATTCTTAAATTTTGGAGGCAGTTCCACACCGCTTGGCCTAGTGGCTGCACCGGTTTCCACTGCCAGCAGCAGTGCAGGAGGCGTCCCTTCTCTCCACCTCCTCTCTGACACTTGTTGTTTCCTGTCTGCCTCCTTATAGCCATTCTGACCACAGTGAGCTGCTATGTCATTGCGGTTTGGATTTGCCTTGGCCTCAGACTTAATGAGGGTGAACAAGTTTCCATGCACCTGTTGGCCCTCTTTAGATCTTCTTGGGAGAAATCTCTGTGTCCATCTTTGGCCCATGTTTTCATTGGCTTGTTCTTTTTCTTGTGGAGACGTCTGAGTTGACTGTTTCTTTGGGCTTTTCACCCCTTGTCCGATGTGTGCTTTGCAAACATCCACTCCCAGTTGTTGTGCTGTCTTTGCATTGAGTCGATGGTTTCCTTGACTGGGCAGAAGCGTCTGCATTTGAGGTGGTCCCGTTTGTTTCTTGTCTCCTTTGCTGCCCTTGCCCAGTCAGACATACTTCTTCCAAATAGGCGGCTCAGACAGATGGCAAAGAGCACTCTGCCTAGGTCTTCTCCTACAAGTTTCACGGTTTCAAGTCTGCCATTCAGGGCTTTAATCCATTCCAGGAGGTGCGTGTGCCAGGTGGAACATCATGGTCTACTCTTGTTGTGTTCCATGTGGCTGTGCAGGCTTCCCAGCACCGTTTATTGGAGAGACTCTCCTTTGTCCACTGTCTCCTCTTGGCTCCCTGGTCGCAAATGGGCTGTCCATGTATGTTTGAGTTGGGCTCTGGGCTCTCGATTCTGTTGCATGGGTCTGTGTTCCTGGTTTTGGGCCCGGACTGTGCCGTTTCGGTACCTAGCGCTTCGTCCTCTATGTTGAAATCAGAAAGTGTGATACGTCCTGCTTTGTTCGTTTTCCTGAGGATTCCTTGGCCTATGCAGGGTCTCTTGTTGCTGGCTAGAAACTTTAGGATTCTCTCTTCTATCTCTCTGGCAAATATGGCTGCAACTTTGACTGGGATTGCATGGAATCCAGAGATTCCTTTCTCCGCTATGGACGTTTCAAGTGTGTTAATTCTTCCATTCCTAGGTCCCGGAATAGCCTTCTTTTTCCTTGTGTCGTCTTGAATTTCTTTCCACAAACGTCTGTTAGTTTTCGATTGACATAGCTTTCACCGGTTTTGCTAAGGTTCTTCATAGAGATCTTCTTCTTCGTACTGGCAAGCTGTGTTTTTTTTTTTTTGTCTGTTTGTGTTTAGCTTCCGTTTTTCTATTCTTTGCAACTTGTAATTGGTTCTGTTTTGCAGAAGTGCATCGCTGTGCTCACATCTGCTGGCAATGCTCCTGTATTTGCTGTGGAAGTCTGGCCCTATCTAACGTCCCTTCCCATCTGCCTCTGCACCCCCTCGGACGCCTGCCCCAGAATGACTGAAGCAGTGGTGAGGAGGCTCACCCCCAGGATTCCAGCCGGGCCACCCCGGGCCACCGACCCAGAAGGTGCGGACCTCACCGCTCCACCACCGGCCGGCCCCTTTCATGTTCCATTGGGAACCTGCAGTTGAGTGCAATGGGGCTTGAATATGCTGCTTGAGCCCAACTCTGGCACTGTTAGATGAGGCCAGGTTGTTTGTCGGGGCCACTGTGACGTCAGAGGATTGGTCCTAATTGTGTGTCTGCTGTCCCGGCAAGCTTCATGGACACAGGGCTTCAGAGCCCGCTTGGAGCAGTCTCATAACTCACCCTTCCCAGTGAGCCCAGGTTTGTCCTTCACTGCCGTTTTTTGGCTTGTGAATTTCTCTGACTTTCAAACGTTCCAGCAGAGCCTGTCTAAAGACTGACATCTTTCATTGTGGATTATTCAGGTGTGATATCTGTTCGCCTTGCATTTTCTGGGACCTTTGTTTCTTTTCCACAGTATGCTCGTCATGGTCTTTCTCAGCTATCTCACTTAGATATGCTTACCAGTCCGTTCTCCTTCAGTCCAAGTGATTAATTTTGTATTTCTTGAATCACCGTATGTTCTCTAGGCCGAGGTGTGAGTGCTTTCGTGACTCTTGGTTGCTGTCTTTGAATTTGCACCGGTCACTTGTAGGACTCTTTGCTAGCCTAGCCTAGGTCAAAGGAAGCACTGAGAACCCGTGGTCATCTGGGTTGGTTTGACATCCTGAGATCAGAAACTCCAAATTCGACGTGGTCCTGGCAACCCCCTTCATGGACATAATGTTTTTCCGAGACAAATTAGACAAATCTGATGAATTCCTCTCTCCAGGAAAGATATTTTTCTTTCTCTTTTGTGGATTTGGGAAGTTTCGAACTTGACCCCTGACACTTGAGCGTTGCCCTAGATTGCATCTAGATACGGCTTACTTTATTTCTATAGGCTGTGCCGTTTGTTTGACCTACATCCTCAGCCCTGGCATGCTTATTTTTCTGGAAACAGAATTGTAATGTTCTAATTTTCAGCCAGCTTCCTTCCATAGGGCGTCAAAGCACATTATCAATAATCCTTCTACGGCAAGAGGTCGGGGGAGAGAATTTCATTGGAGCCAAAGTGAGCACTCTAGCCTGGGAGGGCAGCCTTCACAAAGGAACCAAGCCCTCTGGAAAAGGGTGATTTTCAGCACACTTGTAGAGCCCTTCCCAACAAAGAGACCTACCCCAAGCATGACAGGGCTCCATTCCTTCGAGGCTTCCAAGACATCTCTTGGAACGCATTAGCATGTAGGGAGTGGGCCCCCGTGACGCCAGAGCTATGGAAAGTGAGACTGATCTTCCAAGAATGCTAGGGGCCTAGGAAAGGAGGCATCGACTCTTCTCTTCAATGTCCTCAAGAGATCCTTCTTGACTATGGATTATGCTTAAGGCAGAAGGACACTGTAGGTCTGATAAGGCCCAAGTGCGGCCTCGTGTTTCCAATCAAGTTTCAAGCTTGAATCAGCATGGCCTCCCCATAGACTTGAATAGATGACAATGTTCTCCTCTCAGTGCTTGTCCCTCGATTCTGGCTTCTTGCCAAGGATTCCTTTCTTATCCCTGGAATCAGAGTCCGTTTGATCTCTTCCAGTTTCTGTGCCCGCTTTCTGTTTGTCAAAGCTGTTTCTGGGTATGTCTCCCTTTAATAGCCCAGCCTAGGCCAATCCTCAGACTGTAACCATGCGGCCATCTTGGGGGACATGTTCACCGTGATGTCATAAAGAAGCTCAGAAGGCTAAGTTGTCCTGACAACCTCCAAGCACACAGAGTTTCAGAGCCATCTCAGACCAGTCTGACTCCTCCCCCTTTCCAGGTAGGATAGTTTTCCTTTTTCTGGATTTCTTGTCGGTTTCTATCTTTCTCCTCGAATTTGGAAAGGCCTGCTCCATTCTCTCTAGACACTGGTTTCTTTCCTGTAAGATTAGCCTGGCTATTATCTCTTACGTCTTGGGAAGAGGGCCAAGTGGGTGGACCTTCCCCAGAGAAAGTCCTGGACTCCCTCCCAAGTTGAAGTTGCCCAGGCAATCCTCTGATGCGCAATGATCGTGTCATCTCCTAGCACTCTGCCAATTCCACCTTGGCAGGTCCCATGTTTTCCTTCCTTCTTCCTTTGGGGAAGTGTACCAGATGCCTTCACAGATTGGAATATTCTCACGGTTCTTTTTCTGGTGCGTATTGAGAACGGACCCTCACAATTGCTACTTCTTTATGACCTCTGTCTGCACCGTACCATGAAATCTCTATTCCCTAACAGTGCTAATGTGATCTGCACCCGTGCTGTGAAAGAGTGAGGCCCGGGTCACACAAGCGGAACGTGGGCACTTGCCCGCTCCACCACAGGGCCGGCCCTGACTTGTACTTTTGGACCAACCTGTGGCCTGAACTTGGGAAGGTTGGGCCTGTTTGGATTATTCGTGAAGCTGATTAGTAGTAACATCATGGACGGTAACATTATGACTTCACCGTTGGTTCCTGGGCTTAGCACGGATCAGGTTCTCTTGGTAGTATTCCTCTTCATGTATTTGGAATGGTCTACCTTTCTGTAGCATCAGTAAGCCTTTTGAGGTGATTTTCCCTCCTTGGAAGTTCACCTTCTCTAATCTCTTTCAGCCCCCAAAGCTGTATGCCGTCATTCTGAACCCCTTTTTGAATTTTTGCTTTTAGGTGAATTTATTGCCGTAACCCTGCATTAGAACATCGTATGTCTTTCAGATTTACATCCTCATCGATTTAGACTTCCGTGTAGGTTCCATCCTCTTCACCAGCGTAAGCCGAATCACAGGCCCTCACCACACACTTGTGCCTCATCATCTCTTTCACCCTCCCCCACCGCCCCGCTTTGCCTCTGGGCACCCCCGATCAAATGTCCAGTGCCGCCTGTTGGTTAGTGCTTGTTTTTTCTTCTCCTTGTAAGTGAGATCCTACTGTATTTGACTTTGTCCCTGGGGCTTGTTTCACTTCCCCTAAATCCCTCCCAGCCGTTCTGGTGCTCACAAATGGCTGGATTGCATCCTTTGTTCCCGCTGAGTGGTCTGCCATTGTGTGGCTATAGCCCATGTTCCTTCTCCATTCGTCCCTTGCTGGGCACCAGGGTGGCTTCCAAGTCTTGGAGAGCGGGAGTAAGGCTGTGGTGAACTGAGTGGTGCACATGTCTTTAGGCGGTAGTGTTTCCGAGTTCTTTGGCTAAACACGCCCCAGAGAAATAGCTAGATCATATGGGACATGGATTCTTAAATTTTGGAGGCAGTTCCACACCGCTTGGCCTAGTGGCTGCACCGGTTTCCACTGCCAGCAGCAGTGCAGGAGGCGTCCCTTCTCTCCACCTCCTCTCTGACACTTGTTGTTTCCTGTCTGCCTCCTTATAGCCATTCTGACCACAGTGAGCTGCTATGTCATTGCGGTTTGGATTTGCCTTGGCCTCAGACTTAATGAGGGTGAACAAGTTTCCATGCACCTGTTGGCCCTCTTTAGATCTTCTTGGGAGAAATCTCTGTGTCCATCTTTGGCCCATGTTTTCATTGGCTTGTTCTTTTTCTTGTGGAGACGTCTGAGTTGACTGTTTCTTTGGGCTTTTCACCCCTTGTCCGATGTGTGCTTTGCAAACATCCACTCCCAGTTGTTGTGCTGTCTTTGCATTGAGTCGATGGTTTCCTTGACTGGGCAGAAGCGTCTGCATTTGAGGTGGTCCCGTTTGTTTCTTGTCTCCTTTGCTGCCCTTGCCCAGTCAGACATACTTCTTCCAAATAGGCGGCTCAGACAGATGGCAAAGAGCAGTCTGCCTAGGTCTTCTCCTACAAGTTTCACGGTTTCAAGTCTGCCATTCAGGGCTTTAATCCATTCCAGGAGGTGCGTGTGCCAGGTGGAACATCATGGTCTACTCTTGTTGTGTTCCATGTGGCTGTGCAGGCTTCCCAGCACCGTTTATTGGAGAGACTCTCCTTTGTCCACTGTCTCCTCTTGGCTCCCTGGTCGCAAATGGGCTGTCCATGTATGTTTGAGTTGGGCTCTGGGCTCTCGATTCTGTTGCATGGGTCTGTGTTCCTGGTTTTGGGCCCGGACTGTGCCGTTTCGGTACCTAGCGCTTCGTCCTCTATGTTGAAATCAGAAAGTGTGATACGTCCTGCTTTGTTCGTTTTCCTGAGGATTCCTTGGCCTATGCAGGGTCTCTTGTTGCTGGCTAGAAACTTTAGGATTCTCTCTTCTATCTCTCTGGCAAATATGGCTGCAACTTTGACTGGGATTGCATGGAATCCAGAGATTCCTTTCTCCGCTATGGACGTTTCAAGTGTGTTAATTCTTCCATTCCTAGGTCCCGGAATATCCTTCTTTTTCCTTGTGTCGTCTTGAATTTCTTTCCACAAACGTCTGTTAGTTTTCGATTGACATAGCTTTCACCGGTTTTGCTAAGGTTCTTCATAGAGATCTTCTTCTTCGTACTGGCAAGCTGTGTTTTTTTTTTGTCTGTTTGTGTTTAGCTTCCGTTTTTCTATTCTTTGCAACTTGTAATTGGTTCTGTTTTGCAGAAGTGCATCGCTGTGCTCACATCTGCTGGCAATGCTGCTGTATTTGCTGTGGAAGTCTGGCCCTATCTAACGTCCCTTCCCATCTGCCTCTGCACCCCCTCGGACGCCTGCCCCAGAATGACTGAAGCAGTGGTGAGGAGGCTCACCCCCAGGATTCCAGCCGGGCCACCCCGGGCCACCGACCCAGAAGGTGCGGACCTCACCGCTCCACCACCGGCCGGCCCCTTTCATGTTCCATTGGGAACCTGCAGTTGAGTGCAATGGGGCTTGAATATGCTGCTTGAGCCCAACTCTGGCACTGTTAGATGAGGCCAGGTTGTTTGTCGGGGCCACTGTGACGTCAGAGGATTGGTCATAATTGTGTGTCTGCTGTCCCGGCAAGCTTCATGGACACAGGGCTTCAGAGCCCGCTTGGAGCAGTCTCATAACTCACCCTTCCCAGTGAGCCCAGGTTTGTCCTTCGCTGCCGTTTTTTGGCTTGGGAATTTCTCTGACTTTCAAACGTTCCAGCAGAGCCTGTCTAAAGACTGACATCTTTCATTGTGGATTATTCAGGTGTGATATCTGTTCGCCTTGCATTTTCTGGGACCTTTGTTTCTTTTCCACAGTATGCTCGTCATGGTCTTTCTCAGCTATCTCACTTAGATATGCTTACCAGTCCGTTCTCCTTCAGTCCAAGTGATTAATTTTGTATTTCTTGAATCACCGTATGTTCTCTAGGCCGAGGTGTGAGTGCTTTCGTGACTCTTGGTTGCTGTCTTTGAATTTGCACCGGTCACTTGTAGGACTCTTTGCTATCCTAGCCTAGGTCAAAGGAAGCACTGAGAACCCGTGGTCATCTGGGTTGGTTTGACATCCTGAGATCAGAAACTCCAAATTCGACGTGGTCCTGGCAACCCCCTTCATGGACATAATGTTTTTCCGAGACAAATTAGACAAATCTGATGAATTCCTCTCTCCAGGAAAGATATTTTTCTTTCTCTTTTGTGGATTTGGGAAGTTTCGAACTTGACCCCTGACACTTGAGCGTTGCCCTAGATTGCATCTAGATACGGCTTACTTTATTTCTATAGGCTGTGCCGTTTGTTTGACCTACATCCTCAGCCCTGGCATGCTTATTTTTCTGGAAACAGAATTGTAATGTTCTAATTTTCAGCCAGCTTCCTTCCATAGGGCGTCAAAGCACATAATCAATAATCCTTCTACGGCAAGAGGTCGGGGGAGAGAATTTCATTGGAGCCAAAGTGAGCACTCTAGCCTGGGAGGGCAGCCTTCACAAAGGAACCAAGCCCTCTGGAAAAGGGTGATTTTCAGCACACTTGTAGAGCCCTTCCCAACAAAGAGACCTACCCCAATCATGACAGGGCTCCATTCCTTCGAGGCTTCCAAGACATCTCTTGGAACGCATTAGCATGTAGGGAGTGGGCCCCCGTGACGCCAGAGCTATGGAAAGTGAGACTGATCTTCCAAGAATGCTAGGGGCCTAGGAAAGGAGGCATCGACTCTTCTCTTCAATGTCCTCAAGAGATCCTTCTTGACTATGGATTATGCTTAAGGCAGAAGGACACTGTAGGTCTGATAAGGCCCAAGTGCGGCCTCGTGTTTCCAATCAAGTTTCAAGCTTGAATCAGCATGGCCTCCCCATAGACTTGAATAGATGACAATGTTCTCCTCTCAGTGCTTGTCCCTCGATTCTGGCTTCTTGCCAAGGATTCCTTTCTTATCCCTGGAATCAGAGTCCGTTTGATCTCTTCCAGTTTCTGTGCCCGCTTTCTGTTTGTCAAAGCTGTTTCTGGGTATGTCTCCCTTTAATAGCCCAGCCTAGGCCAATCCTCAGACTGTAACCATGCGGCCATCTTGGGGGACATGTTCACCGTGATGTCATAAAGAAGCTCAGAAGGCTAAGTTGTCCTGACAACCTCCAAGCACACAGAGTTTCAGAGCCATCTCAGACCAGTCTGACTCCTCCCCCTTTCCAGGTAGGATAGTTTTCCTTTTTCTGGATTTCTTGTCGGTTTCTATCTTTCTCCTCGAATTTGGAAAGGCCTGCTCCATTCTCTCTAGACACTGGTTTCTTTCCTGTAAGATTAGCCTGGCTATTATCTCTTACGTCTTGGGAAGAGGGCCAAGTGGGTGGACCTTCCCCAGAGAAAGTCCTGGACTCCCTCCCAAGTTGAAGTTGCCCAGGCAATCCTCTGATGCGCAATGATCGTGTCATCTCCTAGCACTCTGCCAATTCCACCTTGGCAGGTCCCATGTTTTCCTTCCTTCTTCCTTTGGGGAAGTGTACCAGATGCCTTCACAGATTGGAATATTCTCACGGTTCTTTTTCTGGTGCGTATTGAGAACGGACCCTCACAATTGCTACTTCTTTATGACCTCTGTCTGCACCGTACCATGAAATCTCTATTCCCTAACAGTGCTAATGTGATCTGCACCCGTGCTGTGAAAGAGTGAGGCCCGGGTCACACAAGCGGAACGTGGGCACTTGCCCGCTCCACCACAGGGCCGGCCCTGACTTGTACTTTTGGACCAACCTGTGGCCTGAACTTGGGAAGGTTGGGCCTGTTTGGATTATTCGTGAAGCTGATTAGTAGTAACATCATGGACGGTAACATTATGACTTCACCGTTGGTTCCTGGGCTTAGCACGGATCAGGTTCTCTTGGTAGTATTCCTCTTCATGTATTTGGAATGGTCTACCTTTCTGTAGCATCAGTAAGCCTTTTGAGGTGATTTTCCCTCCTTGGAAGTTCACCTTCTCTAATCTCTTTCAGCCCCCAAAGCTGTATGCCGTCATTCTGAACCCCTTTTTGAATTTTTGCTTTTAGGTGAATTTATTGCCGTAACCCTGCATTAGAACATCGTATGTCTTTCAGATTTACATCCTCATCGATTTAGACTTCCGTGTAGGTTCCATCCTCTTCACCAGCGTAAGCCGAATCACAGGCCCTCACCACACACTTGTGCCTCATCATCTCTTTCACCCTCCCCCACCGCCCCGCTTTGCCTCTGGGCACCCCCGATCAAATGTCCAGTGCCGCCTGTTGGTTAGTGCTTGTTTTTTCTTCTCCTTGTAAGTGAGATCCTACTGTATTTGACTTTGTCCCTGGGGCTTGTTTCACTTCCCCTAAATCCCTCCCAGCCGTTCTGGTGCTCACAAATGGCTGGATTGCATCCTTTGTTCCCGCTGAGTGGTCTGCCATTGTGTGGCTATAGCCCATGTTCCTTCTCCATTCGTCCCTTGCTGGGCACCAGGGTGGCTTCCAAGTCTTGGAGAGCGGGAGTAAGGCTGTGGTGAACTGAGTGGTGCACATGTCTTTAGGCGGTAGTGTTTCCGAGTTCTTTGGCTAAACACGCCCCAGAGAAATAGCTAGATCATATGGGACATGGATTCTTAAATTTTGGAGGCAGTTCCACACCGCTTGGCCTAGTGGCTGCACCGGTTTCCACTGCCAGCAGCAGTGCAGGAGGCGTCCCTTCTCTCCACCTCCTCTCTGACACTTGTTGTTTCCTGTCTGCCTCCTTATAGCCATTCTGACCACAGTGAGCTGCTATGTCATTGCGGTTTGGATTTGCCTTGGCCTCAGACTTAATGAGGGTGAACAAGTTTCCATGCACCTGTTGGCCCTCTTTAGATCTTCTTGGGAGAAATCTCTGTGTCCATCTTTGGCCCATGTTTTCATTGGCTTGTTCTTTTTCTTGTGGAGACGTCTGAGTTGACTGTTTCTTTGGGCTTTTCACCCCTTGTCCGATGTGTGCTTTGCAAACATCCACTCCCAGTTGTTGTGCTGTCTTTGCATTGAGTCGATGGTTTCCTTGACTGGGCAGAAGCGTCTGCATTTGAGGTGGTCCCGTTTGTTTCTTGTCTCCTTTGCTGCCCTTGCCCAGTCAGACATACTTCTTCCAAATAGGCGGCTCAGACAGATGGCAAAGAGCAGTCTGCCTAGGTCTTCTCCTACAAGTTTCACGGTTTCAAGTCTGCCATTCAGGGCTTTAATCCATTCCAGGAGGTGCGTGTGCCAGGTGGAACATCATGGTCTACTCTTGTTGTGTTCCATGTGGCTGTGCAGGCTTCCCAGCACCGTTTATTGGAGAGACTCTCCTTTGTCCACTGTCTCCTCTTGGCTCCCTGGTCGCAAATGGGCTGTCCATGTATGTTTGAGTTGGGCTCTGGGCTCTCGATTCTGTTGCATGGGTCTGTGTTCCTGGTTTTGGGCCCGGACTGTGCCGTTTCGGTACCTAGCGCTTCGTCCTCTATGTTGAAATCAGAAAGTGTGATACGTCCTGCTTTGTTCGTTTTCCTGAGGATTCCTTGGCCTATGCAGGGTCTCTTGTTGCTGGCTAGAAACTTTAGGATTCTCTCTTCTATCTCTCTGGCAAATATGGCTGCAACTTTGACTGGGATTGCATGGAATCCAGAGATTCCTTTCTCCGCTATGGACGTTTCAAGTGTGTTAATTCTTCCATTCCTAGGTCCCGGAATAGCCTTCTTTTTCCTTGTGTCGTCTTGAATTTCTTTCCACAAACGTCTGTTAGTTTTCGATTGACATAGCTTTCACCGGTTTTGCTAAGGTTCTTCATAGAGATCTTCTTCTTCGTACTGGCAAGCTGTGTTTTTTTTTTTTGTCTGTTTGTGTTTAGCTTCCGTTTTTCTATTCTTTGCAACTTGTAATTGGTTCTGTTTTGCAGAAGTGCATCGCTGTGCTCACATCTGCTGGCAATGCTCCTGTATTTGCTGTGGAAGTCTGGCCCTATCTAACGTCCCTTCCCATCTGCCTCTGCACCCCCTCGGACGCCTGCCCCAGAATGACTGAAGCAGTGGTGAGGAGGCTCACCCCCAGGATTCCAGCCGGGCCACCCCGGGCCACCGACCCAGAAGGTGCGGACCTCACCGCTCCACCACCGGCCGGCCCCTTTCATGTTCCATTGGGAACCTGCAGTTGAGTGCAATGGGGCTTGAATATGCTGCTTGAGCCCAACTCTGGCACTGTTAGATGAGGCCAGGTTGTTTGTCGGGGCCACTGTGACGTCAGAGGATTGGTCATAATTGTGTGTCTGCTGTCCCGGCAAGCTTCATGGACACAGGGCTTCAGAGCCCGCTTGGAGCAGTCTCATAACTCACCCTTCCCAGTGAGCCCAGGTTTGTCCTTCGCTGCCGTTTTTTGGCTTGTGAATTTCTCTGACTTTCAAACGTTCCAGCAGAGCCTGTCTAAAGACTGACATCTTTCATTGTGGATTATTCAGGTGTGATATCTGTTCGCCTTGCATTTTCTGGGACCTTTGTTTCTTTTCCACAGTATGCTCGTCATGGTCTTTCTCAGCTATCTCACTTAGATATGCTTACCAGTCCGTTCTCCTTCAGTCCAAGTGATTAATTTTGTATTTCTTGAATCACCGTATGTTCTCTAGGCCGAGGTGTGAGTGCTTTCGTGACTCTTGGTTGCTGTCTTTGAATTTGCACCGGTCACTTGTAGGACTCTTTGCTAGCCTAGCCTAGGTCAAAGGAAGCACTGAGAACCCGTGGTCATCTGGGTTGGTTTGACATCCTGAGATCAGAAACTCCAAATTCGACGTGGTCCTGGCAACCCCCTTCATGGACATAATGTTTTTCCGAGACAAATTAGACAAATCTGATGAATTCCTCTCTCCAGGAAAGATATTTTTCTTTCTCTTTTGTGGATTTCGGAAGTTTCGAACTTGACCCCTGACACTTGAGCGTTGCCCTAGATTGCATCTAGATACGGCTTACTTTATTTCTATAGGCTGTGCCATTTGTTTGACCTACATCCTCAGGCCTGGCATGTTTATTTTTCTGGAAACAGAATTGTAATGTTCTAATTTTCAGCCAGCTTCCTTCCATATGGCGTCAAAGCACATTATCAATAATCCTTCTACGGCAAGAGGTCGGGGGAGAGAATTTCATTGGAGCCAAAGTGAGCACTCTAGCCTGGGAGGGCAGCCTTCACAAAGGAACCAAGCCCTCTGGAAAAGGGTGATTTTCAGCACACTTGTAGAGCCCTTCCCAACAAAGAGACCTACCCCAATCATGACAGGGCTCCATTCCTTCGAGGCTTCCAAGACATCTCTTGGAACGCATTAGCATGTAGGGAGTGGGCCCCCGTGACACCAGAGCTATGGAAAGTGAGACTGATCTTCCAAGAATGCTAGGGGCCTAGGAAAGGAGGCATCGACTCTTCTCTTCAATGTCCTCAAGAGATCCTTCTTGACTATGGATTATGCTTAAGGCAGAAGGACACTGTAGGTCTGATAAGGCCCAAGTGCGGCCTCGTGTTTCCAATCAAGTTTCAAGCTTGAATCAGCATGGCCTCCTCATAGACTTGAATAGATGACAATGTTCTCCTCTCAGTGCTTGTCCCTCGATTCTGGCTTCTTGCCAAGGATTCCTTTCTTATCCCTGGAATCAGAGTCCGTTTGATCTCTTCCAGTTTCTGTGCCCGCTTTCTGTTTGTCAAAGCTGTTTCTGGGTATGTCTCCCTTTAATAGCCCAGCCTAGGCCAATCCTCAGACTGTAACCATGCGGCCATCTTGGGGGACATGTTCACCGTGATGTCATAAAGAAGCTCAGAAGGCTAAGTTGTCCTGACAACCTCCAAGCACACAGAGTTTCAGAGCCATCTCAGACCAGTCTGACTCCTCCCCCTTTCCAGGTAGGATAGTTTTCCTTTTTCTGGATTTCTTGTCGGTTTCTATCTTTCTCCTCGAATTTGGAAAGGCCTGCTCCATTCTCTCTAGACACTGGTTTCTTTCCTGTAAGATTAGCCTGGCTATTATCTCTTACGTCTTGGGAAGAGGGCCAAGTGGGTGGACCTTCCCCAGAGAAAGTCCTGGACTCCCTCCCAAGTTGAAGTTGCCCAGGCAATCCTCTGATGCGCAATGATCGTGTCATCTCCTAGCACTCTGCCAATTCCACCTTGGCAGGTCCCATGTTTTCCTTCCTTCTTCCTTTGGGGAAGTGTACCAGATGCCTTCACAGATTGGAATATTCTCACGGTTCTTTTTCTGGTGCGTATTGAGAACGGACCCTCACAATTGCTACTTCTTTATGACCTCTGTCTGCACCGTACCATGAAATCTCTATTCCCTAACAGTGCTAATGTGATCTGCACCCGTGCTGTGAAAGAGTGAGGCCCGGGTCACACAAGCGGAACGTGGGCACTTGCCCGCTCCACCACAGGGCCGGCCCTGACTTGTACTTTTGGACCAACCTGTGGCCTGAACTTGGGAAGGTTGGGCCTGTTTGGATTATTCGTGAAGCTGATTAGTAGTAACATCATGGACGGTAACATTATGACTTCACCGTTGGTTCCTGGGCTTAGCACGGATCAGGTTCTCTTGGTAGTATTCCTCTTCATGTATTTGGAATGGTCTGCCTTTCTGTAGCATCAGTAAGCCTTTTGAGGTGATTTTCCCTCCTTGGAAGTTCACCTTCTCTAATCTCTTTCAGCCCCCAAAGCTGTATGCCGTCATTCTGAAACCCTTTTTGGATTTTTGCTTTTAGGTGAATTTATTGCCGTAACCCTGCATTAGAACATCGTATGTCTTTCAGATTTACATCCTCATCGATTTCGACTTCCGTGTAGGTTCCATCCTCTTCACCAGCGTAAGCCGAATCACAGGCCCTCACCACACACTTGTGCCTCATCATCTCTTTCACCCTCCCCCACCGCCCCGCTTTGCCTCTGGGCACCCCCGATCAAATGTCCAGTGCCGCCTGTTGGTTAGTGCTTGTTTTTTCTTCTCCATGTAAGTGAGATCCTACGGTATTTGACTTTGTCCCTGGGGCTTGTTTCACTTCCCCTAAATCCCTCCCAGCCGTTCTGGTGCTCACAAATGGCTGGATTGCATCCTTTGTTCCCGCTGAGTGGTCTGCCATTGTGTGGCTATAGCCCATGTTCCTTCTCCATTCGTCCCTTGCTGGGCACCAGGGTGGCTTCCAA
This sequence comes from Equus asinus, assembly GCF_041296235.1. Lineage (NCBI taxonomy): Eukaryota > Metazoa > Chordata > Mammalia > Perissodactyla > Equidae > Equus > Equus asinus. The sequence continues at coordinate 79,902,311 of NC_091820.1, forward strand.
GTCTTGGAGAGCGGGAGTAAGGCTGTGGTGAACTGAGTGGTGCACATGTCTTTAGGCGGTAGTGTTTCCGAGTTCTTTGGCTAAACACGCCCCAGAGGAATAGCTGGATCATATGGGACATGGATTCTTAAATTTCGGAGGCAGTTCCACACCGCTTGGCCTAGTGGCTGCACCGGTTTCCACTGCCAGCAGCAGTGCAGGAGGCGTCCCTTCTCTCCACCTCCTCTCTGACACTTGTTGTTTCCTGTCTGCCTCCTTATAGCCATTCTGACCACAGTGAGCTGCTATGTCCTTGCGGTTTGGATTTGCCTTGGCCTCAGACTTAATGAGGGTGAACAAGTTTTCATGCACCTGTTGGCCCTCTTTAGATCTTCTTGGGAGAAATCTCTGTGTCCATCTTTGGCCCAGGTTTTCATTGGCTTGTTCTTTTTCTTGTGGAGACGTGTGAGTTGACTGTTTCTTTGGGCTTTTCACCCCTTGTCCGATGTGTGCTTTGCAAACATCCACTCCCAGTTGTTGTGCTGTCTTTGCATTGAGTCGATGGTTTCCTTGACTGGGCAGAAGCGTCTGCATTTGAGGTGGTCCCGTTTGTTTCTTGTCTCCTTTGCTGCCCTTGCCCAGTCAGACATACTTCTTCCAAATAGGCGGCTCAGACAGATGGCAAAGAGCACTCTGCCTAGGTCTTCTCCTACAAGTTTCACGGTTTCAAGTCTGCCATTCAGGGCTTTAATCCATTCCAGGAGGTGCGTGTGCCAGGTGGAACATCATGGTCTACTCTTGTTGTGTTCCATGTGGCTGTGCAGGCTTCCCAGCACCGTTTATTGGAGAGACTCTCCTTTGTCCACTGTCTCCTCTTGGCTCCCTGGTCGCAAATGGGCTGTCCATGTATGTTTGAGTTGGGCTCTGGGCTCTCGATTCTGTTGCATGGGTCTGTGTTCCTGGTTTTGGGCCCGGACTGTGCCGTTTCGGTACCTAGCGCTTCGTCCTCTATGTTGAAATCAGAAAGTGTGATACGTCCTGCTTTGTTCGTTTTCCTGAGGATTCCTTGGCCTATGCAGGGTCTCTTGTTGCTGGCTAGAAACTTTAGGATTCTCTCTTCTATCTCTCTGGCAAATATGGCTGCAACTTTGACTGGGATTGCATGGAATCCAGAGATTCCTTTCTCCGCTATGGACGTTTCAAGTGTGTTAATTCTTCCATTCCTAGGTCCCGGAATAGCCTTCTTTTTCCTTGTGTCGTCTTGAATTTCTTTCCACAAACGTCTGTTAGTTTTCGATTGACATAGCTTTCACCGGTTTTGCTAAGGTTCTTCATAGAGATCTTCTTCTTCGTACTGGCAAGCTGTGTTTTTTTTTTTTTTGTCTGTTTGTGTTTAGCTTCCGTTTTTCTATTCTTTGCAACTTGTAATTGGTTCTGTTTTGCAGAAGTGCATCGCTGTGCTCACATCTGCTGGCAATGCTCCTGTATTTGCTGTGGAAGTCTGGCCCTATCTAACGTCCCTTCCCATCTGCCTCTGCACCCCCTCGGACGCCTGCCCCAGAATGACTGAAGCAGTGGTGAGGAGGCTCACCCCCAGGATTCCAGCCGGCCCACCCCGGGCCACCGACCCAGAAGGTGCGGACCTCACCGCTCCACCACCGGCCGGCCCCTGTCATGTTCCATTGGGACCCTGCAGTTGAGTGCAATGGGGCTTGAATATGCTGCTTGAGCCCAACTCTGGCACTGTGTAGATGAGGCCAGGTTGTTTGTCGGGGCCACTGTGACGTCAGAGGATTGGTCATAATTGTGTGTCTGCTGTCCCGGCAAGCTTCATGGACACAGGGCTTCAGAGCCCGCTTGGAGCAGTCTCATAACTCACCCTTCCCAGTGAGCCCAGGTTTGTCCTTCGCTGCCGTTTTTTGGCTTGTGAATTTCTCTGACTTTCAAACGTTCCAGCAGAGCCTGTCTAAAGACTGACATCTTTCATTGTGGATTATTCAGGTGTGATATCTGTTCGCCTTGCATTTTCTGGGACCTTTGTTTCTTTTCCACAGTATGCTCGTCATGGTCTTTCTCAGCTATCTCACTTAGATATGCTTACCAGTCCGTTCTCCTTCAGTCCAAGTGATTAATTTTGTATTTCTTGAATCACCGTATGTTCTCTAGGCCGAGGTGTGAGTGCTTTCGTGACTCTTGGTTGCTGTCTTTGAATTTGCACCGGTCACTTGTAGGACTCTTTGCTAGCCTAGCCTAGGTCAAAGGAAGCACTGAGAACCCGTGGTCATCTGGGTTGGTTTGACATCCTGAGATCAGAAACTCCAAATTCGACGTGGTCCTGGCAACCCCCTTCATGGACATAATGTTTTTCCGAGACAAATTAGACAAATCTGATGAATTCCTCGCTCCAGGAAAGATATTTTTCTTTCTCTTTTGTGGATTTGGGAAGTTTCGAACTTGACCCCTGACACTTGAGCGTTGCCCTAGATTGCATCTAGATACGGCTTACTTTATTTCTATAGGCTGTGCCATTTGTTTGACCTACATCCTCAGCCCTGGCATGTTTATTTTTCTGGAAACAGAATTGTAATGTTCTAATTTTCAGCCAGCTTCCTTCCATATGGCGTCAAAGCACATTATCAATAATCCTTCTACGGCAAGAGGTCGGGGGAGAGAATTTCATTGGAGCCAAAGTGAGCACTCTAGCCTGGGAGGGCAGCCTTCACAAAGGAACCAAGCCCTCTGGAAAAGGGTGATTTTCAGCACACTTGTAGAGCCCTTCCCAACAAAGAGACCTACCCCAATCATGACAGGGCTCCATTCCTTCGAGGCTTCCAAGACATCTCTTGGAACGCATTAGCATGTAGGGAGTGGGCCCCCGTGACGCCAGAGCTATGGAAAGTGAGACTGATCTTCCAAGAATGCTAGGGGCCTAGGAAAGGAGGCATCGACTCTTCTCTTCAATGTCCTCAAGAGATCCTTCTTGACTATGGATTATGCTTAAGGCAGAAGGACACTGTAGGTCTGATAAGGCCCAAGTGCGGCCTCGTGTTTCCAATCAAGTTTCAAGCTTGAATCAGCATGGCCTCCCCATAGACTTGAATAGATGACAATGTTCTCCTCTCAGTGCTTGTCCCTCGATTCTGGCTTCTTGCCAAGGATTCCTTTCTTATCCCTGGAATCAGAGTCCGTTTGATCTCTTCCAGTTTCTGTGCCCGCTTTCTGTTTGTCAAAGCTGTTTCTGGGTATGTCTCCCTTTAATAGCCCAGCCTAGGCCAATCCTCAGACTGTAACCATGCGGCCATCTTGGGGGACATGTTCACCGTGATGTCATAAAGAAGCTCAGAAGGCTAAGTTGTCCTGACAACCTCCAAGCACACAGAGTTTCAGAGCCATCTCAGACCAGTCTGACTCCTCCCCCTTTCCAGGTAGGATAGTTTTCCTTTTTCTGGATTTCTTGTCGGTTTCTATCTTTCTCCTCGAATTTGGAAAGGCCTGCTCCATTCTCTCTAGACACTGGTTTCTTTCCTGTAAGATTAGCCTGGCTATTATCTCTTACGTCTTGGGAAGAGGGCCAAGTGGGTGGACCTTCCCCAGAGAAAGTCCTGGACTCCCTCCCAAGTTGAAGTTGCCCAGGCAATCCTCTGATGCGCAATGATCGTGTCATCTCCTAGCACTCTGCCAATTCCACCTTGGCAGGTCCCATGTTTTCCTTCCTTCTTCCTTTGGGGAAGTGTACCAGATGCCTTCACAGATTGGAATATTCTCACGGTTCTTTTTCTGGTGCGTATTGAGAACGGACCCTCACAATTGCTACTTCTTTATGACCTCTGTCTGCACCGTACCATGAAATCTCTATTCCCTAACAGTGCTAATGTGATCTGCACCCGTGCTGTGAAAGAGTGAGGCCCGGGTCACACAAGCGGAACGTGGGCACTTGCCCGCTCCACCACAGGGCAGGCCCTGACTTGTACTTTTGGACCAACCTGTGGCCTGAACTTGGGAAGGTTGGGCCTGTTTGGATTATTCGTGAAGCTGATTAGTAGTAACATCATGGACGGTAACATTATGACTTCACCGTTGGTTCCTGGGCTTAGCACGGATCAGGTTCTCTTGGTAGTATTCCTCTTCATGTATTTGGAATGGTCTGCCTTTCTGTAGCATCAGTAAGCCTTTTGAGGTGATTTTCCCTCCTTGGAAGTTCACCTTCTCTAATCTCTTTCAGCCCCCAAAGCTGTATGCCGTCATTCTGAAACCCTTTTTGGATTTTTGCTTTTAGGTGAATTTATTGCCGTAACCCTGCATTAGAACATCGTATGTCTTTCAGATTTACATCCTCATCGATTTCGACTTCCGTGTAGGTTCCATCCTCTTCACCAGCGTAAGCCGAATCACAGGCCCTCACCACACACTTGTGCCTCATCATCTCTTTCACCCTCCCCCACCGCCCCGCTTTGCCTCTGGGCACCCCCGATCAAATGTCCAGTGCCGCCTGTTGGTTAGTGCTTGTTTTTTCTTCTCCATGTAAGTGAGATCCTACGGTATTTGACTTTGTCCCTGGGGCTTGTTTCACTTCCCCTAAATCCCTCCCAGCCGTTCTGGTGCTCACAAATGGCTGGATTGCATCCTTTGTTCCCGCTGAGTGGTCTGCCATTGTGTGGCTATAGCCCATGTTCCTTCTCCATTCGTCCCTTGCTGGGCACCAGGGTGGCTTCCAAGTCTTGGAGAGCGGGAGTAAGGCTGTGGTGAACTGAGTGGTGCACATGTCTTTAGGCGGTAGTGTTTCCGAGTTCTTTGGCTAAACACGCCCCAGAGGAATAGCTGGATCATATGGGACATGGATTCTTAAATTTCGGAGGCAGTTCCACACCGCTTGGCCTAGTGGCTGCACCGGTTTCCACTGCCAGCAGCAGTGCAGGAGGCGTCCCTTCTCTCCACCTCCTCTCTGACACTTGTTGTTTCCTGTCTGCCTCCTTATAGCCATTCTGACCACAGTGAGCTGCTATGTCCTTGCGGTTTGGATTTGCCTTGGCCTCAGACTTAATGAGGGTGAACAAGTTTTCATGCACCTGTTGGCCCTCTTTAGATCTTCTTGGGAGAAATCTCTGTGTCCATCTTTGGCCCAGGTTTTCATTGGCTTGTTCTTTTTCTTGTGGAGACGTGTGAGTTGACTGTTTCTTTGGGCTTTTCACCCCTTGTCCGATGTGTGCTTTGCAAACATCCACTCCCAGTTGTTGTGCTGTCTTTGCATTGAGTCGATGGTTTCCTTGACTGGGCAGAAGCGTCTGCATTTGAGGTGGTCCCGTTTGTTTCTTGTCTCCTTTGCTGCCCTTGCCCAGTCAGACATACTTCTTCCAAATAGGCGGCTCAGACAGATGGCAAAGAGCACTCTGCCTAGGTCTTCTCCTACAAGTTTCACGGTTTCAAGTCTGCCATTCAGGGCTTTAATCCATTCCAGGAGGTGCGTGTGCCAGGTGGAACATCATGGTCTACTCTTGTTGTGTTCCATGTGGCTGTGCAGGCTTCCCAGCACCGTTTATTGGAGAGACTCTCCTTTGTCCACTGTCTCCTCTTGGCTCCCTGGTCGCAAATGGGCTGTCCATGTATGTTTGAGTTGGGCTCTGGGCTCTCGATTCTGTTGCATGGGTCTGTGTTCCTGGTTTTGGGCCCGGACTGTGCCGTTTCGGTACCTAGCGCTTCGTCCTCTATGTTGAAATCAGAAAGTGTGATACGTCCTGCTTTGTTCGTTTTCCTGAGGATTCCTTGGCCTATGCAGGGTCTCTTGTTGCTGGCTAGAAACTTTAGGATTCTCTCTTCTATCTCTCTGGCAAATATGGCTGCAACTTTGACTGGGATTGCATGGAATCCAGAGATTCCTTTCTCCGCTATGGACGTTTCAAGTGTGTTAATTCTTCCATTCCTAGGTCCCGGAATAGCCTTCTTTTTCCTTGTGTCGTCTTGAATTTCTTTCCCCAAACGTTTGCTAGTTTTCGGTTGACATAGCTTTCACCTGTTTTGCTAAGGCTCTTCATAGACATCTTCTTCTTCGTACTGGCAAGCTGTGTTTTTTGTTCGTTTGTGTTTAGCTTCCGTTTGTCTATTCTTTGCAACTTGTAATTGGTTCTGTTTTGCAGAAGAGCATCGCTGTGCTCACATCTGCTGGCAATGCTCCTGTATTTGCTGTGGAAGTCTGGCCCTATCTAACGTCCCTTCCCATCTGCCTCTGCACCCCCTCGGACGCCTGCCCCAGAATGACTGAAGCAGTGGTGAGGAGGCTCACCCCCAGGATTCCAGCCGGCCCACCCCGGGCCACCGACCCAGAAGGTGCGGACCTCACCGCTCCACCACCGGCCGGCCCCTGTCATGTTCCATTGGGACCCTGCAGTTGAGTGCAATGGGGCTTGAATATGCTGCTTGAGCCCAACTCTGGCACTGTGTAGATGAGGCCAGGTTGTTTGTCGGGGCCACTGTGACGTCAGAGGATTGGTCATAATTGTGTGTCTGCTGTCCCGGCAAGCTTCATGGACACAGGGCTTCAGAGCCCGCTTGGAGCAGTCTCATAACTCACCCTTCCCAGTGAGCCCAGGTTTGTCCTTCGCTGCCGTTTTTTGGCTTGTGAATTTCTCTGACTTTCAAACGTTCCAGCAGAGCCTGTCTAAAGACTGACATCTTTCATTGTGGATTATTCAGGTGTGATATCTGTTCGCCTTGCATTTTCTGGGACCTTTGTTTCTTTTCCACAGTATGCTCGTCATGGTCTTTCTCAGCTATCTCACTTACATATGCTTACCAGTCCGTTCTCCTTCAGTCCAAGTGATTAATTTTGTATTTCTTGAATCACCGTATGTTCTCTAGGCCGAGGTGTGAGTGCTTTCGTGACTCTTGGTTGCTGTCTTTGAATTTGCACCGGTCACTTGTAGGACTCTTTGCTAGCCTAGCCTAGGTCAAAGGAAGCACTGAGAACCCGTGGTCATCTGGGTTGGTTTGACATCCTGAGATCAGAAACTCCAAATTCGACGTGGTCCTGGCAACCCCCTTCATGGACATAATGTTTTTCCGAGACAAATTAGACAAATCTGATGAATTCCTCGCTCCAGGAAAGATATTTTTCTTTCTCTTTTGTGGATTTGGGAAGTTTCGAACTTGACCCCTGACACTTGAGCGTTGCCCTAGATTGCATCTAGATACGGCTTACTTTATTTCTATAGGCTGTGCCATTTGTTTGACCTACATCCTCAGCCCTGGCATGTTTATTTTTCTGGAAACAGAATTGTAATGTTCTAATTTTCAGCCAGCTTCCTTCCATATGGCGTCAAAGCACATTATCAATAATCCTTCTACGGCAAGAGGTCGGGGGAGAGAATTTCATTGGAGCCAAAGTGAGCACTCTAGCCTGGGAGGGCAGCCTTCACAAAGGAACCAAGCCCTCTGGAAAAGGGTGATTTTCAGCACACTTGTAGAGCCCTTCCCAACAAAGAGACCTACCCCAATCATGACAGGGCTCCATTCCTTCGAGGCTTCCAAGACATCTCTTGGAACGCATTAGCATGTAGGGAGTGGGCCCCCGTGACGCCAGAGCTATGGAAAGTGAGACTGATCTTCCAAGAATGCTAGGGGCCTAGGAAAGGAGGCATCGACTCTTCTCTTCAATGTCCTCAAGAGATCCTTCTTGACTATGGATTATGCTTAAGGCAGAAGGACACTGTAGGTCTGATAAGGCCCAAGTGCGGCCTCGTGTTTCCAATCAAGTTTCAAGCTTGAATCAGCATGGCCTCCCCATAGACTTGAATAGATGACAATGTTCTCCTCTCAGTGCTTGTCCCTCGATTCTGGCTTCTTGCCAAGGATTCCTTTCTTATCCCTGGAATCAGAGTCCGTTTGATCTCTTCCAGTTTCTGTGCCCGCTTTCTGTTTGTCAAAGCTGTTTCTGGGTATGTCTCCCTTTAATAGCCCAGCCTAGGCCAATCCTCAGACTGTAACCATGCGGCCATCTTGGGGGACATGTTCACCGTGATGTCATAAAGAAGCTCAGAAGGCTAAGTTGTCCTGACAACCTCCAAGCACACAGAGTTTCAGAGCCATCTCAGACCAGTCTGACTCCTCCCCCTTTCCAGGTAGGATAGTTTTCCTTTTTCTGGATTTCTTGTCGGTTTCTATCTTTCTCCTCGAATTTGGAAAGGCCTGCTCCATTCTCTCTAGACACTGGTTTCTTTCCTGTAAGATTAGCCTGGCTATTATCTCTTACGTCTTGGGAAGAGGGCCAAGTGGGTGGACCTTCCCCAGAGAAAGTCCTGGACTCCCTCCCAAGTTGAAGTTGCCCAGGCAATCCTCTGATGCGCAATGATCGTGTCATCTCCTAGCACTCTGCCAATTCCACCTTGGCAGGTCCCATGTTTTCCTTCCTTCTTCCTTTGGGGAAGTGTACCAGATGCCTTCACAGATTGGAATATTCTCACGGTTCTTTTTCTGGTGCGTATTGAGAACGGACCCTCACAATTGCTACTTCTTTATGACCTCTGTCTGCACCGTACCATGAAATCTCTATTCCCTAACAGTGCTAATGTGATCTGCACCCGTGCTGTGAAAGAGTGAGGCCCGGGTCACACAAGCGGAACGTGGGCACTTGCCCGCTCCACCACAGGGCAGGCCCTGACTTGTACTTTTGGACCAACCTGTGGCCTGAACTTGGGAAGGTTGGGCCTGTTTGGATTATTCGTGAAGCTGATTAGTAGTAACATCATGGACGGTAACATTATGACTTCACCGTTGGTTCCTGGGCTTAGCACGGATCAGGTTCTCTTGGTAGTATTCCTCTTCATGTATTTGGAATGGTCTGCCTTTCTGTAGCATCAGTAAGCCTTTTGAGGTGATTTTCCCTCCTTGGAAGTTCACCTTCTCTAATCTCTTTCAGCCCCCAAAGCTGTATGCCGTCATTCTGAAACCCTTTTTGGATTTTTGCTTTTAGGTGAATTTATTGCCGTAACCCTGCATTAGAACATCGTATGTCTTTCAGATTTACATCCTCATCGATTTCGACTTCCGTGTAGGTTCCATCCTCTTCACCAGCGTAAGCCGAATCACAGGCCCTCACCACACACTTGTGCCTCATCATCTCTTTCACCCTCCCCCACCGCCCCGCTTTGCCTCTGGGCACCCCCGATCAAATGTCCAGTGCCGCCTGTTGGTTAGTGCTTGTTTTTTCTTCTCCATGTAAGTGAGATCCTACGGTATTTGACTTTGTCCCTGGGGCTTGTTTCACTTCCCCTAAATCCCTCCCAGCCGTTCTGGTGCTCACAAATGGCTGGATTGCATCCTTTGTTCCCGCTGAGTGGTCTGCCATTGTGTGGCTATAGCCCATGTTCCTTCTCCATTCGTCCCTTGCTGGGCACCAGGGTGGCTTCCAAGTCTTGGAGAGCGGGAGTAAGGCTGTGGTGAACTGAGTGGTGCACATGTCTTTAGGCGGTAGTGTTTCCGAGTTCTTTGGCTAAACACGCCCCAGAGGAATAGCTGGATCATATGGGACATGGATTCTTAAATTTCGGAGGCAGTTCCACACCGCTTGGCCTAGTGGCTGCACCGGTTTCCACTGCCAGCAGCAGTGCAGGAGGCGTCCCTTCTCTCCACCTCCTCTCTGACACTTGTTGTTTCCTGTCTGCCTCCTTATAGCCATTCTGACCACAGTGAGCTGCTATGTCCTTGCGGTTTGGATTTGCCTTGGCCTCAGACTTAATGAGGGTGAACAAGTTTTCATGCACCTGTTGGCCCTCTTTAGATCTTCTTGGGAGAAATCTCTGTGTCCATCTTTGGCCCAGGTTTTCATTGGCTTGTTCTTTTTCTTGTGGAGACGTGTGAGTTGACTGTTTCTTTGGGCTTTTCACCCCTTGTCCGATGTGTGCTTTGCAAACATCCACTCCCAGTTGTTGTGCTGTCTTTGCATTGAGTCGATGGTTTCCTTGACTGGGCAGAAGCGTCTGCATTTGAGGTGGTCCCGTTTGTTTCTTGTCTCCTTTGCTGCCCTTGCCCAGTCAGACATACTTCTTCCAAATAGGCGGCTCAGACAGATGGCAAAGAGCACTCTGCCTAGGTCTTCTCCTACAAGTTTCACGGTTTCAAGTCTGCCATTCAGGGCTTTAATCCATTCCAGGAGGTGCGTGTGCCAGGTGGAACATCATGGTCTACTCTCGTTGTGTTCCATGTGGCTGTGCAGGCTTCCCAGCACCGTTTATTGGAGAGACTCTCCTTTGTCCACTGTCTCCTCTTGGCTCCCTGGTCGCAAATGGGCTGTCCATGTATGTTTGAGTTGGGCTCTGGGCTCTCGATTCTGTTGCATGGGTCTGTGTTCCTGGTTTTGGGCCCGGACTGTGCCGTTTCGGTACCTAGCGCTTCGTCCTCTATGTTGAAATCAGAAAGTGTGATACGTCCTGCTTTGTTCGTTTTCCTGAGGATTCCTTGGCCTATGCAGGGTCTCTTGTTGCTGGCTAGAAACTTTAGGATTCTCTCTTCTATCTCTCTGGCAAATATGGCTGCAACTTTGACTGGGATTGCATGGAATCCAGAGATTCCTTTCTCCGCTATGGACGTTTCAAGTGTGTTAATTCTTCCATTCCTAGGTCCCGGAATAGCCTTCTTTTTCCTTGTGTCGTCTTGAATTTCTTTCCACAAACGTCTGTTAGTTTTCGATTGACATAGCTTTCACCGGTTTTGCTAAGGTTCTTCATAGAGATCTTCTTCTTCGTACTGGCAAGCTGTGTTTTTTTTTTTTTTTGTCTGTTTGTGTTTAGCTTCCGTTTTTCTATTCTTTGCAACTTGTAATTGGTTCTGTTTTGCAGAAGTGCATCGCTGTGCTCACATCTGCTGGCAATGCTCCTGTATTTGCTGTGGAAGTCTGGCCCTATCTAACGTCCCTTCCCATCTGCCTCTGCACCCCCTCGGACGCCTGCCCCAGAATGACTGAAGCAGTGGTGAGGAGGCTCACCCCCAGGATTCCAGCCGGCCCACCCCGGGCCACCGACCCAGAAGGTGCGGACCTCACCGCTCCACCACCGGCCGGCCCCTGTCATGTTCCATTGGGACCCTGCAGTTGAGTGCAATGGGGCTTGAATATGCTGCTTGAGCCCAACTCTGGCACTGTGTAGATGAGGCCAGGTTGTTTGTCGGGGCCACTGTGACGTCAGAGGATTGGTCATAATTGTGTGTCTGCTGTCCCGGCAAGCTTCATGGACACAGGGCTTCAGAGCCCGCTTGGAGCAGTCTCATAACTCACCCTTCCCAGTGAGCCCAGGTTTGTCCTTCGCTGCCGTTTTTTGGCTTGTGAATTTCTCTGACTTTCAAACGTTCCAGCAGAGCCTGTCTAAAGACTGACATCTTTCATTGTGGATTATTCAGGTGTGATATCTGTTCGCCTTGCATTTTCTGGGACCTTTGTTTCTTTTCCACAGTATGCTCGTCATGGTCTTTCTCAGCTATCTCACTTAGATATGCTTACCAGTCCGTTCTCCTTCAGTCCAAGTGATTAATTTTGTATTTCTTGAATCACCGTATGTTCTCTAGGCCGAGGTGTGAGTGCTTTCGTGACTCTTGGTTGCTGTCTTTGAATTTGCACCGGTCACTTGTAGGACTCTTTGCTAGCCTAGCCTAGGTCAAAGGAAGCACTGAGAACCCGTGGTCATCTGGGTTGGTTTGACATCCTGAGATCAGAAACTCCAAATTCGACGTGGTCCTGGCAACCCCCTTCATGGACATAATGTTTTTCCGAGACAAATTAGACAAATCTGATGAATTCCTCGCTCCAGGAAAGATATTTTTCTTTCTCTTTTGTGGATTTGGGAAGTTTCGAACTTGACCCCTGACACTTGAGCGTTGCCCTAGATTGCATCTAGATACGGCTTACTTTATTTCTATAGGCTGTGCCATTTGTTTGACCTACATCCTCAGCCCTGGCATGTTTATTTTTCTGGAAACAGAATTGTAATGTTCTAATTTTCAGCCAGCTTCCTTCCATATGGCGTCAAAGCACATTATCAATAATCCTTCTACGGCAAGAGGTCGGGGGAGAGAATTTCATTGGAGCCAAAGTGAGCACTCTAGCCTGGGAGGGCAGCCTTCACAAAGGAACCAAGCCCTCTGGAAAAGGGTGATTTTCAGCACACTTGTAGAGCCCTTCCCAACAAAGAGACCTACCCCAATCATGACAGGGCTCCATTCCTTCGAGGCTTCCAAGACATCTCTTGGAACGCATTAGCATGTAGGGAGTGGGCCCCCGTGACGCCAGAGCTATGGAAAGTGAGACTGATCTTCCAAGAATGCTAGGGGCCTAGGAAAGGAGGCATCGACTCTTCTCTTCAATGTCCTCAAGAGATCCTTCTTGACTATGGATTATGCTTAAGGCAGAAGGACACTGTAGGTCTGATAAGGCCCAAGTGCGGCCTCGTGTTTCCAATCAAGTTTCAAGCTTGAATCAGCATGGCCTCCCCATAGACTTGAATAGATGACAATGTTCTCCTCTCAGTGCTTGTCCCTCGATTCTGGCTTCTTGCCAAGGATTCCTTTCTTATCCCTGGAATCAGAGTCCGTTTGATCTCTTCCAGTTTCTGTGCCCGCTTTCTGTTTGTCAAAGCTGTTTCTGGGTATGTCTCCCTTTAATAGCCCAGCCTAGGCCAATCCTCAGACTGTAACCATGCGGCCATCTTGGGGGACATGTTCACCGTGATGTCATAAAGAAGCTCAGAAGGCTAAGTTGTCCTGACAACCTCCAAGCACACAGAGTTTCAGAGCCATCTCAGACCAGTCTGACTCCTCCCCCTTTCCAGGTAGGATAGTTTTCCTTTTTCTGGATTTCTTGTCGGTTTCTATCATTCTCCTCGAATTTGGAAAGGCCTGCTCCATTCTCTCTAGACACTGGTTTCTTTCCTGTAAGATTAGCCTGGCTATTATCTCTTACGTCTTGGGAAGAGGGCCAAGTGGGTGGACCTTCCCCAGAGAAAGTCCTGGACTCCCTCCCAAGATGAAGTTGCCCAGGCAATCCTCTGATGCGCAATGATCGTGTCATCTCCTAGCACTCTGCCAATTCCACCTTGGCAGGTCCCATGTTTTCCTTCCTTCTTCCTTTGGGGAAGTGTACCAGATGCCTTCACAGATTGGAATATTCTCACGGTTCTTTTTCCGGTGCGTATTGAGAACGGACCCTCACAATTGCTACTTCTTTATGACCTCTGTCCGCACCGTACCATGAAATCTCTATTCCCTAACAGTGCTAATGTGATCTGCACCCGTGCTGTGAAAGAGTGAGGCCCGGGTCACACAAGCGGAACGTGGGCACTTGCCCGCTCCACCACAGGGCAGGCCCTGACTTGTACTTTTGGACCAACCTGTGGCCTGAACTTGGGAAGGTTGGGCCTGTTTGGATTATTCGTGAAGCTGATTAGTAGTAACATCATGGACGGTAACATTATGACTTCACCGTTGGTTCCTGGGCTTAGCACGGATCAGGTTCTCTTGGTAGTATTCCTCTTCATGTATTTGGAATGGTCTGCCTTTCTGTAGCATCAGTAAGCCTTTTGAGGTGATTTTCCCTCCTTGGAAGTTCACCTTCTCTAATCTCTTTCAGCCCCCAAAGCTGTATGCCGTCATTCTGAAACCCTTTTTGGATTTTTGCTTTTAGGTGAATTTATTGCCGTAACCCTGCATTAGAACATCGTATGTCTTTCAGATTTACATCCTCATCGATTTCGACTTCCGTGTAGGTTCCATCCTCTTCACCAGCGTAAGCCGAATCACAGGCCCTCACCACACACTTGTGCCTCATCATCTCTTTCACCCTCCCCCACCGCCCCGCTTTGCCTCTGGGCACCCCCGATCAAATGTCCAGTGCCGCCTGTTGGTTAGTGCTTGTTTTTTCTTCTCCATGTAAGTGAGATCCTACGGTATTTGACTTTGTCCCTGGGGCTTGTTTCACTTCCCCTAAATCCCTCCCAGCCGTTCTGGTGCTCACAAATGGCTGGATTGCATCCTTTGTTCCCGCTGAGTGGTCTGCCATTGTGTGGCTATAGCCCATGTTCCTTCTCCATTCGTCCCTTGCTGGGCACCAGGGTGGCTTCCAAGTCTTGGAGAGCGGGAGTAAGGCTGTGGTGAACTGAGTGGTGCACATGTCTTTAGGCGGTAGTGTTTCCGAGTTCTTTGGCTAAACACGCCCCAGAGGAATAGCTGGATCATATGGGACATGGATTCTTAAATTTCGGAGGCAGTTCCACACCGCTTGGCCTAGTGGCTGCACCGGTTTCCACTGCCAGCAGCAGTGCAGGAGGCGTCCCTTCTCTCCACCTCCTCTCTGACACTTGTTGTTTCCTGTCTGCCTCCTTATAGCCATTCTGACCACAGTGAGCTGCTATGTCCTTGCGGTTTGGATTTGCCTTGGCCTCAGACTTAATGAGGGTGAACAAGTTTTCATGCACCTGTTGGCCCTCTTTAGATCTTCTTGGGAGAAATCTCTGTGTCCATCTTTGGCCCAGGTTTTCATTGGCTTGTTCTTTTTCTTGTGGAGACGTGTGAGTTGACTGTTTCTTTGGGCTTTTCACCCCTTGTCCGATGTGTGCTTTGCAAACATCCACTCCCAGTTGTTGTGCTGTCTTTGCATTGAGTCGATGGTTTCCTTGACTGGGCAGAAGCGTCTGCATTTGAGGTGGTCCCGTTTGTTTCTTGTCTCCTTTGCTGCCCTTGCCCAGTCAGACATACTTCTTCCAAATAGGCGGCTCAGACAGATGGCAAAGAGCACTCTGCCTAGGTCTTCTCCTACAAGTTTCACGGTTTCAAGTCTGCCATTCAGGGCTTTAATCCATTCCAGGAGGTGCGTGTGCCAGGTGGAACATCATGGTCTACTCTTGTTGTGTTCCATGTGGCTGTGCAGGCTTCCCAGCACCGTTTATTGGAGAGACTCTCCTTTGTCCACTGTCTCCTCTTGGCTCCCTGGTCGCAAATGGGCTGTCCATGTATGTTTGAGTTGGGCTCTGGGCTCTCGATTCTGTTGCATGGGTCTGTGTTCCTGGTTTTGGGCCCGGACTGTGCCGTTTCGGTACCTAGCGCTTCGTCCTCTATGTTGAAATCAGAAAGTGTGATACGTCCTGCTTTGTTCGTTTTCCTGAGGATTCCTTGGCCTATGCAGGGTCTCTTGTTGCTGGCTAGAAACTTTAGGATTCTCTCTTCTATCTCTCTGGCAAATATGGCTGCAACTTTGACTGGGATTGCATGGAATCCAGAGATTCCTTTCTCCGCTATGGACGTTTCAAGTGTGTTAATTCTTCCATTCCTAGGTCCCGGAATAGCCTTCTTTTTCCTTGTGTCGTCTTGAATTTCTTTCCACAAACGTCTGTTAGTTTTCGATTGACATAGCTTTCACCGGTTTTGCTAAGGTTCTTCATAGAGATCTTCTTCTTCGTACTGGCAAGCTGTGTTTTTTTTTTTTTTGTCTGTTTGTGTTTAGCTTCCGTTTTTCTATTCTTTGCAACTTGTAATTGGTTCTGTTTTGCAGAAGTGCATCGCTGTGCTCACATCTGCTGGCAATGCTCCTGTATTTGCTGTGGAAGTCTGGCCCTATCTAACGTCCCTTCCCATCTGCCTCTGCACCCCCTCGGACGCCTGCCCCAGAATGACTGAAGCAGTGGTGAGGAGGCTCACCCCCAGGATTCCAGCCGGCCCACCCCGGGCCACCGACCCAGAAGGTGCGGACCTCACCGCTCCACCACCGGCCGGCCCCTGTCATGTTCCATTGGGACCCTGCAGTTGAGTGCAATGGGGCTTGAATATGCTGCTAGAGCCCAACTCTGGCACTGTGTAGATGAGGCCAGGTTGTTTGTCGGGGCCACTGTGACGTCAGAGGATTGGTCATAATTGTGTGTCTGCTGTCCCGGCAAGCTTCATGGACACAGGGCTTCAGAGCCCGCTTGGAGCAGTCTCATAACTCACCCTTCCCAGTGAGCCCAGGTTTGTCCTTCGCTGCCGTTTTTTGGCTTGTGAATTTCTCTGACTTTCAAACGTTCCAGCAGAGCCTGTCTAAAGACTGACATCTTTCATTGTGGATTATTCAGGTGTGATATCTGTTCGCCTTGCATTTTCTGGGACCTTTGTTTCTTTTCCACAGTATGCTCGTCATGGTCTTTCTCAGCTATCTCACTTAGATATGCTTACCAGTCCGTTCTCCTTCAGTCCAAGTGATTAATTTTGTATTTCTTGAATCACCGTATGTTCTCTAGGCCGAGGTGTGAGTGCTTTCGTGACTCTTGGTTGCTGTCTTTGAATTTGCACCGGTCACTTGTACGACTATTTGCTATCCTAGCCTAGGTCAAAGGAAGCACTGAGAACCCGTGGTCATCTGGGTTGGTTTGACATCCTGAGATCAGAAACTCCAAATTCGACGTGGTCCTGGCAACCCCCTTCATGGACATAATGTTTTCCGAGACAAATTAGACAAATCTGATGAATTCCTCTCTCCAGGAAAGATATTTTTCTTTCTCTTTTGTGGATTTGGGAAGTTTCGAACTTGACCCCTGACACTTGAGCGTTGCCCTAGATTGCATCTAGATACGGCTTACTTTATTTCTATAGGCTGTGCCATTTGTTTGACCTACATCCTCAGCCCTGGCATGTTTATTTTTCTGGAAACAGAATTGTAATGTTCTAATTTTCAGCCAGCTTCCTTCCATAGGGCGTCAAAGCACATAATCAATAATCCTTCTACGGCAAGAGGTCGGGGGAGAGAATTTCATTGGAGCCAAAGTGAGCACTCTAGCCTGGGAGGGCAGCCTTCACAAAGGAACCAAGCCCTCTGGAAAAGGGTGATTTTCAGCACACTTGTAGAGCCCTTCCCAACAAAGAGACCTACCCCAATCATGACAGGGCTCCATTCCTTCGAGGCTTCCAAGACATCTCTTGGAACGCATTAGCATGTAGGGAGTGGGCCCTCGTGACGCCAGAGCTATGGAAAGTGAGACTGATCTTCCAAGAATGCTAGGGGCCTAGGAAAGGAGGCATCGACTCTTCTCTTCAATGTCCTCAAGAGATCCTTCTTGACTTTGGATTATGCTTAAGGCAGAAGGACACTGTAGGTCTGATAAGGCCCAAGTGCGGCCTCGTGTTTCCAATCAAGTTTCAAGCTTGAATCAGCATGGCCTCCCCATAGACTTGAATAGATGACAATGTTCTCCTCTCAGTGCTTGTCCCTCGATTCTGGCTTCTTGCCAAGGATTCCTTTCTTATCCCTGGAATCAGAGTCCGTTTGATCTCTTCCAGTTTCTGTGCCCGCTTTCTGTTTGTCAAAGCTGTTTCTGGGTATGTCTCCCTTTAATAGCCCAGCCTAGGCCAATCCTCAGACTGTAACCATGCGGCCATCTTGGGGGACATGTTCACCGTGATGTCATAAAGAAGCTCAGAAGGCTAAGTTGTCCTGACAACCTCCAAGCACACAGAGTTTCAGAGCCATCTCAGACCAGTCTGACTCCTCCCCCTTTCCAGGTTGGATAGTTTTCCTTTTTGTGGATTTCTTGTCGGTTTCTATCTTTCTCCTCGAATTTGGAAAGGCCTGCTCCCTTCTCTCTAGACACTGGTCTCTTTCCTGTAAGATTACCCTGGGTGTTATCTCTTATGTCGTGGGTAGATGGCCAAGTGGGTGGACCTTCCCCAGAGAAAGTCCTGGACTCCCTCCCAAGTTGAAGTTGCCCAGGCAATCCTCTGATGCGCAATGATCGTGTCATCGCCTAGCACTCTGCCAATTCCACCTTGGCAGGTCCCATGTTTTCCTTCCTTCTTCCTTTGGGGAAGTGTACCAGATGCCTTCACAGATTGGAATATTCTCACGGTTCTTTTTCTGGTGCGTATTGAGAACGGACCCTCACAATTGCTACTTCTTTATGACCTCTGTCCGCACCGTACCATGAAATCTCTATTCCCTAACAGTGCTAATGTGATCTGCACCCGTGCTGTGAAAGAGTGAGGCCCGGGTCACGCAAGCCGAACGTGGGCACTTGCCCGCTCCACCACAGGGCCGGCCCTGACTTGTACTTTTGGACCAACCTGTGGCCTGAACTTGGGAAGGTTGGGCCTGTTTGGATTATTCGTGAAGCTGATTAGTAGTAACATCATGGACGGTAACATTATGACTTCACCGTTGGTTCCTGGGCTTAGCACGGATCAGGTTCTCTTGGTAGTATTCCTCTTCATGTATTTGGAATGGTCTACCTTTCTGTAGCATCAGTAAGCCTTTTGAGGTGATTTTCCCTCCTTGGAAGTTCACCTTCTCTAATCTCTTTCAGCCCCCAAAGCTGTATGCCGTCATTCTGAACCCCTTTTTGGATTTTTGCTTTTAGGTGAATTTATTGCCGTAACCCTGCATTAGAACATCGTATGTCTTTCAGATTTACATCCTCATCGATTTAGACTTCCGTGTAGGTTCCATCCTCTTCACCAGCGTAAGCCGAATCACAGGCCCTCACCACACACTTGTGCCTCATCATCTCTTTCACCCTCCCCCACCGCCCCGCTTTGCCTCTGGGCACCCCCGATCAAATGTCCAGTGCCACCTGTTGGTTAGTGCTTGTTTTTTCTTCTCCTTGTAAGTGAGATCCTACGGTATTTGACTTTGTCCCTGGGGCTTGTTTCACTTCCCCTAAATCCCTCCCAGCCGTTCTGGTGCTCACAAATGGCTGGATTGCATCCTTTGTTCCCGCTGAGTGGTCTGCCATTGTGTGGCTATAGCCCATGTTCCTTCTCCATTCGTCCCTTGCTGGGCACCAGGGTGGCTTCCAAGTCTTGGAGAGCGGGAGTAAGGCTGTGGTGAACTGAGTGGTGCACATGTCTTTAGGCGGTAGTGTTTCCGAGTTCTTTGGCTAAACACGCCCCAGAGGAATAGCTAGATCATATGGGACATGGATTCTTAAATTTCGGAGGCAGTTCCACACCGCTTGGCCTAGTGGCTGCACCGGTTTCCACTGCCAGCAGCAGTGCAGGAGGCGTCCCTTCTCTCCACCTCCTCTCTGACACTTGTTGTTTCCTGTCTGCCTCCTTATAGCCATTCTGACCACAGTGAGCTGCTATGTCCTTGCGGTTTGGATTTGCCTTGGCCTCAGACTTAATGAGGGTGAACAAGTTTTCATGCACCTGTTGGCCCTCTTTAGATCTTCTTGGGGGAAATCTCTGTGTCCATCTTTGGCCCAGGTTTTCATTGGCTTGTTCTTTTTCTTGTGGAGACGTGTGAGTTGACTGTTTCTTTGGGCTTTTCACCCCTTGTCCGATGTGTGCTTTGCAAACATCCACTCCCAGTTGTTGTGCTGTCTTTGCATTGAGTCGATGGTTTCCTTGACTGGGCAGAAGCGTCTGCATTTGAGGTGGTCCCGTTTGTTTCTTGTCTCCTTTGCTGCCCTTGCCCAGTCAGACATACTTCTTCCAAATAGGCGGCTCAGACAGATGGCAAAGAGCACTCTGCCTAGGTCTTCTCCTACAAGTTTCACGGTTTCAAGTCTGCCATTCAGGGCTTTAATCCATTCCAGGAGGTGCGTGTGCCAGGTGGAACATCATGGTCTACTCTCGTTGTGTTCCATGTGGCTGTGCAGGCTTCCCAGCACCGTTTCTTGGAGAGACTCTCCTTTGTCCACTGTCTCCTCTTGGCTCCCTGGTCGCAAATGGGCTGTCCATGTATGTTTGAGTTGGGCTCTGGGCTCTCGATTCTGTTGCATGGGTCTGTGTGCCTGTTTTTGGGCCCGGACTGTGCCGTTTCGGTACCTAGTGCTTCGTCCTCTATGTTGAAATCAGAAAGTGTGATACGTCCTGCTTTGTTCGTTTTCCTGAGGATTCCTTGGCCTATGCAGGGTCTCTTGTTGCTGGCTGGAAACTTTAGGATTCTCTCTTCTATCTCTCTGGCAAATATGGCTGCAACTTTGACTGGGATTGCATGGAATCCAGAGATTCCTTTCTCCGCTATGGACGTTTCAAGTGTGTTAATTCTTCCATTCCTAGGTCCCGGAATATCCTTCTTTTTCCTTGTGTCGTCTTGAATTTCTTTCCACAAACGTCTGTTAGTTTTCGATTGACATAGCTTTCACCGGTTTTGCTAAGGTTCTTCATAGAGATCTTCTTCTTCGTACTGGCAAGCTGTGCTTTTTTTTCTTTGTCTGTTTGTGTTTAGCTTCCGTTTTTCTATTCTTTGCAACTTGTAATTGGTTCTGTTTTGCAGAAGTGCATCGCTGTGCTCACATCTGCTGGCAATGCTCCTGTATTTGCTGTGGAAGTCTGGCCCTATCTAACGTCCCTTCCCATCTGCCTCTGCACCCCCTCGGACGCCTGCCCCAGAATGACTGAAGCAGTGGTGAGGAGGCTCACCCCCAGGATTCCAGCCGGCCCACCCCGGGCCACCGACCCAGAAGGTGCGGACCTCACTGCTCCACCACTGGCAGGCCCCATTCATGTTCCATTGGGATCCTGCAGTTGAGTGCAATGGGGCTTGAATATGCTGCTTGAACCCAACTCTGGCAGTGTTAGATGAGGCCAGGTTGTTTGTCGGGGCCACTGTGACGTCAGAGGATTGGTCATAATTGTGTGTCTGCTGTCCCGGCAAGCTTCATGGACACAGGGCTTCAGAGCCCGCTTGGAGCAGTCTCATAACTCACCCTTCCCAGTGAGCCCAGGTTTGTCCTTCGCTGCCGTTTTTTGGCTTGTGAATTTCTCTGACTTTCAAACGTTCCAGCAGAGCCTGTCTAAAGACTGACATCTTTCATTGTGGATTATTCAGGTGTGATATCTGTTCGCCTTGCATTTTCTGGGACCTTTGTTTCTTTTCCACAGTATGCTCGTCATGGTCTTTCTCAGCTATCTCACTTAGATATGCTTACCAGTCCGTTCTCCTTCAGTCCAAGTGATTAATTTTGTATTTCTTGAATCACCGTATGTTCTCTAGGCCGAGGTGTGAGTGCTTTCGTGACTCTTGGTTGCTGTCTTTGAATTTGCACCGGTCACTTGTAGGACTCTTTGCTATCCTAGCCTAGGTCAAAGGAAGCACTGAGAACCCGTGGTCATCTGGGTTGGTTTGACATCCTGAGATCAGAAACTCCAAATTCGAGGTGGTCCTGGCAACCCCCTTCATGGACATAATGTTTTTCCGAGACAAATTAGACAAATCTGATGAATTCCTCTCTCCAGGAAAGATATTTTTCTTTCTCTTTTGTGGATTTGGGAAGTTTCGAACTTGACCCCTGACACTTGAGCGTTGCCCTAGATTGCATCTAGATACGGCTTACTTTATTTCTATAGGCTGTGCCATTTGTTTGACCTACATCCTCAGCCCTGGCATGTTTATTTTTCTGGAAACAGAATTGTAATGTTCTAATTTTCAGCCAGCTTCCTTCCATATGGCGTCAAAGCACATAATCAATAATCCTTCTACGGCAAGAGGTCGGGGGAGAGAATTTCATTGGAGCCAAAGTGAGCACTCTAGCCTGGGAGGGCAGCCTTCACAAAGGAACCAAGCCCTCTGGAAAAGGGTGATTTTCAGCACACTTGTAGAGCCCTTCCCAACAAAGAGACCTACCCCAAGCATGACAGGGCTCCATTCCTTCGAGGCTTCCGAGACATCTCTTGGAACGCATTAGCATGTAGGGAGTGGGCCCCCGTGACGCCAGAGCTATGGAAAGTGAGACTGATCTTCCAAGAATGCTAGGGGCCTAGGAAAGGAGGCATCGACTCTTCTCTTCAATGTCCTCAAGAGATCCTTCTTGACTATGGATTATGCTTAAGGCAGAAGGACACTGTAGGTCTGATAAGGCCCAAGTGCGGCCTCGTGTTTCCAATCAAGTTTCAAGCTTGAATCAGCATGGCCTCCCCATAGACTTGAATAGATGACAATGTTCTCCTCTCAGTGCTTGTCCCTCGATTCTGGCTTCTTGCCAAGGATTCCTTTCTTATCCCTGGAATCAGAGCCCGTTTGATCTCTTCCAGTTTCTGTGCCCGCTTTCTGTTTGTCAAAGCTGTTTCTGGGTATGTCTCCCTTTAATAGCCCAGCCTAGGCCAATCCTCAGACTGTAACCATGCGGCCATCTTGGGGGACATGTTCACCGTGATGTCATAAAGAAGCTCAGAAGGCTAAGTTGTCCTGACAACCTCCAAGCACACAGAGTTTCAGAGCCATCTCAGACCAGTCTGACTCCTCCCCCTTTCCAGGTAGGATAGTTTTCCTTTTTCTGGATTTCTTGTCGGTTTCTATCTTTCTCCTCGAATTTGGAAAGGCCTGCTCCATTCTCTCTAGACACTGGTTTCTTTCCTGTAAGATTACCCCGGCTATTATCTCTTACGTCTTGGGAAGAGGGCCAAGTGGGTGGACCTTCCCCAGAGAAAGTCCTGGACTCCCTCCCAAGTTGAAGTTGCCCAGGCAATCCTCTGATGCGCAATGATCGTGTCATCGCCTAGCACTCTGCCAATTCCACCTTGGCAGGTCCCATGTTTTCCTTCCTTCTTCCTTTGGGGAAGTGTACCAGATGCCTTCACAGATTGGAATATTCTCACGGTTCTTTTTCTGGTGCGTATTGAGAACGGACCCTCACAATTGCTACTTCTTTATGACCTCTGTCCGCACCGTACCATGAAATCTCTATTCCCTAACAGTGCTAATGTGATCTGCACCCGTGCTGTGAAAGAGTGAGGCCCGGGTCACGCAAGCGGAACGTGGGCACTTGCCCGCTCCACCACAGGGCCGGCCCTGACTTGTACTTTTGGACCAACCTGTGGCCTGAACTTGGGAAGGTTGGGCCTGTTTGGATTATTCGTGAAGCTGATTAGTAGTAACATCATGGACGGTAACATTATGACTTCACCGTTGGTTCCTGGGCTTAGCACGGATCAGGTTCTCTTGGTAGTATTCCTCTTCATGTATTTGGAATGGTCTACCTTTCTGTAGCATCAGTAAGCCTTTTGAGGTGATTTTCCCTCCTTGGAAGTTCACCTTCTCTAATCTCTTTCAGCCCCCAAAGCTGTATGCCGTCATTCTGAACCCCTTTTTGGATTTTTGCTTTTAGGTGAATTTATTGCCGTAACCCTGCATTAGAACATCGTATGTCTTTCAGATTTACATCCTCATCGATTTAGACTTCCGTGTAGGTTCCATCCTCTTCACCAGCGTAAGCCGAATCACAGGCCCTCACCACACACTTGTGCCTCATCATCTCTTTCACCCTCCCCCACCGCCCCGCTTTGCCTCTGGGCACCCCCGATCAAATGTCCAGTGCCACCTGTTGGTTAGTGCTTGTTTTTTCTTCTCCTTGTAAGTGAGATCCTACGGTATTTGACTTTGTCCCTGGGGCTTGTTTCACTTCCCCTAAATCCCTCCCAGCCGTTCTGGTGCTCACAAATGGCTGGATTGCATCCTTTGTTCCCGCTGAGTGGTCTGCCATTGTGTGGCTATAGCCCATGTTCCTTCTCCATTCGTCCCTTGCTGGGCACCAGGGTGGCTTCCAAGTCTTGGAGAGCGGGAGTAAGGCTGTGGTGAACTGAGTGGTGCACATGTCTTTAGGCGGTAGTGTTTCCGAGTTCTTTGGCTAAACACGCCCCAGAGGAATAGCTGGATCATATGGGACATGGATTCTTAAATTTCGGAGGCAGTTCCACACCGCTTGGCCTAGTGGCTGCACCGGTTTCCACTGCCAGCAGCAGTGCAGGAGGCGTCCCTTCTCTCCACCTCCTCTCTGACACTTGTTGTTTCCTGTCTGCCTCCTTATAGCCATTCTGACCACAGTGAGCTGCTATGTCCTTGCGGTTTGGATTTGCCTTGGCCTCAGACTTAATGAGGGTGAACAAGTTTTCATGCACCTGTTGGCCCTCTTTAGATCTTCTTGGGAGAAATCTCTGTGTCCATCTTTGGCCCAGGTTTTCATTGGCTTGTTCTTTTTCTTGTGGAGACGTGTGAGTTGACTGTTTCTTTGGGCTTTTCACCCCTTGTCCGATGTGTGCTTTGCAAACATCCACTCCCAGTTGTTGTGCTGTCTTTGCATTGAGTCGATGGTTTCCTTGACTGGGCAGAAGCGTCTGCATTTGAGGTGGTCCCGTTTGTTTCTTGTCTCCTTTGCTGCCCTTGCCCAGTCAGACATACTTCTTCCAAATAGGCGGCTCAGACAGATGGCAAAGAGCACTCTGCCTAGGTCTTCTCCTACAAGTTTCACGGTTTCAAGTCTGCCATTCAGGGCTTTAATCCATTCCAGGAGGTGCGTGTGCCAGGTGGAACATCATGGTCTACTCTCGTTGTGTTCCATGTGGCTGTGCAGGCTTCCCAGCACCGTTTCTTGGAGAGACTCTCCTTTGTCCACTGTCTCCTCTTGGCTCCCTGGTCGCAAATGGGCTGTCCATGTATGTTTGAGTTGGGCTCTGGGCTCTCGATTCTGTTGCATGGGTCTGTGTGCCTGTTTTTGGGCCCGGACTGTGCCGTTTCGGTACCTAGCGCTTCGTCCTCTATGTTGAAATCAGAAAGTGTGATACGTCCTGCTTTGTTCGTTTTCCTGAGGATTCCTTGGCCTATGCAGGGTCTCTTGTTGCTGGCTAGAAACTTTAGGATTCTCTCTTCTATCTCTCTGGCAAATATGGCTGCAACTTTGACTGGGATTGCATGGAATCCAGAGATTCCTTTCTCCGCTATGGACGTTTCAAGTGTGTTAATTCTTCCATTCCCAGGTCCCGGAATATCCTTCTTTTTCCTTGTGTCGTCTTGAATTTCTTTCCACAAACGTCTGTTAGTTTTCGATTGACATAGCTTTCACCGGTTTTGCTAAGGTTCTTCATAGAGATCTTCTTCTTCGTACTGGCAAGCTGTGTTTTTTTTTTTTTTTGTCTGTTTGTGTTTAGCTTCCGTTTTTCTATTCTTTGCAACTTGTAATTGGTTCTGTTTTGCAGAAGTGCATCGCTGTGCTCACATCTGCTGGCAATGCTCCTGTATTTGCTGTGGAAGTCTGGCCCTATCTAACGTCCCTTCCCATCTGCCTCTGCACCCCCTCGGACGCCTGCCCCAGAATGACTGAAGCAGTGGTGAGGAGGCTCACCCCCAGGATTCCAGCCGGGCCACCCCAGGCCACCGACCCAGAAGGTGCGGACCTCACCGCTCCACCACCGGCAGGCCCCTTTCATGTTCCATTGGGAACCTGCAGTTGAGTGCAATGGGGCTTGAATATGCTGCTTGAGCCCAACTCTGGCACTGTTAGATGAGGCCAGGTTGTTTGTCGGGGCCACTGTGACGTCAGAGGATTGGTCATAATTGTGTGTCTGCTGTCCCGGCAAGCTTCATGGACACAGGGCTTCAGAGCCCGCTTGGAGCAGTCTCATAACTCACCCTTCCCAGTGAGCCCAGGTTTGTCCTTCACTGCCGTTTTTTGGCTTGTGAATTTCTCTGACTTTCAAACGTTCCAGCAGAGCCTGTCTAAAGACTGACATCTTTCATTGTGGATTATTCAGGTGTGATATCTGTTCGCCTTGCATTTTCTGGGACCTTTGTTTCTTTTCCACAGTATGCTCGTCATGGTCTTTCTCAGCTATCTCACTTAGATATGCTTACCAGTCCGTTCTCCTTCAGTCCAAGTGATTAATTTTGTATTTCTTGAATCACCGTATGTTCTCTAGGCCGAGGTGTGAGTGCTTTCGTGACTCTTGGTTGCTGTCTTTGAATTTGCACCGGTCACTTGTACGACTATTTGCTATCCTAGCCTAGGTCAAAGGAAGCACTGAGAACCCGTGGTCATCTGGGTTGGTTTGACATCCTGAGATCAGAAACTCCAAATTCGACGTGGTCCTGGCAACCCCCTTCATGGACATAATGTTTTCCGAGACAAATTAGACAAATCTGATGAATTCCTCTCTCCAGGAAAGATATTTTTCTTTCTCTTTTGTGGATTTGGGAAGTTTCGAACTTGACCCCTGACACTTGAGCGTTGCCCTAGATTGCATCTAGATACGGCTTACTTTATTTCTATAGGCTGTGCCATTTGTTTGACCTACATCCTCAGCCCTGGCATGTTTATTTTTCTGGAAACAGAATTGTAATGTTCTAATTTTCAGCCAGCTTCCTTCCATAGGGCGTCAAAGCACATAATCAATAATCCTTCTACGGCAAGAGGTCGGGGGAGAGAATTTCATTGGAGCCAAAGTGAGCACTCTAGCCTGGGAGGGCAGCCTTCACAAAGGAACCAAGCCCTCTGGAAAAGGGTGATTTTCAGCACACTTGTAGAGCCCTTCCCAACAAAGAGACCTACCCCAATCATGACAGGGCTCCATTCCTTCGAGGCTTCCAAGACATCTCTTGGAACGCATTAGCAAGTAGGGAGTGGGCCCTCGTGACGCCAGAGCTATGGAAAGTGAGACTGATCTTCCAAGAATGCTAGGGGCCTAGGAAAGGAGGCATCGACTCTTCTCTTCAATGTCCTCAAGAGATCCTTCTTGACTTTGGATTATGCTTAAGGCAGAAGGACACTGTAGGTCTGATAAGGCCCAAGTGCGGCCTCGTGTTTCCAATCAAGTTTCAAGCTTGAATCAGCATGGCCTCCCCATAGACTTGAATAGATGACAATGTTCTCCTCTCAGTGCTTGTCCCTCGATTCTGGCTTCTTGCCAAGGATTCCTTTCTTATCCCTGGAATCAGAGTCCGTTTGATCTCTTCCAGTTTCTGTGCCCGCTTTCTGTTTGTCAAAGCTGTTTCTGGGTATGTCTCCCTTTAATAGCCCAGCCTAGGCCAATCCTCAGACTGTAACGATGCGGCCATCTTGGGGGACATGTTCACCGTGATGTCATAAAGAAGCTCAGAAGGCTAAGTTGTCCTGACAACCTCCAAGCACACAGAGTTTCAGAGCCATCTCAGACCAGTCTGACTCCTCCCCCTTTCCAGGTTGGATAGTTTTCCTTTTTGTGGATTTCTTGTCGGTTTCTATCTTTCTCCTCGAATTTGGAAAGGCCTGCTCCATTCTCTCTAGACACTGGTTTCTTTCCTGTAAGATTACCCCGGCTATTATCTCTTACGTCTTGGGAAGAGGGCCAAGTGGGTGGACCTTCCCCAGAGAAAGTCCTGGACTCCCTCCCAAGTTGAAGTTGCCCAGGCAATCCTCTGATGCGCAATGATCGTGTCATCGCCTAGCACTCTGCCAATTCCACCTTGGCAGGTCCCATGTTTTCCTTCCTTCTTCCTTTGGGGAAGTGTACCAGATGCCTTCACAGATTGGAATATTCTCACGGTTCTTTTTCTGGTGCGTATTGAGAACGGACCCTCACAATTGCTACTTCTTTATGACCTCTGTCCGCACCGTACCATGAAATCTCTATTCCCTAACAGTGCTAATGTGATCTGCACCCGTGCTGTGAAAGAGTGAGGCCCGGGTCACGCAAGCGGAACGTGGGCACTTGCCCGCTCCACCACAGGGCCGGCCCTGACTTGTACTTTTGGACCAACCTGTGGCCTGAACTTGGGAAGGTTGGGCCTGTTTGGATTATTCGTGAAGCTGATTAGTAGTAACATCATGGACGGTAACATTATGACTTCACCGTTGGTTCCTGGGCTTAGCACGGATCAGGTTCTCTTGGTAGTATTCCTCTTCATGTATTTGGAATGGTCTACCTTTCTGTAGCATCAGTAAGCCTTTTGAGGTGATTTTCCCTCCTTGGAAGTTCACCTTCTCTAATCTCTTTCAGCCCCCAAAGCTGTATGCCGTCATTCTGAACCCCTTTTTGGATTTTTGCTTTTAGGTGAATTTATTGCCGTAACCCTGCATTAGAACATCGTATGTCTTTCAGATTTACATCCTCATCGATTTAGACTTCCGTGTAGGTTCCATCCTCTTCACCAGCGTAAGCCGAATCACAGGCCCTCACCACACACTTGTGCCTCATCATCTCTTTCACCCTCCCCCACCGCCCCGCTTTGCCTCTGGGCACCCCCGATCAAATGTCCAGTGCCACCTGTTGGTTAGTGCTTGTTTTTTCTTCTCCTTGTAAGTGAGATCCTACGGTATTTGACTTTGTCCCTGGGGCTTGTTTCACTTCCCCTAAATCCCTCCCAGCCGTTCTGGTGCTCACAAATGGCTGGATTGCATCCTTTGTTCCCGCTGAGTGGTCTGCCATTGTGTGGCTATAGCCCATGTTCCTTCTCCATTCGTCCCTTGCTGGGCACCAGGGTGGCTTCCAAGTCTTGGAGAGCGGGAGTAAGGCTGTGGTGAACTGAGTGGTGCACATGTCTTTAGGCGGTAGTGTTTCCGAGTTCTTTGGCTAAACACGCCCCAGAGGAATAGCTGGATCATATGGGACATGGATTCTTAAATTTCGGAGGCAGTTCCACACCGCTTGGCCTAGTGGCTGCACCGGTTTCCACTGCCAGCAGCAGTGCAGGAGGCGTCCCTTCTCTCCACCTCCTCTCTGACACTTGTTGTTTCCTGTCTGCCTCCTTATAGCCATTCTGACCACAGTGAGCTGCTATGTCCTTGCGGTTTGGATTTGCCTTGGCCTCAGACTTAATGAGGGTGAACAAGTTTTCATGCACCTGTTGGCCCTCTTTAGATCTTCTTGGGGGAAATCTCTGTGTCCATCTTTGGCCCAGGTTTTCATTGGCTTGTTCTTTTTCTTGTGGAGACGTGTGAGTTGACTGTTTCTTTGGGCTTTTCACCCCTTGTCCGATGTGTGCTTTGCAAACATCCACTCCCAGTTGTTGTGCTGTCTTTGCATTGAGTCGATGGTTTCCTTGACTGGGCAGAAGCGTCTGCATTTGAGGTGGTCCCGTTTGTTTCTTGTCTCCTTTGCTGCCCTTGCCCAGTCAGACATACTTCTTCCAAATAGGCGGCTCAGACAGATGGCAAAGAGCACTCTGCCTAGGTCTTCTCCTACAAGTTTCACGGTTTCAAGTCTGCCATTCAGGGCTTTAATCCATTCCAGGAGGTGCGTGTGCCAGGTGGAACATCATGGTCTACTCTCGTTGTGTTCCATGTGGCTGTGCAGGCTTCCCAGCACCGTTTCTTGGAGAGACTCTCCTTTGTCCACTGTCTCCTCTTGGCTCCCTGGTCGCAAATGGGCTGTCCATGTATGTTTGAGTTGGGCTCTGGGCTCTCGATTCTGTTGCATGGGTCTGTGTGCCTGTTTTTGGGCCCGGACTGTGCCGTTTCGGTACCTAGTGCTTCGTCCTCTATGTTGAAATCAGAAAGTGTGATACGTCCTGCTTTGTTCGTTTTCCTGAGGATTCCTTGGCCTATGCAGGGTCTCTTGTTGCTGGCTGGAAACTTTAGGATTCTCTCTTCTATCTCTCTGGCAAATATGGCTGCAACTTTGACTGGGATTGCATGGAATCCAGAGATTCCTTTCTCCGCTCTGGACGTTTCAAGTGTGTTAATTCTTCCATTCCTAGGTCCCGGAATATCCTTCTTTTTCCTTGTGTCGTCTTGAATTTCTTTCCACAAACGTCTGTTAGTTTTCGATTGACATAGCTTTCACCGGTTTTGCTAAGGTTCTTCATAGAGATCTTCTTCTTCGTACTGGCAAGCTGTGCTTTTTTTTCTTTGTCTGTTTGTGTTTAGCTTCCGTTTTTCTATTCTTTGCAACTTGTAATTGGTTCTGTTTTGCAGAAGTGCATCGCTGTGCTCACATCTGCTGGCAATGCTCCTGTATTTGCTGTGGAAGTCTGGCCCTATCTAACGTCCCTTCCCATCTGCCTCTGCACCCCCTCGGACGCCTGCCCCAGAATGACTGAAGCAGTGGTGAGGAGGCTCACCCCCAGGATTCCAGCCGGCCCACCCCGGGCCACCGACCCAGAAGGTGCGGACCTCACTGCTCCACCACTGGCAGGCCCCATTCATGTTCCATTGGGATCCTGCAGTTGAGTGCAATGGGGCTTGAATATGCTGCTTGAACCCAACTCTGGCAGTGTTAGATGAGGCCAGGTTGTTTGTCGGGGCCACTGTGACGTCAGAGGATTGGTCATAATTGTGTGTCTGCTGTCCCGGCAAGCTTCATGGACACAGGGCTTCAGAGCCCGCTTGGAGCAGTCTCATAACTCACCCTTCCCAGTGAGCCCAGGTTTGTCCTTCGCTGCCGTTTTTTGGCTTGTGAATTTCTCTGACTTTCAAACGTTCCAGCAGAGCCTGTCTAAAGACTGACATCTTTCATTGTGGATTATTCAGGTGTGATATCTGTTCGCCTTGCATTTTCTGGGACCTTTGTTTCTTTTCCACAGTATGCTCGTCATGGTCTTTCTCAGCTATCTCACTTAGATATGCTTACCAGTCCGTTCTCCTTCAGTCCAAGTGATTAATTTTGTATTTCTTGAATCACCGTATGTTCTCTAGGCCGAGGTGTGAGTGCTTTCGTGACTCTTGGTTGCTGTCTTTGAATTTGCACCGGTCACTTGTAGGACTCTTTGCTATCCTAGCCTAGGTCAAAGGAAGCACTGAGAACCCGTGGTCATCTGGGTTGGTTTGACATCCTGAGATCAGAAACTCCAAATTCGAGGTGGTCCTGGCAACCCCCTTCATGGACATAATGTTTTTCCGAGACAAATTAGACAAATCTGATGAATTCCTCTCTCCAGGAAAGATATTTTTCTTTCTCTTTTGTGGATTTGGGAAGTTTCGAACTTGACCCCTGACACTTGAGCGTTGCCCTAGATTGCATCTAGATACGGCTTACTTTATTTCTATAGGCTGTGCCATTTGTTTGACCTACATCCTCAGCCCTGGCATGTTTATTTTTCTGGAAACAGAATTGTAATGTTCTAATTTTCAGCCAGCTTCCTTCCATATGGCGTCAAAGCACATAATCAATAATCCTTCTACGGCAAGAGGTCGGGGGAGAGAATTTCATTGGAGCCAAAGTGAGCACTCTAGCCTGGGAGGGCAGCCTTCACAAAGGAACCAAGCCCTCTGGAAAAGGGTGATTTTCAGCACACTTGTAGAGCCCTTCCCAACAAAGAGACCTACCCCAAGCATGACAGGGCTCCATTCCTTCGAGGCTTCCGAGACATCTCTTGGAACGCATTAGCATGTAGGGAGTGGGCCCCCGTGACGCCAGAGCTATGGAAAGTGAGACTGATCTTCCAAGAATGCTAGGGGCCTAGGAAAGGAGGCATCGACTCTTCTCTTCAATGTCCTCAAGAGATCCTTCTTGACTATGGATTATGCTTAAGGCAGAAGGACACTGTAGGTCTGATAAGGCCCAAGTGCGGCCTCGTGTTTCCAATCAAGTTTCAAGCTTGAATCAGCATGGCCTCCCCATAGACTTGAATAGATGACAATGTTCTCCTCTCAGTGCTTGTCCCTCGATTCTGGCTTCTTGCCAAGGATTCCTTTCTTATCCCTGGAATCAGAGCCCGTTTGATCTCTTCCAGTTTCTGTGCCCGCTTTCTGTTTGTCAAAGCTGTTTCTGGGTATGTCTCCCTTTAATAGCCCAGCCTAGGCCAATCCTCAGACTGTAACCATGCGGCCATCTTGGGGGACATGTTCACCGTGATGTCATAAAGAAGCTCAGAAGGCTAAGTTGTCCTGACAACCTCCAAGCACACAGAGTTTCAGAGCCATCTCAGACCAGTCTGACTCCTCCCCCTTTCCAGGTAGGATAGTTTTCCTTTTTCTGGATTTCTTGTCGGTTTCTATCTTTCTCCTCGAATTTGGAAAGGCCTGCTCCATTCTCTCTAGACACTGGTTTCTTTCCTGTAAGATTACCCCGGCTATTATCTCTTACGTCTTGGGAAGAGGGCCAAGTGGGTGGACCTTCCCCAGAGAAAGTCCTGGACTCCCTCCCAAGTTGAAGTTGCCCAGGCAATCCTCTGATGCGCAATGATCGTGTCATCGCCTAGCACTCTGCCAATTCCACCTTGGCAGGTCTCATGTTTTCCTTCCTTCTTCCTTTGGGGAAGTGTACAAGATGCCTTCACAGATTGGAATATTCTCACGGTTCTTTTTCTGGTGCGTATTGAGAACGGACCCTCACAATTGCTACTTCTTTATGACCTCTGTCCGCACCGTACCATGAAATCTCTATTCCCTAACAGTGCTAATGTGATCTGCACCCGTGCTGTGAAAGAGTGAGGCCCGGGTCACGCAAGCGGAACGTGGGCACTTGCCCGCTCCACCACAGGGCCGGCCCTGACTTGTACTTTTGGACCAACCTGTGGCCTGAACTTGGGAAGGTTGGGCCTGTTTGGATTATTCGTGAAGCTGATTAGTAGTAACATCATGGACGGTAACATTATGACTTCACCGTTGGTTCCTGGGCTTAGCACGGATCAGGTTCTCTTGGTAGTATTCCTCTTCATGTATTTGGAATGGTCTACCTTTCTGTAGCATCAGTAAGCCTTTTGAGGTGATTTTCCCTCCTTGGAAGTTCACCTTCTCTAATCTCTTTCAGCCCCCAAAGCTGTATGCCGTCATTCTGAACCCGTTTTTGGATTTTTGCTTTTAGGTGAATTTATTGCTGTATCCCTGCCTTAGAACATCCTATGTCTTTCAGATTTACATCTTCATCGATTTAGAATTCCGTGTAGGTTCCATCCTCTTCACCAGCGTAAGCCGAATCACAGGCCCTCACCACACACTTGTGCCTCATCATCTCTTTCACCCTCCCCCACCGCCCCACTTTGCCTCTGGGCACCCCCGATCAAATGTCCAGTGCCGCCTGTTGGTTAGTGCTTGTTTTTTCTTCTCCATGTAAGTGAGATCCTACGGTATTTGACTTTGTCCCTGGGGCTTGTTTCACTTCCCCTAAATCCCTCCCAGCCGTTCTGGTGCTCACAAATGGCTGGATTGCATCCTTTGTTCCCGCTGAGTGGTCTGCCATTGTGTGGCTATAGCCCATGTTCCTTCTCCATTCGTCCCTTGCTGGGCACCAGGGTGGCTTCCAAGTCTTGGAGAGCGGGAGTAAGGCTGTGGTGAACTGAGTGGTGCACATGTCTTTAGGCGGTAGTGTTTCCGAGTTCTTTGGCTAAACACGCCCCAGAGGAATAGCTGGATCATATGGGACATGGATTCTTAAATTTCGGAGGCAGTTCCACACCGCTTGGCCTAGTGGCTGCACCGGTTTCCACTGCCAGCAGCAGTGCAGGAGGCGTCCCTTTTCTCCACCTCCTCTCTGACACTTGTTGTTTCCTGTCTGCCTCCTTATAGCCATTCTGACCACAGTGAGCTGCTATGTCCTTGCGGTTTGGATTTGCCTTGGCCTCAGACTTAATGAGGGTGAACAAGTTTTCATGCACCTGTTGGCCCTCTTTAGATTTTCTTGGGAGAAATCTCTGTGTCCATCTTTGGCCCAGGTTTTCATTGGCTTGTTCTTTTTCTTGTGGAGACGTGTGAGTTGACTGTTTCTTTGGGCTTTTCACCCCTTGTCCGATGTGTGCTTTGCAAACATCCACTCCCAGTTGTTGTGCTGTCTTTGCATTGAGTCGATGGTTTCCTTGACTGGGCAGAAGCGTCTGCATTTGAGGTGGTCCCGTTTGTTTCTTGTCTCCTTTGCTGCCCTTGCCCAGTCAGACATACTTCTTCCAAATAGGCGGCTCAGACAGATGGCAAAGAGCACTCTGCCTAGGTCTTCTCCTACAAGTTTCACGGTTTCAAGTCTGCCATTCAGGGCTTTAATCCATTCCAGGAGGTGCGTGTGCCAGGTGGAACATCATGGTCTACTCTCGTTGTGTTCCATGTGGCTGTGCAGGCTTCCCAGCACCGTTTATTGGAGAGACTCTCCTTTGTCCACTGTCTCCTCTTGGCTCCCTGGTCGCAAATGGGCTGTCCATGTATGTTTGAGTTGGGCTCTGGGCTCTCGATTCTGTTGCATGGGTCTGTGTGCCTGTTTTTGGGCCCGGACTGTGCCGTTTCGGTACCTAGCGCTTCGTCCTCTATGTTGAAATCAGAAAGTGTGATACGTCCTGCTTTGTTCGTTTTCCTGAGGATTCCTTGGCCTATGCAGGGTCTCTTGTTGCTGGCTGGAAACTTTAGGATTCTCTCTTCTATCTCTCTGGCAAATATGGCTGCAACTTTGACTGGGATTGCATGGAATCCAGAGATTCCTTTCTCCGCTATGGACGTTTCAAGTGTGTTAATTCTTCCATTCCTAGGTCCCGGAATATCCTTCTTTTTCCTTGTGTCGTCTTGAATTTCTTTCCACAAACGTCTGTTAGTTTTCGATTGACATAGCTTTCACCGGTTTTGCTAAGGTTCTTCATAGAGATCTTCTTCTTCGTACTGGCAAGCTGTGCTTTTTTTTCTTTGTCTGTTTGTGTTTAGCTTCCGTTTTTCTATTCTTTGCAACTTGTAATTGGTTCTGTTTTGCAGAAGTGCATCGCTGTGCTCACATCTGCTGGCAATGCTCCTGTATTTGCTGTGGAAGTCTGGCCATATCTAACGTCCCTTCCCATCTGCCTCTGCACCCCCTCGGACGCCTGCCCCAGAATGACTGAAGCAGTGGTGAGGAGGCTCACCCCCAGGATTCCAGCCGGGCCACCCCGGGCCACCGACCCAGAAGGTGCGGACCTCACCGCTCCACCACCGGCCGGCCCCTTTCATGTTACATTGGGAACCTGCAGTTGAGTGCAATGGGGCTTGAATATGCTGCTTGAGCCCAACTCTGGCACTGTTAGATGAGGCCAGGTTGTTTGTCGGGGCCACTGTGACGTCAGAGGATTGGTCATAATTGTGTGTCTGCTGTCCCGGCAAGCTTCATGGACACAGGGCTTCAGAGCCCGCTTGGAGCAGTCTCATATCTCACCCTTCCCAGTGAGTCCAGGTTTGTCCTTCGCTGCCGTTTTTTGGCTTGGGAATTTCTCTGACTTTCAAACGTTCCAGCAGAGCCTGTCTAAAGACTGACATCTTTCATTGTGGATTATTCAGGTGTGATATCTGTTCGCCTTGCATTTTCTGGGACCTTTGTTTCTTTTCCACAGTATGCTCGTCATGGTCTTTCTCAGCTGTCTCACTTAGATATGCTTACCAGTCCGTTCTCCTTCAGTCCAAGTGATTAATTTTGTATTTCTTGAATCACCGTATGTTCTCTAGGCCGAGGTGTGAGTGCTTTCGTGACTCTTGGTTGCTGTCTTTGAATTTGCACCGGTCACTTGTAGGACTCTTTGCTATCCTAGCCTAGGTCAAAGGAAGCACTGAGAACCCGTGGTCATCTGGGTTGGTTTGACATCCTGAGATCAGAAACTCCAAATTCGAGGTGGTCCTGGCAACCCCCTTCATGGACATAATGTTTTTCCGAGACAAATTAGACAAATCTGATGAATTCCTCTCTCCAGGAAAGATATTTTTCTTTCTCTTTTGTGGATTTGGGAAGTTTCGAACTTGACCCCTGACACTTGAGCGTTGCCCTAGATTGCATCTAGATACGGCTTACTTTATTTCTATAGGCTGTGCCATTTGTTTGACCTACATCCTCAGCCCTGGCATGCTTATTTTTCTGGAAACAGAATTGTAATGTTCTAATTTTCAGCCAGCTTCCTTCCATATGGCGTCAAAGCACATAATCAATAATCCTTCTACGGCAAGAGGTCGGGGGAGAGAATTTCATTGGAGCCAAAGTGAGCACTGCAGCCTGGGAGGGCAGCCTTCACAAAGGAACCAAGCCCTCTGGAAAAGGGTGATTTTCAGCACACTTGTAGAGCCCTTCCCAACAAAGAGACCTACCCCAAGCATGACAGGGCTCCATTCCTTCGAGGCTTCCAAGACATCTCTTGGAACGCATTAGCATGTATGGAGTGGGCCCCCGTGACGCCAGAGCTATGGAAAGTGAGACTGATCTTCCAAGAATGCTAGGGGCCTAGGAAAGGAGGCATCGACTCTTCTCTTCAATGTCCTCAAGAGATCCTTCTTGACTATGGATTATGCTTAAGGCAGAAGGACACTGTAGGTCTGATAAGGCCCAAGTGCGGCCTCGTGTTTCCAATCAAGTTTCAAGCTTGAATCAGCATGGCCTCACCATAGACTTGAATAGATGACAATGTTCTCCTCTCAGTGCTTGTCCCTCGATTCTCGCTTCTTGCCAAGGATTCCTTTCTTATCCCTGGCATCAGAGTCTGTTTGATCTCTTCCAGTTTCTGTGCCCGCTTTCTGTTTGTCAAAGCTGTTTCTGGGTATGTCTCCCTTTAATAGCCCAGCCTAGGCCAATCCTCAGACTGTAACCATGCGGCCATCTTGGGGGACATGTTCACCGTGATGTCATAAAGAAGCTCAGAAGGCTAAGTTGTCCTGACAACCTCCAAGCACACAGAGTTTCAGAGCCATCTCAGACCAGTCTGACTCCTCCCCCTTTCCAGGTAGGATAGTTTTCCTTTTTCTGGATTTCTTGTCGGTTTCTATCTTTCTCCTCGAATTTGGAAAGGCCTGCTCCATTCTCTCTAGACACTGGTTTCTTTCCTGTAAGATTACCCCGGCTATTATCTCTTACGTCTTGGGAAGAGGGCCAAGTGGGTGGACCTTCCCCAGAGAAAGTCCTGGACTCCCTCCCAAGTTGAAGTTGCCCAGGCAATCCTCTGATGCGCAATGATCGTGTCATCGCCTAGCACTCTGCCAATTCCACCTTGGCAGGTCCCATGTTTTCCTTCCTTCTTCCTTTGGGGAAGTGTACCAGATGCCTTCACAGATTGGAATATTCTCACGGTTCTTTTTCTGGTGCGTATTGAGAATGGACCCTCACAATTGCTACTTCTTTATGACCTCTGTCCGCACCGTACCATGAAATCTCTATTCCCTAACAGTGCTAATGTGATCTGCACCCGTGCTGTGAAAGAGTGAGGCCCGGGCCACCCAAGCGGAACGTGGGCACTTGCCCGCTCCACCACAGGGCCGGCCCTGAGTTGTACTTTTGGACCAACCTGTTCCCTGAACTTGGGAAGGTTGGGCCTGTTTGGATTATTCGTGAAGCTGATTAGTAGTAACATCATGGACGGTAACTTTATGACTTCACCGTTGGGTCCTGGGCTTAGCACGGATCAGGATCTCTTGGTAGGATTCCTCTTCATGTATTTGGAATGGTCTACCTTTCTGTAGCATCAGTAAGCCTTTTGAGGTGATTTTCTCTCCTTGGAAGTTCACCTTCTCTAATCTCTTTCAGCCCCCAAAGCTGTATGCCGTCATTCTGAACCCGTTTTTGGATTTTTGCTTTTAGGTGAATTTATTGCTGTATCCCTGCATTAGAACATCCTATGTCTTTCAGATTTACATCCTCATCGATTTCGACTTCCGGGTAGGTTCCATCCTCTTCACCAGCATAAGCCGAATCACAGGCCCTCACCACACACTTGTGCCTCATCATCTCTTTCACCCTCCCCCACCGCCCCGCTTTGCCTCTGGGCACCCCCGATCAAATGTCCAGTGCCGCCTGTTGGTTAGTGCTTATTTTTTCTTCTCCATGTAAGTGAGATCCTACGGTATTTGACTTTGTCCCTGGGGCTTGTTTCACTTCCCCTAAATCCCTCCCAGCCGTTCTGGTGCTCACAAATGGCTGGATTGCATCCTTTGTTCCCGCTGAGTGGTCTGCCATTGTGTGGCTATAGCCCATGTTCCTTCTCCATTCGTCCCTTGCTGGGCACCAGGGTGGCTTCCAAGTCTTGGAGAGCGGGAAGGTAAGGCTGTGGTGAACTGAGTGGTGCACATGTCTTTTGGTGGTAGTGTTTCCGAGTTCTTTGGCTAAACACGCCCCAGAGGAATAGCTGGATCATATGGGACATGGATTCTTAAATTTCGGAGGCAGTTCCACACCGCTTGGCCTAGTGGCTGCACCGGTTTCCACTGCCAGCAGCAGTGCAGGAGGCGTCCCTTCTCTCCACCTCCTCTCTGACACTTGTTGTTTCCTGTCTGCCTCCTTATAGCCATTCTGACCGCAGTGAGCTGCTATGTCCTTGCGGTTTGGATTTGCCTTGGCCTCAGACTTAATGAGGGTGAACAAGTTTTCATGCACCTGTTGGCCCTCTTTAGATCTTCTTGGGAGAAATCTCTGTGTCCATCTTTGGCCCAGGTTTTCATTGGCTTGTTCTTTTTCTTGTGGAGACGTGTGAGTTGACTGTTTCTTTGGGCTTTTCACCCCTTGTCCGATGTGTGCTTTGCAAACATCCACTCCCAGTTGTTGTGCTGTCTTTGCATTGAGTCGATGGTTTCCTTGACTGGGCAGAAGCGTCTGCATTTGAGGTGGTCCCGTTTGTTTCTTGTCTCCTTTGCTGCCCTTGCCCAGTCAGACATACTTCTTCCAAATAGGCGGCTCAGACAGATGGCAAAGAGCACTCTGCCTAGGTCTTCTCCTACAAGTTTCACGGTTTCAAGTCTGCCATTCAGGGCTTTAATCCATTCCAGGAGGTGCGTGTGCCAGGTGGAACATCATGGTCTACTCTCGTTGTGTTCCATGTGGCTGTGCAGGCTTCCCAGCACCGTTTATTGGAGAGACTCTCCTTCGTCCACTGTCTCCTCTTGGCTCCCTGGTCGCAAATGGGCTGTCCATGTATGTTTGAGTTGGGCTCTGGGCTCTCGATTCTGTTGCATGGGTCTGTGTGCCTGTTTTTGGGCCCGGACTGTGCCGTTTCGGTACCTAGCGCTTCGTCCTCTATGTTGAAATCAGAAAGTGTGATACGTCCTGCTTTGTTCGTTTTCCTGAGGATTCCTTGGCCTATGCAGGGTCTCTTGTTGCTGGCTAGAAACTTTAGGATTCTCTCTTCTATCTCTCTGGCAAATATGGCTGCAACTTTGACTGGGATTGCATGGAATCCAGAGATTCCTTTCTCCGCTATGGACGTTTCAAGTGTGTTAATTCTTCCATTCCTAGGTCCCGGAATATCCTTCTTTTTCCTTGTGTCGTCTTGAATTTCTTTCCACAAACGTCTGTTAGTTTTCGATTGACATAGCTTTCACCGGTTTTGCTAAGGTTCTTCATAGAGATCTTCTTCTTCGTACTGGCAAGCTGTGTTTTTTTTTTTTTTTTGTCTGTTTGTGTTTAGCTTCCGTTTTTCTATTCTTTGCAACTTGTAATTGGTTCTGTTTTGCAGAAGTGCATCGCTGTGCTCACATCTGCTGGCAATGCTCCTGTATTTGCTGTGGAAGTCTGGCCCTATCTAACGTCCCTTCCCATCTGCCTCTGCACCCCCTCGGACGCCTGCCCCAGAATGACTGAAGCAGTGGTGAGGAGGCTCACCCCCAGGATTCCAGCCGGGCCACCCCGGGCCACCGACCCAGAAGGTGCGGACCTCACCGCTCCACCACCGGCCGGCCCCTTTCATGTTCCATTGGGAACCTGCAGTTGAGTGCAATGGGGCTTGAATATGCTGCTTGAGCCCAACTCTGGCACTTTTAGATGAGGCCAGGTTGTTTGTCGGGGCCACTGTGACGTCAGAGGATTGGTCATAATTGTGTGTCTGCTGTCCCTGCAAGCTTCATGGACACAGGGCTTCAGAGCCCGCTGGGAGCAGTCTCATAACTCACCCTTCCCAGTGAGCCCAGGTTTGTCCTTCGCTGCCGTTTTTTGGCTTGGGAATTTCTCTGACTTTCAAACGTTCCAGCAGAGCCTGTCTAAAGGCTGACATCTTTCATTGTGGATTATTCAGGTGTGATATCTGTTCGCCTTGCATTTTCTGGGACCTTTGTTTCTTTTCCACAGTATGCTCGTCATGGTCTTTCTCAGCTATCTCACTTAGATATGCTTACCAGTCCGTTCTCCTTCAGTGCAAGTGATTAATTTTGTATTTCTTGAATCACCGTATGTTCTCTAGGCCGAGGTGTGAGTGCTTTCGTGACTCTTGGTTGCTGTCTTTGAATTTGCACCGGTCACTTGTAGGACTCTTTGCTAGCCTAGCCTAGGTCAAAGGAAGCACTGAGAACCCGTGGTCATCTGGGTTGGTTTGACATCCTGAGATCAGAAACTCCAAATTCGAGGTGGTCCTGGCAACCCCCTTCATGGACATAATGTTTTTCCGAGACAAATTAGACAAATCTGATGAATTCCTCTCTCCAGGAAAGATATTTTTCTTTCTCTTTTGTGGATTTGGGAAGTTTCGAACTTGACCCCTGACACTTGAGCGTTGCCCTAGATTGCATCTAGATACGGCTTACTTTATTTCTATAGGCTGTGCCATTTGTTTGACCTACATCCTCAGCCCTGGCATGTTTATTTTTCTGGAAACAGAATTGTAATGTTCTAATTTTCAGCCAGCTTCCTTCCATATGGCGTCAAAGCA
This sequence comes from Equus asinus, assembly GCF_041296235.1. Taxonomy (NCBI): domain Eukaryota; kingdom Metazoa; phylum Chordata; class Mammalia; order Perissodactyla; family Equidae; genus Equus; species Equus asinus. The sequence continues at coordinate 79,942,461 of NC_091820.1, forward strand.
CATAATCAATAATCCTTCTACGGCAAGAGATCGGGGGAGAGAATTTCATTGGAGCCAAAGTGAGCACTGCAGCCTGGGAGGGCAGCCTTCACAAAGGAACCAAGCCCTCTGGAAAAGGGTGATTTTCAGCACACTTGTAGAGCCCTTCCCAACAAAGAGACCTACCCCAAGCATGACAGGGCTCCATTCCTTCGAGGCTTCCAAGACATCTCTTGGGACGCATTAGCATGTGGCCAGTGGGTCCCCGTGACGCCAGAGCTATGGAAAGTGAGACTGATCTTCCAAGAATGCTAGGGGCCTAGGAAAGGAGGCATCGACTCTTCTCTTCAATGTCCTCAAGAGATCCTTCTTGACTTTGGATTATGCTTAAGGCAGAAGGACACTGTAGGTCTGATAAGGCCCAAGTGCGGCCTCGTGTTTCCAATCAAGTTTCAAGCTTGAATCAGCATGGCCTCCCCATAGACTTGAATAGATGACAATGTTCTCCTCTCAGTGCTTGTCCCTCGATTCTCGCTTCTTGCCAAGGATTCCTTTCTTATCCCTGGAATCAGAGTCCGTTTGATCTCTTAAAGTTTCTGTGCCCGCTTTCTGTTTGTCAAAGCTGTTTCTGGGTATGTCTCCCTTTAATAGCCCAGCCTAGGCCAATCCTCAGACTGTAACCATGCGGCCATCTTGGGGGACATGTTCACCGTGATGTCATAAAGAAGCTCAGAAGGCTAAGTTGTCCTGACAACCTCCAAGCACACAGAGTTTCAGAGCCATCTCAGACCAGTCTGACTCCTCCCCCTTTCCAGGTAGGATAGTTTTCCTTTTTCTGGATTACTTGTCGGTTTCTATGTTTGTCCTCGAATTTGGAAAGGCCTGCTCCATTCTCTCTAGACACTGGTTTCTTTCCTGTAAGATTACCCCGGCTATTATCTCTTACGCCTTGGGAAGAGGGCCAAGTGGGTGGACCTTCCCCAGACAAAGTCCTGGACTCCCTCCCAAGTTGAAGTTGCCCGGGCAATCCTCTGATGCGCAATGATCGTGTCATCTCCTAGCACTCTGCCAATTCCACCTTGGCAGGTCCCATGTTTTCCTTCCTTCTTCCTTTGGGGAAGTGTACCAGATGCCTTCACAGATTGGAATATTCTCACGGTTCTTTTTCTGGTGCGTATTGAGAACGGACCCTCACAATTGCTACTTCTTTATGACCTCTGTCCACACCGTACCATGAAATCTCTATTCCCTAACAGTGCTAATGTGATCTGCACCCGTGCTGTGAAAGAGTGAGGCCCGGGTCACACAAGCGGAACGTGGGCACTTGCCCGCTCCACCACAGGGCCGGCCCTGACTTGTACTTTTGGACCAACCTGTGGCCTGAACTTGGGAAGGTTGGGCCTGTTTGGATTATTCGTGAAGCTGATTAGTAGTAACATCATGGACGGTAACATTATGACTTCACCGTTGGTTCCTGGGCTTAGCACGGATCAGGTTCTCTTGGTAGTATTCCTCTTCATGTATTTGGAATGGTCTGCCTTTCTGTAGCATCAGTAAGCCTTTTGAGGTGATTTTCCCTCCTTGGAAGTTCACCTTCTCTAATCTCTTTCAGCCCCCAAAGCTGTATGCCGTCATTCTGCAACCCTTTTTGGATTTTTGCTTTTAGGTGAATTTATTGCCGTAACCCTGCATTAGAACATCGTATGTCTTTCAGATTTACATCCTCATCGATTTAGACTTCCGTGTAGGTTCCATCCTCTTCACCAGCGTAAGCCGAATCACAGGCCCTCACCACACACTTGTGCCTCATCATCTCTTTCACCCTCCCCCACCGCCCCGCTTTGCCTCTGGGCACCCCCGATCAAATGTCCAGTGCCGCCTGTTGGTTAGTGCTTGTTTTTTCTTCTCCTTGTAAGTGAGATCCTACGGTATTTGACTTTGTCCCTGGGGCTTGTTTCACTTCCCCTAAATCCCTCCCAGCCGTTCTGGTGCTCACAAATGGCTGGATTGCATCCTTTGTTCCCGCTGAGTGGTCTGCCATTGTGTGGCTATAGCCCATGTTCCTTCTCCATTCGTCCCTTGCTGGGCACCAGGGTGGCTTCCAAGTCTTGGAGAGCGGGAGTAAGGCTGTGGTGAACTGAGTGGTGCACATGTCTTTAGGCGGTAGTGTTTCTGAGTTCTTTGGCTAAACACGCCCCAGAGGAATAGCTGGATCATATGGGACATGGATTCTTAAATTTCGGAGGCAGTTCCACACCGCTTGGCCTAGTGGCTGCACCGGTTTCCACTGCCAGCAGCAGTGCAGGAGGCGTCCCTTCTCTCCACCTCCTCTCTGACACTTGTTGTTTCCTGTCTGCCTCCTTATAGCCATTCTGACCACAGTGAGCTGCTATGTCCTTGCGGTTTGGATTTGCCTTGGCCTCAGACTTAATGAGGGTGAACAAGTTTTCATGCACCTGTTGGCCCTCTTTAGATCTTCTTGGGAGAAATCTCTGTGTCCATCTTTGGCCCAGGTTTTCATTGGCTTGTTCTTTTTCTTGTGGAGACGTGTGAGTTGACTGTTTCTTTGGGCTTTTCACCCCTTGTCCGATGTGTGCTTTGCAAACATCCACTCCCAGTTGTTGTGCTGTCTTTGCATTGAGTCGATGGTTTCCTTGACTGGGCAGAAGCGTCTGCATTTGAGGTGGTCCCGTTTGTTTCTTGTCTCCTTTGCTGCCCTTGCCCAGTCAGACATACTTCTTCCAAATAGGCGGCTCAGACAGATGGCAAAGAGCACTCTGCCTAGGTCTTCTCCTACAAGTTTCACGGTTTCAAGTCTGCCATTCAGGGCTTTAATCCATTCCAGGAGGTGCGTGTGCCAGGTGGAACATCATGGTCTACTCTCGTTGTGTTCCATGTGGCTGTGCAGGCTTCCCAGCACCGTTTCTTGGAGAGACTCTCCTTTGTCCACTGTCTCCTCTTGGCTCCCTGGTCGCAAATGGGCTGTCCATGTATGTTTGAGTTGGGCTCTGGGCTCTCGATTCTGTTGCATGGGTCTGTGTGCCTGTTTTTGGGCCCAGACTGTGCCGTTTCGGTACCTAGCGCTTCGTCCTCTATGTTGAAATCAGAAAGTGTGATACGTCCTGCTTTGTTCGTTTTCCTGAGGATTCCTTGGCCTATGCAGGGTCTCTTGTTGCTGGCTAGAAACTTTAGGATTCTCTCTTCTATCTCTCTGGCAAATATGGCTGCAACTTTGACTGGGATTGCATGGAATCCAGAGATTCCTTTCTCCGCTATGGACGTTTCAACTGTGTTAATTCTTCCATTCCTAGGTCCCGGAATATCCTTCTTTTTCCTTGTGTCGTCTTGAATTTCTTTCCACAAACGTCTGTTAGTTTTCGATTGACATAGCTTTCACCGGTTTTGCTAAGGTTCTTCATAGAGATCTTCTTCTTCGTACTGGCAAGCTGTGTTTTTTTTTTTTTGTCTGTTTGTGTTTAGCTTCCGTTTTTCTATTCTTTGCAACTTGTAATTGGTTCTGTTTTGCAGAAGTGCATCGCTGTGCTCACATCTGCTGGCAATGCTCCTGTATTTGCTGTGGAAGTCTGGCCCTATCTAACGTCCCTTCCCATCTGCCTCTGCACCCCCTCGGACGCCTGCCCCAGAATGACTGAAGCAGTGGTGAGGAGGCTCACCCCCAGGATTCCAGCCGGGCCACCCCGGGCCACCGACCCAGAAGGTGCGGACCTCACCGCTCCACCACCGGCCGGCCCCTTTCATGTTCCATTGGGACCCTGCAGTTGAGTGCAATGGGGCTTGAATATGCTGCTTGAGCCCAACTCTGGCACTGTTAGATGAGGCCAGGTTGTTTGTCGGGGCCACTGTGACGTCAGAGGATTGGTCATAATTGTGTGTCTGCTGTCCCGGCAAGCTTCATGGACACAGGGCTTCAGAGCCCGCTTGGAGCAGTCTCATAACTCACCCTTCCCAGTGAGCCCAGGTTTGTCCTTCGCTGCCGTTTTTTGGCTTGTGAATTTCTCTGACTTTCAAACGTTCCAGCAGAGCCTGTCTAAAGACTGACATCTTTCATTGTGGATTATTCAGGTGTGATATCTGTTCGCCTTGCATTTTCTGGGACCTTTGTTTCTTTTCCACAGTATGCTCGTCATGGTCTTTCTCAGCTATCTCACTTAGATATGCTTACCAGTCCGTTCTCCTTCAGTGCAAGTGATTAATTTTGTATTTCTTGAATCACCGTATGTTCTCTAGGCCGAGGTGTGAGTGCTTTCGTGACTCTTGGTTGCTGTCTTTGAATTTGCACCGGTCACTTGTAGGACTCTTTGCTAGCCTAGCCTAGGTCAAAGGAAGCACTGAGAACCCGTGGTCATCTGGGTTGGTTTGACATCCTGAGATCAGAAACTCCAAATTCGACGTGGTCCTGGCAACCCCCTTCATGGACATAATGTTTTTCCGAGACAAATTAGACAAATCTGATGAATTCCTCTCTCCAGGAAAGATATTTTTCTTTCTCTTTTGTGGATTTGGGAAGTTTCGAACTTGACCCCTGACACTTGAGCGTTGCCCTAGATTGCATCTAGATACGGCTTACTTTATTTCTATAGGCTGTGCCATTTGTTTGACCTACATCCTCAGCCCTGGCATGTTTATTTTTCTGGAAACAGAATTGTAATGTTCTAATTTTCAGCCAGCTTCCTTCCATATGGCGTCAAAGCACATAATCAATAATCCTTCTACGGCAAGAGATCGGGGGAGAGAATTTCATTGGAGCCAAAGTGAGCACTGCAGCCTGGGAGGGCAGCCTTCACAAAGGAACCAAGCCCTCTGGAAAAGGGTGATTTTCAGCACACTTGTAGAGCCCTTCCCAACAAAGAGACCTACCCCAAGCATGACAGGGCTCCATTCCTTCGAGGCTTCCAAGACATCTCTTGGGACGCATTAGCATGTGGCCAGTGGGTCCCCGTGACGCCAGAGCTATGGAAAGTGAGACTGATCTTCCAAGAATGCTAGGGGCCTAGGAAAGGAGGCATCGACTCTTCTCTTCAATGTCCTCAAGAGATCCTTCTTGACTTTGGATTATGCTTAAGGCAGAAGGACACTGTAGGTCTGATAAGGCCCAAGTGCGGCCTCGTGTTTCCAATCAAGTTTCAAGCTTGAATCAGCATGGCCTCCCCATAGACTTGAATAGATGACAATGTTCTCCTCTCAGTGCTTGTCCCTCGATTCTCGCTTCTTGCCAAGGATTCCTTTCTTATCCCTGGAATCAGAGTCCGTTTGATCTCTTAAAGTTTCTGTGCCCGCTTTCTGTTTGTCAAAGCTGTTTCTGGGTATGTCTCCCTTTAATAGCCCAGCCTAGGCCAATCCTCAGACTGTAACCATGCGGCCATCTTGGGGGACATGTTCACCGTGATGTCATAAAGAAGCTCAGAAGGCTAAGTTGTCCTGACAACCTCCAAGCACACAGAGTTTCAGAGCCATCTCAGACCAGTCTGACTCCTCCCCCTTTCCAGGTAGGATAGTTTTCCTTTTTCTGGATTACTTGTCGGTTTCTATGTTTGTCCTCGAATTTGGAAAGGCCTGCTCCATTCTCTCTAGACACTGGTTTCTTTCCTGTAAGATTACCCCGGCTATTATCTCTTACGCCTTGGGAAGAGGGCCAAGTGGGTGGACCTTCCCCAGACAAAGTCCTGGACTCCCTCCCAAGTTGAAGTTGCCCGGGCAATCCTCTGATGCGCAATGATCGTGTCATCTCCTAGCACTCTGCCAATTCCACCTTGGCAGGTCCCATGTTTTCCTTCCTTCTTCCTTTGGGGAAGTGTACCAGATGCCTTCACAGATTGGAATATTCTCACGGTTCTTTTTCTGGTGCGTATTGAGAACGGACCCTCACAATTGCTACTTCTTTATGACCTCTGTCCACACCGTACCATGAAATCTCTATTCCCTAACAGTGCTAATGTGATCTGCACCCGTGCTGTGAAAGAGTGAGGCCCGGGTCACACAAGCGGAACGTGGGCACTTGCCCGCTCCACCACAGGGCCGGCCCTGACTTGTACTTTTGGACCAACCTGTGGCCTGAACTTGGGAAGGTTGGGCCTGTTTGGATTATTCGTGAAGCTGATTAGTAGTAACATCATGGACGGTAACATTATGACTTCACCGTTGGTTCCTGGGCTTAGCACGGATCAGGTTCTCTTGGTAGTATTCCTCTTCATGTATTTGGAATGGTCTGCCTTTCTGTAGCATCAGTAAGCCTTTTGAGGTGATTTTCCCTCCTTGGAAGTTCACCTTCTCTAATCTCTTTCAGCCCCCAAAGCTGTATGCCGTCATTCTGCAACCCTTTTTGGATTTTTGCTTTTAGGTGAATTTATTGCCGTAACCCTGCATTAGAACATCGTATGTCTTTCAGATTTACATCCTCATCGATTTAGACTTCCGTGTAGGTTCCATCCTCTTCACCAGCGTAAGCCGAATCACAGGCCCTCACCACACACTTGTGCCTCATCATCTCTTTCACCCTCCCCCACCGCCCCGCTTTGCCTCTGGGCACCCCCGATCAAATGTCCAGTGCCGCCTGTTGGTTAGTGCTTGTTTTTTCTTCTCCTTGTAAGTGAGATCCTACGGTATTTGACTTTGTCCCTGGGGCTTGTTTCACTTCCCCTAAATCCCTCCCAGCCGTTCTGGTGCTCACAAATGGCTGGATTGCATCCTTTGTTCCCGCTGAGTGGTCTGCCATTGTGTGGCTATAGCCCATGTTCCTTCTCCATTCGTCCCTTGCTGGGCACCAGGGTGGCTTCCAAGTCTTGGAGAGCGGGAGTAAGGCTGTGGTGAACTGAGTGGTGCACATGTCTTTAGGCGGTAGTGTTTCTGAGTTCTTTGGCTAAACACGCCCCAGAGGAATAGCTGGATCATATGGGACATGGATTCTTAAATTTCGGAGGCAGTTCCACACCGCTTGGCCTAGTGGCTGCACCGGTTTCCACTGCCAGCAGCAGTGCAGGAGGCGTCCCTTCTCTCCACCTCCTCTCTGACACTTGTTGTTTCCTGTCTGCCTCCTTATAGCCATTCTGACCACAGTGAGCTGCTATGTCCTTGCGGTTTGGATTTGCCTTGGCCTCAGACTTAATGAGGGTGAACAAGTTTTCATGCACCTGTTGGCCCTCTTTAGATCTTCTTGGGAGAAATCTCTGTGTCCATCTTTGGCCCAGGTTTTCATTGGCTTGTTCTTTTTCTTGTGGAGACGTGTGAGTTGACTGTTTCTTTGGGCTTTTCACCCCTTGTCCGATGTGTGCTTTGCAAACATCCACTCCCAGTTGTTGTGCTGTCTTTGCATTGAGTCGATGGTTTCCTTGACTGGGCAGAAGCGTCTGCATTTGAGGTGGTCCCGTTTGTTTCTTGTCTCCTTTGCTGCCCTTGCCCAGTCAGACATACTTCTTCCAAATAGGCGGCTCAGACAGATGGCAAAGAGCACTCTGCCTAGGTCTTCTCCTACAAGTTTCACGGTTTCAAGTCTGCCATTCAGGGCTTTAATCCATTCCAGGAGGTGCGTGTGCCAGGTGGAACATCATGGTCTACTCTCGTTGTGTTCCATGTGGCTGTGCAGGCTTCCCAGCACCGTTTCTTGGAGAGACTCTCCTTTGTCCACTGTCTCCTCTTGGCTCCCTGGTCGCAAATGGGCTGTCCATGTATGTTTGAGTTGGGCTCTGGGCTCTCGATTCTGTTGCATGGGTCTGTGTGCCTGTTTTTGGGCCCAGACTGTGCCGTTTCGGTACCTAGCGCTTCGTCCTCTATGTTGAAATCAGAAAGTGTGATACGTCCTGCTTTGTTCGTTTTCCTGAGGATTCCTTGGCCTATGCAGGGTCTCTTGTTGCTGGCTAGAAACTTTAGGATTCTCTCTTCTATCTCTCTGGCAAATATGGCTGCAACTTTGACTGGGATTGCATGGAATCCAGAGATTCCTTTCTCCGCTATGGACGTTTCAACTGTGTTAATTCTTCCATTCCTAGGTCCCGGAATATCCTTCTTTTTCCTTGTGTCGTCTTGAATTTCTTTCCACAAACGTCTGTTAGTTTTCGATTGACATAGCTTTCACCGGTTTTGCTAAGGTTCTTCATAGAGATCTTCTTCTTCGTACTGGCAAGCTGTGTTTTTTTTTTTTTGTCTGTTTGTGTTTAGCTTCCGTTTTTCTATTCTTTGCAACTTGTAATTGGTTCTGTTTTGCAGAAGTGCATTGCTGTGCTCACATCTGCTGGCAATGCTCCTGTATTTGCTGTGGAAGTCTGGCCCTATCTAACGTCCCTTCCCATCTGCCTCTGCACCCCCTCGGACGCCTGCCCCAGAATGACTGAAGCAGTGGTGAGGAGGCTCACCCCCAGGATTCCAGCCGGGCCACCCCGGGCCACCGACCCAGAAGGTGCGGACCTCACCGCTCCACCACCGGCCGGCCCCTTTCATGTTCCATTGGGACCCTGCAGTTGAGTGCAATGGGGCTTGAATATGCTGCTTGAGCCCAACTCTGGCACTGTTAGATGAGGCCAGGTTGTTTGTCGGAGCCACTGTGACGTCAGAGGATTGGTCATAATTGTGTGTCTGCTGTCCCGGCAAGCTTCATGGACACAGGGCTTCAGAGCCCGCTTGGAGCAGTCTCATAACTCACCCTTCCCAGTGAGCCCAGGTTTGTCCTTCGCTGCCGTTTTTTGGCTTGTGAATTTCTCTGACTTTCAAACGTTCCAGCAGAGCCTGTCTAAAGACTGACATCTTTCATTGTGGATTATTCAGGTGTGATATCTGTTCGCCTTGCATTTTCTGGGACCTTTGTTTCTTTTCCACAGTATGCTCGTCATGGTCTTTCTCAGCTATCTCACTTAGATATGCTTACCAGTCCGTTCTCCTTCAGTCCAAGTGATTAATTTTGTATTTCTTGAATCACCGTATGTTCTCTAGGCCGAGGTGTGAGTGCTTTCGTGACTCTTGGTTGCTGTCTTTGAATTTGCACCGGTCACTTGTAGGACTCTTTGCTAGCCTAGCCTAGGTCAAAGGAAGCACTGAGAACCCGTGGTCATCTGGGTTGGTTTGACATCCTGAGATCAGAAACTCCAAATTCGACGTGGTCCTGGCAACCCCCTTCATGGACATAATGTTTTTCCGAGACAAATTAGACAAATCTGATGAATTCCTCTCTCCAGGAAAGATATTTTTCTTTCTCTTTTGTGGATTTCGGAAGTTTCGAACTTGACCCCTGACACTTGAGCGTTGCCCTAGATTGCATCTAGATACGGCTTACTTTATTTCTATAGGCTGTGCCATTTGTTTGACCTACATCCTCAGCCCTGGCATGTTTATTTTTCTGGAAACAGAATTGTAATGTTCTAATTTTCAGCCAGCTTCCTTCCATATGGCGTCAAAGCACATAATCAATAATCCTTCTACGGCAAGAGATCGGGGGAGAGAATTTCATTGGAGCCAAAGTGAGCACTGCAGCCTGGGAGGGCAGCCTTCACAAAGGAACCAAGCCCTCTGGAAAAGGGTGATTTTCAGCACACTTGTAGAGCCCTTCCCAACAAAGAGACCTACCCCAAGCATGACAGGGCTCCATTCCTTCGAGGCTTCCAAGACATCTCTTGGGACGCATTAGCATGTGGCCAGTGGGTCCCCGTGACGCCAGAGCTATGGAAAGTGAGACTGATCTTCCAAGAATGCTAGGGGCCTAGGAAAGGAGGCATCGACTCTTCTCTTCAATGTCCTCAAGAGATCCTTCTTGACTTTGGATTATGCTTAAGGCAGAAGGACACTGTAGGTCTGATAAGGCCCAAGTGCGGCCTCGTGTTTCCAATCAAGTTTCAAGCTTGAATCAGCATGGCCTCCCCATAGACTTGAATAGATGACAATGTTCTCCTCTCAGTGCTTGTCCCTCGATTCTCGCTTCTTGCCAAGGATTCCTTTCTTATCCCTGGAATCAGAGTCCGTTTGATCTCTTAAAGTTTCTGTGCCCGCTTTCTGTTTGTCAAAGCTGTTTCTGGGTATGTCTCCCTTTAATAGCCCAGCCTAGGCCAATCCTCAGACTGTAACCATGCGGCCATCTTGGGGGACATGTTCACCGTGATGTCATAAAGAAGCTCAGAAGGCTAAGTTGTCCTGACAACCTCCAAGCACACAGAGTTTCAGAGCCATCTCAGACCAGTCTGACTCCTCCCCCTTTCCAGGTAGGATAGTTTTCCTTTTTCTGGATTACTTGTCGGTTTCTATGTTTGTCCTCGAATTTGGAAAGGCCTGCTCCATTCTCTCTAGACACTGGTTTCTTTCCTGTAAGATTACCCCGGCTATTATCTCTTACGCCTTGGGAAGAGGGCCAAGTGGGTGGACCTTCCCCAGACAAAGTCCTGGACTCCCTCCCAAGTTGAAGTTGCCCGGGCAATCCTCTGATGCGCAATGATCGTGTCATCTCCTAGCACTCTGCCAATTCCACCTTGGCAGGTCCCATGTTTTCCTTCCTTCTTCCTTTGGGGAAGTGTACCAGATGCCTTCACAGATTGGAATATTCTCACGGTTCTTTTTCTGGTGCGTATTGAGAACGGACCCTCACAATTGCTACTTCTTTATGACCTCTGTCCACACCGTACCATGAAATCTCTATTCCCTAACAGTGCTAATGTGATCTGCACCCGTGCTGTGAAAGAGTGAGGCCCGGGTCACACAAGCGGAACGTGGGCACTTGCCCGCTCCACCACAGGGCCGGCCCTGACTTGTACTTTTGGACCAACCTGTGGCCTGAACTTGGGAAGGTTGGGCCTGTTTGGATTATTCGTGAAGCTGATTAGTAGTAACATCATGGACGGTAACATTATGACTTCACCGTTGGTTCCTGGGCTTAGCACGGATCAGGTTCTCTTGGTAGTATTCCTCTTCATGTATTTGGAATGGTCTGCCTTTCTGTAGCATCAGTAAGCCTTTTGAGGTGATTTTCCCTCCTTGGAAGTTCACCTTCTCTAATCTCTTTCAGCCCCCAAAGCTGTATGCCGTCATTCTGCAACCCTTTTTGGATTTTTGCTTTTAGGTGAATTTATTGCCGTAACCCTGCATTAGAACATCGTATGTCTTTCAGATTTACATCCTCATCGATTTAGACTTCCGTGTAGGTTCCATCCTCTTCACCAGCGTAAGCCGAATCACAGGCCCTCACCACACACTTGTGCCTCATCATCTCTTTCACCCTCCCCCACCGCCCCGCTTTGCCTCTGGGCACCCCCGATCAAATGTCCAGTGCCGCCTGTTGGTTAGTGCTTGTTTTTTCTTCTCCTTGTAAGTGAGATCCTACGGTATTTGACTTTGTCCCTGGGGCTTGTTTCACTTCCCCTAAATCCCTCCCAGCCGTTCTGGTGCTCACAAATGGCTGGATTGCATCCTTTGTTCCCGCTGAGTGGTCTGCCATTGTGTGGCTATAGCCCATGTTCCTTCTCCATTCGTCCCTTGCTGGGCACCAGGGTGGCTTCCAAGTCTTGGAGAGCGGGAGTAAGGCTGTGGTGAACTGAGTGGTGCACATGTCTTTAGGCGGTAGTGTTTCTGAGTTCTTTGGCTAAACACGCCCCAGAGGAATAGCTGGATCATATGGGACATGGATTCTTAAATTTCGGAGGCAGTTCCACACCGCTTGGCCTAGTGGCTGCACCGGTTTCCACTGCCAGCAGCAGTGCAGGAGGCGTCCCTTCTCTCCACCTCCTCTCTGACACTTGTTGTTTCCTGTCTGCCTCCTTATAGCCATTCTGACCACAGTGAGCTGCTATGTCCTTGCGGTTTGGATTTGCCTTGGCCTCAGACTTAATGAGGGTGAACAAGTTTTCATGCACCTGTTGGCCCTCTTTAGATCTTCTTGGGAGAAATCTCTGTGTCCATCTTTGGCCCAGGTTTTCATTGGCTTGTTCTTTTTCTTGTGGAGACGTGTGAGTTGACTGTTTCTTTGGGCTTTTCACCCCTTGTCCGATGTGTGCTTTGCAAACATCCACTCCCAGTTGTTGTGCTGTCTTTGCATTGAGTCGATGGTTTCCTTGACTGGGCAGAAGCGTCTGCATTTGAGGTGGTCCCGTTTGTTTCTTGTCTCCTTTGCTGCCCTTGCCCAGTCAGACATACTTCTTCCAAATAGGCGGCTCAGACAGATGGCAAAGAGCACTCTGCCTAGGTCTTCTCCTACAAGTTTCACGGTTTCAAGTCTGCCATTCAGGGCTTTAATCCATTCCAGGAGGTGCGTGTGCCAGGTGGAACATCATGGTCTACTCTCGTTGTGTTCCATGTGGCTGTGCAGGCTTCCCAGCACCGTTTCTTGGAGAGACTCTCCTTTGTCCACTGTCTCCTCTTGGCTCCCTGGTCGCAAATGGGCTGTCCATGTATGTTTGAGTTGGGCTCTGGGCTCTCGATTCTGTTGCATGGGTCTGTGTGCCTGTTTTTGGGCCCAGACTGTGCCGTTTCGGTACCTAGCGCTTCGTCCTCTATGTTGAAATCAGAAAGTGTGATACGTCCTGCTTTGTTCGTTTTCCTGAGGATTCCTTGGCCTATGCAGGGTCTCTTGTTGCTGGCTAGAAACTTTAGGATTCTCTCTTCTATCTCTCTGGCAAATATGGCTGCAACTTTGACTGGGATTGCATGGAATCCAGAGATTCCTTTCTCCGCTATGGACGTTTCAACTGTGTTAATTCTTCCATTCCTAGGTCCCGGAATATCCTTCTTTTTCCTTGTGTCGTCTTGAATTTCTTTCCACAAACGTCTGTTAGTTTTCGATTGACATAGCTTTCACCGGTTTTGCTAAGGTTCTTCATAGAGATCTTCTTCTTCGTACTGGCAAGCTGTGTTTTTTTTTTTTTGTCTGTTTGTGTTTAGCTTCCGTTTTTCTATTCTTTGCAACTTGTAATTGGTTCTGTTTTGCAGAAGTGCATTGCTGTGCTCACATCTGCTGGCAATGCTCCTGTATTTGCTGTGGAAGTCTGGCCCTATCTAACGTCCCTTCCCATCTGCCTCTGCACCCCCTCGGACGCCTGCCCCAGAATGACTGAAGCAGTGGTGAGGAGGCTCACCCCCAGGATTCCAGCCGGGCCACCCCGGGCCACCGACCCAGAAGGTGCGGACCTCACCGCTCCACCACCGGCCGGCCCCTTTCATGTTCCATTGGGACCCTGCAGTTGAGTGCAATGGGGCTTGAATATGCTGCTTGAGCCCAACTCTGGCACTGTTAGATGAGGCCAGGTTGTTTGTCGGAGCCACTGTGACGTCAGAGGATTGGTCATAATTGTGTGTCTGCTGTCCCGGCAAGCTTCATGGACACAGGGCTTCAGAGCCCGCTTGGAGCAGTCTCATAACTCACCCTTCCCAGTGAGCCCAGGTTTGTCCTTCGCTGCCGTTTTTTGGCTTGTGAATTTCTCTGACTTTCAAACGTTCCAGCAGAGCCTGTCTAAAGACTGACATCTTTCATTGTGGATTATTCAGGTGTGATATCTGTTCGCCTTGCATTTTCTGGGACCTTTGTTTCTTTTCCACAGTATGCTCGTCATGGTCTTTCTCAGCTATCTCACTTAGATATGCTTACCAGTCCGTTCTCCTTCAGTCCAAGTGATTAATTTTGTATTTCTTGAATCACCGTATGTTCTCTAGGCCGAGGTGTGAGTGCTTTCGTGACTCTTGGTTGCTGTCTTTGAATTTGCACCGGTCACTTGTAGGACTCTTTGCTAGCCTAGCCTAGGTCAAAGGAAGCACTGAGAACCCGTGGTCATCTGGGTTGGTTTGACATCCTGAGATCAGAAACTCCAAATTCGACGTGGTCCTGGCAACCCCCTTCATGGACATAATGTTTTTCCGAGACAAATTAGACAAATCTGATGAATTCCTCTCTCCAGGAAAGATATTTTTCTTTCTCTTTTGTGGATTTCGGAAGTTTCGAACTTGACCCCTGACACTTGAGCGTTGCCCTAGATTGCATCTAGATACGGCTTACTTTATTTCTATAGGCTGTGCCATTTGTTTGACCTACATCCTCAGCCCTGGCATGTTTATTTTTCTGGAAACAGAATTGTAATGTTCTAATTTTCAGCCAGCTTCCTTCCATATGGCGTCAAAGCACATAATCAATAATCCTTCTACGGCAAGAGATCGGGGGAGAGAATTTCATTGGAGCCAAAGTGAGCACTGCAGCCTGGGAGGGCAGCCTTCACAAAGGAACCAAGCCCTCTGGAAAAGGGTGATTTTCAGCACACTTGTAGAGCCCTTCCCAACAAAGAGACCTACCCCAAGCATGACAGGGCTCCATTCCTTCGAGGCTTCCAAGACATCTCTTGGGACGCATTAGCATGTGGCCAGTGGGTCCCCGTGACGCCAGAGCTATGGAAAGTGAGACTGATCTTCCAAGAATGCTAGGGGCCTAGGAAAGGAGGCATCGACTCTTCTCTTCAATGTCCTCAAGAGATCCTTCTTGACTTTGGATTATGCTTAAGGCAGAAGGACACTGTAGGTCTGATAAGGCCCAAGTGCGGCCTCGTGTTTCCAATCAAGTTTCAAGCTTGAATCAGCATGGCCTCCCCATAGACTTGAATAGATGACAATGTTCTCCTCTCAGTGCTTGTCCCTCGATTCTCGCTTCTTGCCAAGGATTCCTTTCTTATCCCTGGAATCAGAGTCCGTTTGATCTCTTAAAGTTTCTGTGCCCGCTTTCTGTTTGTCAAAGCTGTTTCTGGGTATGTCTCCCTTTAATAGCCCAGCCTAGGCCAATCCTCAGACTGTAACCATGCGGCCATCTTGGGGGACATGTTCACCGTGATGTCATAAAGAAGCTCAGAAGGCTAAGTTGTCCTGACAACCTCCAAGCACACAGAGTTTCAGAGCCATCTCAGACCAGTCTGACTCCTCCCCCTTTCCAGGTAGGATAGTTTTCCTTTTTCTGGATTACTTGTCGGTTTCTATGTTTGTCCTCGAATTTGGAAAGGCCTGCTCCATTCTCTCTAGACACTGGTTTCTTTCCTGTAAGATTACCCCGGCTATTATCTCTTACGCCTTGGGAAGAGGGCCAAGTGGGTGGACCTTCCCCAGAGAAAGTCCTGGACTCCCTCCCAAGTTGAAGTTGCCCGGGCAATCCTCTGATGCGCAATGATCGTGTCATCTCCTAGCACTCTGCCAATTCCACCTTGGCAGGTCCCATGTTTTCCTTCCTTCTTCCTTTGGGGAAGTGTACCAGATGCCTTCACAGATTGGAATATTCTCACGGTTCTTTTTCTGGTGCGTATTGAGAACGGACCCTCACAATTGCTACTTCTTTATGACCTCTGTCCGCACCGTACCATGAAATCTCTATTCCCTAACAGTGCTAATGTGATCTGCACCCGTGCTGTGAAAGAGTGAGGCCCGGGTCACACAAGCGGAACGTGGGCACTTGCCCGCTCCACCACAGGGCCGGCCCTGACTTGTACTTTTGGACCAACCTGTGGCCTGAACTTGGGAAGGTTGGGCCTGTTTGGATTATTCGTGAAGCTGATTAGTAGTAACATCATGGACGGTAACATTATGACTTCACCGTTGGTTCCTGGGCTTAGCACGGATCAGGTTCTCTTGGTAGTATTCCTCTTCATGTATTTGGAATGGTCTGCCTTTCTGTAGCATCAGTAAGCCTTTTGAGGTGATTTTCCCTCCTTGGAAGTTCACCTTCTCTAATCTCTTTCAGCCCCCAAAGCTGTATGCCGTCATTCTGAAACCCTTTTTGGATTTTTGCTTTTAGGTGAATTTATTGCCGTAACCCTGCATTAGAACATCGTATGTCTTTCAGATTTACATCCTCATCGATTTAGACTTCCGTGTAGGTTCCATCCTCTTCACCAGCGTAAGCCGAATCACAGGCCCTCACCACACACTTGTGCCTCATCATCTCTTTCACCCTCCCCCACCGCCCCGCTTTGCCTCTGGGCACCCCCGATCAAATGTCCAGTGCCGCCTGTTGGTTAGTGCTTGTTTTTTCTTCTCCTTGTAAGTGAGATCCTACGGTATTTGACTTTGTCCCTGGGGCTTGTTTCACTTCCCCTAAATCCCTCCCAGCCGTTCTGGTGCTCACAAATGGCTGGATTGCATCCTTTGTTCCCGCTGAGTGGTCTGCCATTGTGTGGCTATAGCCCATGTTCCTTCTCCATTCGTCCCTTGCTGGGCACCAGGGTGGCTTCCAAGTCTTGGAGAGCGGGAGTAAGGCTGTGGTGAACTGAGTGGTGCACATGTCTTTAGGCGGTAGTGTTTCCGAGTTCTTTGGCTAAACACGCCCCAGAGGAATAGCTGGATCATATGGGACATGGATTCTTAAATTTCGGAGGCAGTTCCACACCGCTTGGCCTAGTGGCTGCACCGGTTTCCACTGCCAGCAGCAGTGCAGGAGGCGTCCCTTCTCTCCACCTCCTCTCTGACACTTGTTGTTTCCTGTCTGCCTCCTTATAGCCATTCTGACCACAGTGAGCTGCTATGTCCTTGCGGTTTGGATTTGCCTTGGCCTCAGACTTAATGAGGGTGAACAAGTTTTCATGCACCTGTTGGCCCTCTTTAGATCTTCTTGGGAGAAATCTCTGTGTCCATCTTTGGCCCAGGTTTTCATTGGCTTGTTCTTTTTCTTGTGGAGACGTGTGAGTTGACTGTTTCTTTGGGCTTTTCACCCCTTGTCCGATGTGTGCTTTGCAAACATCCACTCCCAGTTGTTGTGCTGTCTTTGCATTGAGTCGATGGTTTCCTTGACTGGGCAGAAGCGTCTGCATTTGAGGTGGTCCCGTTTGTTTCTTGTCTCCTTTGCTGCCCTTGCCCAGTCAGACATACTTCTTCCAAATAGGCGGCTCAGACAGATGGCAAAGAGCACTCTGCCTAGGTCTTCTCCTACAAGTTTCACGGTTTCAAGTCTGCCATTCAGGGCTTTAATCCATTCCAGGAGGTGCGTGTGCCAGGTGGAACATCATGGTCTACTCTCGTTGTGTTCCATGTGGCTGTGCAGGCTTCCCAGCACCGTTTCTTGGAGAGACTCTCCTTTGTCCACTGTCTCCTCTTGGCTCCCTGGTCGCAAATGGGCTGTCCATGTATGTTTGAGTTGGGCTCTGGGCTCTCGATTCTGTTGCATGGGTCTGTGTGCCTGTTTTTGGGCCCAGACTGTGCCGTTTCGGTACCTAGCGCTTCGTCCTCTATGTTGAAATCAGAAAGTGTGATACGTCCTGCTTTGTTCGTTTTCCTGAGGATTCCTTGGCCTATGCAGGGTCTCTTGTTGCTGGCTAGAAACTTTAGGATTCTCTCTTCTATCTCTCTGGCAAATATGGCTGCAACTTTGACTGGGATTGCATGGAATCCAGAGATTCCTTTCTCCGCTATGGACGTTTCAACTGTGTTAATTCTTCCATTCCTAGGTCCCGGAATATCCTTCTTTTTCCTTGTGTCGTCTTGAATTTCTTTCCACAAACGTCTGTTAGTTTTCGATTGACATAGCTTTCACCGGTTTTGCTAAGGTTCTTCATAGAGATCTTCTTCTTCGTACTGGCAAGCTGTGTTTTTTTTTTTTTTGTCTGTTTGTGTTTAGCTTCCGTTTGTCTATTCTTTGCAACTTGTAATTGGTTCTGTTTTGCAGAAGTGCATCGCTGTGCTCACATCTGCTGGCAATGCTCCTGTATTTGCTGTGGAAGTCTGGCCCTATCTAACGTCCCTTCCCATCTGCCTCTGCACCCCCTCGGACGCCTGCCCCAGAATGACTGAAGCAGTGGTGAGGAGGCTCACCCCCAGGATTCCAGCCGGGCCACCGCGGGCCACCGACCCAGAAGGTGCGGACCTCACCGCTGCACCACCGGCCGGCCCCTTTCATGTTCCATTGGGAACCTGCAGTTGAGTGCAATGGGGCTTGAATATGCTGCTTGAGCCCAGCTCTGGCACTGTGTAGATGAGGCCAGGTTGTTTGTCGGGGCCACTGTGACGTCAGAGGATTGGTCCTAATTGTGTGTCTGCTGTCCCGGCAAGCTTCATGGACACAGGGCTTCAGAGCCCGCTTGGAGCAGTCTCATAACTCACCCTTCCCAGTGAGCCCAGGTTTGTCCTTCGCTGCCGTTTTTTGGCTTGTGAATTTCTCTGACTTTCAAACGTTCCAGCAGAGCCTGTCTAAAGACTGACATCTTTCATTGTGGATTATTCAGGTGTGATATCTGTTCGCCTTGCATTTTCTGGGACCTTTGTTTCTTTTCCACAGTATGCTCGTCATGGTCTTTCTCAGCTATCTCACTTAGATATGCTTACCAGTCCGTTCTCCTTCAGTCCAAGTGATTAATTTTGTATTTCTTGAATCACCGTATGTTCTCTAGGCCGAGGTGTGAGTGCTTTCGTGACTCTTGGTTGCTGTCTTTGAATTTGCACCGGTCACTTGTAGGACTCTTTGCTAGCCTAGCCTAGGTCAAAGGAAGCACTGAGAACCCGTGGTCATCTGGGTTGGTTTGACATCCTGAGATCAGAAACTCCAAATTCGACGTGGTCCTGGCAACCCCCTTCATGGACATAATGTTTTTCCGAGACAAATTAGACAAATCTGATGAATTCCTCTCTCCAGGAAAGATATTTTTCTTTCTCTTTTGTGGATTTCGGAAGTTTCGAACTTGACCCCTGACACTTGAGCGTTGCCCTAGATTGCATCTAGATACGGCTTACTTTATTTCTATAGGCTGTGCCATTTGTTTGACCTACATCCTCAGCCCTGGCATGTTTATTTTTCTGGAAACAGAATTGTAATGTTCTAATTTTCAGCCAGCTTCCTTCCATATGGCGTCAAAGCACATAATCAATAATCCTTCTACGGCAAGAGATCGGGGGAGAGAATTTCATTGGAGCCAAAGTGAGCACTCCAGCCTGGGAGGGCAGCCTTCACAAAGGAACCAAGCCCTCTGGAAAAGGGTGATTTTCAGCACACTTGTAGAGCCCTTCCCAACAAAGAGACCTACCCCAAGCATGACAGGGCTCCATTCCTTCGAGGCTTCCAAGACATCTCTTGGGACGCATTAGCATGTGGCCAGTGGGTCCCCGTGACGCCAGAGCTATGGAAAGTGAGACTGATCTTCCAAGAATGCTAGGGGCCTAGGAAAGGAGGCGACTCTTCTCTTCAATGTCCTCAAGAGATCCTTCTTGACTTTGGATTATGCTTAAGGCAGAAGGACACTGTAGGTCTGATAAGGCCCAAGTGCGGCCTCGTGTTTCCAATCAAGTTTCAAGCTTGAATCAGCATGGCCTCCCCATAGACTTGAATAGATGACAATGTTCTCCTCTCAGTGCTTGTCCCTCTATTCTTGCTTCTTGCCAAGGATTCCTTTCTTATCCCTGGAATCAGAGTCCATTTGATCTCTTAAAGTTTCTGTGCCCGCTTTCTGTTTGTCAAAGCTGTTTCTGGGTATGTCTCCCTTTAATAGCCCAGCCTAGGCCAATCCTCAGACTGTAACCATGCGGCCATCTTGCGGGACATGTTCACCGTGATGTCATAAAGAACCTCAGAAGGCTAAGTTGTCCTGACAACCTCCAAGCACACAGAGTTTCAGAGCCATCTCAGACCAGTCTGACTCCTCCCCCTTTCCAGGTAGGATAGTTTTCCTTTTTCTGGATTTCTTGTCGATTTCTATGTTTGTCCTCGAATTTGGAAAGGCCTGCTCCATTCTCTCTAGACACTGGTTTCTTTCCTGTAAGATTACCCCGGCTATTATCTCTTACGCCTTGGGAAGAGGGCCAAGTGGGTGGACCTTCCCCAGAGAAAGTCCTGGACTCCCTCCCAAGTTGAAGTTGCCCGGGCAATCCTCTGATGCACAATGATCGTGTCATCTCCTAGCACTCTGCCAATTCCACCTTGGCAGGTCCCATGTTTTCCTTCCTTCTTCCTTTGGGGAAGTGTACCAGATGCCTTCACAGATTGGAATATTCTCACGGTTCTTTTTCTGGTGCGTATTGAGAACGGACCCTCACAATTGCTACTTCTTTATGACCTCTGTCCACACCGTACCATGAAATCTCTATTCCCTAACAGTGCTAATGTGATCTGCACCCGTGCTGTGAAAGAGTGAGGCCCGGGTCACGCAAGCGGAACGTGGGCACTTGCCCGCTCCACCACAGGGCCGGCCCTGACTTGTACTTTTGGACCAACCTGTGGCCTGAACTTGGGAAGGTTGGGCCTGTTTGGATTATTCGTGAAGCTGATTAGTAGTAACATCATGGACGGTAACATTATGACTTCACCGTTGGTTCCTGGGCTTAGCACGGATCAGGTTCTCTTGGTAGTATTCCTCTTCATGTATTTGGAATGGTCTACCTTTCTGTAGCATCAGTAAGCCTTTTGAGGTGATTTTCCCTCCTTGGAAGTTCACCTTCTCTAATCTCTTTCAGCCCCCAAAGCTGTATGCCGTCATTCTGAACCCCTTTTTGGATTTTTGCTTTTAGGTGAATTTATTGCCGTAACCCTGCATTAGAACATCGTATGTCTTTCAGATTTACATCCTCATCGATTTAGACTTCCGTGTAGGTTCCATCCTCTTCACCAGCGTAAGCCGAATCACAGGCCCTCACCACACACTTGTGCCTCATCATCTCTTTCACCCTCCCCCACCGCCCCGCTTTGCCTCTGGGCACCCCCGATCAAATGTCCAGTGCCACCTGTTGGTTAGTGCTTGTTTTTTCTTCTACTTGTAAGTGAGATCCTACGGTATTTGACTTTGTCCCTGGGGCTTGTGTCACTTCCCCTAAATCCCTCCCAGCCGTTCTGGTGCTCACAAATGGCTGGATTGCATCCTTTGTTCCCGCTGAGTGGTCTGCCATTGTGTGGCTATAGCCCATGTTCCTTCTCCATTTGTCCCTTGCTGGGCACCAGGGTGGCTTCCAAGTCTTGGAGAGCGGGAGTAAGGCTGTGGTGAACTGAGTGGTGCACATGTCTTTAGGCGGTAGTGTTTCCGAGTTCTTTGGCTAAACACGCCCCAGAGGAATAGCTGGATCATATGGGACATGGATTCTTAAATTTCGGAGGCAGTTCCACACCGCTTGGCCTAGTGGCTGCACCGGTTTCCACTGCCAGCAGCAGTGCAGGAGGCGTCCCTCTCTCCACCTCCTCTCTGACACTTGTTGTTTCCTGTCTGCCTCCTTATAGCCATTCTGACCACAGTGAGCTGCTATGTCCTTGCGGTTTGGATTTGCCTTGGCCTCAGACTTAATGAGGGTGAACAAGTTTTCATGCACCTGTTGGCCCTCTTTAGATCTTCTTGGGAGAAATCTCTGTGTCCATCTTTGGCCCAGGTTTTCATTGGCTTGTTCTTTTTCTCGTGGAGACGTGTGAGTTGATTGTATCTTTGGGCTTTTCACCCCTTGTCCGATGTGTGCTTTGCAAACATCCACTCCCAGTTGTTGTGCTGTCTTTGCATTGAGTCGATGGTTTCCTTGACTGGGCAGAAGCGTCTGCATTTGAGGTGGTCCCGTTTGTTTCTTGTCTCCTTTGCTGCCCTTGCCCAGTCAGACATACTTCTTCCAAATAGGCGGCTCAGACAGATGGCAAAGAGCACTCTGCCTAGGTCTTCTCCTACAAGTTTCACGGTTTCAAGTCTGCCATTCAGGGCTTTAATCCATTCCAGGAGGTGCGTGTGCCAGGTGGAACATCATGGTCTACTCTCGTGTTCCATGTGGCTGTGCAGGCTTCCCAGCACCGTTTATTGGAGAGACTCTCCTTTGTCCACTGTCTCCTCTTGGCTCCCTGGTCGCAAATGGGCTGTCCATGTATGTTTGAGTTGGGCTCTGGGCTCTCGATTCTGTTGCATGGGTCTGTGTGCCTGTTTTTGGGCCCGGACTGTGCCGTTTCGGTACCTAGCGCTTCGTCCTCTATGTTGAAATCAGAAAGTGTGATACGTCCTGCTTTGTTCGTTTTCCTGAGGATTCCTTGGCCTATGCAGGGTCCCTTGTTGCTGGCTAGAAACTTTAGGATTCTCTCTTCTATCTCTCTGGCAAATATGGCTGCAACTTTGACTGGGATTGCATGGAATCCAGAGATTCCTTTCTCCGCTATGGACGTTTCAAGTGTGTTAATTCTTCCATTCCTAGGTCCCGGAATATCCTTCTTTTTCCTTGTGTCGTCTTGAATTTCTTTCCACAAACGTCTGTTAGTTTTCGATTGACATAGCTTTCACCGGTTTTGCTAAGGTGCTTCATAGAGATCTTCTTCTTCGTACTCGCAAGCTGTGTTTTTTTTTTTTTTTGTCTGTTTGTGTTTAGCTTCCGTTTTTCTATTCTTTGCATCTTGTAATTGGTTCTGTTTTGCAGAAGTGCATCGCTGTGCTCACATCTGCTGGCAATGCTCCTGTATTTGCTGTGGAAGTCTGGCCCTATCTAACGTCCCTTCCCATCTGCCTCTGTACCCCCTCGGACGCCTGCCCCAGAATGACTGAAGCAGTGGTGAGGAGGCTCACCCCCAGGATTCCAGCCGGCCCACCCCGGGCCACCGACCCAGAAGGTGCGGACCTCACCGCTCCACCACCGGCCGGCCGCTTTCATGTTCCATTGGGAACCTGCAGTTTAGTGCAATGGGGCTTGAATATGCTGCTTGAGCCCAACTCTGGCACTGTTAGATGAGGCCAGGTTGTTTGTCGGGGCCACTGTGACGTCAGAGGATTGGTCATAATTGTGTGTCTGCTGTCCCGGCAAGCTTCATGGACACAGGACTTCAGAGCCCGCTTGGAGCAGTCTCATAACTCACCCTTCCCAGTGAGCCCAGGTTTGTCCTTCGCTGCCGTTTTTTGGCTTGTGAATTTCTCTGACTTTCAAACGTTCCAGCAGAGCCTGTCTAAAGACTGACATCTTTCATTGTGGATTATTCAGGTGTGATATCTGTTCGCCTTGCATTTTCTGGGACCTTTGTTTCTTTTCCACAGTATGCTCATCATGGTCTTTCTCAGCTATCTCACTTAGATATGCTTACCAGTCCGTTCTCCTTCAGTCCAAGTGATTAATTTTGTATTTCTTGAATCACCGTATGTTCTCTAGGCCGAGGTGTGAGTGCTTTCGTGACTCTTGGTTGCTGTCTTTGAATTTGCACCGGTCACTTGTAGGACTCTTTGCTAGCCTAGCCTAGGTCAAAGGAAGCACTGAGAACCCGTGGTCATCTGGGTTGGTTTGACATCCTGAGATCAGAAACTCCAAATTCGACGTGGTCCTGGCAACCCCCTTCATGGACATAATGTTTTTCCGAGACAAATTAGACAAATCTGATGAATTCCTCTCTCCAGGAAAGATATTTTTCTTTCTCTTTTGTGGATTTGGGAAGTTTCGAACTTGACCCCTGACACTTGAGCGTTGCCCTAGATTGCATCTAGATATGGCTTACTTTATTTTTATAGGCTGTGCCATTTGTTTGACCTACATCCTCAGCCCTGGCATGCTTATTTTTCTGGAAACAGAATTGTAATGTTCTAATTTTCAGCCAGCTTCCTTCCATATGGCGTCAAAGCACATAATCAATAATCCTTCTACGGCAAGAGGTCGGGGGAGAGAATTTCATTGGAGCCAAAGTGAGCACTCTAGCCTGGGAGGGCAGCCTTCACAAAGGAACCAAGCCCTCTGGAAAAGGGTGATTTTCAGCACACTTGTAGAGCCCTTCCCAACAAAGAGACCTACCCCAAGCATGACAGGGCTCCATTCCTTCGAGGCTTCCAAGACATCTCTTGGAACGCATTAGCATGTAGGGAGTGGGCCCCCGTGACGCCAGAGCTATGGAAAGTGAGACTGATCTTCCAAGAATGCTAGGGGCCTAGGAAAGGAGGCATCGACTCTTCTCTTCAATGTCCTCAAGAGATCCTTCTTGACTATGGATTATGCTTAAGGCAGAAGGACACTGTAGGTCTGATAAGGCCCAAGTGCGGCCTCGTGTTTCCAATCAAGTTTCAAGCTTGAATCAGCATGGCCTCCCCATAGACTTGAATAGATGACAATGTTCTCCTCTCAGTGCTTGTCCCTCGATTCTGGCTTCTTGCCAAGGATTCCTTTCTTATCCCTGGAATCAGAGTCCGTTTGATCTCTTCCAGTTTCTGTGCCCGCTTTCTGTTTGTCAAAGCTGTTTCTGGGTATGTCTCCCTTTAATAGCCCAGCCTAGGCCAATCCTCAGACTGTAACCATGCGGCCATCTTGGGGGACATGTTCACCGTGATGTCATAAAGAAGCTCAGAAGGCTAAGTTGTCCTGACAACCTCCAAGCACACAGAGTTTCAGAGCCATCTCAGACCAGTCTGACTCCTCCCCCTTTCCAGGTAGGATAGTTTTCCTTTTTCTGGATTTCTTGTCGGTTTCTATCTTTCTCCTCGAATTTGGAAAGGCCCGCTCCATTCTCTCTAGACACTGGTTTCTTTCCTGTAAGATTAGCCTGGCTATTATCTCTTACGTCTTGGGAAGAGGGCCAAGTGGGTGGACCTTCCCCAGAGAAAGTCCTGGACTCCCTCCCAAGTTGAAGTTGCCCGGGCAATCCTCTGATGCGCAATGATCGTGTCATCTCCTAGCACTCTGCCAATTCCACCTTGGCAGGTCCCATGTTTTCCTTCCTTCTTCCTTTGGGGAAGTGTACAAGATGCCTTCACAGATTGGAATATTCTCACGGTTCTTTTTCTGGTGCGTATTGAGAACGGACCCTCACAATTGCTACTTCTTTATGACCTCTGTCCGCACCGTACCATGAAATCTCTATTCCCTAACAGTGCTAATGTGATCTGCACCCGTGCTGTGAAAGAGTGAGGCCCGGGTCACGCAAGCGGAACGTGGGCACTTGCCCGCTCCACCACAGGGCCGGCCCTGACTTGTACTTTTGGACCAACCTGTGGCCTGAACTTGGGAAGGTTGGGCCTGTTTGGATTATTCGTGAAGCTGATTAGTAGTAACATCATGGACGGTAACATTATGACTTCACCGTTGGTTCCTGGGCTTAGCACGGATCAGGTTCTCTTGGTAGTATTCCTCTTCATGTATTTGGAATGGTCTACCTTTCTGTAGCATCAGTAAGCCTTTTGAGGTGATTTTCCCTCCTTGGAAGTTCACCTTCTCTAATCTCTTTCAGCCCCCAAAGCTGTATGCCGTCATTCTGAACCCCTCTTTGGATTTTTGCTTTTAGGTGAATTTATTGCCGTAACCCTGCATTAGGACATCCTATGACTTTCAAATTTACATCCTCATCGATTTAGACTTCCGTGTAGGTTCCATCCTCTTCACCAGCGTAAGCCGAATCACAGGCCCTCACCACACACTTGTGCCTCATCATCTCTTTCACCCTCCCCCACCGCCCCGCTTTGCCTCTGGGCACCCCCGATCAAATGTCCAGTGCCGCCTGTTGGTTAGTGCTTGTTTTTTCTTCTCCATGTAAGTGAGATCCTACGGTATTTGACTTTGTCCCTGGGGCTTGTTTCACTTCCCCTAAATCCCTCCCAGCCGTTCTGGTGCTCACAAATGGCTGGATTGCATCCTTTGTTCCCGCTGAGTGGTCTGCCATTGTGTGGCTATAGCCCATGTTCCTTCTCCATTCGTCCCTTGCTGGGCACCAGGGTGGCTTCCAAGTCTTGGAGAGCGGGAGTAAGGCTGTGGTGAACTGAGTGGTGCACATGTCTTTAGGCGGTAGTGTTTCCGAGTTCTTTGGCTAAACACGCCCCAGAGGAATAGCTAGATCATATGGGACATGGATTCTTAAATTTTGGAGGCAGTTCCACACCGCTTGGCCTAGTGGCTGCACCGGTTTCCACTGCCAGCAGCAGTGCAGGAGGCGTCCCTTCTCTCCACCTCCTCTCTGACACTTGTTGTTTCCTGTCTGCCTCCTTATAGCCATTCTGACCACAGTGAGCTGCTATGTCATTGCGGTTTGGATTTGCCTTGGCCTCAGACTTAATGAGGGTGAACAAGTTTCCATGCACCTGTTGGCCCTCTTTAGATCTTCTTGGGAGAAATCTCTGTGTCCATCTTTGGCCCAGGTTTTCATTGGCTTGTTCTTTTTCTTGTGGAGACGTGTGAGTTGACTGTTTCTTTGGGCTTTTCACCCCTTGTCCGATGTGTGCTTTGCAAACATCCACTCCCAGTTGTTGTGCTGTCTTTGCATTGAGTCGATGGTTTCCTTGACTGGGCAGAAGCGTCTGCATTTGAGGTGGTCCCGTTTGTTTCTTGTCTCCTTTGCTGCCCTTGCCCAGTCAGACATACTTCTTCCAAATAGGCGGCTCAGACAGATGGCAAAGAGCAGTCTGCCTAGGTCTTCTCCTACAAGTTTCACGGTTTCAAGTCTGCCATTCAGGGCTTTAATCCATTCCAGGAGGTGCGTGTGCCAGGTGGAACATCATGGTCTACTCTTGTTGTGTTCCATGTGGCTGTGCAGGCTTCCCAGCACCGTTTATTGGAGAGACTCTCCTTTGTCCACTGTCTCCTCTTGGCTCCCTGGTCGCAAATGGGCTGTTCATGTATGTTTGAGTTGGGCTCTGGGCTCTCGATTCTGTTGCATGGGTCTGTGTTCCTGGTTTTGGGCCCGGACTGTGCCGTTTCGGTACCTAGCGCTTCGTCCTCTATGTTGAAATCAGAAAGTGTGATACGTCCTGCTTTGTTCGTTTTCCTGAGGATTCCTTGGCCTATGCAGGGTCTCTTGTTGCTTGCTGGAAACTTTAGGATTCTCTCTTCTATCTCTCTGGCAAATATGGCTGCAACTTTGACTGGGATTGCATGGAATCCAGAGATTCCTTTCTCCGCTATGGACGTTTCAAGTGTGTTAATTCTTCCATTCCTAGGTCCCGGAATAGCCTTCTTTTTCCTTGTGTCGTCTTGAATTTCTTTCCACAAACGTCTGTTAGTTTTCGATTGACATAGCTTTCACCGGTTTTGCTAAGGTTCTTCATAGAGATCTTCTTCTTCGTACTGGCAAGCTGTGTTTTTTTTTTTTTGTCTGTTTGTGTTTAGCTTCCGTTTTTCTATTCTTTGCAACTTGTAATTGGTTCTGTTTTGCAGAAGTGCATCGCTGTGCTCACATCTGCTGGCAATGCTCCTGTATTTGCTGTGGAAGTCTGGCCCTATCTAACGTCCCTTCCCATCTGCCTCTGCACCCCCTCGGACGCCTGCCCCAGAATGACTGAAGCAGTGGTGAGGAGGCTCACCCCCAGGATTCCAGCCGGGCCACCCCGGGCCACCGACCCAGAAGGTGCGGACCTCACCGCTCTACCACCGGCCGGCCCCTTTCATGTTCCATTGGGAACCTGCAGTTGAGTGCAATGGGGCTTGAATATGCTGCTTGAGCCCAACTCTGGCACTGTTAGATGAGGCCAGGTTGTTTGTCGGGGCCACTGTGACGTCAGAGGATTGGTCATAATTGTGTGTCTGCTGTCCCGGCAAGCTTCATGGACACAGGGCTTCAGAGCCCGCTTGGAGCAGTCTCATAACTCACCCTTCCCAGTGAGCCCAGGTTTGTCCTTCGCTGCCGTTTTTTGGCTTGTGAATTTCTCTGACTTTCAAACGTTCCAGCAGAGCCTGTCTAAAGACTGACATCTTTCATTGTGGATTATTCAGGTGTGATATCTGTTCGCCTTGCATTTTCTGGGACCTTTGTTTCTTTTCCACAGTATGCTCGTCATGGTCTTTCTCAGCTATCTCACTTAGATATGCTTACCAGTCCGTTCTCCTTCAGTCCAAGTGATTAATTTTGTATTTCTTGAATCACCGTATGTTCTCTAGGCCGAGGTGTGAGTGCTTTCGTGACTCTTGGTTGCTGTCTTTGAATTTGCACCGGTCACTTGTAGGACTCTTTGCTAGCCTAGCCTAGGTCAAAGGAAGCACTGAGAACCCGTGGTCATCTGGGTTGGTTTGACATCCTGAGATCAGAAACTCCAAATTCGACGTGGTCCTGGCAACCCCCTTCATGGACATAATGTTTTTCCGAGACAAATTAGACAAATCTGATGAATTCCTCTCTCCAGGAAAGATATTTTTCTTTCTCTTTTGTGGATTTGGGAAGTTTCGAACTTGACCCCTGACACTTGAGCGTTGCCCTAGATTGCATCTAGATACGGCTTACTTTATTTCTATAGGCTGTGCCGTTTGTTTGACCTACATCCTCAGCCCTGGAATGCTTATTTTTCTGGAAACAGAATTGTAATGTTCTAATTTTCAGCCAGCTTCCTTCCATATGGCGTCAAAGCACATAATCAATAATCCTTCTACGGCAAGAGGTCGGGGGAGAGAATTTCATTGGAGCCAAAGTGAGCACTCCAGCCTGGGAGGGCAGCCTTCACAAAGGAACCAAGCCCTCTGGAAAAGGGTGATTTTCAGCACACTTGTAGAGCCCTTCCCAACAAAGAGACCTACCCCAAGCATGACAGGGCTCCATTCCTTCGAGGCTTCCAAGACATCTCTTGGAACGCATTAGCATGTAGGGAGTGGGCCCCCGTGACGCCAGAGCTATGGAAAGTGAGACTGATCTTCCAAGAATGCTAGGGGCCTAGGAAAGGAGGCATCGACTCTTCTCTTCAATGTCCTCAAGAGATCCTTCTTGACTATGGATTATGCTTAAGGCAGAAGGACACTGTAGGTCTGATAAGGCCCAAGTGCGGCCTCGTGTTTCCAATCAAGTTTCAAGCTTGAATCAGCATGGCCTCCCCATAGACTTGAATAGATGACAATGTTCTCCTCTCAGTGCTTGTCCCTCGATTCTGGCTTCTTGCCAAGGATTCCTTTCTTATCCCTGGAATCAGAGTCCGTTTGATCTCTTCCAGTTTCTGTGCCCGCTTTCTGTTTGTCAAAGCTGTTTCTGGGTATGTCTCCCTTTAATAGCCCAGCCTAGGCCAATCCTCAGACTGTAACCATGCGGCCATCTTGGGGGACATGTTCACCGTGATGTCATAAAGAAGCTCAGAAGGCTAAGTTGTCCTGACAACCTCCAAGCACACAGAGTTTCAGAGCCATCTCAGACCAGTCTGACTCCTCCCCCTTTCCAGGTAGGATAGTTTTCCTTTTTCTGGATTTCTTGTCGGTTTCTATCTTTCTCCTCGAATTTGGAAAGGCCTGCTCCATTCTCTCTAGACACTGGTTTCTTTCCTGTAAGATTAGCCTGGCTATTATCTCTTACGTCTTGGGAAGAGGGCCAAGTGGGTGGACCTTCCCCAGAGAAAGTCCTGGACTCCCTCCCAAGTTGAAGTTGCCCAGGCAATCCTCTGATGCGCAATGATCGTGTCATCTCCTAGCACTCTGCCAATTCCACCTTGGCAGGTCCCATGTTTTCCTTCCTCCTTCCTTTGGGGAAGTGTACCAGATGCCTTCACAGATTGGAATATTCTCACGGTTCTTTTTCTGGTGCGTATTGAGAACGGACCCTCACAATTGCTACTTCTTTATGACCTCTGTCCGCACCGTACCATGAAATCTCTATTCCCTAACAGTGCTAATGTGATCTGCACCCGTGCTGTGAAAGAGTGAGGCCCGGGTCACACAAGCGGAACGTGGGCACTTGCCCGCTCCACCACAGGGCCGGCCCTGACTTGTACTTTTGGACCAACCTGTGGCCTGAACTTGGGAAGGTTGGGCCTGTTTGGATTATTCGTGAAGCTGATTAGTAGTAACATCATGGACGGTAACATTATGACTTCACCGTTGGTTCCTGGGCTTAGCACGGATCAGGTTCTCTTGGTAGTATTCCTCTTCATGTATTTGGAATGGTCTACCTTTCTGTAGCATCAGTAAGCCTTTTGAGGTGATTTTCCCTCCTTGGAAGTTCACCTTCTCTAATCTCTTTCAGCCCCCAAAGCTGTATGCCGTCATTCTGAACCCCTTTTTGAATTTTTGCTTTTAGGTGAATTTATTGCCGTAACCCTGCATTAGAACATCGTATGTCTTTCAGATTTACATCCTCATCGATTTAGACTTCCGTGTAGGTTCCATCCTCTTCACCAGCGTAAGCCGAATCACAGGCCCTCACCACACACTTGTGCCTCATCATCTCTTTCACCCTCCCCCACCGCCCCGCTTTGCCTCTGGGCACCCCCGATCAAATGTCCAGTGCCGCCTGTTGGTTAGTGCTTGTTTTTTCTTCTCCTTGTAAGTGAGATCCTACTGTATTTGACTTTGTCCCTGGGGCTTGTTTCACTTCCCCTAAATCCCTCCCAGCCGTTCTGGTGCTCACAAATGGCTGGATTGCATCCTTTGTTCCCGCTGAGTGGTCTGCCATTGTGTGGCTATAGCCCATGTTCCTTCTCCATTCGTCCCTTGCTGGGCACCAGGGTGGCTTCCAAATCTTGGAGAGCGGGAGTAAGGCTGTGGTGAACTGAGTGGTGCACATGTCTTTAGGCGGTAGTGTTTCCGAGTTCTTTGGCTAAACACGCCCCAGAGAAATAGCTAGATCATATGGGACATGGATTCTTAAATTTTGGAGGCAGTTCCACACCGCTTGGCCTAGTGGCTGCACCGGTTTCCACTGCCAGCAGCAGTGCAGGAGGCGTCCCTTCTCTCCACCTCCTCTCTGACACTTGTTGTTTCCTGTCTGCCTCCTTATAGCCATTCTGACCACAGTGAGCTGCTATGTCATTGCGGTTTGGATTTGCCTTGGCCTCAGACTTAATGAGGGTGAACAAGTTTCCATGCACCTGTTGGCCCTCTTTAGATCTTCTTGGGAGAAATCTCTGTGTCCATCTTTGGCCCATGTTTTCATTGGCTTGTTCTTTTTCTTGTGGAGACGTCTGAGTTGACTGTTTCTTTGGGCTTTTCACCCCTTGTCCGATGTGTGCTTTGCAAACATCCACTCCCAGTTGTTGTGCTGTCTTTGCATTGAGTCGATGGTTTCCTTGACTGGGCAGAAGCGTCTGCATTTGAGGTGGTCCCGTTTGTTTCTTGTCTCCTTTGCTGCCCTTGCCCAGTCAGACATACTTCTTCCAAATAGGCGGCTCAGACAGATGGCAAAGAGCACTCTGCCTAGGTCTTCTCCTACAAGTTTCACGGTTTCAAGTCTGCCATTCAGGGCTTTAATCCATTCCAGGAGGTGCGTGTGCCAGGTGGAACATCATGGTCTACTCTTGTTGTGTTCCATGTGGCTGTGCAGGCTTCCCAGCACCGTTTATTGGAGAGACTCTCCTTTGTCCACTGTCTCCTCTTGGCTCCCTGGTCGCAAATGGGCTGTCCATGTATGTTTGAGTTGGGCTCTGGGCTCTCGATTCTGTTGCATGGGTCTGTGTTCCTGGTTTTGGGCCCGGACTGTGCCGTTTCGGTACCTAGCGCTTCGTCCTCTATGTTGAAATCAGAAAGTGTGATACGTCCTGCTTTGTTCGTTTTCCTGAGGATTCCTTGGCCTATGCAGGGTCTCTTGTTGCTGGCTAGAAACTTTAGGATTCTCTCTTCTATCTCTCTGGCAAATATGGCTGCAACTTTGACTGGGATTGCATGGAATCCAGAGATTCCTTTCTCCGCTATGGACGTTTCAAGTGTGTTAATTCTTCCATTCCTAGGTCCCGGAATAGCCTTCTTTTTCCTTGTGTCGTCTTGAATTTCTTTCCACAAACGTCTGTTAGTTTTCGATTGACATAGCTTTCACCGGTTTTGCTAAGGTTCTTCATAGAGATCTTCTTCTTCGTACTGGCAAGCTGTGTTTTTTTTTTTTTGTCTGTTTGTGTTTAGCTTCCGTTTTTCTATTCTTTGCAACTTGTAATTGGTTCTGTTTTGCAGAAGTGCATCGCTGTGCTCACATCTGCTGGCAATGCTCCTGTATTTGCTGTGGAAGTCTGGCCCTATCTAACGTCCCTTCCCATCTGCCTCTGCACCCCCTCGGACGCCTGCCCCAGAATGACTGAAGCAGTGGTGAGGAGGCTCACCCCCAGGATTCCAGCCGGGCCACCCCGGGCCACCGACCCAGAAGGTGCGGACCTCACCGCTCCACCACCGGCCGGCCCCTTTCATGTTCCATTGGGAACCTGCAGTTGAGTGCAATGGGGCTTGAATATGCTGCTTGAGCCCAACTCTGGCACTGTTAGATGAGGCCAGGTTGTTTGTCGGGGCCACTGTGACGTCAGAGGATTGGTCATAATTGTGTGTCTGCTGTCCCGGCAAGCTTCATGGACACAGGGCTTCAGAGCCCGCTTGGAGCAGTCTCATAACTCACCCTTCCCAGTGAGCCCAGGTTTGTCCTTCGCTGCCGTTTTTTGGCTTGTGAATTTCTCTGACTTTCAAACGTTCCAGCAGAGCCTGTCTAAAGACTGACATCTTTCATTGTGGATTATTCAGGTGTGATATCTGTTCGCCTTGCATTTTCTGGGACCTTTGTTTCTTTTCCACAGTATGCTCGTCATGGTCTTTCTCAGCTATCTCACTTAGATATGCTTACCAGTCCGTTCTCCTTCAGTCCAAGTGATTAATTTTGTATTTCTTGAATCACCGTATGTTCTCTAGGCCGAGGTGTGAGTGCTTTCGTGACTCTTGGTTGCTGTCTTTGAATTTGCACCGGTCACTTGTAGGACTCTTTGCTAGCCTAGCCTAGGTCAAAGGAAGCACTGAGAACCCGTGGTCATCTGGGTTGGTTTGACATCCTGAGATCAGAAACTCCAAATTCGACGTGGTCCTGGCAACCCCCTTCATGGACATAATGTTTTTCCGAGACAAATTAGACAAATCTGATGAATTCCTCTCTCCAGGAAAGATATTTTTCTTTCTCTTTTGTGGATTTGGGAAGTTTCGAACTTGACCCCTGACACTTGAGCGTTGCCCTAGATTGCATCTAGATATGGCTTACTTTATTTCTATAGGCTGTGCCATTTGTTTGACCTACATCCTCAGCCCTGGAATGCTTATTTTTCTGGAAACAGAATTGTAATGTTCTAATTTTCAGCCAGCTTCCTTCCATATGGCGTCAAAGCACATAATCAATAATCCTTCTACGGCAAGAGGTCGGGGGAGAGAATTTCATTGGAGCCAAAGTGAGCACTCCAGCCTGGGAGGGCAGCCTTCACAAAGGAACCAAGCCCTCTGGAAAAGGGTGATTTTCAGCACACTTGTAGAGCCCTTCCCAACAAAGAGACCTACCCCAAGCATGACAGGGCTCCATTCCTTCGAGGCTTCCAAGACATCTCTTGGAACGCATTAGCATGTATGGAGTGGGCCCCCGTGACGCCAGAGCTATGGAAAGTGAGACTGATCTTCCAAGAATGCTAGGGGCCTAGGAAAGGAGGCATCGACTCTTCTCTTCAATGTCCTCAAGAGATCCTTCTTGACTATGGATTATGCTTAAGGCAGAAGGACACTGTAGGTCTGATAAGGCCCAAGTGCGGCCTCGTGTTTCCAATCAAGTTTCAAGCTTGAATCAGCATGGCCTCCCCATAGACTTGAATAGATGACAATGTTCTCCTCTCAGTGCTTGTCCCTCGATTCTGGCTTCTTGCCAAGGATTCCTTTCTTATCCCTGGAATCAGAGTCCGTTTGATCTCTTCCAGTTTCTGTGCCCGCTTTCTGTTTGTCAAAGCTGTTTCTGGGTATGTCTCCCTTTAATAGCCCAGCCTAGGCCAATCCTCAGACTGTAACCATGCGGCCATCTTGGGGGACATGTTCACCGTGATGTCATAAAGAAGCTCAGAAGGCTAAGTTGTCCTGACAACCTCCAAGCACACAGAGTTTCAGAGCCATCTCAGACCAGTCTGACTCCTCCCCCTTTCCAGGTAGGATAGTTTTCCTTTTTCTGGATTTCTTGTCGGTTTCTATCTTTCTCCTCGAATTTGAAAAGGCCTGCTCCATTCTCTCTAGACACTGGTTTCTTTCCTGTAAGATTAGCCTGGCTATTATCTCTTACGTCTTGGGAAGAGGGCCAAGTGGGTGGACCTTCCCCAGAGAAAGTCCTGGACTCCCTCCCAAGTTGAAGTTGCCCAGGCAATCCTCTGATGCGCAATGATCGTGTCATCTCCTAGCACTCTGCCAATTCCACCTTGGCAGGTCCCATGTTTTCCTTCCTTCTTCCTTTGGGGAAGTGTACCAGATGCCTTCACAGATTGGAATATTCTCACGGTTCTTTTTCTGGTGCGTATTGAGAACGGACCCTCACAATTGCTACTTCTTTATGACCTCTGTCTGCACTGTACCATGAAATCTCTATTCCCTAACAGTGCTAATGTGATCTGCACCCGTGCTGTGAAAGAGTGAGGCCCGGGTCACACAAGCGGAACGTGGGCACTTGCCCGCTCCACCACAGGGCCGGCCCTGACTTGTACTTTTGGACCAACCTGTGGCCTGAACTTGGGAAGGTTGGGCCTGTTTGGATTATTCGTGAAGCTGATTAGTAGTAACATCATGGACGGTAACATTATGACTTCACCGTTGGTTCCTGGGCTTAGCACGGATCAGGTTCTCTTGGTAGTATTCCTCTTCATGTATTTGGAATGGTCTACCTTTCTGTAGCATCAGTAAGCCTTTTGAGGTGATTTTCCCTCCTTGGAAGTTCACCTTCTCTAATCTCTTTCAGCCCCCAAAGCTGTATGCCGTCATTCTGAACCCCTTTTTGAATTTTTGCTTTTAGGTGAATTTATTGCCGTAACCCTGCATTAGAACATCGTATGTCTTTCAGATTTACATCCTCATCGATTTAGACTTCCGTGTAGGTTCCATCCTCTTCACCAGCGTAAGCCGAATCACAGGCCCTCACCACACACTTGTGCCTCATCATCTCTTTCACCCTCCCCCACCGCCCCGCTTTGCCTCTGGGCACCCCCGATCAAATGTCCAGTGCCGCCTGTTGGTTAGTGCTTGTTTTTTCTTCTCCTTGTAAGTGAGATCCTACTGTATTTGACTTTGTCCCTGGGGCTTGTTTCACTTCCCCTAAATCCCTCCCAGCCGTTCTGGTGCTCACAAATGGCTGGATTGCATCCTTTGTTCCCGCTGAGTGGTCTGCCATTGTGTGGCTATAGCCCATGTTCCTTCTCCATTCGTCCCTTGCTGGGCACCAGGGTGGCTTCCAAATCTTGGAGAGCGGGAGTAAGGCTGTGGTGAACTGAGTGGTGCACATGTCTTTAGGCGGTAGTGTTTCCGAGTTCTTTGGCTAAACACGCCCCAGAGAAATAGCTAGATCATATGGGACATGGATTCTTAAATTTTGGAGGCAGTTCCACACCGCTTGGCCTAGTGGCTGCACCGGTTTCCACTGCCAGCAGCAGTGCAGGAGGCGTCCCTTCTCTCCACCTCCTCTCTGACACTTGTTGTTTCCTGTCTGCCTCCTTATAGCCATTCTGACCACAGTGAGCTGCTATGTCATTGCGGTTTGGATTTGCCTTGGCCTCAGACTTAATGAGGGTGAACAAGTTTCCATGCACCTGTTGGCCCTCTTTAGATCTTCTTGGGAGAAATCTCTGTGTCCATCTTTGGCCCATGTTTTCATTGGCTTGTTCTTTTTCTTGTGGAGACGTCTGAGTTGACTGTTTCTTTGGGCTTTTCACCCCTTGTCCGATGTGTGCTTTGCAAACATCCACTCCCAGTTGTTGTGCTGTCTTTGCATTGAGTCGATGGTTTCCTTGACTGGGCAGAAGCGTCTGCATTTGAGGTGGTCCCGTTTGTTTCTTGTCTCCTTTGCTGCCCTTGCCCAGTCAGACATACTTCTTCCAAATAGGCGGCTCAGACAGATGGCAAAGAGCACTCTGCCTAGGTCTTCTCCTACAAGTTTCACGGTTTCAAGTCTGCCATTCAGGGCTTTAATCCATTCCAGGAGGTGCGTGTGCCAGGTGGAACATCATGGTCTACTCTTGTTGTGTTCCATGTGGCTGTGCAGGCTTCCCAGCACCGTTTATTGGAGAGACTCTCCTTTGTCCACTGTCTCCTCTTGGCTCCCTGGTCGCAAATGGGCTGTCCATGTATGTTTGAGTTGGGCTCTGGGCTCTCGATTCTGTTGCATGGGTCTGTGTTCCTGGTTTTGGGCCCGGACTGTGCCGTTTCGGTACCTAGCGCTTCGTCCTCTATGTTGAAATCAGAAAGTGTGATACGTCCTGCTTTGTTCGTTTTCCTGAGGATTCCTTGGCCTATGCAGGGTCTCTTGTTGCTGGCTAGAAACTTTAGGATTCTCTCTTCTATCTCTCTGGCAAATATGGCTGCAACTTTGACTGGGATTGCATGGAATCCAGAGATTCCTTTCTCCGCTATGGACGTTTCAAGTGTGTTAATTCTTCCATTCCTAGGTCCCGGAATAGCCTTCTTTTTCCTTGTGTCGTCTTGAATTTCTTTCCACAAACGTCTGTTAGTTTTCGATTGACATAGCTTTCACCGGTTTTGCTAAGGTTCTTCATAGAGATCTTCTTCTTCGTACTGGCAAGCTGTGTTTTTTTTTTTTTGTCTGTTTGTGTTTAGCTTCCGTTTTTCTATTCTTTGCAACTTGTAATTGGTTCTGTTTTGCAGAAGTGCATCGCTGTGCTCACATCTGCTGGCAATGCTCCTGTATTTGCTGTGGAAGTCTGGCCCTATCTAACGTCCCTTCCCATCTGCCTCTGCACCCCCTCGGACGCCTGCCCCAGAATGACTGAAGCAGTGGTGAGGAGGCTCACCCCCAGGATTCCAGCCGGGCCACCCCGGGCCACCGACCCAGAAGGTGCGGACCTCACCGCTCCACCACCGGCCGGCCCCTTTCATGTTCCATTGGGAACCTGCAGTTGAGTGCAATGGGGCTTGAATATGCTGCTTGAGCCCAACTCTGGCACTGTTAGATGAGGCCAGGTTGTTTGTCGGGGCCACTGTGACGTCAGAGGATTGGTCATAATTGTGTGTCTGCTGTCCCGGCAAGCTTCATGGACACAGGGCTTCAGAGCCCGCTTGGAGCAGTCTCATAACTCACCCTTCCCAGTGAGCCCAGGTTTGTCCTTCGCTGCCGTTTTTTGGCTTGTGAATTTCTCTGACTTTCAAACGTTCCAGCAGAGCCTGTCTAAAGACTGACATCTTTCATTGTGGATTATTCAGGTGTGATATCTGTTCGCCTTGCATTTTCTGGGACCTTTGTTTCTTTTCCACAGTATGCTCGTCATGGTCTTTCTCAGCTATCTCACTTAGATATGCTTACCAGTCCGTTCTCCTTCAGTCCAAGTGATTAATTTTGTATTTCTTGAATCACCGTATGTTCTCTAGGCCGAGGTGTGAGTGCTTTCGTGACTCTTGGTTGCTGTCTTTGAATTTGCACCGGTCACTTGTAGGACTCTTTGCTAGCCTAGCCTAGGTCAAAGGAAGCACTGAGAACCCGTGGTCATCTGGGTTGGTTTGACATCCTGAGATCAGAAACTCCAAATTCGACGTGGTCCTGGCAACCCCCTTCATGGACATAATGTTTTTCCGAGACAAATTAGACAAATCTGATGAATTCCTCTCTCCAGGAAAGATATTTTTCTTTCTCTTTTGTGGATTTGGGAAGTTTCGAACTTGACCCCTGACACTTGAGCGTTGCCCTAGATTGCATCTAGATATGGCTTACTTTATTTCTATAGGCTGTGCCATTTGTTTGACCTACATCCTCAGCCCTGGAATGCTTATTTTTCTGGAAACAGAATTGTAATGTTCTAATTTTCAGCCAGCTTCCTTCCATATGGCGTCAAAGCACATAATCAATAATCCTTCTACGGCAAGAGGTCGGGGGAGAGAATTTCATTGGAGCCAAAGTGAGCACTCCAGCCTGGGAGGGCAGCCTTCACAAAGGAACCAAGCCCTCTGGAAAAGGGTGATTTTCAGCACACTTGTAGAGCCCTTCCCAACAAAGAGACCTACCCCAAGCATGACAGGGCTCCATTCCTTCGAGGCTTCCAAGACATCTCTTGGAACGCATTAGCATGTATGGAGTGGGCCCCCGTGACGCCAGAGCTATGGAAAGTGAGACTGATCTTCCAAGAATGCTAGGGGCCTAGGAAAGGAGGCATCGACTCTTCTCTTCAATGTCCTCAAGAGATCCTTCTTGACTATGGATTATGCTTAAGGCAGAAGGACACTGTAGGTCTGATAAGGCCCAAGTGCGGCCTCGTGTTTCCAATCAAGTTTCAAGCTTGAATCAGCATGGCCTCCCCATAGACTTGAATAGATGACAATGTTCTCCTCTCAGTGCTTGTCCCTCGATTCTGGCTTCTTGCCAAGGATTCCTTTCTTATCCCTGGAATCAGAGTCCGTTTGATCTCTTCCAGTTTCTGTGCCCGCTTTCTGTTTGTCAAAGCTGTTTCTGGGTATGTCTCCCTTTAATAGCCCAGCCTAGGCCAATCCTCAGACTGTAACCATGCGGCCATCTTGGGGGACATGTTCACCGTGATGTCATAAAGAAGCTCAGAAGGCTAAGTTGTCCTGACAACCTCCAAGCACACAGAGTTTCAGAGCCATCTCAGACCAGTCTGACTCCTCCCCCTTTCCAGGTAGGATAGTTTTCCTTTTTCTGGATTTCTTGTCGGTTTCTATCTTTCTCCTCGAATTTGAAAAGGCCTGCTCCATTCTCTCTAGACACTGGTTTCTTTCCTGTAAGATTAGCCTGGCTATTATCTCTTACGTCTTGGGAAGAGGGCCAAGTGGGTGGACCTTCCCCAGAGAAAGTCCTGGACTCCCTCCCAAGTTGAAGTTGCCCAGGCAATCCTCTGATGCGCAATGATCGTGTCATCTCCTAGCACTCTGCCAATTCCACCTTGGCAGGTCCCATGTTTTCCTTCCTTCTTCCTTTGGGGAAGTGTACCAGATGCCTTCACAGATTGGAATATTCTCACGGTTCTTTTTCTGGTGCGTATTGAGAACGGACCCTCACAATTGCTACTTCTTTATGACCTCTGTCTGCACTGTACCATGAAATCTCTATTCCCTAACAGTGCTAATGTGATCTGCACCCGTGCTGTGAAAGAGTGAGGCCCGGGTCACACAAGCGGAACGTGGGCACTTGCCCGCTCCACCACAGGGCCGGCCCTGACTTGTACTTTTGGACCAACCTGTGGCCTGAACTTGGGAAGGTTGGGCCTGTTTGGATTATTCGTGAAGCTGATTAGTAGTAACATCATGGACGGTAACATTATGACTTCACCGTTGGTTCCTGGGCTTAGCACGGATCAGGTTCTCTTGGTAGTATTCCTCTTCATGTATTTGGAATGGTCTACCTTTCTGTAGCATCAGTAAGCCTTTTGAGGTGATTTTCCCTCCTTGGAAGTTCACCTTCTCTAATCTCTTTCAGCCCCCAAAGCTGTATGCCGTCATTCTGAACCCCTTTTTGAATTTTTGCTTTTAGGTGAATTTATTGCCGTAACCCTGCATTAGAACATCGTATGTCTTTCAGATTTACATCCTCATCGATTTAGACTTCCGTGTAGGTTCCATCCTCTTCACCAGCGTAAGCCGAATCACAGGCCCTCACCACACACTTGTGCCTCATCATCTCTTTCACCCTCCCCCACCGCCCCGCTTTGCCTCTGGGCACCCCCGATCAAATGTCCAGTGCCGCCTGTTGGTTAGTGCTTGTTTTTTCTTCTCCTTGTAAGTGAGATCCTACTGTATTTGACTTTGTCCCTGGGGCTTGTTTCACTTCCCCTAAATCCCTCCCAGCCGTTCTGGTGCTCACAAATGGCTGGATTGCATCCTTTGTTCCCGCTGAGTGGTCTGCCATTGTGTGGCTATAGCCCATGTTCCTTCTCCATTCGTCCCTTGCTGGGCACCAGGGTGGCTTCCAAATCTTGGAGAGCGGGAGTAAGGCTGTGGTGAACTGAGTGGTGCACATGTCTTTAGGCGGTAGTGTTTCCGAGTTCTTTGGCTAAACACGCCCCAGAGAAATAGCTAGATCATATGGGACATGGATTCTTAAATTTTGGAGGCAGTTCCACACCGCTTGGCCTAGTGGCTGCACCGGTTTCCACTGCCAGCAGCAGTGCAGGAGGCGTCCCTTCTCTCCACCTCCTCTCTGACACTTGTTGTTTCCTGTCTGCCTCCTTATAGCCATTCTGACCACAGTGAGCTGCTATGTCATTGCGGTTTGGATTTGCCTTGGCCTCAGACTTAATGAGGGTGAACAAGTTTCCATGCACCTGTTGGCCCTCTTTAGATCTTCTTGGGAGAAATCTCTGTGTCCATCTTTGGCCCATGTTTTCATTGGCTTGTTCTTTTTCTTGTGGAGACGTCTGAGTTGACTGTTTCTTTGGGCTTTTCACCCCTTGTCCGATGTGTGCTTTGCAAACATCCACTCCCAGTTGTTGTGCTGTCTTTGCATTGAGTCGATGGTTTCCTTGACTGGGCAGAAGCGTCTGCATTTGAGGTGGTCCCGTTTGTTTCTTGTCTCCTTTGCTGCCCTTGCCCAGTCAGACATACTTCTTCCAAATAGGCGGCTCAGACAGATGGCAAAGAGCACTCTGCCTAGGTCTTCTCCTACAAGTTTCACGGTTTCAAGTCTGCCATTCAGGGCTTTAATCCATTCCAGGAGGTGCGTGTGCCAGGTGGAACATCATGGTCTACTCTTGTTGTGTTCCATGTGGCTGTGCAGGCTTCCCAGCACCGTTTATTGGAGAGACTCTCCTTTGTCCACTGTCTCCTCTTGGCTCCCTGGTCGCAAATGGGCTGTCCATGTATGTTTGAGTTGGGCTCTGGGCTCTCGATTCTGTTGCATGGGTCTGTGTTCCTGGTTTTGGGCCCGGACTGTGCCGTTTCGGTACCTAGCGCTTCGTCCTCTATGTTGAAATCAGAAAGTGTGATACGTCCTGCTTTGTTCGTTTTCCTGAGGATTCCTTGGCCTATGCAGGGTCTCTTGTTGCTGGCTAGAAACTTTAGGATTCTCTCTTCTATCTCTCTGGCAAATATGGCTGCAACTTTGACTGGGATTGCATGGAATCCAGAGATTCCTTTCTCCGCTATGGACGTTTCAAGTGTGTTAATTCTTCCATTCCTAGGTCCCGGAATAGCCTTCTTTTTCCTTGTGTCGTCTTGAATTTCTTTCCACAAACGTCTGTTAGTTTTCGATTGACATAGCTTTCACCGGTTTTGCTAAGGTTCTTCATAGAGATCTTCTTCTTCGTACTGGCAAGCTGTGTTTTTTTTTTTTTGTCTGTTTGTGTTTAGCTTCCGTTTTTCTATTCTTTGCAACTTGTAATTGGTTCTGTTTTGCAGAAGTGCATCGCTGTGCTCACATCTGCTGGCAATGCTCCTGTATTTGCTGTGGAAGTCTGGCCCTATCTAACGTCCCTTCCCATCTGCCTCTGCACCCCCTCGGACGCCTGCCCCAGAATGACTGAAGCAGTGGTGAGGAGGCTCACCCCCAGGATTCCAGCCGGGCCACCCCGGGCCACCGACCCAGAAGGTGCGGACCTCACCGCTCCACCACCGGCCGGCCCCTTTCATGTTCCATTGGGAACCTGCAGTTGAGTGCAATGGGGCTTGAATATGCTGCTTGAGCCCAACTCTGGCACTGTTAGATGAGGCCAGGTTGTTTGTCGGGGCCACTGTGACGTCAGAGGATTGGTCATAATTGTGTGTCTGCTGTCCCGGCAAGCTTCATGGACACAGGGCTTCAGAGCCCGCTTGGAGCAGTCTCATAACTCACCCTTCCCAGTGAGCCCAGGTTTGTCCTTCGCTGCCGTTTTTTGGCTTGTGAATTTCTCTGACTTTC
This sequence comes from Equus asinus, assembly GCF_041296235.1. Classification (NCBI taxonomy): domain Eukaryota; kingdom Metazoa; phylum Chordata; class Mammalia; order Perissodactyla; family Equidae; genus Equus; species Equus asinus. The sequence continues at coordinate 79,984,000 of NC_091820.1, forward strand.
AAACGTTCCAGCAGAGCCTGTCTAAAGACTGACATCTTTCATTGTGGATTATTCAGGTGTGATATCTGTTCGCCTTGCATTTTCTGGGACCTTTGTTTCTTTTCCACAGTATGCTCGTCATGGTCTTTCTCAGCTATCTCACTTAGATATGCTTACCAGTCCGTTCTCCTTCAGTGCAAGTGATTAATTTTGTATTTCTTGAATCACCGTATGTTCTCTAGGCCGAGGTGTGAGTGCTTTCGTGACTCTTGGTTGCTGTCTTTGAATTTGCACCGGTCACTTGTAGGACTCTTTGCTAGCCTAGCCTAGGTCAAAGGAAGCACTGAGAACCCGTGGTCATCTGGGTTGGTTTGACATCCTGAGATCAGAAACTCCAAATTCGACGTGGTCCTGGCAACCCCCTTCATGGACATAATGTTTTTCCGAGACAAATTAGACAAATCTGATGAATTCCTCTCTCCAGGAAAGATATTTTTCTTTCTCTTTTGTGGATTTGGGAAGTTTCGAACTTGACCCCTGACACTTGAGCGTTGCCCTAGATTGCATCTAGATACGGCTTACTTTATTTCTATAGGCTGTGCCGTTTGTTTGACCTACATCCTCAGCCCTGGAATGCTTATTTTTCTGGAAACAGAATTGTAATGTTCTAATTTTCAGCCAGCTTCCTTCCATATGGCGTCAAAGCACATAATCAATAATCCTTCTACGGCAAGAGGTCGGGGGAGAGAATTTCATTGGAGCCAAAGTGAGCACTCCAGCCTGGGAGGGCAGCCTTCACAAAGGAACCAAGCCCTCTGGAAAAGGGTGATTTTCAGCACACTTGTAGAGCCCTTCCCAACAAAGAGACCTACCCCAAGCATGACAGGGCTCCATTCCTTCGAGGCTTCCAAGACATCTCTTGGAACGCATTAGCATGTATGGAGTGGGCCCCCGTGACGCCAGAGCTATGGAAAGTGAGACTGATCTTCCAAGAATGCTAGGGGCCTAGGAAAGGAGGCATCGACTCTTCTCTTCAATGTCCTCAAGAGATCCTTCTTGACTATGGATTATGCTTAAGGCAGAAGGACACTGTAGGTCTGATAAGGCCCAAGTGCGGCCTCGTGTTTCCAATCAAGTTTCAAGCTTGAATCAGCATGGCCTCCCCATAGACTTGAATAGATGACAATGTTCTCCTCTCAGTGCTTGTCCCTCGATTCTGGCTTCTTGCCAAGGATTCCTTTCTTATCCCTGGAATCAGAGTCCGTTTGATCTCTTCCAGTTTCTGTGCCCGCTTTCTGTTTGTCAAAGCTGTTTCTGGGTATGTCTCCCTTTAATAGCCCAGCCTAGGCCAATCCTCAGACTGTAACCATGCGGCCATCTTGGGGGACATGTTCACCGTGATGTCATAAAGAAGCTCAGAAGGCTAAGTTGTCCTGACAACCTCCAAGCACACAGAGTTTCAGAGCCATCTCAGACCAGTCTGACTCCTCCCCCTTTCCAGGTAGGATAGTTTTCCTTTTTCTGGATTTCTTGTCGGTTTCTATCTTTCTCCTCGAATTTGAAAAGGCCTGCTCCATTCTCTCTAGACACTGGTTTCTTTCCTGTAAGATTAGCCTGGCTATTATCTCTTACGTCTTGGGAAGAGGGCCAAGTGGGTGGACCTTCCCCAGAGAAAGTCCTGGACTCCCTCCCAAGTTGAAGTTGCCCAGGCAATCCTCTGATGCGCAATGATCGTGTCATCTCCTAGCACTCTGCCAATTCCACCTTGGCAGGTCCCATGTTTTCCTTCCTTCTTCCTTTGGGGAAGTGTACCAGATGCCTTCACAGATTGGAATATTCTCACGGTTCTTTTTCTGGTGCGTATTGAGAACGGACCCTCACAATTGCTACTTCTTTATGACCTCTGTCTGCACCGTACCATGAAATCTCTATTCCCTAACAGTGCTAATGTGATCTGCACCCGTGCTGTGAAAGAGTGAGGCCCGGGTCACACAAGCGGAACGTGGGCACTTGCCCGCTCCACCACAGGGCCGGCCCTGACTTGTACTTTTGGACCAACCTGTGGCCTGAACTTGGGAAGGTTGGGCCTGTTTGGATTATTCGTGAAGCTGATTAGTAGTAACATCATGGACGGTAACATTATGACTTCACCGTTGGTTCCTGGGCTTAGCACGGATCAGGTTCTCTTGGTAGTATTCCTCTTCATGTATTTGGAATGGTCTACCTTTCTGTAGCATCAGTAAGCCTTTTGAGGTGATTTTCCCTCCTTGGAAGTTCACCTTCTCTAATCTCTTTCAGCCCCCAAAGCTGTATGCCGTCATTCTGAACCCCTTTTTGAATTTTTGCTTTTAGGTGAATTTATTGCCGTAACCCTGCATTAGAACATCGTATGTCTTTCAGATTTACATCCTCATCGATTTAGACTTCCGTGTAGGTTCCATCCTCTTCACCAGCGTAAGCCGAATCACAGGCCCTCACCACACACTTGTGCCTCATCATCTCTTTCACCCTCCCCCACCGCCCCGCTTTGCCTCTGGGCACCCCCGATCAAATGTCCAGTGCCGCCTGTTGGTTAGTGCTTGTTTTTTCTTCTCCTTGTAAGTGAGATCCTACTGTATTTGACTTTGTCCCTGGGGCTTGTTTCACTTCCCCTAAATCCCTCCCAGCCGTTCTGGTGCTCACAAATGGCTGGATTGCATCCTTTGTTCCCGCTGAGTGGTCTGCCATTGTGTGGCTATAGCCCATGTTCCTTCTCCATTCGTCCCTTGCTGGGCACCAGGGTGGCTTCCAAATCTTGGAGAGCGGGAGTAAGGCTGTGGTGAACTGAGTGGTGCACATGTCTTTAGGCGGTAGTGTTTCCGAGTTCTTTGGCTAAACACGCCCCAGAGAAATAGCTAGATCATATGGGACATGGATTCTTAAATTTTGGAGGCAGTTCCACACCGCTTGGCCTAGTGGCTGCACCGGTTTCCACTGCCAGCAGCAGTGCAGGAGGCGTCCCTTCTCTCCACCTCCTCTCTGACACTTGTTGTTTCCTGTCTGCCTCCTTATAGCCATTCTGACCACAGTGAGCTGCTATGTCATTGCGGTTTGGATTTGCCTTGGCCTCAGACTTAATGAGGGTGAACAAGTTTCCATGCACCTGTTGGCCCTCTTTAGATCTTCTTGGGAGAAATCTCTGTGTCCATCTTTGGCCCATGTTTTCATTGGCTTGTTCTTTTTCTTGTGGAGACGTCTGAGTTGACTGTTTCTTTGGGCTTTTCACCCCTTGTCCGATGTGTGCTTTGCAAACATCCACTCCCAGTTGTTGTGCTGTCTTTGCATTGAGTCGATGGTTTCCTTGACTGGGCAGAAGCGTCTGCATTTGAGGTGGTCCCGTTTGTTTCTTGTCTCCTTTGCTGCCCTTGCCCAGTCAGACATACTTCTTCCAAATAGGCGGCTCAGACAGATGGCAAAGAGCACTCTGCCTAGGTCTTCTCCTACAAGTTTCACGGTTTCAAGTCTGCCATTCAGGGCTTTAATCCATTCCAGGAGGTGCGTGTGCCAGGTGGAACATCATGGTCTACTCTTGTTGTGTTCCATGTGGCTGTGCAGGCTTCCCAGCACCGTTTATTGGAGAGACTCTCCTTTGTCCACTGTCTCCTCTTGGCTCCCTGGTCGCAAATGGGCTGTCCATGTATGTTTGAGTTGGGCTCTGGGCTCTCGATTCTGTTGCATGGGTCTGTGTTCCTGGTTTTGGGCCCGGACTGTGCCGTTTCGGTACCTAGCGCTTCGTCCTCTATGTTGAAATCAGAAAGTGTGATACGTCCTGCTTTGTTCGTTTTCCTGAGGATTCCTTGGCCTATGCAGGGTCTCTTGTTGCTGGCTAGAAACTTTAGGATTCTCTCTTCTATCTCTCTGGCAAATATGGCTGCAACTTTGACTGGGATTGCATGGAATCCAGAGATTCCTTTCTCCGCTATGGACGTTTCAAGTGTGTTAATTCTTCCATTCCTAGGTCCCGGAATAGCCTTCTTTTTCCTTGTGTCGTCTTGAATTTCTTTCCACAAACGTCTGTTAGTTTTCGATTGACATAGCTTTCACCGGTTTTGCTAAGGTTCTTCATAGAGATCTTCTTCTTCGTACTGGCAAGCTGTGTTTTTTTTTTTTTGTCTGTTTGTGTTTAGCTTCCGTTTTTCTATTCTTTGCAACTTGTAATTGGTTCTGTTTTGCAGAAGTGCATCGCTGTGCTCACATCTGCTGGCAATGCTCCTGTATTTGCTGTGGAAGTCTGGCCCTATCTAACGTCCCTTCCCATCTGCCTCTGCACCCCCTCGGACGCCTGCCCCAGAATGACTGAAGCAGTGGTGAGGAGGCTCACCCCCAGGATTCCAGCCGGGCCACCCCGGGCCACCGACCCAGAAGGTGCGGACCTCACCGCTCCACCACCGGCCGGCCCCTTTCATGTTCCATTGGGAACCTGCAGTTGAGTGCAATGGGGCTTGAATATGCTGCTTGAGCCCAACTCTGGCACTGTTAGATGAGGCCAGGTTGTTTGTCGGGGCCACTGTGACGTCAGAGGATTGGTCATAATTGTGTGTCTGCTGTCCCGGCAAGCTTCATGGACACAGGGCTTCAGAGCCCGCTTGGAGCAGTCTCATAACTCACCCTTCCCAGTGAGCCCAGGTTTGTCCTTCGCTGCCGTTTTTTGGCTTGTGAATTTCTCTGACTTTCAAACGTTCCAGCAGAGCCTGTCTAAAGACTGACATCTTTCATTGTGGATTATTCAGGTGTGATATCTGTTCGCCTTGCATTTTCTGGGACCTTTGTTTCTTTTCCACAGTATGCTCGTCATGGTCTTTCTCAGCTATCTCACTTAGATATGCTTACCAGTCCGTTCTCCTTCAGTGCAAGTGATTAATTTTGTATTTCTTGAATCACCGTATGTTCTCTAGGCCGAGGTGTGAGTGCTTTCGTGACTCTTGGTTGCTGTCTTTGAATTTGCACCGGTCACTTGTAGGACTCTTTGCTAGCCTAGCCTAGGTCAAAGGAAGCACTGAGAACCCGTGGTCATCTGGGTTGGTTTGACATCCTGAGATCAGAAACTCCAAATTCGACGTGGTCCTGGCAACCCCCTTCATGGACATAATGTTTTTCCGAGACAAATTAGACAAATCTGATGAATTCCTCTCTCCAGGAAAGATATTTTTCTTTCTCTTTTGTGGATTTGGGAAGTTTCGAACTTGACCCCTGACACTTGAGCGTTGCCCTAGATTGCATCTAGATACGGCTTACTTTATTTCTATAGGCTGTGCCGTTTGTTTGACCTACATCCTCAGCCCTGGAATGCTTATTTTTCTGGAAACAGAATTGTAATGTTCTAATTTTCAGCCAGCTTCCTTCCATATGGCGTCAAAGCACATTATCAATAATCCTTCTACGGCAAGAGGTCGGGGGAGAGAATTTCATTGGAGCCAAAGTGAGCACTCTAGCCTGGGAGGGCAGCCTTCACAAAGGAACCAAGCCCTCTGGAAAAGGGTGATTTTCAGCACACTTGTAGAGCCCTTCCCAACAAAGAGACCTACCCCAAGCATGACAGGGCTCCATTCCTTCGAGGCTTCCAAGACATCTCTTGGAACGCATTAGCATGTAGGGAGTGGGCCCCCGTGACGCCAGAGCTATGGAAAGTGAGACTGATCTTCCAAGAATGCTAGGGGCCTAGGAAAGGAGGCATCGACTATTCTCTTCAATGTCCTCAAGAGATCCTTCTTGACTTTGGATTATGCTTAAGGCAGAAGGACACTGTAGGTCTGATAAGGCCCAAGTGCGGCCTCGTGTTTCCAATCAAGTTTCAAGCTTGAATCAGCATGGCCTCCCCATAGACTTGAATAGATGACAATGTTCTCCTCTCAGTGCTTGTCCCTCGATTCTGGCTTCTTGCCAAGGATTCCTTTCTTATCCCTGGAATCAGAGTCCGTTTGATCTCTTCCAGTTTCTGTGCCCGCTTTCTGTTTGTCAAAGCTGTTTCTCGGTATGTCTCCCTTTAATAGCCCAGCCTAGGCCAATCCTCAGACTGTAACCATGCGGCCATCTTGGGGGACATGTTCACCGTGATGTCATAAAGAAGCTCAGAAGGCTAAGTTGTCCTGACAACCTCCAAGCACACAGAGATTCAGAGCCATCTCAGACCAGTCTGACTCCTCCCCCTTTCCAGGTAGGATAGTTTTCCTTTTTCTGGATGTCTTGTCGGTTTCTATCTTTCTCCTCGAATTTGGAAAGGCCTGCTCCATTCTCTCTAGACACTGGTTTCTTTCCTGTAAGATTAGCCTGGCTATTATCTCTTACGTCTTGGGAAGAGGGCCAAGTGGGTGGACCTTCCCCAGAGAAAGTCCTGGACTCCCTCCCAAGTTGAAGTTGCCCAGGCAATCCTCTGATGCGCAATGATCGTGTCATCTCCTAGCACTCTGCCAATTCCACCTTGGCAGGTCCCATGTTTTCCTTCCTTCTTCCTTTGGGGAAGTGTACCAGATGCCTTCACAGATTGGAATATTCTCACGGTTCTTTTTCTGGTGCGTATTGAGAACGGACCCTCACAATTGCTACTTCTTTATGACCTCTGTCCACATCGTACCATGAAATCTCTATTCCCTAACAGTGCTAATGTGATCTGCACCCGTGCTGTGAAAGAGTGAGGCCCGGGTCACGCAAGCGGAACGTGGGCACTTGCCCGCTCCACCACAGGGCCGGCCCTGACTTGTACTTTTGGACCAACCTGTGGCCTGAACTTGGGAAGGTTGGGCCTGTTTGGATTATTCGTGAAGCTGATTAGTAGTAACATCATGGACGGTAACATTATGACTTCACCGTTGGTTCCTGGGCTTAGCACGGATCAGGTTCTCTTGGTAGTATTCCTCTTCATGTATTTGGAATGGTCTACCTTTCTGTAGCATCAGTAAGCCTTTTGAGGTGATTTTCCCTCCTTGGAAGTTCACCTTCTCTAATCTCTTTCAGCCCCCAAAGCTGTATGCCGTCATTCTGAACCCCTTTTTGAATTTTTGCTTTTAGGTGAATTTATTGCCGTAACCCTGCATTAGAACATCGTATGTCTTTCAGATTTACATCCTCATCGATTTAGACTTCCGTGTAGGTTCCATCCTCTTCACCAGCGTAAGCCGAATCACAGGCCCTCACCACACACTTGTGCCTCATCATCTCTTTCACCCTCCCCCACCGCCCCGCTTTGCCTCTGGGCACCCCCGATCAAATGTCCAGTGCCGCCTGTTGGTTAGTGCTTGTTTTTTCTTCTCCTTGTAAGTGAGATCCTACTGTATTTGACTTTGTCCCTGGGGCTTGTTTCACTTCCCCTAAATCCCTCCCAGCCGTTCTGGTGCTCACAAATGGCTGGATTGCATCCTTTGTTCCCGCTGAGTGGTCTGCCATTGTGTGGCTATAGCCCATGTTCCTTCTCCATTCGTCCCTTGCTGGGCACCAGGGTGGCTTCCAAATCTTGGAGAGCGGGAGTAAGGCTGTGGTGAACTGAGTGGTGCACATGTCTTTAGGCGGTAGTGTTTCCGAGTTCTTTGGCTAAACACGCCCCAGAGAAATAGCTAGATCATATGGGACATGGATTCTTAAATTTTGGAGGCAGTTCCACACCGCTTGGCCTAGTGGCTGCACCGGTTTCCACTGCCAGCAGCAGTGCAGGAGGCGTCCCTTCTCTCCACCTCCTCTCTGACACTTGTTGTTTCCTGTCTGCCTCCTTATAGCCATTCTGACCACAGTGAGCTGCTATGTCATTGCGGTTTGGATTTGCCTTGGCCTCAGACTTAATGAGGGTGAACAAGTTTCCATGCACCTGTTGGCCCTCTTTAGATCTTCTTGGGAGAAATCTCTGTGTCCATCTTTGGCCCATGTTTTCATTGGCTTGTTCTTTTTCTTGTGGAGACGTCTGAGTTGACTGTTTCTTTGGGCTTTTCACCCCTTGTCCGATGTGTGCTTTGCAAACATCCACTCCCAGTTGTTGTGCTGTCTTTGCATTGAGTCGATGGTTTCCTTGACTGGGCAGAAGCGTCTGCATTTGAGGTGGTCCCGTTTGTTTCTTGTCTCCTTTGCTGCCCTTGCCCAGTCAGACATACTTCTTCCAAATAGGCGGCTCAGACAGATGGCAAAGAGCACTCTGCCTAGGTCTTCTCCTACAAGTTTCACGGTTTCAAGTCTGCCATTCAGGGCTTTAATCCATTCCAGGAGGTGCGTGTGCCAGGTGGAACATCATGGTCTACTCTTGTTGTGTTCCATGTGGCTGTGCAGGCTTCCCAGCACCGTTTATTGGAGAGACTCTCCTTTGTCCACTGTCTCCTCTTGGCTCCCTGGTCGCAAATGGGCTGTCCATGTATGTTTGAGTTGGGCTCTGGGCTCTCGATTCTGTTGCATGGGTCTGTGTGCCTGTTTTTGGGCCCGGACTGTGCCGTTTCGGTACCTAGCGCTTCGTCCTCTATGTTGAAATCAGAAAGTGTGATACGTCCTGCTTTGTTCGTTTTCCTGAGGATTCCTTGGCCTATGCAGGGTCTCTTGTTGCTGGCTAGAAACTTTAGGATTCTCTCTTCTATCTCTCTGGCAAATATGGCTGCAACTTTGACTGGGATTGCATGGAATCCAGAGATTCCTTTCTCCGCTATGGACGTTTCAAGTGTGTTAATTCTTCCATTCCTAGGTCCCGGAATAGCCTTCTTTTTCCTTGTGTCGTCTTGAATTTCTTTCCACAAACGTCTGTTAGTTTTCGATTGACATAGCTTTCACCGGTTTTGCTAAGGTTCTTCATAGAGATCTTCTTCTTCGTACTGGCAAGCTGTGTTTTTTTTTTTTTTTTGTCTGTTTGTGTTTAGCTTCCGTTTTTCTATTCTTTGCAACTTGTAATTGGTTCTGTTTTGCAGAAGTGCATCGCTGTGCTCACATCTGCTGGCAATGCTCCTGTATTTGCTGTGGAAGTCTGGCCCTATCTAACGTCCCTTCCCATCTGCCTCTGCACCCCCTCGGACGCCTGCCCCAGAATGACTGAAGCAGTGGTGAGGAGGCTCACCCCCAGGATTCCAGCCGGGCCACCCCGGGCCACCGACCCAGAAGGTGCGGACCTCACCGCTCCACCACCGGCCGGCCCCTTTCATGTTCCATTGGGAACCTGCAGTTGAGTGCAATGGGGCTTGAATATGCTGCTTGAGCCCAACTCTGGCACTGTTAGATGAGGCCAGGTTGTTTGTCGGGGCCACTGTGACGTCAGAGGATTGGTCATAATTGTGTGTCTGCTGTCCCGGCAAGCTTCATGGACACAGGGCTTCAGAGCCCGCTTGGAGCAGTCTCATAACTCACCCTTCCCAGTGAGCCCAGGTTTGTCCTTCGCTGCCGTTTTTTGGCTTGTGAATTTCTCTGACTTTCAAACGTTCCAGCAGAGCCTGTCTAAAGACTGACATCTTTCATTGTGGATTATTCAGGTGTGATATCTGTTCGCCTTGCATTTTCTGGGACCTTTGTTTCTTTTCCACAGTATGCTCGTCATGGTCTTTCTCAGCTATCTCACTTAGATATGCTTACCAGTCCGTTCTCCTTCAGTCCAAGTGATTAATTTTGTATTTCTTGAATCACCGTATGTTCTCTAGGCCGAGGTGTGAGTGCTTTCGTGACTCTTGGTTGCTGTCTTTGAATTTGCACCGGTCACTTGTAGGACTCTTTGCTATCCTAGCCTAGGTCAAAGGAAGCACTGAGAACCCGTGGTCATCTGGGTTGGTTTGACATCCTGAGATCAGAAACTCCAAATTCGACGTGGTCCTGGCAACCCCCTTCATGGACATAATGTTTTTCCGAGACAAATTAGACAAATCTGATGAATTCCTCTCTCCAGGAAAGATATTTTTCTTTCTCTTTTGTGGATTTGGGAAGTTTCGAACTTGACCCCTGACACTTGAGCGTTGCCCTAGATTGCATCTAGATACGGCTTACTTTATTTCTATAGGCTGTGCCGTTTGTTTGACCTACATCCTCAGCCCTGGCATGTTTATTTTTCTGGAAACAGAATTGTAATGTTCTAATTTTCAGCCAGCTTCCTTCCATAGGGCGTCAAAGCACATTATCAATAATCCTTCTACGGCAAGAGGTCGGGGGAGAGAATTTCATTGGAGCCAAAGTGAGCACTCTAGCCTGGGAGGGCAGCCTTCACAAAGGAACCAAGCCCTCTGGAAAAGGGTGATTTTCAGCACACTTGTAGAGCCCTTCCCAACAAAGAGACCTACCCCAATCATGACAGGGCTCCATTCCTTCGAGGCTTCCAAGACATCTCTTGGAACGCATTAGCATGTAGGGAGTGGGCCCCCGTGACGCCAGAGCTATGGAAAGTGAGACTGATCTTCCAAGAATGCTAGGGGCCTAGGAAAGGAGGCATCGACTCTTCTCTTCAATGTCCTCAAGAGATCCTTCTTGACTATGGATTATGCTTAAGGCAGAAGGACACTGTAGGTCTGATAAGGCCCAAGTGCGGCCTCGTGTTTCCAATCAAGTTTCAAGCTTGAATCAGCATGGCCTCCCCATAGACTTGAATAGATGACAATGTTCTCCTCTCAGTGCTTGTCCCTCGATTCTGGCTTCTTGCCAAGGATTCCTTTCTTATCCCTGGAATCAGAGTCCGTTTGATCTCTTCCAGTTTCTGTGCCCGCTTTCTGTTTGTCAAAGCTGTTTCTCGGTATGTCTCCCTTTAATAGCCCAGCCTAGGCCAATCCTCAGACTGTAACCATGCGGCCATCTTGGGGGACATGTTCACCGTGATGTCATAAAGAAGCTCAGAAGGCTAAGTTGTCCTGACAACCTCCAAGCACACAGAGATTCAGAGCCATCTCAGACCAGTCTGACTCCTCCCCCTTTCCAGGTAGGATAGTTTTCCTTTTTCTGGATGTCTTGTCGGTTTCTATCTTTCTCCTCGAATTTGGAAAGGCCTGCTCCATTCTCTCTAGACACTGGTTTCTTTCCTGTAAGATTAGCCTGGCTATTATCTCTTACGTCTTGGGAAGAGGGCCAAGTGGGTGGACCTTCCCCAGAGAAAGTCCTGGACTCCCTCCCAAGTTGAAGTTGCCCAGGCAATCCTCTGATGCGCAATGATCGTGTCATCTCCTAGCACTCTGCCAATTCCACCTTGGCAGGTCCCATGTTTTCCTTCCTTCTTCCTTTGGGGAAGTGTACCAGATGCCTTCACAGATTGGAATATTCTCACGGTTCTTTTTCTGGTGCATATTGAGAACGGACCCTCACAATTGCTACTTCTTTATGACCTCTGTCCACATCGTACCATGAAATCTCTATTCCCTAACAGTGCTAATGTGATCTGCACCCGTGCTGTGAAAGAGTGAGGCCCGGGTCACGCAAGCGGAACGTGGGCACTTGCCCGCTCCACCACAGGGCCGGCCCTGACTTGTACTTTTGGACCAACCTGTGGCCTGAACTTGGGAAGGTTGGGCCTGTTTGGATTATTCGTGAAGCTGATTAGTAGTAACATCATGGACGGTAACATTATGACTTCACCGTTGGTTCCTGGGCTTAGCACGGATCAGGTTCTCTTGGTAGTATTCCTCTTCATGTATTTGGAATGGTCTACCTTTCTGTAGCATCAGTAAGCCTTTTGAGGTGATTTTCCCTCCTTGGAAGTTCACCTTCTCTAATCTCTTTCAGCCCCCAAAGCTGTATGCCGTCATTCTGAACCCCTTTTTGAATTTTTGCTTTTAGGTGAATTTATTGCCGTAACCCTGCATTAGAACATCGTATGTCTTTCAGATTTACATCCTCATCGATTTAGACTTCCGTGTAGGTTCCATCCTCTTCACCAGCGTAAGCCGAATCACAGGCCCTCACCACACACTTGTGCCTCATCATCTCTTTCACCCTCCCCCACCGCCCCGCTTTGCCTCTGGGCACCCCCGATCAAATGTCCAGTGCCGCCTGTTGGTTAGTGCTTGTTTTTTCTTCTCCTTGTAAGTGAGATCCTACTGTATTTGACTTTGTCCCTGGGGCTTGTTTCACTTCCCCTAAATCCCTCCCAGCCGTTCTGGTGCTCACAAATGGCTGGATTGCATCCTTTGTTCCCGCTGAGTGGTCTGCCATTGTGTGGCTATAGCCCATGTTCCTTCTCCATTCGTCCCTTGCTGGGCACCAGGGTGGCTTCCAAATCTTGGAGAGCGGGAGTAAGGCTGTGGTGAACTGAGTGGTGCACATGTCTTTAGGCGGTAGTGTTTCCGAGTTCTTTGGCTAAACACGCCCCAGAGAAATAGCTAGATCATATGGGACATGGATTCTTAAATTTTGGAGGCAGTTCCACACCGCTTGGCCTAGTGGCTGCACCGGTTTCCACTGCCAGCAGCAGTGCAGGAGGCGTCCCTTCTCTCCACCTCCTCTCTGACACTTGTTGTTTCCTGTCTGCCTCCTTATAGCCATTCTGACCACAGTGAGCTGCTATGTCATTGCGGTTTGGATTTGCCTTGGCCTCAGACTTAATGAGGGTGAACAAGTTTCCATGCACCTGTTGGCCCTCTTTAGATCTTCTTGGGAGAAATCTCTGTGTCCATCTTTGGCCCATGTTTTCATTGGCTTGTTCTTTTTCTTGTGGAGACGTCTGAGTTGACTGTTTCTTTGGGCTTTTCACCCCTTGTCCGATGTGTGCTTTGCAAACATCCACTCCCAGTTGTTGTGCTGTCTTTGCATTGAGTCGATGGTTTCCTTGACTGGGCAGAAGCGTCTGCATTTGAGGTGGTCCCGTTTGTTTCTTGTCTCCTTTGCTGCCCTTGCCCAGTCAGACATACTTCTTCCAAATAGGCGGCTCAGACAGATGGCAAAGAGCACTCTGCCTAGGTCTTCTCCTACAAGTTTCACGGTTTCAAGTCTGCCATTCAGGGCTTTAATCCATTCCAGGAGGTGCGTGTGCCAGGTGGAACATCATGGTCTACTCTTGTTGTGTTCCATGTGGCTGTGCAGGCTTCCCAGCACCGTTTATTGGAGAGACTCTCCTTTGTCCACTGTCTCCTCTTGGCTCCCTGGTCGCAAATGGGCTGTCCATGTATGTTTGAGTTGGGCTCTGGGCTCTCGATTCTGTTGCATGGGTCTGTGTGCCTGTTTTTGGGCCCGGACTGTGCCGTTTCGGTACCTAGCGCTTCGTCCTCTATGTTGAAATCAGAAAGTGTGATACGTCCTGCTTTGTTCGTTTTCCTGAGGATTCCTTGGCCTATGCAGGGTCTCTTGTTGCTGGCTAGAAACTTTAGGATTCTCTCTTCTATCTCTCTGGCAAATATGGCTGCAACTTTGACTGGGATTGCATGGAATCCAGAGATTCCTTTCTCCGCTATGGACGTTTCAAGTGTGTTAATTCTTCCATTCCTAGGTCCCGGAATAGCCTTCTTTTTCCTTGTGTCGTCTTGAATTTCTTTCCACAAACGTCTGTTAGTTTTCGATTGACATAGCTTTCACCGGTTTTGCTAAGGTTCTTCATAGAGATCTTCTTCTTCGTACTGGCAAGCTGTGTTTTTTTTTTTTTTTTGTCTGTTTGTGTTTAGCTTCCGTTTTTCTATTCTTTGCAACTTGTAATTGGTTCTGTTTTGCAGAAGTGCATCGCTGTGCTCACATCTGCTGGCAATGCTCCTGTATTTGCTGTGGAAGTCTGGCCCTATCTAACGTCCCTTCCCATCTGCCTCTGCACCCCCTCGGACGCCTGCCCCAGAATGACTGAAGCAGTGGTGAGGAGGCTCACCCCCAGGATTCCAGCCGGGCCACCCCGGGCCACCGACCCAGAAGGTGCGGACCTCACCGCTCCACCACCGGCCGGCCCCTTTCATGTTCCATTGGGAACCTGCAGTTGAGTGCAATGGGGCTTGAATATGCTGCTTGAGCCCAACTCTGGCACTGTTAGATGAGGCCAGGTTGTTTGTCGGGGCCACTGTGACGTCAGAGGATTGGTCATAATTGTGTGTCTGCTGTCCCGGCAAGCTTCATGGACACAGGGCTTCAGAGCCCGCTTGGAGCAGTCTCATAACTCACCCTTCCCAGTGAGCCCAGGTTTGTCCTTCGCTGCCGTTTTTTGGCTTGTGAATTTCTCTGACTTTCAAACGTTCCAGCAGAGCCTGTCTAAAGACTGACATCTTTCATTGTGGATTATTCAGGTGTGATATCTGTTCGCCTTGCATTTTCTGGGACCTTTGTTTCTTTTCCACAGTATGCTCGTCATGGTCTTTCTCAGCTATCTCACTTAGATATGCTTACCAGTCCGTTCTCCTTCAGTCCAAGTGATTAATTTTGTATTTCTTGAATCACCGTATGTTCTCTAGGCCGAGGTGTGAGTGCTTTCGTGACTCTTGGTTGCTGTCTTTGAATTTGCACCGGTCACTTGTAGGACTCTTTGCTATCCTAGCCTAGGTCAAAGGAAGCACTGAGAACCCGTGGTCATCTGGGTTGGTTTGACATCCTGAGATCAGAAACTCCAAATTCGACGTGGTCCTGGCAACCCCCTTCATGGACATAATGTTTTTCCGAGACAAATTAGACAAATCTGATGAATTCCTCTCTCCAGGAAAGATATTTTTCTTTCTCTTTTGTGGATTTGGGAAGTTTCGAACTTGACCCCTGACACTTGAGCGTTGCCCTAGATTGCATCTAGATACGGCTTACTTTATTTCTATAGGCTGTGCCGTTTGTTTGACCTACATCCTCAGCCCTGGCATGTTTATTTTTCTGGAAACAGAATTGTAATGTTCTAATTTTCAGCCAGCTTCCTTCCATAGGGCGTCAAAGCACATTATCAATAATCCTTCTACGGCAAGAGGTCGGGGGAGAGAATTTCATTGGAGCCAAAGTGAGCACTCTAGCCTGGGAGGGCAGCCTTCACAAAGGAACCAAGCCCTCTGGAAAAGGGTGATTTTCAGCACACTTGTAGAGCCCTTCCCAACAAAGAGACCTACCCCAATCATGACAGGGCTCCATTCCTTCGAGGCTTCCAAGACATCTCTTGGAACGCATTAGCATGTAGGGAGTGGGCCCCCGTGACGCCAGAGCTATGGAAAGTGAGACTGATCTTCCAAGAATGCTAGGGGCCTAGGAAAGGAGGCATCGACTCTTCTCTTCAATGTCCTCAAGAGATCCTTCTTGACTATGGATTATGCTTAAGGCAGAAGGACACTGTAGGTCTGATAAGGCCCAAGTGCGGCCTCGTGTTTCCAATCAAGTTTCAAGCTTGAATCAGCATGGCCTCCCCATAGACTTGAATAGATGACAATGTTCTCCTCTCAGTGCTTGTCCCTCGATTCTGGCTTCTTGCCAAGGATTCCTTTCTTATCCCTGGAATCAGAGTCCGTTTGATCTCTTCCAGTTTCTGTGCCCGCTTTCTGTTTGTCAAAGCTGTTTCTCGGTATGTCTCCCTTTAATAGCCCAGCCTAGGCCAATCCTCAGACTGTAACCATGCGGCCATCTTGGGGGACATGTTCACCGTGATGTCATAAAGAAGCTCAGAAGGCTAAGTTGTCCTGACAACCTCCAAGCACACAGAGATTCAGAGCCATCTCAGACCAGTCTGACTCCTCCCCCTTTCCAGGTAGGATAGTTTTCCTTTTTCTGGATGTCTTGTCGGTTTCTATCTTTCTCCTCGAATTTGGAAAGGCCTGCTCCATTCTCTCTAGACACTGGTTTCTTTCCTGTAAGATTAGCCTGGCTATTATCTCTTACGTCTTGGGAAGAGGGCCAAGTGGGTGGACCTTCCCCAGAGAAAGTCCTGGACTCCCTCCCAAGTTGAAGTTGCCCAGGCAATCCTCTGATGCGCAATGATCGTGTCATCTCCTAGCACTCTGCCAATTCCACCTTGGCAGGTCCCATGTTTTCCTTCCTTCTTCCTTTGGGGAAGTGTACCAGATGCCTTCACAGATTGGAATATTCTCACGGTTCTTTTTCTGGTGCGTATTGAGAACGGACCCTCACAATTGCTACTTCTTTATGACCTCTGTCCACATCGTACCATGAAATCTCTATTCCCTAACAGTGCTAATGTGATCTGCACCCGTGCTGTGAAAGAGTGAGGCCCGGGTCACGCAAGCGGAACGTGGGCACTTGCCCGCTCCACCACAGGGCCGGCCCTGACTTGTACTTTTGGACCAACCTGTGGCCTGAACTTGGGAAGGTTGGGCCTGTTTGGATTATTCGTGAAGCTGATTAGTAGTAACATCATGGACGGTAACATTATGACTTCACCGTTGGTTCCTGGGCTTAGCACGGATCAGGTTCTCTTGGTAGTATTCCTCTTCATGTATTTGGAATGGTCTACCTTTCTGTAGCATCAGTAAGCCTTTTGAGGTGATTTTCCCTCCTTGGAAGTTCACCTTCTCTAATCTCTTTCAGCCCCCAAAGCTGTATGCCGTCATTCTGAACCCCTTTTTGAATTTTTGCTTTTAGGTGAATTTATTGCCGTAACCCTGCATTAGAACATCGTATGTCTTTCAGATTTACATCCTCATCGATTTAGACTTCCGTGTAGGTTCCATCCTCTTCACCAGCGTAAGCCGAATCACAGGCCCTCACCACACACTTGTGCCTCATCATCTCTTTCACCCTCCCCCACCGCCCCGCTTTGCCTCTGGGCACCCCCGATCAAATGTCCAGTGCCGCCTGTTGGTTAGTGCTTGTTTTTTCTTCTCCTTGTAAGTGAGATCCTACTGTATTTGACTTTGTCCCTGGGGCTTGTTTCACTTCCCCTAAATCCCTCCCAGCCGTTCTGGTGCTCACAAATGGCTGGATTGCATCCTTTGTTCCCGCTGAGTGGTCTGCCATTGTGTGGCTATAGCCCATGTTCCTTCTCCATTCGTCCCTTGCTGGGCACCAGGGTGGCTTCCAAATCTTGGAGAGCGGGAGTAAGGCTGTGGTGAACTGAGTGGTGCACATGTCTTTAGGCGGTAGTGTTTCCGAGTTCTTTGGCTAAACACGCCCCAGAGAAATAGCTAGATCATATGGGACATGGATTCTTAAATTTTGGAGGCAGTTCCACACCGCTTGGCCTAGTGGCTGCACCGGTTTCCACTGCCAGCAGCAGTGCAGGAGGCGTCCCTTCTCTCCACCTCCTCTCTGACACTTGTTGTTTCCTGTCTGCCTCCTTATAGCCATTCTGACCACAGTGAGCTGCTATGTCATTGCGGTTTGGATTTGCCTTGGCCTCAGACTTAATGAGGGTGAACAAGTTTCCATGCACCTGTTGGCCCTCTTTAGATCTTCTTGGGAGAAATCTCTGTGTCCATCTTTGGCCCATGTTTTCATTGGCTTGTTCTTTTTCTTGTGGAGACGTCTGAGTTGACTGTTTCTTTGGGCTTTTCACCCCTTGTCCGATGTGTGCTTTGCAAACATCCACTCCCAGTTGTTGTGCTGTCTTTGCATTGAGTCGATGGTTTCCTTGACTGGGCAGAAGCGTCTGCATTTGAGGTGGTCCCGTTTGTTTCTTGTCTCCTTTGCTGCCCTTGCCCAGTCAGACAT
This sequence comes from Equus asinus, assembly GCF_041296235.1. Lineage (NCBI taxonomy): Eukaryota > Metazoa > Chordata > Mammalia > Perissodactyla > Equidae > Equus > Equus asinus. The sequence continues at coordinate 80,001,481 of NC_091820.1, forward strand.
ACTTCTTCCAAATAGGCGGCTCAGACAGATGGCAAAGAGCACTCTGCCTAGGTCTTCTCCTACAAGTTTCACGGTTTCAAGTCTGCCATTCAGGGCTTTAATCCATTCCAGGAGGTGCGTGTGCCAGGTGGAACATCATGGTCTACTCTTGTTGTGTTCCATGTGGCTGTGCAGGCTTCCCAGCACCGTTTATTGGAGAGACTCTCCTTTGTCCACTGTCTCCTCTTGGCTCCCTGGTCGCAAATGGGCTGTCCATGTATGTTTGAGTTGGGCTCTGGGCTCTCGATTCTGTTGCATGGGTCTGTGTGCCTGTTTTTGGGCCCGGACTGTGCCGTTTCGGTACCTAGCGCTTCGTCCTCTATGTTGAAATCAGAAAGTGTGATACGTCCTGCTTTGTTCGTTTTCCTGAGGATTCCTTGGCCTATGCAGGGTCTCTTGTTGCTGGCTAGAAACTTTAGGATTCTCTCTTCTATCTCTCTGGCAAATATGGCTGCAACTTTGACTGGGATTGCATGGAATCCAGAGATTCCTTTCTCCGCTATGGACGTTTCAAGTGTGTTAATTCTTCCATTCCTAGGTCCCGGAATAGCCTTCTTTTTCCTTGTGTCGTCTTGAATTTCTTTCCACAAACGTCTGTTAGTTTTCGATTGACATAGCTTTCACCGGTTTTGCTAAGGTTCTTCATAGAGATCTTCTTCTTCGTACTGGCAAGCTGTGTTTTTTTTTTTTTTTTGTCTGTTTGTGTTTAGCTTCCGTTTTTCTATTCTTTGCAACTTGTAATTGGTTCTGTTTTGCAGAAGTGCATCGCTGTGCTCACATCTGCTGGCAATGCTCCTGTATTTGCTGTGGAAGTCTGGCCCTATCTAACGTCCCTTCCCATCTGCCTCTGCACCCCCTCGGACGCCTGCCCCAGAATGACTGAAGCAGTGGTGAGGAGGCTCACCCCCAGGATTCCAGCCGGGCCACCCCGGGCCACCGACCCAGAAGGTGCGGACCTCACCGCTCCACCACCGGCCGGCCCCTTTCATGTTCCATTGGGAACCTGCAGTTGAGTGCAATGGGGCTTGAATATGCTGCTTGAGCCCAACTCTGGCACTGTTAGATGAGGCCAGGTTGTTTGTCGGGGCCACTGTGACGTCAGAGGATTGGTCATAATTGTGTGTCTGCTGTCCCGGCAAGCTTCATGGACACAGGGCTTCAGAGCCCGCTTGGAGCAGTCTCATAACTCACCCTTCCCAGTGAGCCCAGGTTTGTCCTTCGCTGCCGTTTTTTGGCTTGTGAATTTCTCTGACTTTCAAACGTTCCAGCAGAGCCTGTCTAAAGACTGACATCTTTCATTGTGGATTATTCAGGTGTGATATCTGTTCGCCTTGCATTTTCTGGGACCTTTGTTTCTTTTCCACAGTATGCTCGTCATGGTCTTTCTCAGCTATCTCACTTAGATATGCTTACCAGTCCGTTCTCCTTCAGTCCAAGTGATTAATTTTGTATTTCTTGAATCACCGTATGTTCTCTAGGCCGAGGTGTGAGTGCTTTCGTGACTCTTGGTTGCTGTCTTTGAATTTGCACCGGTCACTTGTAGGACTCTTTGCTATCCTAGCCTAGGTCAAAGGAAGCACTGAGAACCCGTGGTCATCTGGGTTGGTTTGACATCCTGAGATCAGAAACTCCAAATTCGACGTGGTCCTGGCAACCCCCTTCATGGACATAATGTTTTTCCGAGACAAATTAGACAAATCTGATGAATTCCTCTCTCCAGGAAAGATATTTTTCTTTCTCTTTTGTGGATTTGGGAAGTTTCGAACTTGACCCCTGACACTTGAGCGTTGCCCTAGATTGCATCTAGATACGGCTTACTTTATTTCTATAGGCTGTGCCGTTTGTTTGACCTACATCCTCAGCCCTGGCATGTTTATTTTTCTGGAAACAGAATTGTAATGTTCTAATTTTCAGCCAGCTTCCTTCCATAGGGCGTCAAAGCACATTATCAATAATCCTTCTACGGCAAGAGGTCGGGGGAGAGAATTTCATTGGAGCCAAAGTGAGCACTCTAGCCTGGGAGGGCAGCCTTCACAAAGGAACCAAGCCCTCTGGAAAAGGGTGATTTTCAGCACACTTGTAGAGCCCTTCCCAACAAAGAGACCTACCCCAATCATGACAGGGCTCCATTCCTTCGAGGCTTCCAAGACATCTCTTGGAACGCATTAGCATGTAGGGAGTGGGCCCCCGTGACGCCAGAGCTATGGAAAGTGAGACTGATCTTCCAAGAATGCTAGGGGCCTAGGAAAGGAGGCATCGACTCTTCTCTTCAATGTCCTCAAGAGATCCTTCTTGACTATGGATTATGCTTAAGGCAGAAGGACACTGTAGGTCTGATAAGGCCCAAGTGCGGCCTCGTGTTTCCAATCAAGTTTCAAGCTTGAATCAGCATGGCCTCCCCATAGACTTGAATAGATGACAATGTTCTCCTCTCAGTGCTTGTCCCTCGATTCTGGCTTCTTGCCAAGGATTCCTTTCTTATCCCTGGAATCAGAGTCCGTTTGATCTCTTCCAGTTTCTGTGCCCGCTTTCTGTTTGTCAAAGCTGTTTCTGGGTATGTCTCCCTTTAATAGCCCAGCCTAGGCCAATCCTCAGACTGTAACCATGCGGCCATCTTGGGGGACATGTTCACCGTGATGTCATAAAGAAGCTCAGAAGGCTAAGTTGTCCTGACAACCTCCAAGCACACAGAGTTTCAGAGCCATCTCAGACCAGTCTGACTCCTCCCCCTTTCCAGGTAGGATAGTTTTCCTTTTTCTGGATTTCTTGTCGGTTTCTATCTTTCTCCTCGAATTTGGAAAGGCCTGCTCCATTCTCTCTAGACACTGGTTTCTTTCCTGTAAGATTAGCCTGGCTATTATCTCTTACGTCTTGGGAAGAGGGCCAAGTGGGTGGACCTTCCCCAGAGAAAGTCCTGGACTCCCTCCCAAGTTGAAGTTGCCCAGGCAATCCTCTGATGCGCAATGATCGTGTCATCTCCTAGCACTCTGCCAATTCCACCTTGGCAGGTCCCATGTTTTCCTTCCTTCTTCCTTTGGGGAAGTGTACCAGATGCCTTCACAGATTGGAATATTCTCACGGTTCTTTTTCTGGTGCGTATTGAGAACGGACCCTCACAATTGCTACTTCTTTATGACCTCTGTCTGCACCGTACCATGAAATCTCTATTCCCTAACAGTGCTAATGTGATCTGCACCCGTGCTGTGAAAGAGTGAGGCCCGGGTCACACAAGCGGAACGTGGGCACTTGCCCGCTCCACCACAGGGCCGGCCCTGACTTGTACTTTTGGACCAACCTGTGGCCTGAACTTGGGAAGGTTGGGCCTGTTTGGATTATTCGTGAAGCTGATTAGTAGTAACATCATGGACGGTAACATTATGACTTCACCGTTGGTTCCTGGGCTTAGCACGGATCAGGTTCTCTTGGTAGTATTCCTCTTCATGTATTTGGAATGGTCTACCTTTCTGTAGCATCAGTAAGCCTTTTGAGGTGATTTTCCCTCCTTGGAAGTTCACCTTCTCTAATCTCTTTCAGCCCCCAAAGCTGTATGCCGTCATTCTGAACCCCTTTTTGAATTTTTGCTTTTAGGTGAATTTATTGCCGTAACCCTGCATTAGAACATCGTATGTCTTTCAGATTTACATCCTCATCGATTTAGACTTCCGTGTAGGTTCCATCCTCTTCACCAGCGTAAGCCGAATCACAGGCCCTCACCACACACTTGTGCCTCATCATCTCTTTCACCCTCCCCCACCGCCCCGCTTTGCCTCTGGGCACCCCCGATCAAATGTCCAGTGCCGCCTGTTGGTTAGTGCTTGTTTTTTCTTCTCCTTGTAAGTGAGATCCTACTGTATTTGACTTTGTCCCTGGGGCTTGTTTCACTTCCCCTAAATCCCTCCCAGCCGTTCTGGTGCTCACAAATGGCTGGATTGCATCCTTTGTTCCCGCTGAGTGGTCTGCCATTGTGTGGCTATAGCCCATGTTCCTTCTCCATTCGTCCCTTGCTGGGCACCAGGGTGGCTTCCAAGTCTTGGAGAGCGGGAGTAAGGCTGTGGTGAACTGAGTGGTGCACATGTCTTTAGGCGGTAGTGTTTCCGAGTTCTTTGGCTAAACACGCCCCAGAGAAATAGCTAGATCATATGGGACATGGATTCTTAAATTTTGGAGGCAGTTCCACACCGCTTGGCCTAGTGGCTGCACCGGTTTCCACTGCCAGCAGCAGTGCAGGAGGCGTCCCTTCTCTCCACCTCCTCTCTGACACTTGTTGTTTCCTGTCTGCCTCCTTATAGCCATTCTGACCACAGTGAGCTGCTATGTCATTGCGGTTTGGATTTGCCTTGGCCTCAGACTTAATGAGGGTGAACAAGTTTCCATGCACCTGTTGGCCCTCTTTAGATCTTCTTGGGAGAAATCTCTGTGTCCATCTTTGGCCCATGTTTTCATTGGCTTGTTCTTTTTCTTGTGGAGACGTCTGAGTTGACTGTTTCTTTGGGCTTTTCACCCCTTGTCCGATGTGTGCTTTGCAAACATCCACTCCCAGTTGTTGTGCTGTCTTTGCATTGAGTCGATGGTTTCCTTGACTGGGCAGAAGCGTCTGCATTTGAGGTGGTCCCGTTTGTTTCTTGTCTCCTTTGCTGCCCTTGCCCAGTCAGACATACTTCTTCCAAATAGGCGGCTCAGACAGATGGCAAAGAGCAGTCTGCCTAGGTCTTCTCCTACAAGTTTCACGGTTTCAAGTCTGCCATTCAGGGCTTTAATCCATTCCAGGAGGTGCGTGTGCCAGGTGGAACATCATGGTCTACTCTTGTTGTGTTCCATGTGGCTGTGCAGGCTTCCCAGCACCGTTTATTGGAGAGACTCTCCTTTGTCCACTGTCTCCTCTTGGCTCCCTGGTCGCAAATGGGCTGCCCATGTATGTTTGAGTTGGGCTCTGGGCTCTCGATTCTGTTGCATGTGTCTGTGTTCCTGGTTTTGGGCCCGGACTGTGCCGTTTCGGTACCTAGCGCTTCGTCCTCTATGTTGAAATCAGAAAGTGTGATACGTCCTGCTTTGTTCGTTTTCCTGAGGATTCCTTGGCCTATGCAGGGTCTCTTGTTGCTGGCTAGAAACTTTAGGATTCTCTCTTCTATCTCTCTGGCAAATATGGCTGCAACTTTGACTGGGATTGCATGGAATCCAGAGATTCCTTTCTCCGCTATGGACGTTTCAAGTGTGTTAATTCTTCCATTCCTAGGTCCCGGAATAGCCTTCTTTTTCCTTGTGTCTTCTTGAATTTCTTTCCACAAACGTCTGTTAGTTTTCGATTGACATAGCTTTCACCGGTTTTGCTAAGTTTCTTCATAGAGATCTTCTTCTTCGTACTGGCAAGCTGTGTTTTTTTTTTTTTTTGTCTGTTTGTGTTTAGCTTCCGTTTTTCTATTCTTTGCAACTTGTAATTGGTTCTGTTTTGCAGAAGTGCATCCCTGTGCTCACATCTGCTGGCAATGCTCCTGTATTTGCTGTGGAAGTCTGGCCCTATCTAACGTCCCTTCCCATCTGCCTCTGCACCCCCTCGGACGCCTGCCCCAGAATGACTGAAGCAGTGGTGAGGAGGCTCACCCCCAGGATTCCAGCCGGGCCACCCCGGGCCACCGACCCAGAAGGTGCGGACCTCACCGCTCCACCACCGGCCGGCCCCTTTCATGTTCCATTGGGAACCTGCAGTTGAGTGCAATGGGGCTTGAATATGCTGCTTGAGCCCAACTCTGGCACTGTTAGATGAGGCCAGGTTGTTTGTCGGGGCCACTGTGACGTCAGAGGATTGGTCATAATTGTGTGTCTGCTGTCCCGGCAAGCTTCATGGACACAGGGCTTCAGAGCCCGCTTGGAGCAGTCTCATAACTCACCCTTCCCAGTGAGCCCAGGTTTGTCCTTCGCTGCCGTTTTTTGGCTTGTGAATTTCTCTGACTTTCAAACGTTCCAGCAGAGCCTGTCTAAAGACTGACATCTTTCATTGTGGATTATTCAGGTGTGATATCTGTTCGCCTTGCATTTTCTGGGACCTTTGTTTCTTTTCCACAGTATGCTCGTCATGGTCTTTCTCAGCTATCTCACTTAGATATGCTTACCAGTCCGTTCTCCTTCAGTCCAAGTGATTAATTTTGTATTTCTTGAATCACCGTATGTTCTCTAGGCCGAGGTGTGAGTGCTTTCGTGACTCTTGGTTGCTGTCTTTGAATTTGCACCGGTCACTTGTAGGACTCTTTGCTAGCCTAGCCTAGGTCAAAGGAAGCACTGAGAACCCGTGGTCATCTGGGTTGGTTTGACATCCTGAGATCAGAAACTCCAAATTCGACGTGGTCCTGGCAACCCCCTTCATGGACATAATGTTTTTCCGAGACAAATTAGACAAATCTGATGAATTCCTCTCTCCAGGAAAGATATTTTTCTTTCTCTTTTGTGGATTTCGGAAGTTTCGAACTTGACCCCTGACACTTGAGCGTTGCCCTAGATTGCATCTAGATACGGCTTACTTTATTTCTATAGGCTGTGCCATTTGTTTGACCTACATCCTCAGCCCTGGCATGTTTATTTTTCTGGAAACAGAATTGTAATGTTCTAATTTTCAGCCAGCTTCCTTCCATATGGCGTCAAAGCACATAATCAATAATCCTTCTACGGCAAGAGGTCGGGGGAGAGAATTTCATTGGAGCCAAAGTGAGCACTCTAGCCTGGGAGGGCAGCCTTCACAAAGGAACCAAGCCCTCTGGAAAAGGGTGATTTTCAGCACACTTGTAGAGCCCTTCCCAACAAAGAGACCTACCCCAATCATGACAGGGCTCCATTCCTTCGAGGCTTCCAAGACATCTCTTGGAACGCATTAGCATGTAGGGAGTGGGCCCCCGTGACACCAGAGCTATGGAAAGTGAGACTGATCTTCCAAGAATGCTAGGGGCCTAGGAAAGGAGGCATCGACTCTTCTCTTCAATGTCCTCAAGAGATCCTTCTTGACTATGGATTATGCTTAAGGCAGAAGGACACTGTAGGTCTGATAAGGCCCAAGTGCGGCCTCGTGTTTCCAATCAAGTTTCAAGCTTGAATCAGCATGGCCTCCTCATAGACTTGAATAGATGACAATGTTCTCCTCTCAGTGCTTGTCCCTCGATTCTGGCTTCTTGCCAAGGATTCCTTTCTTATCCCTGGAATCAGAGTCCGTTTGATCTCTTCCAGTTTCTGTGCCCGCTTTCTGTTTGTCAAAGCTGTTTCTGGGTATGTCTCCCTTTAATAGCCCAGCCTAGGCCAATCCTCAGACTGTAACCATGCGGCCATCTTGGGGGACATGTTCACCGTGATGTCATAAAGAAGCTCAGAAGGCTAAGTTGTCCTGACAACCTCCAAGCACACAGAGTTTCAGAGCCATCTCAGACCAGTCTGACTCCTCCCCCTTTCCAGGTAGGATAGTTTTCCTTTTTCTGTATTTCTTGTCGGTTTCTATCTTTCTCCTCGAATTTGGAAAGGCCTGCTCCATTCTCTCTAGACACTGGTTTCTTTCCTGTAAGATTAGCCTGGCTATTATCTCTTACGTCTTGGGAAGAGGGCCAAGTGGGTGGACCTTCCCCAGAGAAAGTCCTGGACTCCCTCCCAAGTTGAAGTTGCCCAGGCAATCCTCTGATGCGCAATGATCGTGTCATCTCCTAGCACTCTGCCAATTCCACCTTGGCAGGTCCCATGTTTTCCTTCCTTCTTCCTTTGGGGAAGTGTACCAGATGCCTTCACAGATTGGAATATTCTCACGGTTCTTTTTCTGGTGCGTATTGAGAACGGACCCTCACAATTGCTACTTCTTTATGACCTCTGTCTGCACCGTACCATGAAATCTCTATTCCCTAACAGTGCTAATGTGATCTGCACCCGTGCTGTGAAAGAGTGAGGCCCGGGTCACACAAGCGGAACGTGGGCACTTGCCCGCTCCACCACAGGGCCGGCCCTGACTTGTACTTTTGGACCAACCTGTGGCCTGAACTTGGGAAGGTTGGGCCTGTTTGGATTATTCGTGAAGCTGATTAGTAGTAACATCATGGACGGTAACATTATGACTTCACCGTTGGTTCCTGGGCTTAGCACGGATCAGGTTCTCTTGGTAGTATTCCTCTTCATGTATTTGGAATGGTCTGCCTTTCTGTAGCATCAGTAAGCCTTTTGAGGTGATTTTCCCTCCTTGGAAGTTCACCTTCTCTAATCTCTTTCAGCCCCCAAAGCTGTATGCCGTCATTCTGAAACCCTTTTTGGATTTTTGCTTTTAGGTGAATTTATTGCCGTAACCCTGCATTAGAACATCGTATGTCTTTCAGATTTACATCCTCATCGATTTCGACTTCCGTGTAGGTTCCATCCTCTTCACCAGCGTAAGCCGAATCACAGGCCCTCACCACACACTTGTGCCTCATCATCTCTTTCACCCTCCCCCACCGCCCCGCTTTGCCTCTGGGCACCCCCGATCAAATGTCCAGTGCCGCCTGTTGGTTAGTGCTTGTTTTTTCTTCTCCTTGTAAGTGAGATCCTACGGTATTTGACTTTGTCCCTGGGGCTTGTTTCACTTCCCCTAAATCCCTCCCAGCCGTTCTGGTGCTCACAAATGGCTGGATTGCATCCTTTGTTCCCGCTGAGTGGTCTGCCATTGTGTGGCTATAGCCCATGTTCCTTCTCCATTCGTCCCTTGCTGGGCACCAGGGTGGCTTCCAAGTCTTGGAGAGCGGGAGTAAGGCTGTGGTGAACTGAGTGGTGCACATGTCTTTAGGCGGTAGTGTTTCCGAGTTCTTTGGCTAAACACGCCCCAGAGGAATAGCTGGATCATATGGGACATGGATTCTTAAATTTCGGAGGCAGTTCCACACCGCTTGGCCTAGTGGCTGCACCGGTTTCCACTGCCAGCAGCAGTGCAGGAGGCGTCCCTTCTCTCCACCTCCTCTCTGACACTTGTTGTTTCCTGTCTGCCTCCTTATAGCCATTCTGACCACAGTGAGCTGCTATGTCCTTGCGGTTTGGATTTGCCTTGGCCTCAGACTTAATGAGGGTGAACAAGTTTTCATGCACCTGTTGGCCCTCTTTAGATCTTCTTGGGAGAAATCTCTGTGTCCATCTTTGGCCCAGGTTTTCATTGGCTTGTTCTTTTTCTTGTGGAGACGTGTGAGTTGACTGTTTCTTTGGGCTTTTCACCCCTTGTCCGATGTGTGCTTTGCAAACATCCACTCCCAGTTGTTGTGCTGTCTTTGCATTGAGTCGATGGTTTCCTTGACTGGGCAGAAGCGTCTGCATTTGAGGTGGTCCCGTTTGTTTCTTGTCTCCTTTGCTGCCCTTGCCCAGTCAGACATACTTCTTCCAAATAGGCGGCTCAGACAGATGGCAAAGAGCACTCTGCCTAGGTCTTCTCCTACAAGTTTCACGGTTTCAAGTCTGCCATTCAGGGCTTTAATCCATTCCAGGAGGTGCGTGTGCCAGGTGGAACATCATGGTCTACTCTTGTTGTGTTCCATGTGGCTGTGCAGGCTTCCCAGCACCGTTTATTGGAGAGACTCTCCTTTGTCCACTGTCTCCTCTTGGCTCCCTGGTCGCAAATGGGCTGTCCATGTATGTTTGAGTTGGGCTCTGGGCTCTCGATTCTGTTGCATGGGTCTGTGTTCCTGGTTTTGGGCCCGGACTGTGCCGTTTCGGTACCTAGCGCTTCGTCCTCTATGTTGAAATCAGAAAGTGTGATACGTCCTGCTTTGTTCGTTTTCCTGAGGATTCCTTGGCCTATGCAGGGTCTCTTGTTGCTGGCTAGAAACTTTAGGATTCTCTCTTCTATCTCTCTGGCAAATATGGCTGCAACTTTGACTGGGATTGCATGGAATCCAGAGATTCCTTTCTCCGCTATGGACGTTTCAAGTGTGTTAATTCTTCCATTCCTAGGTCCCGGAATAGCCTTCTTTTTCCTTGTGTCGTCTTGAATTTCTTTCCACAAACGTCTGTTAGTTTTCGATTGACATAGCTTTCACCGGTTTTGCTAAGGTTCTTCATAGAGATCTTCTTCTTCGTACTGGCAAGCTGTGTTTTTTTTTTTTTGTCTGTTTGTGTTTAGCTTCCGTTTTTCTATTCTTTGCAACTTGTAATTGGTTCTGTTTTGCAGAAGTGCATCGCTGTGCTCACATCTGCTGGCAATGCTCCTGTATTTGCTGTGGAAGTCTGGCCCTATCTAACGTCCCTTCCCATCTGCCTCTGCACCCCCTCGGACGCCTGCCCCAGAATGACTGAAGCAGTGGTGAGGAGGCTCACCCCCAGGATTCCAGCCGGGCCACCCCGGGCCACCGACCCAGAAGGTGCGGACCTCACCGCTCCACCACCGGCCGGCCCCTTTCATGTTCCATTGGGAACCTGCAGTTGAGTGCAATGGGGCTTGAATATGCTGCTTGAGCCCAACTCTGGCACTGTGTAGATGAGGCCAGGTTGTTTGTCGGGGCCACTGTGACGTCAGAGGATTGGTCATAATTGTGTGTCTGCTGTCCCGGCAAGCTTCATGGACACAGGGCTTCAGAGCCCGCTTGGAGCAGTCTCATAACTCACCCTTCCCAGTGAGCCCAGGTTTGTCCTTCGCTGCCGTTTTTTGGCTTGTGAATTTCTCTGACTTTCAAACGTTCCAGCAGAGCCTGTCTAAAGACTGACATCTTTCATTGTGGATTATTCAGGTGTGATATCTGTTCGCCTTGCATTTTCTGGGACCTTTGTTTCTTTTCCACAGTATGCTCGTCATGGTCTTTCTCAGCTATCTCACTTAGATATGCTTACCAGTCCGTTCTCCTTCAGTCCAAGTGATTAATTTTGTATTTCTTGAATCACCGTATGTTCTCTAGGCCGAGGTGTGAGTGCTTTCGTGACTCTTGGTTGCTGTCTTTGAATTTGCACCGGTCACTTGTAGGACTCTTTGCTAGCCTAGCCTAGGTCAAAGGAAGCACTGAGAACCCGTGGTCATCTGGGTTGGTTTGACATCCTGAGATCAGAAACTCCAAATTCGACGTGGTCCTGGCAACCCCCTTCATGGACATAATGTTTTTCCGAGACAAATTAGACAAATCTGATGAATTCCTCGCTCCAGGAAAGATATTTTTCTTTCTCTTTTGTGGATTTGGGAAGTTTCGAACTTGACCCCTGACACTTGAGCGTTGCCCTAGATTGCATCTAGATACGGCTTACTTTATTTCTATAGGCTGTGCCATTTGTTTGACCTACATCCTCAGCCCTGGCATGTTTATTTTTCTGGAAACAGAATTGTAATGTTCTAATTTTCAGCCAGCTTCCTTCCATATGGCGTCAAAGCACATTATCAATAATCCTTCTACGGCAAGAGGTCGGGGGAGAGAATTTCATTGGAGCCAAAGTGAGCACTCTAGCCTGGGAGGGCAGCCTTCACAAAGGAACCAAGCCCTCTGGAAAAGGGTGATTTTCAGCACACTTGTAGAGCCCTTCCCAACAAAGAGACCTACCCCAATCATGACAGGGCTCCATTCCTTCGAGGCTTCCAAGACATCTCTTGGAACGCATTAGCATGTAGGGAGTGGGCCCCCGTGACGCCAGAGCTATGGAAAGTGAGACTGATCTTCCAAGAATGCTAGGGGCCTAGGAAAGGAGGCATCGACTCTTCTCTTCAATGTCCTCAAGAGATCCTTCTTGACTATGGATTATGCTTAAGGCAGAAGGACACTGTAGGTCTGATAAGGCCCAAGTGCGGCCTCGTGTTTCCAATCAAGTTTCAAGCTTGAATCAGCATGGCCTCCCCATAGACTTGAATAGATGACAATGTTCTCCTCTCAGTGCTTGTCCCTCGATTCTGGCTTCTTGCCAAGGATTCCTTTCTTATCCCTGGAATCAGAGTCCGTTTGATCTCTTCCAGTTTCTGTGCCCGCTTTCTGTTTGTCAAAGCTGTTTCTGGGTATGTCTCCCTTTAATAGCCCAGCCTAGGCCAATCCTCAGACTGTAACCATGCGGCCATCTTGGGGGACATGTTCACCGTGATGTCATAAAGAAGCTCAGAAGGCTAAGTTGTCCTGACAACCTCCAAGCACACAGAGTTTCAGAGCCATCTCAGACCAGTCTGACTCCTCCCCCTTTCCAGGTAGGATAGTTTTCCTTTTTCTGGATTTCTTGTCGGTTTCTATCTTTCTCCTCGAATTTGGAAAGGCCTGCTCCATTCTCTCTAGACACTGGTTTCTTTCCTGTAAGATTAGCCTGGCTATTATCTCTTACGTCTTGGGAAGAGGGCCAAGTGGGTGGACCTTCCCCAGAGAAAGTCCTGGACTCCCTCCCAAGTTGAAGTTGCCCAGGCAATCCTCTGATGCGCAATGATCGTGTCATCTCCTAGCACTCTGCCAATTCCACCTTGGCAGGTCCCATGTTTTCCTTCCTTCTTCCTTTGGGGATGTGTACCAGATGCCTTCACAGATTGGAATATTCTCACGGTTCTTTTTCTGGTGCGTATTGAGAACGGACCCTCACAATTGCTACTTCTTTATGACCTCTGTCTGCACCGTACCATGAAATCTCTATTCCCTAACAGTGCTAATGTGATCTGCACCCGTGCTGTGAAAGAGTGAGGCCCGGGTCACACAAGCGGAACGTGGGCACTTGCCCGCTCCACCACAGGGCAGGCCCTGACTTGTACTTTTGGACCAACCTGTGGCCTGAACTTGGGAAGGTTGGGCCTGTTTGGATTATTCGTGAAGCTGATTAGTAGTAACATCATGGACGGTAACATTATGACTTCACCGTTGGTTCCTGGGCTTAGCACGGATCAGGTTCTCTTGGTAGTATTCCTCTTCATGTATTTGGAATGGTCTGCCTTTCTGTAGCATCAGTAAGCCTTTTGAGGTGATTTTCCCTCCTTGGAAGTTCACCTTCTCTAATCTCTTTCAGCCCCCAAAGCTGTATGCCGTCATTCTGAAACCCTTTTTGGATTTTTGCTTTTAGGTGAATTTATTGCCGTAACCCTGCATTAGAACATCGTATGTCTTTCAGATTTACATCCTCATCGATTTCGACTTCCGTGTAGGTTCCATCCTCTTCACCAGCGTAAGCCGAATCACAGGCCCTCACCACACACTTGTGCCTCATCATCTCTTTCACCCTCCCCCACCGCCCCGCTTTGCCTCTGGGCACCCCCGATCAAATGTCCAGTGCCGCCTGTTGGTTAGTGCTTGTTTTTTCTTCTCCATGTAAGTGAGATCCTACGGTATTTGACTTTGTCCCTGGGGCTTGTTTCACTTCCCCTAAATCCCTCCCAGCCGTTCTGGTGCTCACAAATGGCTGGATTGCATCCTTTGTTCCCGCTGAGTGGTCTGCCATTGTGTGGCTATAGCCCATGTTCCTTCTCCATTCGTCCCTTGCTGGGCACCAGGGTGGCTTCCAAGTCTTGGAGAGCGGGAGTAAGGCTGTGGTGAACTGAGTGGTGCACATGTCTTTAGGCGGTAGTGTTTCCGACTTCTTTGGCTAAACACGCCCCAGAGGAATAGCTGGATCATATGGGACATGGATTCTTAAATTTCGGAGGCAGTTCCACACCGCTTGGCCTAGTGGCTGCACCGGTTTCCACTGCCAGCAGCAGTGCAGGAGGCGTCCCTTCTCTCCACCTCCTCTCTGACACTTGTTGTTTCCTGTCTGCCTCCTTATAGCCATTCTGACCACAGTGAGCTGCTATGTCCTTGCGGTTTGGATTTGCCTTGGCCTCAGACTTAATGAGGGTGAACAAGTTTTCATGCACCTGTTGGCCCTCTTTAGATCTTCTTGGGAGAAATCTCTGTGTCCATCTTTGGCCCAGGTTTTCATTGGCTTGTTCTTTTTCTTGTGGAGACGTGTGAGTTGACTGTTTCTTTGGGCTTTTCACCCCTTGTCCGATGTGTGCTTTGCAAACATCCACTCCCAGTTGTTGTGCTGTCTTTGCATTGAGTCGATGGTTTCCTTGACTGGGCAGAAGCGTCTGCATTTGAGGTGGTCCCGTTTGTTTCTTGTCTCCTTTGCTGCCCTTGCCCAGTCAGACATACTTCTTCCAAATAGGCGGCTCAGACAGATGGCAAAGAGCACTCTGCCTAGGTCTTCTCCTACAAGTTTCACGGTTTCAAGTCTGCCATTCAGGGCTTTAATCCATTCCAGGAGGTGCGTGTGCCAGGTGGAACATCATGGTCTACTCTTGTTGTGTTCCATGTGGCTGTGCAGGCTTCCCAGCACCGTTTATTGGAGAGACTCTCCTTTGTCCACTGTCTCCTCTTGGCTCCCTGGTCGCAAATGGGCTGTCCATGTATGTTTGAGTTGGGCTCTGGGCTCTCGATTCTGTTGCATGGGTCTGTGTTCCTGGTTTTGGGCCCGGACTGTGCCGTTTCGGTACCTAGCGCTTCGTCCTCTATGTTGAAATCAGAAAGTGTGATACGTCCTGCTTTGTTCGTTTTCCTGAGGATTCCTTGGCCTATGCAGGGTCTCTTGTTGCTGGCTAGAAACTTTAGGATTCTCTCTTCTATCTCTCTGGCAAATATGGCTGCAACTTTGACTGGGATTGCATGGAATCCAGAGATTCCTTTCTCCGCTATGGACGTTTCAAGTGTGTTAATTCTTCCATTCCTAGGTCCCGGAATAGCCTTCTTTTTCCTTGTGTCGTCTTGAATTTCTTTCCACAAACGTCTGTTAGTTTTCGATTGACATAGCTTTCACCGGTTTTGCTAAGGTTCTTCATAGAGATCTTCTTCTTCGTACTGGCAAGCTGTGTTTTTTTTTTTTTTGTCTGTTTGTGTTTAGCTTCCGTTTTTCTATTCTTTGCAACTTGTAATTGGTTCTGTTTTGCAGAAGTGCATCGCTGTGCTCACATCTGCTGGCAATGCTCCTGTATTTGCTGTGGAAGTCTGGCCCTATCTAACGTCCCTTCCCATCTGCCTCTGCACCCCCTCGGACGCCTGCCCCAGAATGACTGAAGCAGTGGTGAGGAGGCTCACCCCCAGGATTCCAGCCGGCCCACCCCGGGCCACCGACCCAGAAGGTGCGGACCTCACCGCTCCACCACCGGCCGGCCCCTGTCATGTTCCATTGGGACCCTGCAGTTGAGTGCAATGGGGCTTGAATATGCTGCTTGAGCCCAACTCTGGCACTGTGTAGATGAGGCCAGGTTGTTTGTCGGGGCCACTGTGACGTCAGAGGATTGGTCATAATTGTGTGTCTGCTGTCCCGGCAAGCTTCATGGACACAGGGCTTCAGAGCCCGCTTGGAGCAGTCTCATAACTCACCCTTCCCAGTGAGCCCAGGTTTGTCCTTCGCTGCCGTTTTTTGGCTTGTGAATTTCTCTGACTTTCAAACGTTCCAGCAGAGCCTGTCTAAAGACTGACATCTTTCATTGTGGATTATTCAGGTGTGATATCTGTTCGCCTTGCATTTTCTGGGACCTTTGTTTCTTTTCCACAGTATGCTCGTCATGGTCTTTCTCAGCTATCTCACTTAGATATGCTTACCAGTCCGTTCTCCTTCAGTCCAAGTGATTAATTTTGTATTTCTTGAATCACCGTATGTTCTCTAGGCCGAGGTGTGAGTGCTTTCGTGACTCTTGGTTGCTGTCTTTGAATTTGCACCGGTCACTTGTAGGACTCTTTGCTAGCCTAGCCTAGGTCAAAGGAAGCACTGAGAACCCGTGGTCATCTGGGTTGGTTTGACATCCTGAGATCAGAAACTCCAAATTCGACGTGGTCCTGGCAACCCCCTTCATGGACATAATGTTTTTCCGAGACAAATTAGACAAATCTGATGAATTCCTCGCTCCAGGAAAGATATTTTTCTTTCTCTTTTGTGGATTTGGGAAGTTTCGAACTTGACCCCTGACACTTGAGCGTTGCCCTAGATTGCATCTAGATACGGCTTACTTTATTTCTATAGGCTGTGCCATTTGTTTGACCTACATCCTCAGCCCTGGCATGTTTATTTTTCTGGAAACAGAATTGTAATGTTCTAATTTTCAGCCAGCTTCCTTCCATATGGCGTCAAAGCACATTATCAATAATCCTTCTACGGCAAGAGGTCGGGGGAGAGAATTTCATTGGAGCCAAAGTGAGCACTCTAGCCTGGGAGGGCAGCCTTCACAAAGGAACCAAGCCCTCTGGAAAAGGGTGATTTTCAGCACACTTGTAGAGCCCTTCCCAACAAAGAGACCTACCCCAATCATGACAGGGCTCCATTCCTTCGAGGCTTCCAAGACATCTCTTGGAACGCATTAGCATGTAGGGAGTGGGCCCCCGTGACGCCAGAGCTATGGAAAGTGAGACTGATCTTCCAAGAATGCTAGGGGCCTAGGAAAGGAGGCATCGACTCTTCTCTTCAATGTCCTCAAGAGATCCTTCTTGACTATGGATTATGCTTAAGGCAGAAGGACACTGTAGGTCTGATAAGGCCCAAGTGCGGCCTCGTGTTTCCAATCAAGTTTCAAGCTTGAATCAGCATGGCCTCCCCATAGACTTGAATAGATGACAATGTTCTCCTCTCAGTGCTTGTCCCTCGATTCTGGCTTCTTGCCAAGGATTCCTTTCTTATCCCTGGAATCAGAGTCCGTTTGATCTCTTCCAGTTTCTGTGCCCGCTTTCTGTTTGTCAAAGCTGTTTCTGGGTATGTCTCCCTTTAATAGCCCAGCCTAGGCCAATCCTCAGACTGTAACCATGCGGCCATCTTGGGGGACATGTTCACCGTGATGTCATAAAGAAGCTCAGAAGGCTAAGTTGTCCTGACAACCTCCAAGCACACAGAGTTTCAGAGCCATCTCAGACCAGTCTGACTCCTCCCCCTTTCCAGGTAGGATAGTTTTCCTTTTTCTGGATTTCTTGTCGGTTTCTATCTTTCTCCTCGAATTTGGAAAGGCCTGCTCCATTCTCTCTAGACACTGGTTTCTTTCCTGTAAGATTAGCCTGGCTATTATCTCTTACGTCTTGGGAAGAGGGCCAAGTGGGTGGACCTTCCCCAGAGAAAGTCCTGGACTCCCTCCCAAGTTGAAGTTGCCCAGGCAATCCTCTGATGCGCAATGATCGTGTCATCTCCTAGCACTCTGCCAATTCCACCTTGGCAGGTCCCATGTTTTCCTTCCTTCTTCCTTTGGGGAAGTGTACCAGATGCCTTCACAGATTGGAATATTCTCACGGTTCTTTTTCTGGTGCGTATTGAGAACGGACCCTCACAATTGCTACTTCTTTATGACCTCTGTCTGCACCGTACCATGAAATCTCTATTCCCTAACAGTGCTAATGTGATCTGCACCCGTGCTGTGAAAGAGTGAGGCCCGGGTCACACAAGCGGAACGTGGGCACTTGCCCGCTCCACCACAGGGCAGGCCCTGACTTGTACTTTTGGACCAACCTGTGGCCTGAACTTGGGAAGGTTGGGCCTGTTTGGATTATTCGTGAAGCTGATTAGTAGTAACATCATGGACGGTAACATTATGACTTCACCGTTGGTTCCTGGGCTTAGCACGGATCAGGTTCTCTTGGTAGTATTCCTCTTCATGTATTTGGAATGGTCTGCCTTTCTGTAGCATCAGTAAGCCTTTTGAGGTGATTTTCCCTCCTTGGAAGTTCACCTTCTCTAATCTCTTTCAGCCCCCAAAGCTGTATGCCGTCATTCTGAAACCCTTTTTGGATTTTTGCTTTTAGGTGAATTTATTGCCGTAACCCTGCATTAGAACATCGTATGTCTTTCAGATTTACATCCTCATCGATTTCGACTTCCGTGTAGGTTCCATCCTCTTCACCAGCGTAAGCCGAATCACAGGCCCTCACCACACACTTGTGCCTCATCATCTCTTTCACCCTCCCCCACCGCCCCGCTTTGCCTCTGGGCACCCCCGATCAAATGTCCAGTGCCGCCTGTTGGTTAGTGCTTGTTTTTTCTTCTCCATGTAAGTGAGATCCTACAGTATTTGACTTTGTCCCTGGGGCTTGTTTCACTTCCCCTAAATCCCTCCCAGCCGTTCTGGTGCTCACAAATGGCTGGATTGCATCCTTTGTTCCCGCTGAGTGGTCTGCCATTGTGTGGCTATAGCCCATGTTCCTTCTCCATTCGTCCCTTGCTGGGCACCAGGGTGGCTTCCAAGTCTTGGAGAGCGGGAGTAAGGCTGTGGTGAACTGAGTGGTGCACATGTCTTTAGGCGGTAGTGTTTCCGAGTTCTTTGGCTAAACACGCCCCAGAGGAATAGCTGGATCATATGGGACATGGATTCTTAAATTTCGGAGGCAGTTCCACACCGCTTGGCCTAGTGGCTGCACCGGTTTCCACTGCCAGCAGCAGTGCAGGAGGTGTCCCTTCTCTCCACCTCCTCTCTGACACTTGTTGTTTCCTGTCTGCCTCCTTATAGCCATTCTGACCACAGTGAGCTGCTATGTCCTTGCGGTTTGGATTTGCCTTGGCCTCAGACTTAATGAGGGTGAACAAGTTTTCATGCACCTGTTGGCCCTCTTTAGATCTTCTTGGGAGAAATCTCTGTGTCCATCTTTGGCCCAGGTTTTCATTGGCTTGTTCTTTTTCTTGTGGAGACGTGTGAGTTGACTGTTTCTTTGGGCTTTTCACCCCTTGTCCGATGTGTGCTTTGCAAACATCCACTCCCAGTTGTTGTGCTGTCTTTGCATTGAGTCGATGGTTTCCTTGACTGGGCAGAAGCGTCTGCATTTGAGGTGGTCCCGTTTGTTTCTTGTCTCCTTTGCTGCCCTTGCCCAGTCAGACATACTTCTTCCAAATAGGCGGCTCAGACAGATGGCAAAGAGCACTCTGCCTAGGTCTTCTCCTACAAGTTTCACGGTTTCAAGTCTGCCATTCAGGGCTTTAATCCATTCCAGGAGGTGCGTGTGCCAGGTGGAACATCATGGTCTACTCTTGTTGTGTTCCATGTGGCTGTGCAGGCTTCCCAGCACCGTTTATTGGAGAGACTCTCCTTTGTCCACTGTCTCCTCTTGGCTCCCTGGTCGCAAATGGGCTGTCCATGTATGTTTGAGTTGGGCTCTGGGCTCTCGATTCTGTTGCATGGGTCTGTGTTCCTGGTTTTGGGCCCGGACTGTGCCGTTTCGGTACCTAGCGCTTCGTCCTCTATGTTGAAATCAGAAAGTGTGATACGTCCTGCTTTGTTCGTTTTCCTGAGGATTCCTTGGCCTATGCAGGGTCTCTTGTTGCTGGCTAGAAACTTTAGGATTCTCTCTTCTATCTCTCTGGCAAATATGGCTGCAACTTTGACTGGGATTGCATGGAATCCAGAGATTCCTTTCTCCGCTATGGACGTTTCAAGTGTGTTAATTCTTCCATTCCTAGGTCCCGGAATAGCCTTCTTTTTCCTTGTGTCGTCTTGAATTTCTTTCCACAAACGTCTGTTAGTTTTCGATTGACATAGCTTTCACCGGTTTTGCTAAGGTTCTTCATAGAGATCTTCTTCTTCGTACTGGCAAGCTGTGTTTTTTTTTTTTTTGTCTGTTTGTGTTTAGCTTCCGTTTTTCTATTCTTTGCAACTTGTAATTGGTTCTGTTTTGCAGAAGTGCATCGCTGTGCTCACATCTGCTGGCAATGCTCCTGTATTTGCTGTGGAAGTCTGGCCCTATCTAACGTCCCTTCCCATCTGCCTCTGCACCCCCTCGGACGCCTGCCCCAGAATGACTGAAGCAGTGGTGAGGAGGCTCACCCCCAGGATTCCAGCCGGGCCACCCCGGGCCACCGACCCAGAAGGTGCGGACCTCACCGCTCCACCACCGGCCGGCCCCTTTCATGTTCCATTGGGAACCTGCAGTTGAGTGCAATGGGGCTTGAATATGCTGCTTGAGCCCAACTCTGGCACTGTGTAGATGAGGCCAGGTTGTTTGTCGGGGCCACTGTGACGTCAGAGGATTGGTCATAATTGTGTGTCTGCTGTCCCGGCAAGCTTCATGGACACAGGGCTTCAGAGCCCGCTTGGAGCAGTCTCATAACTCACCCTTCCCAGTGAGCCCAGGTTTGTCCTTCGCTGCCGTTTTTTGGCTTGTGAATTTCTCTGACTTTCAAACGTTCCAGCAGAGCCTGTCTAAAGACTGACATCTTTCATTGTGGATTATTCAGGTGTGATATCTGTTCGCCTTGCATTTTCTGGGACCTTTGTTTCTTTTCCACAGTATGCTCGTCATGGTCTTTCTCAGCTATCTCACTTAGATATGCTTACCAGTCCGTTCTCCTTCAGTCCAAGTGATTAATTTTGTATTTCTTGAATCACCGTATGTTCTCTAGGCCGAGGTGTGAGTGCTTTCGTGACTCTTGGTTGCTGTCTTTGAATTTGCACCGGTCACTTGTAGGACTCTTTGCTATCCTAGCCTAGGTCAAAGGAAGCACTGAGAACCCGTGGTCATCTGGGTTGGTTTGACATCCTGAGATCCGAAACTCCAAATTCGACGTGGTCCTGGCAACCCCCTTCATGGACATAATGTTTTTCTGAGACAAATTAGACAAATCTGATGAATTCCTCTCTCCAGGAAAGATATTTTTCTTTCTCTTTTGTGGATTTGGGAAGTTTCGAACTTGACCCCTGACACTTGAGCGTTGCCCTAGATTCCATCTAGATACGGCTCACTTTATTTCTATAGGCTGTGCCATTTGTTTGACCTACATCCTCAGCCCTGGCATGTTTATTTTTCTGGAAACAGAATTGTAATGTTCTAATTTTCAGCCAGCTTCCTTCCATAGGGCGTCAAAGCACATAATCAATAATCCTTCTACGGCAAGAGGTCGGGGGAGAGAATTTCATTGGAGCCAAAGTGAGCACTCTAGCCTGGGACGGCAGCCTTCACAAAGGAACCAAGCCCTCTGGAAAAGGGTGATTTTCAGCACACTTGTAGAGCCCTTCCCAACAAAGAGACCTACCCCAATCATGACAGGGCTCCATTCCTTCGAGGCTTCCAAGACATCTCTTGGAACGCATTAGCATGTAGGGAGTGGGCCCTCGTGACGCCAGAGCTATGGAAAGTGAGACTGATCTTCCAAGAATGCTAGGGGCCTAGGAAAGGAGGCATCGACTCTTCTCTTCAATGTCCTCAAGAGATCCTTCTTGACTTTGGATTATGCTTAAGGCAGAAGGACACTGTAGGTCTGATAAGGCCCAAGTGCGGCCTCGTGTTTCCAAGCAAGTTTCAAGCTTGAATCAGCATGGCCTCCCCATAGACTTGAATAGATGACAATGTTCTCCTCTCAGTGCTTGTCCCTCGATTCTCGCTTCTTGCCAAGGATTCCTTTCTTATCCCTGGCATCAGAGTCTGTTTGATCTCTTCCAGTTTCTGTGCCCACTTTCTGTTTGTCAAAGCTGTTTCTGGGTATGTCTCCCTTTAATAGCCCAGCCTAGGCCAATCCTCAGACTGTAACCATGCGGCCATCTTGGGGGACATGTTCACCGTGATGTCATAAAGAAGCTCAGAAGGCTAAGTTGTCCTGACAACCTCCAAGCACACAGAGATTCAGAGCCATCTCAGACCAGTCTGACTCCTCCCCCTTTCCAGGTAGGATAGTTTTCCTTTTTCTGGATGTCTTGTCGGTTTCTATCTTTCTCCTCGAATTTGGAAAGGCCTGCTCCATTCTCTCTAGACACTGGTTTCTTTCCTGTAAGATTAGCCTGGCTATTATCTCTTACGTCTTGGGAAGAGGGCCAAGTGGGTGGACCTTCCCCAGAGAAAGTCCTGGACTCCCTCCCAAGTTGAAGTTGCCCAGGCAATCCTCTGATGCGCAATGATCGTGTCATCTCCTAGCACTCTGCCAATTCCACCTTGGCAGGTCCCATGTTTTCCTTCCTTCTTCCTTTGGGGAAGTGTACCAGATGCCTTCACAGATTGGAATATTCTCACGGTTCTTTTTCCGGTGCGTATTGAGAACGGACCCTCACAATTGCTACTTCTTTATGACCTCTGTCCGCACCGTACCATGAAATCTCTATTCCCTAACAGTGCTAATGTGATCTGCACCCGTGCTGTGAAAGAGTGAGGCCCGGGTCACGCAAGCGGAACGTGGGCACTTGCCCGCTCCACCACAGGGCCGGCCCTGACTTGTACTTTTGGACCAACCTGTGGCCTGAACTTGGGAAGGTTGGGCCTGTTTGGATTATTCGTGAAGCTGATTAGTAGTAACATCATGGACGGTAACATTATGACTTCACCGTTGGTTCCTGGGCTTAGCACGGATCAGGTTCTCTTGGTAGTATTCCTCTTCATGTATTTGGAATGGTCTACCTTTCTGTAGCATCAGTAAGCCTTTTGAGGTGATTTTCCCTCCTTGGAAGTTCACCTTCTCTAATCTCTTTCAGCCCCCAAAGCTGTATGCCGTCATTCTGAACCCCTTTTTGGATTTTTGCTTTTAGGTGAATTTATTGCCGTAACCCTGCATTAGAACATCGTATGTCTTTCAGATTTACATCCTCATCGATTTAGACTTCCGTGTAGGTTCCATCCTCTTCACCAGCGTAAGCCGAATCACAGGCCCTCACCACACACTTGTGCCTCATCATCTCTTTCACCCTCCCCCACCGCCCCGCTTTGCCTCTGGGCACCCCCGATCAAATGTCCAGTGCCACCTGTTGGTTAGTGCTTGTTTTTTCTTCTCCTTGTAAGTGAGATCCTACGGTATTTGACTTTGTCCCTGGGGCTTGTTTCACTTCCCCTAAATCCCTCCCAGCCGTTCTGGTGCTCACAAATGGCTGGATTGCATCCTTTGTTCCCGCTGAGTGGTCTGCCATTGTGTGGCTATAGCCCATGTTCCTTCTCCATTCGTCCCTTGCTGGGCACCAGGGTGGCTTCCAAGTCTTGGAGAGCGGGAGTAAGGCTGTGGTGAACTGAGTGGTGCACATGTCTTTAGGCGGTAGTGTTTCCGAGTTCTTTGGCTAAACACGCCCCAGAGGAATAGCTGGATCATATGGGACATGGATTCTTAAATTTCGGAGGCAGTTCCACACCGCTTGGCCTAGTGGCTGCACCGGTTTCCACTGCCAGCAGCAGTGCAGGAGGCGTCCCTTCTCTCCACCTCCTCTCTGACACTTGTTGTTTCCTGTCTGCCTCCTTATAGCCATTCTGACCACAGTGAGCTGCTATGTCCTTGCGGTTTGGATTTGCCTTGGCCTCAGACTTAATGAGGGTGAACAAGTTTTCATGCACCTGTTGGCCCTCTTTAGATCTTCTTGGGAGAAATCTCTGTGTCCATCTTTGGCCCAGGTTTTCATTGGCTTGTTCTTTTTCTTGTGGAGACGTGTGAGTTGACTGTTTCTTTGGGCTTTTCACCCCTTGTCCGATGTGTGCTTTGCAAACATCCACTCCCAGTTGTTGTGCTGTCTTTGCATTGAGTCGATGGTTTCCTTGACTGGGCAGAAGCGTCTGCATTTGAGGTGGTCCCGTTTGTTTCTTGTCTCCTTTGCTGCCCTTGCCCAGTCAGACATACTTCTTCCAAATAGGCGGCTCAGACAGATGGCAAAGAGCACTCTGCCTAGGTCTTCTCCTACAAGTTTCACGGTTTCAAGTCTGCCATTCAGGGCTTTAATCCATTCCAGGAGGTGCGTGTGCCAGGTGGAACATCATGGTCTACTCTCGTTGTGTTCCATGTGGCTGTGCAGGCTTCCCAGCACCGTTTCTTGGAGAGACTCTCCTTTGTCCACTGTCTCCTCTTGGCTCCCTGGTCGCAAATGGGCTGTCCATGTATGTTTGAGTTGGGCTCTGGGCTCTCGATTCTGTTGCATGGGTCTGTGTGCCTGTTTTTGGGCCCGGACTGTGCCGTTTCGGTACCTAGCGCTTCGTCCTCTATGTTGAAATCAGAAAGTGTGATACGTCCTGCTTTGTTCGTTTTCCTGAGGATTCCTTGGCCTATGCAGGGTCTCTTGTTGCTGGCTAGAAACTTTAGGATTCTCTCTTCTATCTCTCTGGCAAATATGGCTGCAACTTTGACTGGGATTGCATGGAATCCAGAGATTCCTTTCTCCGCTATGGACGTTTCAAGTGTGTTAATTCTTCCATTCCCAGGTCCCGGAATATCCTTCTTTTTCCTTGTGTCGTCTTGAATTTCTTTCCACAAACGTCTGTTAGTTTTCGATTGACATAGCTTTCACCGGTTTTGCTAAGGTTCTTCATAGAGATCTTCTTCTTCGTACTGGCAAGCTGTGTTTTTTTTTTTTGTTGTCTGTTTGTGTTTAGCTTCCGTTTTTCTATTCTTTGCAACTTGTAATTGGTTCTGTTTTGCAGAAGTGCATCGCTGTGCTCACATCTGCTGGCAATGCTCCTGTATTTGCTGTGGAAGTCTGGCCCTATCTAACGTCCCTTCCCATCTGCCTCTGCACCCCCTCGGACGCCTGCCCCAGAATGACTGAAGCAGTGGTGAGGAGGCTCACCCCCAGGATTCCAGCCGGGCCACCCCAGGCCACCGACCCAGAAGGTGCGGACCTCACCGCTCCACCACCGGCAGGCCCCTTTCATGTTCCATTGGGAACCTGCAGTTGAGTGCAATGGGGCTTGAATATGCTGCTTGAGCCCAACTCTGGCACTGTTAGATGAGGCCAGGTTGTTTGTCGGGGCCACTGTGACGTCAGAGGATTGGTCATAATTGTGTGTCTGCTGTCCCGGCAAGCTTCATGGACACAGGGCTTCAGAGCCCGCTTGGAGCAGTCTCATAACTCACCCTTCCCAGTGAGCCCAGGTTTGTCCTTCACTGCCGTTTTTTGGCTTGGGAATTTCTCTGACTTTCAAACGTTCCAGCAGAGCCTGTCTAAAGACTGACGTCTTTCATTGTGGATTATTCAGGTGTGATATCTGTTCGCCTTGCATTTTCTGGGACCTTTGTTTCTTTTCCACAGTATGCTCGTCATGGTCTTTCTCAGCTATCTCACTTAGATATGCTTACCAGTCCGTTCTCCTTCAGTCCAAGTGATTAATTTTGTATTTCTTGA
Source organism: Equus asinus (assembly GCF_041296235.1). Classification (NCBI taxonomy): domain Eukaryota; kingdom Metazoa; phylum Chordata; class Mammalia; order Perissodactyla; family Equidae; genus Equus; species Equus asinus. The sequence continues at coordinate 80,026,448 of NC_091820.1, forward strand.
ATCACCGTATGTTCTCTAGGCCGAGGTGTGAGTGCTTTCGTGACTCTTGGTTGCTGTCTTTGAATTTGCACCGGTCACTTGTACGACTATTTGCTATCCTAGCCTAGGTCAAAGGAAGCACTGAGAACCCGTGGTCATCTGGGTTGGTTTGACATCCTGAGATCAGAAACTCCAAATTCGACGTGGTCCTGGCAACCCCCTTCATGGACATAATGTTTTCCGAGACAAATTAGACAAATCTGATGAATTCCTCTCTCCAGGAAAGATATTTTTCTTTCTCTTTTGTGGATTTGGGAAGTTTCGAACTTGACCCCTGACACTTGAGCGTTGCCCTAGATTGCATCTAGATATGGCTTACTTTATTTCTATAGGCTGTGCCATTTGTTTGACCTACATCCTCAGCCCTGGCATGTTTATTTTTCTGGAAACAGAATTGTAATGTTCTAATTTTCAGCCAGCTTCCTTCCATAGGGCGTCAAAGCACATAATCAATAATCCTTCTACGGCAAGAGGTCGGGGGAGAGAATTTCATTGGAGCCAAAGTGAGCACTCTAGCCTGGGAGGGCAGCCTTCACAAAGGAACCAAGCCCTCTGGAAAAGGGTGATTTTCAGCACACTTGTAGAGCCCTTCCCAACAAAGAGACCTACCCCAATCATGACAGGGCTCCATTCCTTCGAGGCTTCCAAGACATCTCTTGGAACGCATTAGCATGTAGGGAGTGGGCCCTCGTGACGCCAGAGCTATGGAAAGTGAGACTGATCTTCCAAGAATGCTAGGGGCCTAGGAAAGGAGGCATCGACTCTTCTCTTCAATGTCCTCAAGAGATCCTTCTTGACTTTGGATTATGCTTAAGGCAGAAGGACACTGTAGGTCTGATAAGGCCCAAGTGCGGCCTCGTGTTTCCAATCAAGTTTCAAGCTTGAATCAGCATGGCCTCCCCATAGACTTGAATAGATGACAATGTTCTCCTCTCAGTGCTTGTCCCTCGATTCTCGCTTCTTGCCAAGGATTCCTTTCTTATCCCTGGAATCAGAGTCCGTTTGATCTCTTCCAGTTTCTGTGCCCGCTTTCTGTTTGTCAAAGCTGTTTCTGGGTATGTCTCCCTTTAATAGCCCAGCCTAGGCCAATCCTCAGACTGTAACCATGCGGCCATCTTGGGGGACATGTTCACCGTGATGTCATAAAGAAGCTCAGAAGGCTAAGTTGTCCTGACAACCTCCAAGCACACAGAGTTTCAGAGCCATCTCAGACCAGTCTGACTCCTCCCCCTTTCCAGGTTGGATAGTTTTCCTTTTTGTGGATTTCTTGTCGGTTTCTATCTTTCTCCTCGAATTTGGAAAGGCCTGCTCCATTCTCTCTAGACACTGGTTTCTTTCCTGTAAGATTACCCCGGCTATTATCTCTTACGTCTTGGGAAGAGGGCCAAGTGGGTGGACCTTCCCCAGAGAAAGTCCTGGACTCCCTCCCAAGTTGAAGTTGCCCAGGCAATCCTCTGATGCGCAATGATCGTGTCATCGCCTAGCACTCTGCCAATTCCACCTTGGCAGGTCCCATGTTTTCCTTCCTTCTTCCTTTGGGGAAGTGTACCAGATGCCTTCACAGATTGGAATATTCTCACGGTTCTTTTTCTGGTGCGTATTGAGAACGGACCCTCACAATTGCTACTTCTTTATGACCTCTGTCCGCACCGTACCATGAAATCTCTATTCCCTAACAGTGCTAATGTGATCTGCACCCGTGCTGTGAAAGAGTGAGGCCCGGGTCACGCAAGCGGAACGTGGGCACTTGCCCGCTCCACCACAGGGCCGGCCCTGACTTGTACTTTTGGACCAACCTGTGGCCTGAACTTGGGAAGGTTGGGCCTGTTTGGATTATTCGTGAAGCTGATTAGTAGTAACATCATGGACGGTAACATTATGACTTCACCGTTGGTTCCTGGGCTTAGCACGGATCAGGTTCTCTTGGTAGTATTCCTCTTCATGTATTTGGAATGGTCTACCTTTCTGTAGCATCAGTAAGCCTTTTGAGGTGATTTTCCCTCCTTGGAAGTTCACCTTCTCTAATCTCTTTCAGCCCCCAAAGCTGTATGCCGTCATTCTGAACCCCTTTTTGGATTTTTGCTTTTAGGTGAATTTATTGCCGTAACCCTGCATTAGAACATCGTATGTCTTTCAGATTTACATCCTCATCGATTTAGACTTCCGTGTAGGTTCCATCCTCTTCACCAGCGTAAGCCGAATCACAGGCCCTCACCACACACTTGTGCCTCATCATCTCTTTCACCCTCCCCCACCGCCCCGCTTTGCCTCTGGGCACCCCCGATCAAATGTCCAGTGCCACCTGTTGGTTAGTGCTTGTTTTTTCTTCTCCTTGTAAGTGAGATCCTACGGTATTTGACTTTGTCCCTGGGGCTTGTTTCACTTCCCCTAAATCCCTCCCAGCCGTTCTGGTGCTCACAAATGGCTGGATTGCATCCTTTGTTCCCGCTGAGTGGTCTGCCATTGTGTGGCTATAGCCCATGTTCCTTCTCCATTCGTCCCTTGCTGGGCACCAGGGTGGCTTCCAAGTCTTGGAGAGCGGGAGTAAGGCTGTGGTGAACTGAGTGGTGCACATGTCTTTAGGCGGTAGTGTTTCCGAGTTCTTTGGCTAAACACGCCCCAGAGGAATAGCTGGATCATATGGGACATGGATTCTTAAATTTCGGAGGCAGTTCCACACCGCTTGGCCTAGTGGCTGCACCGGTTTCCACTGCCAGCAGCAGTGCAGGAGGCGTCCCTTCTCTCCACCTCCTCTCTGACACTTGTTGTTTCCTGTCTGCCTCCTTATAGCCATTCTGACCACAGTGAGCTGCTATGTCCTTGCGGTTTGGATTTGCCTTGGCCTCAGACTTAATGAGGGTGAACAAGTTTTCATGCACCTGTTGGCCCTCTTTAGATCTTCTTGGGAGAAATCTCTGTGTCCATCTTTGGCCCAGGTTTTCATTGGCTTGTTCTTTTTCTTGTGGAGACGTGTGAGTTGACTGTTTCTTTGGGCTTTTCACCCCTTGTCCGATGTGTGCTTTGCAAACATCCACTCCCAGTTGTTGTGCTGTCTTTGCATTGAGTCGATGGTTTCCTTGACTGGGCAGAAGCGTCTGCATTTGAGGTGGTCCCGTTTGTTTCTTGTCTCCTTTGCTGCCCTTGCCCAGTCAGACATACTTCTTCCAAATAGGCGGCTCAGACAGATGGCAAAGAGCACTCTGCCTAGGTCTTCTCCTACAAGTTTCACGGTTTCAAGTCTGCCATTCAGGGCTTTAATCCATTCCAGGAGGTGCGTGTGCCAGGTGGAACATCATGGTCTACTCTCGTTGTGTTCCATGTGGCTGTGCAGGCTTCCCAGCACCGTTTCTTGGAGAGACTCTCCTTTGTCCACTGTCTCCTCTTGGCTCCCTGGTCGCAAATGGGCTGTCCATGTATGTTTGAGTTGGGCTCTGGGCTCTCGATTCTGTTGCATGGGTCTGTGTGCCTGTTTTTGGGCCCGGACTGTGCCGTTTCGGTACCTAGCGCTTCGTCCTCTATGTTGAAATCAGAAAGTGTGATACGTCCTGCTTTGTTCGTTTTCCTGAGGATTCCTTGGCCTATGCAGGGTCTCTTGTTGCTGGCTAGAAACTTTAGGATTCTCTCTTCTATCTCTCTGGCAAATATGGCTGCAACTTTGACTGGGATTGCATGGAATCCAGAGATTCCTTTCTCCGCTATGGACGTTTCAAGTGTGTTAATTCTTCCATTCCCAGGTCCCGGAATATCCTTCTTTTTCCTTGTGTCGTCTTGAATTTCTTTCCACAAACGTCTGTTAGTTTTCGATTGACATAGCTTTCACCGGTTTTGCTAAGGTTCTTCATAGAGATCTTCTTCTTCGTACTGGCAAGCTGTGTTTTTTTTTTTTGTTGTCTGTTTGTGTTTAGCTTCCGTTTTTCTATTCTTTGCAACTTGTAATTGGTTCTGTTTTGCAGAAGTGCATCGCTGTGCTCACATCTGCTGGCAATGCTCCTGTATTTGCTGTGGAAGTCTGGCCCTATCTAACGTCCCTTCCCATCTGCCTCTGCACCCCCTCGGACGCCTGCCCCAGAATGACTGAAGCAGTGGTGAGGAGGCTCACCCCCAGGATTCCAGCCGGGCCACCCCAGGCCACCGACCCAGAAGGTGCGGACCTCACCGCTCCACCACCGGCAGGCCCCTTTCATGTTCCATTGGGAACCTGCAGTTGAGTGCAATGGGGCTTGAATATGCTGCTTGAGCCCAACTCTGGCACTGTTAGATGAGGCCAGGTTGTTTGTCGGGGCCACTGTGACGTCAGAGGATTGGTCATAATTGTGTGTCTGCTGTCCCGGCAAGCTTCATGGACACAGGGCTTCAGAGCCCGCTTGGAGCAGTCTCATAACTCACCCTTCCCAGTGAGCCCAGGTTTGTCCTTCACTGCCGTTTTTTGGCTTGGGAATTTCTCTGACTTTCAAACGTTCCAGCAGAGCCTGTCTAAAGACTGACGTCTTTCATTGTGGATTATTCAGGTGTGATATCTGTTCGCCTTGCATTTTCTGGGACCTTTGTTTCTTTTCCACAGTATGCTCGTCATGGTCTTTCTCAGCTATCTCACTTAGATATGCTTACCAGTCCGTTCTCCTTCAGTCCAAGTGATTAATTTTGTATTTCTTGAATCACCGTATGTTCTCTAGGCCGAGGTGTGAGTGCTTTCGTGACTCTTGGTTGCTGTCTTTGAATTTGCACCGGTCACTTGTACGACTATTTGCTATCCTAGCCTAGGTCAAAGGAAGCACTGAGAACCCGTGGTCATCTGGGTTGGTTTGACATCCTGAGATCAGAAACTCCAAATTCGACGTGGTCCTGGCAACCCCCTTCATGGACATAATGTTTTCCGAGACAAATTAGACAAATCTGATGAATTCCTCTCTCCAGGAAAGATATTTTTCTTTCTCTTTTGTGGATTTGGGAAGTTTCGAACTTGACCCCTGACACTTGAGCGTTGCCCTAGATTGCATCTAGATACGGCTTACTTTATTTCTATAGGCTGTGCCATTTGTTTGACCTACATCCTCAGCCCTGGCATGTTTATTTTTCTGGAAACAGAATTGTAATGTTCTAATTTTCAGCCAGCTTCCTTCCATAGGGCGTCAAAGCACATAATCAATAATCCTTCTACGGCAAGAGGTCGGGGGAGAGAATTTCATTGGAGCCAAAGTGAGCACTCTAGCCTGGGAGGGCAGCCTTCACAAAGGAACCAAGCCCTCTGGAAAAGGGTGATTTTCAGCACACTTGTAGAGCCCTTCCCAACAAAGAGACCTACCCCAATCATGACAGGGCTCCATTCCTTCGAGGCTTCCAAGACATCTCTTGGAACGCATTAGCATGTAGGGAGTGGGCCCTCGTGACGCCAGAGCTATGGAAAGTGAGACTGATCTTCCAAGAATGCTAGGGGCCTAGGAAAGGAGGCATCGACTCTTCTCTTCAATGTCCTCAAGAGATCCTTCTTGACTTTGGATTATGCTTAAGGCAGAAGGACACTGTAGGTCTGATAAGGCCCAAGTGCGGCCTCGTGTTTCCAATCAAGTTTCAAGCTTGAATCAGCATGGCCTCCCCATAGACTTGAATAGATGACAATGTTCTCCTCTCAGTGCTTGTCCCTCGATTCTCGCTTCTTGCCAAGGATTCCTTTCTTATCCCTGGAATCAGAGTCCGTTTGATCTCTTCCAGTTTCTGTGCCCGCTTTCTGTTTGTCAAAGCTGTTTCTGGGTATGTCTCCCTTTAATAGCCCAGCCTAGGCCAATCCTCAGACTGTAACCATGCGGCCATCTTGGGGGACATGTTCACCGTGATGTCATAAAGAAGCTCAGAAGGCTAAGTTGTCCTGACAACCTCCAAGCACACAGAGTTTCAGAGCCATCTCAGACCAGTCTGACTCCTCCCCCTTTCCAGGTTGGATAGTTTTCCTTTTTGTGGATTTCTTGTCGGTTTCTATCTTTCTCCTCGAATTTGGAAAGGCCTGCTCCATTCTCTCTAGACACTGGTTTCTTTCCTGTAAGATTACCCCGGCTATTATCTCTTACGTCTTGGGAAGAGGGCCAAGTGGGTGGACCTTCCCCAGAGAAAGTCCTGGACTCCCTCCCAAGTTGAAGTTGCCCAGGCAATCCTCTGATGCGCAATGATCGTGTCATCGCCTAGCACTCTGCCAATTCCACCTTGGCAGGTCCCATGTTTTCCTTCCTTCTTCCTTTGGGGAAGTGTACCAGATGCCTTCACAGATTGGAATATTCTCACGGTTCTTTTTCTGGTGCGTATTGAGAACGGACCCTCACAATTGCTACTTCTTTATGACCTCTGTCCGCACCGTACCATGAAATCTCTATTCCCTAACAGTGCTAATGTGATCTGCACCCGTGCTGTGAAAGAGTGAGGCCCGGGTCACGCAAGCGGAACGTGGGCACTTGCCCGCTCCACCACAGGGCCGGCCCTGACTTGTACTTTTGGACCAACCTGTGGCCTGAACTTGGGAAGGTTGGGCCTGTTTGGATTATTCGTGAAGCTGATTAGTAGTAACATCATGGACGGTAACATTATGACTTCACCGTTGGTTCCTGGGCTTAGCACGGATCAGGTTCTCTTGGTAGTATTCCTCTTCATGTATTTGGAATGGTCTACCTTTCTGTAGCATCAGTAAGCCTTTTGAGGTGATTTTCCCTCCTTGGAAGTTCACCTTCTCTAATCTCTTTCAGCCCCCAAAGCTGTATGCCGTCATTCTGAACCCCTTTTTGGATTTTTGCTTTTAGGTGAATTTATTGCCGTAACCCTGCATTAGAACATCGTATGTCTTTCAGATTTACATCCTCATCGATTTAGACTTCCGTGTAGGTTCCATCCTCTTCACCAGCGTAAGCCGAATCACAGGCCCTCACCACACACTTGTGCCTCATCATCTCTTTCACCCTCCCCCACCGCCCCGCTTTGCCTCTGGGCACCCCCGATCAAATGTCCAGTGCCACCTGTTGGTTAGTGCTTGTTTTTTCTTCTCCTTGTAAGTGAGATCCTACGGTATTTGACTTTGTCCCTGGGGCTTGTTTCACTTCCCCTAAATCCCTCCCAGCCGTTCTGGTGCTCACAAATGGCTGGATTGCATCCTTTGTTCCTGCTGAGTGGTCTGCCATTGTGTGGCTATAGCCCATGTTCCTTCTCCATTCGTCCCTTGCTGGGCACCAGGGTGGCTTCCAAGTCTTGGAGAGCGGGAGTAAGGCTGTGGTGAACTGAGTGGTGCACATGTCTTTAGGCGGTAGTGTTTCCGAGTTCTTTGGCTAAACACGCCCCAGAGGAATAGCTGGATCATATGGGACATGGATTCTTAAATTTCGGAGGCAGTTCCACACCGCTTGGCCTAGTGGCTGCACCGGTTTCCACTGCCAGCAGCAGTGCAGGAGGCGTCCCTTCTCTCCACCTCCTCTCTGACACTTGTTGTTTCCTGTCTGCCTCCTTATAGCCATTCTGACCACAGTGAGCTGCTATGTCCTTGCGGTTTGGATTTGCCTTGGCCTCAGACTTAATGAGGGTGAACAAGTTTTCATGCACCTGTTGGCCCTCTTTAGATCTTCTTGGGAGAAATCTCTGTGTCCATCTTTGGCCCAGGTTTTCATTGGCTTGTTCTTTTTCTTGTGGAGACGTGTGAGTTGACTGTTTCTTTGGGCTTTTCACCCCTTGTCCGATGTGTGCTTTGCAAACATCCACTCCCAGTTGTTGTGCTGTCTTTGCATTGAGTCGATGGTTTCCTTGACTGGGCAGAAGCGTCTGCATTTGAGGTGGTCCCGTTTGTTTCTTGTCTCCTTTGCTGCCCTTGCCCAGTCAGACATACTTCTTCCAAATAGGCGGCTCAGACAGATGGCAAAGAGCACTCTGCCTAGGTCTTCTCCTACAAGTTTCACGGTTTCAAGTCTGCCATTCAGGGCTTTAATCCATTCCAGGAGGTGCGTGTGCCAGGTGGAACATCATGGTCTACTCTCGTTGTGTTCCATGTGGCTGTGCAGGCTTCCCAGCACCGTTTCTTGGAGAGACTCTCCTTTGTCCACTGTCTCCTCTTGGCTCCCTGGTCGCAAATGGGCTGTCCATGTATGTTTGAGTTGGGCTCTGGGCTCTCGATTCTGTTGCATGGGTCTGTGTGCCTGTTTTTGGGCCCGGACTGTGCCGTTTCGGTACCTAGCGCTTCGTCCTCTATGTTGAAATCAGAAAGTGTGATACGTCCTGCTTTGTTCGTTTTCCTGAGGATTCCTTGGCCTATGCAGGGTCTCTTGTTGCTGGCTAGAAACTTTAGGATTCTCTCTTCTATCTCTCTGGCAAATATGGCTGCAACTTTGACTGGGATTGCATGGAATCCAGAGATTCCTTTCTCCGCTATGGACGTTTCAAGTGTGTTAATTCTTCCATTCCCAGGTCCCGGAATATCCTTTTTTTTCCTTGTGTCGTCTTGAATTTCTTTCCACAAATGTCTGTTAGTTTTCGATTGACATAGCTTTCACCGGTTTTGCTAAGGTTCTTCATAGAGATCTTCTTCTTCGTACTGGCAAGCTGTGTTTTTTTTTTGTTGTCTGTTTGTGTTTAGCTTCCGTTTTTCTATTCTTTGCAACTTGTAATTGGTTCTGTTTTGCAGAAGTGCATCGCTGTGCTCACATCTGCTGGCAATGCTCCTGTATTTGCTGTGGAAGCCTGGCCCTATGTAACGTCCCTTCCCATGTGCCTCTGCACCCCCTCGGACGCCTGCCCCAGAATGACTGAAGCAGTGGTGAGGAGGCTCACCCCCAGGATTCCAGCCGGGCCACCCCGGGCCACCGACCCAGAAGGTGCGGACCTCACCGCTCCACCACCGGCAGGCCCCTTTCATGTTCCATTGGGAACCTGCAGTTGAGTGCAATGGGGCTTGAATATGCTGCTTGAGCCCAACTCTGGCACTGTTAGATGAGGCCAGGTTGTTTGTCGGGGCCACTGTGACGTCAGAGGATTGGTCATAATTGTGTGTCTGCTGTCCCGGCAAGCTTCATGGACACAGGGCTTCAGAGCCCGCTTGGAGCAGTCTCATAACTCACCCTTCCCAGTGAGCCCAGGTTTGTCCTTCACTGCCGTTTCTTGGCTTGTGAATTTCTCTGACTTTCAAACGTTCCAGCAGAGCCTGTCTAAAGACTGACATCTTTCATTGTGGATTATTCAGGTGTGATATCTGTTCGCCTTGCATTTTCTGGGACCTTTGTTTCTTTTCCACAGTATGCTCGTCATGGTCTTTCTCAGCTATCTCACTTAGATATGCTTACCAGTCCGTTCTCCTTCAGTCCAAGTGATTAATTTTGTATTTCTTGAATCACCGTATGTTCTCTAGGCCGAGGTGTGAGTGCTTTCGTGACTCTTGGTTGCTGTCTTTGAATTTGCACCGGTCACTTGTAGGACTCTTTGCTATCCTAGCCTAGGTCAAAGGAAGCACTGAGAACCCGTGGTCATCTGGGTTGGTTTGACATCCTGAGATCAGAAACTCCAAATTCGACGTGGTCCTGGCAACCCCCTTCATGGACATAATGTTTTTCCGAGACAAATTAGACAAATCTGATGAATTCCTCTCTCCAGGAAAGATATTTTTCTTTCTCTTTTGTGGATTTGGGAAGTTTCGAACTTGACCCCTGACACTTGAGCGTTGCCCTAGATTGCATCTAGATACGGCTTACTTTATTTCTATAGGCTGTGCCATTTGTTTGACCTACATCCTCAGCCCTGGCATGTTTATTTTTCTGGAAACAGAATTGTAATGTTCTAATTTTCAGCCAGCTTCTTTCCATAGGGCGTCAAAGCACATAATCAATAATCCTTCTACGGCAAGAGGTCGGGGGAGAGAATTTCATTGGAGCCAAAGTGAGCACTCTAGCCTGGGAGGGCAGCCTTCACAAAGGAACCAAGCCCTCTGGAAAAGGGTGATTTTCAGCACACTTGTAGAGCCCTTCCCAACAAAGAGACCTACCCCAATCATGACAGGGCTCCATTCCTTCGAGGCTTCCAAGACATCTCTTGGAACGCATTAGCATGTAGGGAGTGGGCCCTCGTGACGCCAGAGCTATGGAAAGTGAGACTGATCTTCCAAGAATGCTAGGGGCCTAGGAAAGGAGGCATCGACTCTTCTCTTCAATGTCCTCAAGAGATCCTTCTTGACTTTGGATTATGCTTAAGGCAGAAGGACACTGTAGGTCTGATAAGGCCCAAGTGCGGCCTCGTGTTTCCAATCAAGTTTCAAGCTTGAATCAGCATGGCCTCCCCATAGACTTGAATAGATGACAATGTTCTCCTCTCAGTGCTTGTCCCTCGATTCTGGCTTCTTGCCAAGGATTCCTTTCTTATCCCTGGAATCAGAGTCCGTTTGATCTCTTCCAGTTTCTGTGCCCGCTTTCTGTTTGTCAAAGCTGTTTCTGGGTATTTCTCCCTTTAATAGCCCAGCCTAGGCCAATCCTCAGACTGTAACCATGCGGCCATCTTGGGGGACATGTTCACCGTGATGTCATAAAGAAGCTCAGAAGGCTAAGTTGTCCTGACAACCTCCAAGCACACAGAGTTTCAGAGCCATCTCAGACCAGTCTGACTCCTCCCCCTTTCCAGGTTGGATAGTTTTCCTTTTTGTGGATTTCTTGTCGGTTTCTATCTTTCTCCTCGAATTTGGAAAGGCCTGCTCCATTCTCTCTAGACACTGGTTTCTTTCCTGTAAGATTACCCCGGCTATTATCTCTTACGTCTTGGGAAGAGGGCCAAGTGGGTGGACCTTCCCCAGAGAAAGTCCTGGACTCCCTCCCAAGTTGAAGTTGCCCAGGCAATCCTCTGATGCGCAATGATCGTGTCATCGCCTAGCACTCTGCCAATTCCACCTTGGCAGGTCCCATGTTTTCCTTCCTTCTTCCTTTGGGGAAGTGTACCAGATGCCTTCACAGATTGGAATATTCTCACGGTTCTTTTTCTGGTGCGTATTGAGAACGGACCCTCACAATTGCTACTTCTTTATGACCTCTGTCCGCACCGTACCATGAAATCTCTATTCCCTAACAGTGCTAATGTGATCTGCACCCGTGCTGTGAAAGAGTGAGGCCCGGGTCACGCAAGCGGAACGTGGGCACTTGCCCGCTCCACCACAGGGCCGGCCCTGACTTGTACTTTTGGACCAACCTGTGGCCTGAACTTGGGAAGGTTGGGCCTGTTTGGATTATTCGTGAAGCTGATTAGTAGTAACATCATGGACGGTAACATTATGACTTCACCGTTGGTTCCTGGGCTTAGCACGGATCAGGTTCTCTTGGTAGTATTCCTCTTCATGTATTTGGAATGGTCTACCTTTCTGTAGCATCAGTAAGCCTTTTGAGGTGATTTTCCCTCCTTGGAAGTTCACCTTCTCTAATCTCTTTCAGCCCCCAAAGCTGTATGCCGTCATTCTGAACCCCTTTTTGGATTTTTGCTTTTAGGTGAATTTATTGCCGTAACCCTGCATTAGAACATCGTATGTCTTTCAGATTTACATCCTCATCGATTTAGACTTCCGTGTAGGTTCCATCCTCTTCACCAGCGTAAGCCGAATCACAGGCCCTCACCACACACTTGTGCCTCATCATCTCTTTCACCCTCCCCCACCGCCCCGCTTTGCCTCTGGGCACCCCCGATCAAATGTCCAGTGCCACCTGTTGGTTAGTGCTTGTTTTTTCTTCTCCTTGTAAGTGAGATCCTACGGTATTTGACTTTGTCCCTGGGGCTTGTTTCACTTCCCCTAAATCCCTCCCAGCCGTTCTGGTGCTCACAAATGGCTGGATTGCATCCTTTGTTCCCGCTGAGTGGTCTGCCATTGTGTGGCTATAGCCCATGTTCCTTCTCCATTCGTCCCTTGCTGGGCACCAGGGTGGCTTCCAAGTCTTGGAGAGCGGGAGTAAGGCTGTGGTGAACTGAGTGGTGCACATGTCTTTAGGCGGTAGTGTTTCCGAGTTCTTTGGCTAAACACGCCCCAGAGGAATAGCTGGATCATATGGGACATGGATTCTTAAATTTCGGAGGCAGTTCCACACCGCTTGGCCTAGTGGCTGCACCGGTTTCCACTGCCAGCAGCAGTGCAGGAGGCGTCCCTTCTCTCCACCTCCTCTCTGACACTTGTTGTTTCCTGTCTGCCTCCTTATAGCCATTCTGACCACAGTGAGCTGCTATGTCCTTGCGGTTTGGATTTGCCTTGGCCTCAGACTTAATGAGGGTGAACAAGTTTTCATGCACCTGTTGGCCCTCTTTAGATCTTCTTGGGGGAAATCTCTGTGTCCATCTTTGGCCCAGGTTTTCATTGGCTTGTTCTTTTTCTTGTGGAGACGTGTGAGTTGACTGTTTCTTTGGGCTTTTCACCCCTTGTCCGATGTGTGCTTTGCAAACATCCACTCCCAGTTGTTGTGCTGTCTTTGCATTGAGTCGATGGTTTCCTTGACTGGGCAGAAGCGTCTGCATTTGAGGTGGTCCCGTTTGTTTCTTGTCTCCTTTGCTGCCCTTGCCCAGTCAGACATACTTCTTCCAAATAGGCGGCTCAGACAGATGGCAAAGAGCACTCTGCCTAGGTCTTCTCCTACAAGTTTCACGGTTTCAAGTCTGCCATTCAGGGCTTTAATCCATTCCAGGAGGTGCGTGTGCCAGGTGGAACATCATGGTCTACTCTCGTTGTGTTCCATGTGGCTGTGCAGGCTTCCCAGCACCGTTTCTTGGAGAGACTCTCCTTTGTCCACTGTCTCCTCTTGGCTCCCTGGTCGCAAATGGGCTGTCCATGTATGTTTGAGTTGGGCTCTGGGCTCTCGATTCTGTTGCATGGGTCTGTGTGCCTGTTTTTGGGCCCGGACTGTGCCGTTTCGGTACCTAGCGCTTCGTCCTCTATGTTGAAATCAGAAAGTGTGATACGTCCTGCTTTGTTCGTTTTCCTGAGGATTCCTTGGCCTATGCAGGGTCTCTTGTTGCTGGCTAGAAACTTTAGGATTCTCTCTTCTATCTCTCTGGCAAATATGGCTGCAACTTTGACTGGGATTGCATGGAATCCAGAGATTCCTTTCTCCGCTATGGACGTTTCAAGTGTGTTAATTCTTCCATTCCCAGGTCCCGGAATATCCTTTTTTTTCCTTGTGTCGTCTTGAATTTCTTTCCACAAACGTCTGTTAGTTTTCGATTGACATAGCTTTCACCGGTTTTGCTAAGGTTCTTCATAGAGATCTTCTTCTTCGTACTGGCAAGCTGTGTTTTTTTTTTGTTGTCTGTTTGTGTTTAGCTTCCGTTTTTCTATTCTTTGCAACTTGTAATTGGTTCTGTTTTGCAGAAGTGCATCGCTGTGCTCACATCTGCTGGCAATGCTCCTGTATTTGCTGTGGAAGCCTGGCCCTATGTAACGTCCCTTCCCATGTGCCTCTGCACCCCCTCGGACGCCTGCCCCAGAATGACTGAAGCAGTGGTGAGGAGGCTCACCCCCAGGATTCCAGCCGGGCCACCCCGGGCCACCGACCCAGAAGGTGCGGACCTCACCGCTCCACCACCGGCAGGCCCCTTTCATGTTCCATTGGGAACCTGCAGTTGAGTGCAATGGGGCTTGAATATGCTGCTTGAGCCCAACTCTGGCACTGTTAGATGAGGCCAGGTTGTTTGTCGGGGCCACTGTGACGTCAGAGGATTGGTCCTAATTGTGTGTCTGCTGTCCCGGCAAGCTTCATGGACACAGGGCTTCAGAGCCCGCTTGGAGCAGTCTCATAACTCACCCTTCCCAGTGAGCCCAGGTTTGTCCTTCACTGCCGTTTTTTGGCTTGTGAATTTCTCTGACTTTCAAACGTTCCAGCAGAGCCTGTCTAAAGACTGACATCTTTCATTGTGGATTATTCAGGTGTGATATCTGTTCGCCTTGCATTTTCTGGGACCTTTGTTTCTTTTCCACAGTATGCTCGTCATGGTCTTTCTCAGCTATCTCACTTAGATATGCTTACCAGTCCGTTCTCCTTCAGTCCAAGTGATTAATTTTGTATTTCTTGAATCACCGTATGTTCTCTAGGCCGAGGTGTGAGTGCTTTCGTGACTCTTGGTTGCTGTCTTTGAATTTGCACCGGTCACTTGTACGACTATTTGCTATCCTAGCCTAGGTCAAAGGAAGCACTGAGAACCCGTGGTCATCTGGGTTGGTTTGACATCCTGAGATCAGAAACTCCAAATTCGACGTGGTCCTGGCAACCCCCTTCATGGACATAATGTTTTTCCGAGACAAATTAGACAAATCTGATGAATTCCTCTCTCCAGGAAAGATATTTTTCTTTCTCTTTTGTGGATTTGGGAAGTTTCGAACTTGACCCCTGACACTTGAGCGTTGCCCTAGATTGCATCTAGATACGGCTTACTTTATTTCTATAGGCTGTGCCATTTGTTTGACCTACATCCTCAGCCCTGGCATGTTTATTTTTCTGGAAACAGAATTGTAATGTTCTAATTTTCAGCCAGCTTCCTTCCATAGGGCGTCAAAGCACATAATCAATAATCCTTCTATGGCAAGAGGTCGGGGGAGAGAATTTCATTGGAGCCAAAGTGAGCACTCTAGCCTGGGAGGGCAGCCTTCACAAAGGAACCAAGCCCTCTGGAAAAGGGTGATTTTCAGCACACTTGTAGAGCCCTTCCCAACAAAGAGACCTACCCCAAGCATGACAGGGCTCCATTCCTTCGAGGCTTCCAAGACATCTCTTGGAACGCATTAGCATGTAGGGAGTGGGCCCCCGTGACGCCAGAGCTATGGAAAGTGAGACTGATCTTCCAAGAATGCTAGGGGCCTAGGAAAGGAGGCATCGACTCTTCTCTTCAATGTCCTCAAGAGATCCTTCTTGACTTTGGATTATGCTTAAGGCAGAAGGACACTGTAGGTCTGATAAGGCCCAAGTGCGGCCTCGTGTTTCCAATCAAGTTTCAAGCTTGAATCAGCATGGCCTCCCCATAGACTAGAATAGATGACAATGTTCTCCTCTCAGTGCTTGTCCCTCGATTCTGGCTTCTTGCCAAGGATTCCTTTCTTATCCCTGGAATCAGAGTCCGTTTGATCTCTTCCAGTTTCTGTGCCCGCTTTCTGTTTGTCAAAGCTGTTTCTGGGTATGTCTCCCTTTAATAGCCCAGCCTAGGCCAATCCTCAGACTGTAACCATGCGGCCATCTTGGGGGACATGTTCACCGTGATGTCATAAAGAAGCTCAGAAGGCTAAGTTGTCCTGACAACCTCCAAGCACACAGAGTTTCAGAGCCATCTCAGACCAGTCTGACTCCTCCCCCTTTCCAGGTTGGATAGTTTTCCTTTTTGTGGATTTCTTGTCGGTTTCTATCTTTCTCCTCGAATTTGGAAAGGCCTGCTCCATTCTCTCTAGACACTGGTTTCTTTCCTGTAAGATTACCCCGGCTATTATCTCTTACGTCTTGGGAAGAGGGCCAAGTGGGTGGACCTTCCCCAGAGAAAGTCCTGGACTCCCTCCCAAGTTGAAGTTGCCCAGGCAATCCTCTGATGCGCAATGATCGTGTCATCGCCTAGCACTCTGCCAATTCCACCTTGGCAGGTCCCATGTTTTCCTTCCTTCTTCCTTTGGGGAAGTGTACCAGATGCCTTCACAGATTGGAATATTCTCACGGTTCTTTTTCTGGTGCGTATTGAGAACGGACCCTCACAATTGCTACTTCTTTATGACCTCTGTCCGCACCGTACCATGAAATCTCTATTCCCTAACAGTGCTAATGTGATCTGCACCCGTGCTGTGAAAGAGTGAGGCCCGGGTCACGCAAGCGGAACGTGGGCACTTGCCCGCTCCACCACAGGGCCGGCCCTGACTTGTACTTTTGGACCAACCTGTGGCCTGAACTTGGGAAGGTTGGGCCTGTTTGGATTATTCGTGAAGCTGATTAGTAGTAACATCATGGACGGTAACATTATGACTTCACCGTTGGTTCCTGGGCTTAGCACGGATCAGGTTCTCTTGGTAGTATTCCTCTTCATGTATTTGGAATGGTCTACCTTTCTGTAGCATCAGTAAGCCTTTTGAGGTGATTTTCCCTCCTTGGAAGTTCACCTTCTCTAATCTCTTTCAGCCCCCAAAGCTGTATGCCGTCATTCTGAACCCCCTGTTGGATTTTTGATTTTAGGTGAATTTATTGCCGTAACCCTGCATTAGAACATCGTATGTCTTTCAGATTTACATCCTCATCGATTTAGACTTCCGTGTAGGTTCCATCCTCTTCACCAGCGTAAGCCGAATCACAGGCCCTCACCACACACTTGTGCCTCATCATCTCTTTCACCCTCCCCCACCGCCCCGCTTTGCCTCTGGGCACCCCCGATCAAATGTCCAGTGCCACCTGTTGGTTAGTGCTTGTTTTTTCTTCTCCTTGTAAGTGAGATCCTACGGTATTTGACTTTGTCCCTGGGGCTTGTTTCACTTCCCCTAAATCCCTCCCAGCCGTTCTGGTGCTCACAAATGGCTGGATTGCATCCTTTGTTCCCGCTGAGTGGTCTGCCATTGTGTGGCTATAGCCCATGTTCCTTCTCCATTCGTCCCTTGCTGGGCACCAGGGTGGCTTCCAAGTCTTGGAGAGCGGGAGTAAGGCTGTGGTGAACTGAGTGGTGCACATGTCTTTAGGCGGTAGTGTTTCCGAGTTCTTTGGCTAAACACGCCCCAGAGGAATAGCTGGATCATATGGGACATGGATTCTTAAATTTCGGAGGCAGTTCCACACCGCTTGGCCTAGTGGCTGCACCGGTTTCCACTGCCAGCAGCAGTGCAGGAGGCGTCCCTTCTCTCCACCTCCTCTCTGACACTTGTTGTTTCCTGTCTGCCTCCTTATAGCCATTCTGACCACAGTGAGCTGCTATGTCCTTGCAGTTTGGATTTGCCTTGGCCTCAGACTTAATGAGGGTGAACAAGTTTTCATGCACCTGTTGGCCCTCTTTAGATCTTCTTGGGAGAAATCTCTGTGTCCATCTTTGGCCCAGGTTTTCATTGGCTTGTTCTTTTTCTTGTGGAGACGTGTGAGTTGACTGTTTCTTTGGGCTTTTCACCCCTTGTCCGATGTGTGCTTTGCAAACATCCACTCCCAGTTGTTGTGCTGTCTTTGCATTGAGTCAATGGTTTCCTTGACTGGGCAGAAGCGTCTGCATTTGAGGTGGTCCCGTTTGTTTCTTGTCTCCTTTGCTGCCCTTGCCCAGTCAGACATACTTCTTCCAAATAGGCGGCTCAGACAGATGGCAAAGAGCACTCTGCCTAGGTCTTCTCCTACAAGTTTCACGGTTTCAAGTCTGCCATTCAGGGCTTTAATCCATTCCAGGAGGTGCGTGTGCCAGGTGGAACATCATGGTCTACTCTCGTTGTGTTCCATGTGGCTGTGCAGGCTTCCCAGCACCGTTTCTTGGAGAGACTCTCCTTTGTCCACTGTCTCCTCTTGGCTCCCTGGTCGCAAATGGGCTGTCCATGTATGTTTGAGTTGGGCTCTGGGCTCTCGATTCTGTTGCATGGGTCTGTGTGCCTGTTTTTGGGCCCGGACTGTGCCGTTTCGGTACCTAGCGCTTCGTCCTCTATGTTGAAATCAGAAAGTGTGATACGTCCTGCTTTGTTCGTTTTCCTGAGGATTCCTTGGCCTATGCAGGGTCTCTTGTTGCTGGCTAGAAACTTTAGGATTCTCTCTTCTATCTCTCTGGCAAATATGGCTGCAACTTTGACTGGGATTGCATGGAATCCAGAGATTCCTTTCTCCGCTATGGACGTTTCAAGTGTGTTAATTCTTCCATTCCTAGGTCCCGGAATAGCCTTCTTTTTCCTTGTGTCGTCTTGAATTTCTTTCCACAAACGTCTGTTAGTTTTCGATTGACATAGCTTTCACCGGTTTTGCTAAGGTTCTTCATAGAGATCTTCTTCTTCGTACTGGCAAGCTGTGTTTTTTTTTTTTGTCTGTTTGTGTTTAGCTTCCGTTTTTCTATTCTTTGCAACTTGTAATTGGTTCTGTTTTGCAGAAGTGCATCGCTGTGCTCACATCTGCTGGCAATGCTCCTGTATTTGCTGTGGAAGCCTGGCCCTATCTAACGTCCCTTCCCATGTGCCTCTGCACCCCCTCGGACGCCTGCCCCAGAATGACTGAAGCAGTGGTGAGGAGGCTCACCCCCAGGATTCCAGCCGGGCCACCCCGGTCCACCGACCCAGAAGGTGCGGACCTCACCGCTCCACCACCGGCAGGCCCCTTTCATGTTCCATTGGGAACCTGCAGTTGAGTGCAATGGGGCTTGAATATGCTGCTTGAGCCCAACTCTGGCACTGTTAGATGAGGCCAGGTTGTTTGTCGGGGCCACTGTGACGTCAGAGGATTGGTCCTAATTGTGTGTCTCCTGTCCCGGCAAGCTTCATGGACACAGGGCTTCAGAGCCCGCTTGGAGCAGTCTCATAACTCACCCTTCCCAGTGAGCCCAGGTTTGTCCTTCGCTGCCGTTTTTTGGCTTGTGAATTTCTCTGACTTTCAAACGTTCCAGCAGAGCCTGTCTAAAGACTGACATCTTTCATTGTGGATTATTCAGGTGTGATATCTGTTCGCCTTGCATTTTCTGGGACCTTTGTTTCTTTTCCACAGTATGCTCGTCATGGTCTTTCTCAGCTATCTCACTTAGATATGCTTACCAGTCCGTTCTCCTTCAGTCCAAGTGATTAATTTTGTATTTCTTGAATCACCGTATGTTCTCTAGGCCGAGGTGTGAGTGCTTTCGTGACTCTTGGTTGCTGTCTTTGAATTTGCACCGGTCACTTGTACGACTATTTGCTATCCTAGCCTAGGTCAAAGGAAGCACTGAGAACCCGTGGTCATCTGGGTTGGTTTGACATCCTGAGATCAGAAACTCCAAATTCGACGTGGTCCTGGCAACCCCCTTCATGGACATAATGTTTTTCCGAGACAAATTAGACAAATCTGATGAATTCCTCTCTCCAGGAAAGATATTTTTCTTTCTCTTTTGTGGATTTGGGAAGTTTCGAACTTGACCCCTGACACTTGAGCGTTGCCCTAGATTGCATCTAGATACGGCTTACTTTATTTCTATAGGCTGTGCCATTTGTTTGACCTACATCCTCAGCCCTGGCATGTTTATTTTTCTGGAAACAGAATTGTAATGTTCTAATTTTCAGCCAGCTTCCTTCCATATGGCGTCAAAGCACATAATCAATAATCCTTCTACGGCAAGAGGTCGGGGGAGAGAATTTCATTGGAGCCAAAGTGAGCACTCTAGCCTGGGAGGGCAGCCTTCACAAAGGAACCAAGCCCTCTGGAAAAGGGTGATTTTCAGCACACTTGTAGAGCCCTTCCCAACAAAGAGACCTACCCCAAGCATGACAGGGCTCCATTCCTTCGAGGCTTCCAAGACATCTCTTGGAACGCATTAGCATGTAGGGAGTGGGCCCTCGTGACGCCAGAGCTATGGAAAGTGAGACTGATCTTCCAAGAATGCTAGGGGCCTATAAAAGGAGGCATCGACTCTTCTCTTCAATGTCCTCAAGACATCCTTCTTGACTTTGGATTACTCTTATGGCAGAAGGACACTGTAGGTCTGATAAGGCCCAAGTGCGGCCTCGTGTTTCCAATCAAGTTTCAAGCTTTAATCAGCATGGCCTCCCCATAGACTTGAATAGATGACAATGTTCTCCTCTCAGTGCTTGTCCCTCGATTCTGGCTTCTTGCCAAGGATTCCTTTCTTATCCCTGGCATCAGAGTCTGTTTGATCTCTTCCAGTTTCTGTGCCCGCTTTCTGTTTGTCAAACTGTTTCTGGGTATGTCTCCCTTTAATAGCCCAGCCTAGGCCAATCCTCAGACTGTAACCATGCGGCCATCTTGGGGGACATGTTCACCGTGATGTCATAAAGAAGCTCAGAAGGCTAAGTTGTCCTGACAACCTCCAAGCACACAGAGTTTCAGAGCCATCTCAGACCAGTCTGACTCCTCCCCCTTTCCAGGTAGGATAGTTTTCCTTTTTCTGGATGTCTTGTCGGTTTCTATCTTTCTCCTCGAATTTGGAAAGGCCTGCTCCATTCTCTCTAGACACTGGTTTCTTTCCTGTAAGATTAGCCTGGCTATTATCTATTACGTCTTGGGAAGAGGGCCAAGTGTGTGGACCTTCCCCAGAGAAAGTCCTGGACTCCCTCCCAAGTTGAAGTTGCCCAGGCAATCCTCTGATGCGCAATGATCGTGGCATCTCCTAGCACTCTGCCAATTCCACCTTGGCAGGTCCCATGTTTTCCGTCCTTCTTCCTTTGGGGAAGTGTACCAGATGCCTTCACAGATTGGAATATTCTCACGGTTCTTTTTCTGGTGCGTATTGAGAACGGACCCTCACAATTGCTACTTCTTTATGACCTCTGTCCGCACCGTACCATGAAATCTCTATTCCCTAACAGTGCTAATGTGATCTGCACCCGTGCTGTGAAAGAGTGAGGCCCGGGTCACGCAAGCGGAACGTGGGCACTTGCCCGCTCCACCACAGGGCCGGCCCTGACTTGTACTTTTGGACCAACCTGTGGCCTGAACTTGGGAAGGTTGGGCCTGTTTGGATTATTCGTGAAGCTGATTAGTAGTAACATCATGGACGGTAACATTTTGACTTCACTGTTGGTTCCTGGGCTTAGCACGGATCAGGTTCTCTTGGTAGTATTCCTCTTCATGTATTTGGAATGGTCTACCTTTCTGTAGCATCAGTAAGCCTTTTGAGGTGATTTTCCCTCCTTGGAAGTTCACCTTCTCTAATCTCTTTCAGCCCCCAAAGCTGTATGCCGTCATTCTGAACCCCCTGTTGGATTTTTGCTTTTAGGTGAATTTATTGCCGTAACCCTGCATTAGAACATCGTATGTCTTTCAGATTTACATCCTCATCGATTTAGACTTCCGTGTAGGTTCCATCCTCTTCACCAGCGTAAGCCGAATCACAGGCCCTCACCACACACTTGTGCCTCATCATCTCTTTCACCCTCCCCCACCGCCCCGCTTTGCCTCTGGGCACCCCCGATCAAATGTCCAGTGCCACCTGTTGGTTAGTGCTTGTTTTTTCTTCTCCTTGTAAGTGAGATCCTACGGTATTTGACTTTGTCCCTGGGGCTTGTTTCACTTCCCCTAAATCCCTCCCAGCCGTTCTGGTGGTCACAAATGGCTGGATTGCATCCTTTGTTCCCGCTGAGTGGTCTGCCATTGTGTGGCTATAGCCCATGTTCCTTCTCCATTCGTCCCTTGCTGGGCACCAGGGTGGCTTCCAAGTCTTGGAGAGCGGGAGTAAGGCTGTGGTGAACTGAGTGGTGCACATGTCTTTAGGCGGTAGTGTTTCCGAGTTCTTTGGCTAAACACGCCCCAGAGGAATAGCTGGATCATATGGGACATGGATTCTTAAATTTCGGAGGCAGTTCCACACCGCTTGGCCTAGTGGCTGCACCGGTTTCCACTGCCAGCAGCAGTGCAGGAGGCGTCCCTTCTCTCCACCTCCTCTCTGACACTTGTTGTTTCCTGTCTGCCTCCTTATAGCCATTCTGACCACAGTGAGCTGCTATGTCCTTGCGGTTTGGATTTGCCTTGGCCTCAGACTTAATGAGGGTGAACAAGTTTTCATGCACCTGTTGGCCCTCTTTAGATCTTCTTGGGAGAAATCTCTGTGTCCATCTTTGGCCCAGGTTTTCATTGGCTTGTTCTTTTTCTTGTGGAGACGTGTGAGTTGACTGTTTCTTTGGGCTTTTCACCCCTTGTCCGATGTGTGCTTTGCAAACATCCACTCCCAGTTGTTGTGCTGTCTTTGCATTGAGTCGATGGTTTCCTTGACTGGGCAGAAGCGTCTGCATTTGAGGTGGTCCCGTTTGTTTCTTGTCTCCTTTGCTGCCCTTGCCCAGTCAGACATACTTCTTCCAAATAGGCGGCTCAGACAGATGGCAAAGAGCACTCTGCCTAGGTCTTCTCCTACAAGTTTCACGGTTTCAAGTCTGCCATTCAGGGCTTTAATCCATTCCAGGAGGTGCGTGTGCCAGGTGGAACATCATGGTCTACTCTCATTGTGTTCCATGTGGCTGTGCAGGCTTCGCAGCACCGTTTATTGGAGAGACTCTCCTTTGTCCACTGTCTCCTCTTGTCTCCCTGGTCGCAAATGGGCTGTCCATGTATGTTTGAGTTGGGCTCTGGGCTCTCGATTCTGTTGCATGGGTCTGTGTGCCTGTTTTTGGGCCCGGACTGTGCCGTTTCGGTACCTAGCGCTTCATCCTCTATGTTGAAATCAGAAAGTGTGATACGTCCTGCTTTGTTCGTTTTCCTGAGGATTCCTTGGCCTATGCAGGGTCTCTTGTTGCTGGCTAGAAACTTTAGGATTCTCTCTTCTATCTCTCTGGCAAATATGGCTGCAACTTTGACTGGGATTGCCTGGAATCCAGAGATTCCTTTCTCCGCTATGGACGTTTCAAGTGTGTTAATTCTTCCATTCCTAGGTCCCGGAGTATCCTTCTTTTTCCTTGTGTCGTCTTGAATTTCTTTCCACAAACGTTTGTTAGTTTTCGATTGACATAGCTTTCACCGGTTTTGCTAAGGTTCTTCATAGAGATCTTCTTCTTCGTACTGGCAAGCTGTGTGTTTTATTTGTCTGTTTGTGTTTAGCTTCAGTTTTTCTATTCTTTGCAACTTGTAATTGGTTCTGTTTTGCAGAAGTGCATCGCTGTGCTCACATCTGCTGGCAATGCTCCTGTATTTGCTGTGGAAGTCTGGCCCTATCTAACGTCCCTTCCCATCTGCCTCTGCACCCCCTCGGACGCCTGCCCCAGAATGACTGAAGCAGTGGTGAGGAGGCTCACCCCCAGGATTCCAGCCGGCCCACCCCGGGCCACCGACCCAGAAGTTGCGGACCTCACTGCTCCACCACTGGCCGGACCCATTCATGTTCCAATGGGATCCTGCTGTTGAGTGCAATGGGGCTTGAATATGCTGCTTGAACCCAACTCTGGCACTGTTAGATGAGGCCAGGTTGTTTGTCGGGGCCACTGTGACGTCAGAGGATTGGTCATAATTGTGTGTCTGCTGTCCCGGCAAGCTTCATGGACACAGGGCTTCAGAGCCCGCTTGGAGCAGTCTCATAACTCACCCTTCCCAGTGAGCCCAGGTTTGTCCTTCGCTGCCGTTTTTTGGCTTGGGAATTTCTCTGACTTTCAAACGTTCCAGCAGAGCCTGTCTAAAGACTGACATCTTTCATTGTGGATTATTCAGGTGTGATATCTGTTCGCCTTGCATTTTCTGGGACCTTTGTTTCTTTTCCACGGTATGCTCGTCATGGTCTTTCTCAGCTATCTCACTTAGATATGCTTACCAGTCCGTTCTCCTTCAGTCCAAGTGATTAATTTTGTATTTCTTGAATCACCGTATGTTCTCTAGGCCGAGGTGTGAGTGCTTTCGTGACTCTTGGTTGCTGTCTTTGAATTTGCACCGGTCACTTGTAGGACTCTTTGCTATCCTAGCCTAGGTCAAAGGAAGCACTGAGAACCCATGGTCATCTGGGTTGGTTTGACATCCTGAGATCAGAAACTCCAAATTCGACGTGGTCCTGGCAACCCCCTTCATGGACATAATGTTTTTCCGAGACAAATTAGACAAATCTGATGAATTCCTCTCTCCAGGAAAGATATTTTTCTTTCTCTTTTGTGGATTTGGGAAGTTTCGAACTTGACCCCTGACACTTGAGCGTTGCCCTAGATTGCATCTAGATACGGCTTACTTTATTTCTATAGGCTGTGATATTTGTTTGACCTACATCCTCAGCCCTGGCATGTTTATTTTTCTGGAAACAGAATTGTAATGTTCTAATTTTCAGCCAGCTTCCTTCCATAGGGCGTCAAAGCACATAATCAATAATCCTTCTACGGCAAGAGGTCGGGGGAGAGAATTTCATTGGAGCCAAAGTGAGCACTCTAGCATGGGAGGGCAGCCTTCACAAAGGAACCAAGCCCTCTGGAAAAGGGTGATTTTCAGCACACTTGTAGAGCCCTTCCCAACAAAGAGACCTACCCCAATCATGACAGGGCTCCATTCCTTCGAGGCTTCCAAGACATCTCTTGGAACGCATTAGCATGTAGGGAGTGGGCCCTCGTGACGCCAGAGCTATGGAAAGTGAGACTGATCTTCCAAGAATGCTAGGGGCCTAGGAAAGGAGGCATCAACTCTTCTCTTCAATGTCCTCAAGAGATCCTTCTTGACTTTGGATTATGCTTAAGGCAGAAGGACACTGTAGGTCTGATAAGGCCCAAGTGCGGCCTCGTGTTTCCAATCAAGTTTCAAGCTTGAATCAGCATGGCCTCCCCATAGACTTGAATAGATGACAATGTTCTCCTCTCAGTGCTTGTCCCTCGATTCTGGCTTCTTGCCAAGGATTCCTTTCTTATCCCTGGAATCAGAGTCCGTTTGATCTCTTCCAGTTTCTGTGCCCGCTTTCTGTTTGTCAAAGCTGTTTCTGGTTATGTCTCCCTTTAATAGCCCAGCCTAGGCCAATCCTCAGACTGTAACCATGCGGCCATCTTGGGGGACATGTTCACCGTGATGTCATAAAGAAGCTCAGAAGGCTAAGTTGTCCTGACAACCTCCAAGCACACAGAGTTTCAGAGCCATCTCAGACCAGTCTGACTCCTCCCCCTTTCCAGGTAGGATAGTTTTCCTTTTTCTGGATTTCTTGTCGGTTTCTATCTTTCTCCTCGAATTTGGAAAGGCCTGCTCCATTCTCTCTAGACACTGGTTTCTTTCCTGTAAGACTACACCGGCTATTATCTCTTACGTCTTGGGAAGAGGGCCAAGTGGGTGGACCTTCCCCAGAGAAAGTCCTGGACTCCCTCCCAAGTTGAAGTTGCCCAGGCAATCCTCTGATGCGCAATGATCGTGTCATCGCCTAGCACTCTGCCAATTCCACCTTGGCAGGTCCCATGTTTTCCTTCCTTCTTCCTTTGGGGAAGTGTACCAGATGCCTTCACAGATTGGAATATTCTCACGGTTCTTTTTCTGGTGCGTATTGAGAACGGACCCTCACAATTGCTACTTCTTTATGACCTCTGTCCGCACCGTACCATGAAATCTCTATTCCCTAACAGTGCTAATGTGATCTGCACCCGTGCTGTGAAAGAGTGAGGCCCGGGTCACGCAAGCGGAACGTGGGCACTTGCCCGCTCCACCACAGGGCCGGCCCTGACTTGTACTTTTGGACCAACCTGTGGCCTGAACTTGGGAAGGTTGGGCCTGTTTGGATTATTCGTGAAGCTGATTAGTAGTAACATCATGGACGGTAACATTATGACTTCACCGTTGGTTCCTGGGCTTAGCACGGATCAGGTTCTCTTGGTAGTATTCCTCTTCATGTATTTGGAATGGTCTACCTTTCTGTAGCATCAGTAAGCCTTTTGAGGTGATTTACCCTCCTTGGAAGTTCACCTTCTCTAATCTCTTTCAGCCCCCAAAGCTGCATGCCGTCATTCTAAATCCCTTTTTGGATTTTTGCTTTTAGGTGAATTTATTGCCATAACCCTGCATTAGAACATCCTATGTCTTTCAGATTTACATCCTCATCGATTTAGACTTCCGTGTAGGTTCCATCCTCTTCACCAGCGTAAGCCGAATCACAGGCCCTCACCACACACTTGTGCCTCATCATCTCTTTCACCCTCCCCCACCGCCCCGCTTTGCCTCTGGGCACCCCCGATCAAATGTCCAGTGCCACCTGTTGGTTAGTGCTTGTTTTTTCTTCTCCTTGTAAGTGAGATCCTACGGTATTTGACTTTGTCCCTGGGGCTTGTTTCACTTCCCCTAAATCCCTCCCAGCCGTTCTGGTGCTCACAAATGGCTGGATTGCATCCTTTGTTCCCGCTGAGTGGTCTGCCATTGTGTGGCTATAGCCCATGTTCCTTCTCCATTCGTCCCTTGCTGGGCACCATTGTGGCTTCCAAGTCTTGGAGAGCGGGAGTAAGGCTGTGGTGAACTGAGTGGTGCACATGTCTTTAGGCGGTAGTGTTTCCGAGTTCTTTGGCTAAACACGCCCCAGAGGAATAGCTGGATCATATGGGACATGGATTCTTAAATTTCGGAGGCAGTTCCACACCGCTTGGCCTAGTGGCTGCACCGGTTTCCACTGCCAGCAGCAGTGCAGGAGGCGTCCCTTCTCTCCACCTCCTCTCTGACACTTGTTGTTTCCTGTCTGCCTCCTTATAGCCATTCTGACCACAGTGATCTGCTATGTCCTTGCGTTTTGGATTTGCCTTGGCCTCAGGCTTAATGAGGGTGAACAAGTCTTCATGCACCTGTTGGCCCTCTTTAGATCTTCTTGGGAGAAATCTCTGTGTCCATCTTTGGCCCAGGTTTTCATTGGCTTGTTCTTTTTCTTGTGGAGACATGTGAGTTGATTGTATCTTTGGGCTTTTCACCCCTTGTCCGATGTGTGCTTTGCAAACATCCACTCCCAGTTGTTGTGCTGTCTTTGCATTGAGTCGATGGTTTCCTTGACTGGGCAGAAGCGTCTGCATTTGAGGTGGTCCCGTTTGTTTCTTGTCTCCTTTGCTGCCCTTGCCCAGTCAGACATACTTCTTCCAAATAGGCGGCTCAGACAGATGGCAAAGAGCACTCTGCCTAGGTCTTCTCCTACAAGTTTCACGGTTTCAAGTCTGCCATTCAGGGCTTTAATCCATTCCAGGAGGTGCGTGTGCCAGGTGGAACATCATGGTCTACTCTCGTTGTGTTCCATGTGGCTGTGCAGGCTTCCCAGCACCGTTTCTTGGAGAGACTCTCCTTTGTCCACTGTCTCCTCTTGGCTCCCTGGTCGCAAATGGGCTGTCCATGTATGTTTGAGTTGGGCTCTGGGCTCTCGATTCTGTAGCATGGGTCTGTGTGCCTGTTTTTGGGCCCGGACTGTGCCGTTTCGGTACCTAGTGCTTCGTCCTCTATGTTGAAATCAGAAAGTGTGATACGTCCTGCTTTGTTCGTTTTCCTGAGGATTCCTTGGCCTATGCAGGGTCTCTTGTTGCTGGCTAGAAACTTTAGGATTCTCTCTTCTATCTCTCTGGCAAATATGGCTGCAACTTTGACTGGGATTGCATGGAATCCAGAGATTCCTTTCTCCGCTATGGACGTTTCAAGTGTGTTAATTCTTCCATTCCTAGGTCCCGGAATATCCTTCTTTTTCCTTGTGTCGTCTTGAATTTCTTTCCACAAACGTCTGTTAGTTTTCGATTGACATAGCTTTCACCGGTTTTGCTAAGGTTCTTCATAGAGATCTTCTTCTTCGTACTGGCAAGCTGTGTTTTTTTTTTTTTGTCTGTTTGTGTTTAGCTTCCGTTTTTCTATTCTTTGCAACTTGTAATTGGTTCTGTTTTGCAGAAGTGCATCGCTGTTCTCACATCTGCTGGCAATGCTCCTGTATTTGCTGTGGAAGTCTGGCCCTATCTAACGTCCCTTCCCATGTGCCTCTGCACCCCCTCGGACGCCTGCCCCAGAATGACTGAAGCAGTGGTGAGGAGGCTCACCCCCAGGATTCCAGCCGGGCCACCCCGGGCCACCGACCCAGAAGGTCTGGACCTCACCGGTCCACCACGGGCAGGCCCCTTTCATGTTCCATTGGGAACCTGCAGTTGAGTGCAATGGGGCTTGAATATGCTGCTTGAGCCCAACTCTGGCACTGTTAGATGAGGCCAGGTTGTTTGTCGGGGCCACTGTGACGTCAGAGCATTGGTCATAATTGTGTGTCTGCTGTCCCGGCAAGCTTCATGGACACAGGGCTTCAGAGCCCGCTTGGAGCAGTCTCATAACTCACCCTTCCCAGTGAGCCCAGGTTTGACCTTCGCTGCCGTGTTTTGGCTTGTGAATTTCTCTGACATTCAAACGTTCCAGCAGAGCCTGTCTAAAGACTGACATCTTTCATTGTGGATTATTCAGGTGTGATATCTGTTCGCCTTGCATTTTCTGGGACCTTTGTTTCTTTTCCACAGTATGCTCGTCATGGTCTTTCTCAGCTATCTCACTTAGATATGCTTACCAGTCCGTTCTCCTTCAGTCCAAGTGATTAATTTTGTATTTCTTGAATCACCGTATGTTCTCTAGGCCGAGGTGTGAGTGCTTTCGTGACTCTTGGTTGCTGTCTTTGAATTTGTACCGGTCACTTGTAGGACTCTTTGCTATCCTAGCCTAGGTCAAAGGAAGCACTGAGAACCCATGGTCATCTGGGTTGGTTTGACATCCTGAGATCAGAAACTCCAAATTCGACGTGGTCCTGGCAACCCCCTTCATGGACATAATGTTTTTCCGAGACAAATTAGACAAATCTGATGAATTCCTCTCTCCAGGAAAGATATTTTTCTTTCTCTTTTGTGGATTTGGGAAGTTACGAACTTGACACCTGACACTTGAGCGTTGCCCTAGATTGCATCTAGATACGGCTTACTTTATTTCTATAGGCTGTGCCATTTGTTTGACCTACATCCTCAGCCCTGGCATGTTTATTTTTCTGGAAACAGAATTGCAATGTTCTAATTTTCAGCCAGCTTCCTTCCATATGGCGTCAAAGCACATAATCAATAATCCTTCTACGGCAAGAGGTCGGGGGAGAGAATTTCATTGGAGCCAAAGTGAGCACTCTAGCCTGGGAGGGCAGCCTTCACAAAGGAACCAAGCCCTCTGGAAAAGGGTGATTTTCAGCACACTTGTAGAGCCCTTCCCAACAAAGAGACCTACCCCAAGCATGACAGGGCTCCATTCCTTCGAGGCTTCCAAGACATCTCTTGGAACGCATTAGCATGTAGGGAGTGGGCCCCCGTGACGCCAGAGCTATGGAAAGTGAGACTGATCTTCCAAGAATGCTAGGGGCCTAGGAAAGGAGGCATCGACTCTTCTCTTCAATGTCCTCAAGAGATCCTTCTTGACTATGGATTATGCTTAAGGCAGAAGGACACTGTAGGTCTGATAAGGCCCAAGTGCGGCCTCGTGTTTCCAATCAAGTTTGAAGCTTGAATCAGCATGGCCTCCCCATAGACTTGAATAGATGACAATGTTCTCCTCTCAGTGCTTGTCCCTCGATTCTCGCTTCTTGCCAAGGATTCCTTTCTTATCCCTGGCATCAGAGTCTGTTTGATCTCTTCCAGTTTCTGTGCCCGCTTTCTGTTTGTCAAAGCTGTTTCTGGGTATGTCTCCCTTTAATAGCCCAGCCTAGGCCAATCCTCAGACTGTAACCATGCGGCCATCTTGGGGGACATGTTCACCGTGATGTCATAAAGAAGCTCAGAAGGCTAAGTTGTCCTGACAACCTCCAAGCACACAGAGTTTCAGAGCCATCTCAGACCAGTCTGACTCCTCCCCCTTTCCAGGTAGGATAGTTTTCCTTTTTGTGGATTTCTTGTCGGTTTCTATCTTTCTCCTCGAATTTGGAAAGGCCTGCTCCATTCTCTCTAGACACTGGTTTGTTTCCTCTAAGATTAACCCGGCTATTATCTCTTACGTCTTGGGAAGAGGGCCAAGTGGGTGGACCTTCCCCAGAGAAAGTCCTGGACTCCCTCCCAAGTTGAAGTTGCCCAGGCAATCCTCTGATGCGCAATGATCGTGTCATCTCCTAGCACTCTGCCAATTCCAGCTTGGCAGGTCCCATGTTTTCCTTCCTTCTTCCTTTGGGGAAGTGTACCAGATGCCTTCACAGATTGGAATATTCTCACGGTTCTTTTTCTGTTGCGTATTGAGAACGGACCCTCACAATTGCTACTTCTTTATGACCTCTGTCCGCACCGTACCATGAAATCTCTATTCCCTAACAGTGCTAATGTGATCTGCACCCGTGCTGTGAAAGAGTGAGGCCCGGGTCACGCAAGCGGAACGTGGGCACTTGCCCGCTCCACCACAGGGCCGGCCCTGACTTGTACTTTTGGACCAACCTGTGGCCTGAACTTGGGAAGATGTGGGCCTGTTTGGATTATTCGTGAATGGGATTAGTAGGAACATCATGGACGGTAACGTTTTCCGTTGGGTCCTGGGCTTAGCACGGATCAGGTTCTCTTGGTAGGATTCCTCTTCATGTATTTGGAATGGTCTACCTTTCTGTAGCATCAGTAAGCCTTTTGAGGTGATTTTCCATCCTTGGAAGTTCACCTTCTCTAATCTCTTTCAGCCCCCAAAGCTGTATGCCGTCATTCTGGACCCCTTTTTGGATTTTTGATTTTAGGTGGATTTATTGCCATAACCCTGCATTCGAACATCCTATGTCTTTCAGATTTACATCCTCATCGATTTAGACTTCCGTGTAGGTTCCATCCTCTTCACCAGCGTAAGCCGAATCACAGGCCCTCACCACACACTTGTGCCTCATCATCTCTTTCACCCTCCCCCACCGCCCCGCTTTGCCTCTGGGCACCCCCGATCAAATGTCCAGTGCCGCCTGTTGGTTAGTGCTTGTTTTTTCTTCTCCATGTAAGTGAGATCCTACGGTATTTGACTTTGTCCCTGGGGCTTGTTTCACTTCCCCTAAATCCCTCCCAGCCGTTCTGGTGCTCACAAATGGCTGGATTGCATCCTTTGTTCCCGCTGAGTGGTCTGCCATTGTGTGGCTATAGCCCATGTTCCTTCTCCATTCGTCCCTTGCTGGGCACCAGGGTGGCTTCCAAGTCTTGGAGAGCGGGAGTAAGGCTGTGGTGAACTGAGTGGTGCACATGTCTTTAGGCGGTAGTGTTTCCGAGTTCTTTGGCTAAACACGCCCCAGAGGAATAGCTGGATCATATGGGACATGGATTCTTAAATTTCGGAGGCAGTTCCACACCGCTTGGCCTAGTGGCTGCACCGGTTTCCACTGCCAGCAGCAGTGCAGGAGGCGTCCCTTCTCTCCACCTCCTCTCTGACACTTGTTGTTTCCTGTCTGCCTCCTTATAGCCATTCTGACCACAGTGAGCTGCTATGTCATTGCGTTTTGGATTTGCCTTGGCCTCAGGCTTAATGAGGGTGAACAAGTCTTCATGCACCTGTTGGCCCTCTTTAGATCTTCTTGGGAGAAATCTCTGTGTCCATCTTTGGCCCAGGTTTTCATTGGCTTGTTCTTTTTCTTGTGGAGACATGTGAGTTGATTGTATCTTTGGGCTTTTCACCCCTTGTCCGATGTGTGCTTTGCAAACATCCACTCCCAGTTGTTGTGCTGTCTTTGCATTGAGTCGATGGTTTCCTTGACTGGGCAGAAGCGTCTGCATTTGAGGTGGTCCCGTTTGTTTCTTGTCTCCTTTGCTGCCCTTGCCCAGTCAGACATACTTCTTCCAAATAGGCGGCTCAGACAGATGGCAAAGAGCACTCTGCCTAGGTCTTCTCCTACAAGTTTCACGGTTTCAAGTCTGCCATTCAGGGCTTTAATCCATTCCAGGAGGTGCGTGTGCCAGGTGGAACATCATGGTCTACTCTCGTTGTGTTCCATGTGGCTGTGCAGGCTTCCCAGCACCGTTTCTTGGAGAGACTCTCCTTTGTCCACTGTCTCCTCTTGGCTCCCTGGTCGCAAATGGGCTGTCCATGTATGTTTGAGTTGGGCTCTGGGCTCTCGATTCTGTAGCATGGGTCTGTGTGCCTGTTTTTGGGCCCGGACTGTGCCGTTTCGGTACCTAGTGCTTCGTCCTCTATGTTGAAATCAGAAAGTGTGATACGTCCTGCTTTGTTCGTTTTCCTGAGGATTCCTTGGCCTATGCAGGGTCTCTTGTTGCTGGCTAGAAACTTTAGGATTCTCTCTTCTATCTCTCTGGCAAATATGGCTGCAACTTTGACTGGGATTGCATGGAATCCAGAGATTCCTTTCTCCGCTATGGACGTTTCAAGTGTGTTAATTCTTCCATTCCTAGGTCCCGGAATATCCTTCTTTTTCCTTGTGTCGTCTTGAATTTCTTTCCACAAACGTCTGTTAGTTTTCGATTGACATAGCTTTCACCGGTTTTGCTAAGGTTCTTCATAGAGATCTTCTTCTTCGTACTGGCAAGCTGTGTTTTTTTTTTTTTGTCTGTTTGTGTTTAGCTTCCGTTTTTCTATTCTTTGCAACTTGTAATTGGTTCTGTTTTGCAGAAGTGCATCGCTGTTCTCACATCTGCTGGCAATGCTCCTGTATTTGCTGTGGAAGTCTGGCCCTATCTAACGTCCCTTCCCATGTGCCTCTGCACCCCCTCGGACGCCTGCCCCAGAATGACTGAAGCAGTGGTGAGGAGGCTCACCCCCAGGATTCCAGCCGGGCCACCCCGGGCCACCGACCCAGAAGGTCTGGACCTCACCGGTCCACCACGGGCAGGCCCCTTTCATGTTCCATTGGGAACCTGCAGTTGAGTGCAATGGGGCTTGAATATGCTGCTTGAGCCCAACTCTGGCACTGTTAGATGAGGCCAGGTTGTTTGTCGGGGCCACTGTGACGTCAGAGCATTGGTCATAATTGTGTGTCTGCTGTCCCGGCAAGCTTCATGGACACAGGGCTTCAGAGCCCGCTTGGAGCAGTCTCATAACTCACCCTTCCCAGTGAGCCCAGGTTTGACCTTCGCTGCCGTGTTTTGGCTTGTGAATTTCTCTGACATTCAAACGTTCCAGCAGAGCCTGTCTAAAGACTGACATCTTTCATTGTGGATTATTCAGGTGTGATATCTGTTCGCCTTGCATTTTCTGGGACCTTTGTTTCTTTTCCACAGTATGCTCGTCATGGTCTTTCTCAGCTATCTCACTTAGATATGCTTACCAGTCCGTTCTCCTTCAGTCCAAGTGATTAATTTTGTATTTCTTGAATCACCGTATGTTCTCTAGGCCGAGGTGTGAGTGCTTTCGTGACTCTTGGTTGCTGTCTTTGAATTTGTACCGGTCACTTGTAGGACTCTTTGCTATCCTAGCCTAGGTCAAAGGAAGCACTGAGAACCCATGGTCATCTGGGTTGGTTTGACATCCTGAGATCAGAAACTCCAAATTCGAGGTGGTCCTGGCAACCCCCTTCATGGACATAATGTTTTTCCGAGACAAATTAGACAAATCTGATGAATTCCTCTCTCCAGGAAAGATATTTTTCTTTCTCTTTTGTGGATTTGGGAAGTTACGAACTTGACACCTGACACTTGAGCGTTGCCCTAGATTGCATCTAGATACGGCTTACTTTATTTCTATAGGCTGTGCCATTTGTTTGACCTACATCCTCAGCCCTGGCATGTTTATTTTTCTGGAAACAGAATTGCAATGTTCTAATTTTCAGCCAGCTTCCTTCCATATGGCGTCAAAGCACATAATCAATAATCCTTCTACGGCAAGAGGTCGGGGGAGAGAATTTCATTGGAGCCAAAGTGAGCACTCTAGCCTGGGAGGGCAGCCTTCACAAAGGAACCAAGCCCTCTGGAAAAGGGTGATTTTCAGCACACTTGTAGAGCCCTTCCCAACAAAGAGACCTACCCCAAGCATGACAGGGCTCCATTCCTTCGAGGCTTCCAAGACATCTCTTGGAACGCATTAGCATGTAGGGAGTGGGCCCCCGTGACGCCAGAGCTATGGAAAGTGAGACTGATCTTCCAAGAATGCTAGGGGCCTAGGAAAGGAGGCATCGACTCTTCTCTTCAATGTCCTCAAGAGATCCTTCTTGACTATGGATTATGCTTAAGGCAGAAGGACACTGTAGGTCTGATAAGGCCCAAGTGCGGCCTCGTGTTTCCAATCAAGTTTGAAGCTTGAATCAGCATGGCCTCCCCATAGACTTGAATAGATGACAATGTTCTCCTCTCAGTGCTTGTCCCTCGATTCTCGCTTCTTGCCAAGGATTCCTTTCTTATCCCTGGCATCAGAGTCTGTTTGATCTCTTCCAGTTTCTGTGCCCGCTTTCTGTTTGTCAAAGCTGTTTCTGGGTATGTCTCCCTTTAATAGCCCAGCCTAGGCCAATCCTCAGACTGTAACCATGCGGCCATCTTGGGGGACATGTTCACCGTGATGTCATAAAGAAGCTCAGAAGGCTAAGTTGTCCTGACAACCTCCAAGCACACAGAGTTTCAGAGCCATCTCAGACCAGTCTGACTCCTCCCCCTTTCCAGGTAGGATAGTTTTCCTTTTTGTGGATTTCTTGTCGGTTTCTATCTTTCTCCTCGAATTTGGAAAGGCCTGCTCCATTCTCTCTAGACACTGGTTTGTTTCCTCTAAGATTAACCCGGCTATTATCTCTTACGTCTTGGGAAGAGGGCCAAGTGGGTGGACCTTCCCCAGAGAAAGTCCTGGACTCCCTCCCAAGTTGAAGTTGCCCAGGCAATCCTCTGATGCGCAATGATCGTGTCATCTCCTAGCACTCTGCCAATTCCAGCTTGGCAGGTCCCATGTTTTCCTTCCTTCTTCCTTTGGGGAAGTGTACCAGATGCCTTCACAGATTGGAATATTCTCACGGTTCTTTTTCTGTTGCGTATTGAGAACGGACCCTCACAATTGCTACTTCTTTATGACCTCTGTCCGCACCGTACCATGAAATCTCTATTCCCTAACAGTGCTAATGTGATCTGCACCCGTGCTGTGAAAGAGTGAGGCCCGGGTCACGCAAGCGGAACGTGGGCACTTGCCCGCTCCACCACAGGGCCGGCCCTGACTTGTACTTTTGGACCAACCTGTGGCCTGAACTTGGGAAGATGTGGGCCTGTTTGGATTATTCGTGAATGGGATTAGTAGGAACATCATGGACGGTAACGTTTTCCGTTGGGTCCTGGGCTTAGCACGGATCAGGTTCTCTTGGTAGGATTCCTCTTCATGTATTTGGAATGGTCTACCTTTCTGTAGCATCAGTAAGCCTTTTGAGGTGATTTTCCATCCTTGGAAGTTCACCTTCTCTAATCTCTTTCAGCCCCCAAAGCTGTATGCCGTCATTCTGGACCCCTTTTTGGATTTTTGATTTTAGGTGGATTTATTGCCATAACCCTGCATTCGAACATCCTATGTCTTTCAGATTTACATCCTCATCGATTTAGACTTCCGTGTAGGTTCCATCCTCTTCACCAGCGTAAGCCGAATCACAGGCCCTCACCACACACTTGTGCCTCATCATCTCTTTCACCCTCCCCCACCGCCCCGCTTTGCCTCTGGGCACCCCCGATCAAATGTCCAGTGCCGCCTGTTGGTTAGTGCTTGTTTTTTCTTCTCCATGTAAGTGAGATCCTACGGTATTTGACTTTGTCCCTGGGGCTTGTTTCACTTCCCCTAAATCCCTCCCAGCCGTTCTGGTGCTCACAAATGGCTGGATTGCATCCTTTGTTCCCGCTGAGTGGTCTGCCATTGTGTGGCTATAGCCCATGTTCCTTCTCCATTCGTCCCTTGCTGGGCACCAGGGTGGCTTCCAAGTCTTGGAGAGCGGGAGTAAGGCTGTGGTGAACTGAGTGGTGCACATGTCTTTAGGCGGTAGTGTTTCCGAGTTCTTTGGCTAAACACGCCCCAGAGGAATAGCTGGATCATATGGGACATGGATTCTTAAATTTCGGAGGCAGTTCCACACCGCTTGGCCTAGTGGCTGCACCGGTTTCCACTGCCAGCAGCAGTGCAGGAGGCGTCCCTTCTCTCCACCTCCTCTCTGACACTTGTTGTTTCCTGTCTGCCTCCTTATAGCCATTCTGACCACAGTGATCTGCTATGTCCTTGCGGTTTGGATTTGCCTTGGCCTCAGACTTAATGAGGGTGAACAAGTTTTCATGCACCTGTTGGCCCTCTTTAGATCTTCTTGGGAGAAATCTCTGTGTCCATCTTTGGCCCAGGTTTTCATTGGCTTGTTCTTTTTCTTGTGGAGACGTGTGAGTTGACTGTTTCTTTGGGCTTTTCACCCCTTGTCCGATGTGTGCTTTGCAAACATCCACTCCCAGTTGTTGTGCTGTCTTTGCATTGAGTCGATGGTTTCCTTGACTGGGCAGAAGCGTCTGCATTTGAGGTGGTCCCGTTTGTTTCTTGTCTCCTTTGCTGCCCTTGCCCAGTCAGACATACTTCTTCCAAATAGGCGGCTCAGACAGATGGCAAAGAGCACTCTGCCTAGGTCTTCTCCTACAAGTTTCACGGTTTCAAGTCTGCCATTCAGGGCTTTAATCCATTCCAGGAGGTGCGTGTGCCAGGTGGAACATCATGGTCTACTCTCGTTGTGTTCCATGTGGCTGTGCAGGCTTCCCAGCACCGTTTATTGGAGAGACTCTCCTTTGTCCACTGTCTCCTCTTGGCTCCCTGGTCGCAAATGGGCTGTCCATGTATGTTTGAGTTGGGCTCTGGGCTCTCGATTCTGTTGCATGGGTCTGTGTGCCTGTTTTTGGGCCCGGACTGTGCCGTTTCGGTACCTAGCGCTTCGTCCTCTATGTTGAAATCAGAAAGTGTGATACGTCCTGCTTTGTTCGTTTTCCTGAGGATTCCTTGGCCTATGCAGGGTCTCTTGTTGCTGGCTAGAAACTTTAGGATTCTCTCTTCTATCTCTCTGGCAAATATGGCTGCAACTTTGACTGGGATTGCATGGAATCCAGAGATTCCTTTCTCCGCTATGGATGTTTCAAGTGTGTTAATTCTTCCATTCCTAGGTTCCGGAATATCCTTCTTTTTCCTTGTGTCGTCTTGAATTTCTTTCCACAAACGTCTGTTAGTTTTCGATTGACATAGCTTTCACCGGTTTTGCTAAGGTTCTTCATAGAGATCTTCTTCTTCGTACTGGCAAGCTGTGCTTTTTTTTCTTTGTCTGTTTGTGTTTAGCTTCCGTTTTTCTATTCTTTGCAACTTGTAATTGGTTCTGTTTTGGCAGAAGTGCATCGCTGTGCTCACATCTGCTGGCAACGCTCCTGTATTTGATGTGGAAGTCTGGCCCTCTCTAACTTCCCTTCCCATCTGCCTCTACACCCCCTCTTACGCCTGCCCCAGAATGACTGAAGCAGTGGTGAGGAGGCTCACCCCCAGGATTCCAGCCGGGCCACCCCGGGCCACCGACCCAGAAGGTCTGGACCTCACCGCTCCACCACCGGCAGGCCCCTTTCATGTTCCATTGGGAACCTGCAGTTGAGTGCAATGGGGCTTGAATATGCTGCTTGAGCCCAACTCTGGCACTGTTAGATGAGGCCAGGTTGTTTGTCGGGGCCACTGTGACGTCAGAGCATTGGTCATAATTGTGTGTCTGCTGTCCCGGCAAGCTTCATGGACACAGGGCTTCAGAGCCCGCTTGGAGCAGTCTCATAACTCACCCTTCCCAGTGAGCCCAGGTTTGACCTTCGCTGCCGTGTTTTGGCTTGTGAATTTCTCTGACATTCAAACGTTCCAGCAGAGCCTGTCTAAAGACTGACATCTTTCATTGTGGATTATTCAGGTGTGATATCTGTTCGCCTTGCATTTTCTGGGACCTTTGTTTCTTTTCCACAGTATGCTCGTCATGGTCTTTCTCAGCTATCTCACTTAGATATGCTTACCAGTCCGTTCTCCTTCAGTCCAAGTGATTAATTTTGTATTTCTTGAATCACCGTATGTTCTCTAGGCCGAGGTGTGAGTGCTTTCGTGACTCTTGGTTGCTGTCTTTGAATTTGTACCGGTCACTTGTAGGACTCTTTGCTATCCTAGCCTAGGTCAAAGGAAGCACTGAGAACCCATGGTCATCTGGGTTGGTTTGACATCCTGAGATCAGAAACTCCAAATTCGAGGTGGTCCTGGCAACCCCCTTCATGGACATAATGTTTTTCCGAGACAAATTAGACAAATCTGATGAATTCCTCTCTCCAGGAAAGATATTTTTCTTTCTCTTTTGTGGATTTGGGAAGTTACGAACTTGACACCTGACACTTGAGCGTTGCCCTAGATTGCATCTAGATACGGCTTACTTTATTTCTATAGGCTGTGCCATTTGTTTGACCTACATCCTCAGCCCTGGCATGTTTATTTTTCTGGAAACAGAATTGTAATGTTCTAATTTTCAGCCAGCTTCCTTCCATATGGCGTCAAAGCACATAATCAATAATCCTTCTACGGCAAGAGGTCGGGGGAGAGAATTTCATTGGAGCCAAAGTGAGCACTCTAGCCTGGGAGGGCAGCCTTCACAAAGGAACCAAGCCCTCTGGAAAAGGGTGATTTTCAGCACACTTGTAGAGCCCTTCCCAACAAAGAGACCTACCCCAAGCATGACAGGGCTCCATTCCTTCGAGGCTTCCAAGACATCTCTTGGAACGCATTAGCATGTAGGGAGTGGGCCCCCGTGACGCCAGAGCTATGGAAAGTGAGACTGATCTTCCAAGAATGCTAGGGGCCTAGGAAAGGAGGCATCGACTCTTCTCTTCAATGTCCTCAAGAGATCCTTCTTGACTATGGATTATGCTTAAGGCAGAAGGACACTGTAGGTCTGATAAGGCCCAAGTGCGGCCTCGTGTTTCCAATCAAGTTTCAAGCTTGAATCAGCATGGCCTCCCCATAGACTTGAATAGATGACAATGTTCTCCTCTCAGTGCTTGTCCCTCGATTCTGGCTTCTTGCCAAGGATTCCGTTCTTATCCCTGGCATCAGAGTCTGTTTGATCTCTTCCAGTTTCTGTGCCCGCTTTCTGTTTGTCAAAGCTGTTTCTGGGTATGTCTCCCTTTAATAGCCCAGCCTAGGCCAATCCTCAGACTGTAACCATGCGGCCATCTTGGGGGACATGTTCACCGTGATGTCATAAAGAAGCTCAGAAGGCTAAGTTGTCCTGACAACCTCCAAGCACACAGAGTTTCAGAGCCATCTCAGACCAGTCTGACTCCTCCCCCTTTCCAGGTAGGATAGTTTTCCTTTTTGTGGATTTCTTGTCGGTTTCTATCTTTCTCCTCGAATTTGGAAAGGCCTGCTCCATTCTCTCTAGACACTGGTTTGTTTCCTCTAAGATTAACCCGGCTATTATCTCTTACGTCTTGGGAAGAGGGCCAAGTGGGTGGACCTTCCCCAGAGAAAGTCCTGGACTCCCTCCCAAGTTGAAGTTGCCCAGGCAATCCTCTGATGCGCAATGATCGTGTCATCTCCTAGCACTCTGCCAATTCCAGCTTGGCAGGTCCCATGTTTTCCTTCCTTCTTCCTTTGGGGAAGTGTACCAGATGCCTTCACAGATTGGAATATTCTCACGGTTCTTTTTCTGTTGCGTATTGAGAACGGACCCTCACAATTGCTACTTCTTTATGACCTCTGTCCGCATCGTACCATGAAATCTCTATTCCCTAACAGTGCTAATGTGATCTGCACCCGTGCTGTGAAAGAGTGAGGCCCGGGTCACGCAAGCGGAACGTGGGCACTTGCCCGCTCCACCACAGGGCCAGCCCTGACTTGTACTTTTGGACCAACCTGTGGCCTGAACTTGGGAAGATGTGGGCCTGTTTGGATTATTCGTGAAGGGGATTAGTAGGAACATCATGGACGGTAACGTTTTCCGTTGGGTCCTGGGCTTAGCACGGATCAGGTTCTCTTGGTAGGATTCCTCTTCATGTATTTGGAATGGTCTACCTTTCTGTAGCATCAGTAAGCCTTTTGAGGTGATTTTCCATCCTTGCAAGTTCACCTTCTCTAATCTCTTTCAGCCCCCAAAGCTGTATGCCGTCATTCTGGACCCCTTTTTGGATTTTTGATTTTAGGTGGATTTATTGCCATAACCCTGCATTCGAACATCCTATGTCTTTCAGATTTACATCCTCATCGATTTAGACTTCCGTGTAGGTTCCATCCTCTTCACCAGCGTAAGCCGAATCACAGGCCCTCACCACACACTTGTGCCTCATCATCTCTTTCACCCTCCCCCACCGCCCCGCTTTGCCTCTGGGCACCCCCGATCAAATGTCCAGTGCCGCCTGTTGGTTAGTGCTTGTTTTTTCTTCTCCATGTAAGTGAGATCCTACGGTATTTGACTTTGTCCCTGGGGCTTGTTTCACTTCCCCTAAATCCCTCCCAGCCGTTCTGGTGCTCACAAATGGCTGGATTGCATCCTTTGTTCCCGCTGAGTGGTCTGCCATTGTGTGGCTATAGCCCATGTTCCTTCTCCATTCGTCCCTTGCTGGGCACCAGGGTGGCTTCCAAGTCTTGGAGAGCGGGAGTAAGGCTGTGGTGAACTGAGTGGTGCACATGTCTTTAGGCGGTAGTGTTTCCGAGTTCTTTGGCTAAACATGCCCCAGAGGAATAGCTGGATCATATGGGACATGGATTCTTAAATTTCGGAGGCAGTTCCACACCGCTTGGCCTAGTGGCTGCACCGGTTTCCACTGCCAGCAGCAGTGCAGGAGGCGTCCCTTCTCTCCACCTCCTCTCTGACACTTGTTGTTTCCTGTCTGCCTCCTTATAGCCATTCTGACCACAGTGATCTGCTATGTCCTTGTGGTTTGGATTTGCCTTGGCCTCAGACTTAATGAGGGTGAACAAGTTTTCATGCACCTGTTGGCCCTCTTTAGATCTTCTTGGGAGAAATCTCTGTGTCCATCTTTGGCCCAGGTTTTCATTGGCTTGTTCTTTTTCTTGTGGAGACGTGTGAGTTGACTGTTTCTTTGGGCTTTTCACCCCTTGTCCGATGTGTGCTTTGCAAACATCCACTCCCAGTTGTTGTGCTGTCTTTGCATTGAGTCGATGGTTTCCTTGACTGGGCAGAAGCGTCTGCATTTGAGGTGGTCCCGTTTGTTTCTTGTCTCCTTTGCTGCCCTTGCCCAGTCAGACATACTTCTTCCAAATAGGCGGCTCAGACAGATGGCAAAGAGCACTCTGCCTAGGTCTTCTCCTACAAGTTTCACGGTTTCAAGTCTGCCATTCAGGGCTTTAATCCATTCCAGGAGGTGCGTGTGCCAGGTGGAACATCATGGTCTACTCTCGTTGTGTTCCATGTGGCTGTGCAGGCTTCCCAGCACCGTTTCTTGGAGAGACTCTCCTTTGTCCACTGTCTCCTCTTGGCTCCCTGGTCGCAAATGGGCTGTCCATGTATGTTTGAGTTGGGCTCTGGGCTCTCGATTCTGTTGCATGGGTCTGTGTGCCTGTTTTTGGGCCCGGACTGTGCCGTTTCGGTACCTAGCGCTTCGTCCTCTATGTTGAAATCAGAAAGTGTGATACGTCCTGCTTTGTTCGTTTTCCTGAGGATTCCTTGGCCTATGCAGGGTCTCTTGTTGCTGGCTAGAAACTTTAGGATTCTCTCTTCTATCTCTCTGGCAAATATGGCTGCAACTTTGACTGGGATTGCATGGAATCCAGAGATTCCTTTCTCCGCTATGGATGTTTCAAGTGTGTTAATTCTTCCATTCCTAGGTTCCGGAATATCCTTCTTTTTCCTTGTGTCGTCTTGAATTTCTTTCCACAAACGTCTGTTAGTTTTCGATTGACATAGCTTTCACCGGTTTTGCTAAGGTTCTTCATAGAGATCTTCTTCTTCGTACTGGTAAGCTGTGCTTTTTTTTCTTTGTCTGTTTGTGTTTAGCTTCCGTTTTTCTATTCTTTGCAACTTGTAATTGGTTCTGTTTTGGCAGAAGTGCATCGCTGTGCTCACATCTGCTGGCAACGCTCCTGTATTTGATGTGGAAGTCTGGCCCTCTCTAACTTCCCTTCCCATCTGCCTCTACACCCCCTCTTACGCCTGCCCCAGAATGACTGAAGCAGTGGTGAGGAGGCTCACCCCCAGGATTCCAGCCGGGCCACCCCGGGCCACCGACCAGAAGGTCTGGACCTCACCGCTCCACCACCGGCAGGCCCCTTTCATGTTCCATTGGGAACCTGCAGTTGAGTGCAATGGGGCTTGAATATGCTGCTTGAGCCCAACTCTGGCACTGTTAGATGAGGCCAGGTTGTTTGTCGGGGCCACT
Source organism: Equus asinus (assembly GCF_041296235.1). Classification (NCBI taxonomy): domain Eukaryota; kingdom Metazoa; phylum Chordata; class Mammalia; order Perissodactyla; family Equidae; genus Equus; species Equus asinus. Next base: position 80,068,287 of record NC_091820.1, read on the forward strand.
GTGACGTCAGAGCATTGGTCATAATTGTGTGTCTGCTGTCCCGGCAAGCTTCATGGACACAGGGCTTCAGAGCCCGCTTGGAGCAGTCTCATAACTCACCCTTCCCAGTGAGCCCAGGTTTGACCTTCGCTGCCGTGTTTTGGCTTGTGAATTTCTCTGACATTCAAACGTTCCAGCAGAGCCTGTCTAAAGACTGACATCTTTCATTGTGGATTATTCAGGTGTGATATCTGTTCGCCTTGCATTTTCTGGGACCTTTGTTTCTTTTCCACAGTATGCTCGTCATGGTCTTTCTCAGCTATCTCACTTAGATATGCTTACCAGTCCGTTCTCCTTCAGTCCAAGTGATTAATTTTGTATTTCTTGAATCACCGTATGTTCTCTAGGCCGAGGTGTGAGTGCTTTCGTGACTCTTGGTTGCTGTCTTTGAATTTGTACCGGTCACTTGTAGGACTCTTTGCTATCCTAGCCTAGGTCAAAGGAAGCACTGAGAACCCATGGTCATCTGGGTTGGTTTGACATCCTGAGATCAGAAACTCCAAATTCGAGGTGGTCCTGGCAACCCCCTTCATGGACATAATGTTTTTCCGAGACAAATTAGACAAATCTGATGAATTCCTCTCTCCAGGAAAGATATTTTTCTTTCTCTTTTGTGGATTTGGGAAGTTACGAACTTGACACCTGACACTTGAGCGTTGCCCTAGATTGCATCTAGATACGGCTTACTTTATTTCTATAGGCTGTGCCATTTGTTTGACCTACATCCTCAGCCCTGGCATGTTTATTTTTCTGGAAACAGAATTGTAATGTTCTAATTTTCAGCCAGCTTCCTTCCATATGGCGTCAAAGCACATAATCAATAATCCTTCTACGGCAAGAGGTCGGGGGAGAGAATTTCATTGGAGCCAAAGTGAGCACTCTAGCCTGGGAGGGCAGCCTTCACAAAGGAACCAAGCCCTCTGGAAAAGGGTGATTTTCAGCACACTTGTAGAGCCCTTCCCAACAAAGAGACCTACCCCAAGCATGACAGGGCTCCATTCCTTCGAGGCTTCCAAGACATCTCTTGGAACGCATTAGCATGTAGGGAGTGGGCCCCCGTGACGCCAGAGCTATGGAAAGTGAGACTGATCTTCCAAGAATGCTAGGGGCCTAGGAAAGGAGGCATCGACTCTTCTCTTCAATGTCCTCAAGAGATCCTTCTTGACTATGGATTATGCTTAAGGCAGAAGGACACTGTAGGTCTGATAAGGTCCAAGTGCGGCCTCGTGTTTCCAATCAAGTTTCAAGCTTGAATCAGCATGGCCTCCCCATAGACTTGAATAGATGACAATGTTCTCCTCTCAGTGCTTGTCCCTCGATTCTGGCTTCTTGCCAAGGATTCCGTTCTTATCCCTGGCATCAGAGTCTGTTTGATCTCTTCCAGTTTCTGTGCCCGCTTTCTGTTTGTCAAAGCTGTTTCTGGTTATGTCTCCCTTTAATAGCCCAGCCTAGGCCAATCCTCAGACTGTAACCATGCGGCCATCTTGGGGGACATGTTCACCGTGATGTCATAAAGAAGCTCAGAAGGCTAAGTTGTCCTGACAACCTCCAAGCACACAGAGTTTCAGAGCCATCTCAGACCAGTCTGACTCCTCCCCCTTTCCAGGTAGGATAGTTTTCCTTTTTGTGGATTTCTTGTCGGTTTCTATCTTTCTCCTCGAATTTGGAAAGGCCTGCTCCATTCTCTCTAGACACTGGTTTGTTTCCTCTAAGATTAACCCGGCTATTATCTCTTACGTCTTGGGAAGAGGGCCAAGTGGGTGGACCTTCCCCAGAGAAAGTCCTGGACTCCCTCCCAAGTTGAAGTTGCCCAGGCAATCCTCTGATGCGCAATGATCGTGTCATCTCCTAGCACTCTGCCAATTCCAGCTTGGCAGGTCCCATGTTTTCCTTCCTTCTTCCTTTGGGGAAGTGTACCAGATGCCTTCACAGATTGGAATATTCTCACGGTTCTTTTTCTGTTGCGTATTGAGAACGGACCCTCACAATTGCTACTTCTTTATGACCTCTGTCCGCACCGTACCATGAAATCTCTATTCCCTAACAGTGCTAATGTGATCTGCACCCGTGCTGTGAAAGAGTGAGGCCCGGGTCACGCAAGCGGAACGTGGGCACTTGCCCGCTCCACCACAGGGCCGGCCCTGACTTGTACTTTTGGACCAACCTGTGGCCTGAACTTGGGAAGATGTGGGCCTGTTTGGATTATTCGTGAAGGGGATTAGTAGGAACATCATGGACGGTAACGTTTTCCGTTGGGTCCTGGGCTTAGCACGGATCAGGTTCTCTTGGTAGGATTCCTCTTCATGTATTTGGAATGGTCTACCTTTCTGTAGCATCAGTAAGCCTTTTGAGGTGATTTTCCATCCTTGGAAGTTCACCTTCTCTAATCTCTTTCAGCCCCCAAAGCTGTATGCCGTCATTCTGGACCCCTTTTTGGATTTTTGATTTTAGGTGGATTTATTGCCATAACCCTGCATTCGAACATCCTATGTCTTTCAGATTTACATCCTCATCGATTTAGACTTCCGTGTAGGTTCCATCCTCTTCACCAGCGTAAGCCGAATCACAGGCCCTCACCACACACTTGTGCCTCATCATCTCTTTCACCCTCCCCCACCGCCCCGCTTTGCCTCTGGGCACCCCCGATCAAATGTCCAGTGCCGCCTGTTGGTTAGTGCTTGTTTTTTCTTCTCCATGTAAGTGAGATCCTACGGTATTTGACTTTGTCCCTGGGGCTTGTTTCACTTCCCCTAAATCCCTCCCAGCCGTTCTGGTGCTCACAAATGGCTGGATTGCATCCTTTGTTCCCGCTGAGTGGTCTGCCATTGTGTGGCTATAGCCCATGTTCCTTCTCCATTCGTCCCTTGCTGGGCACCAGGGTGGCTTCCAAGTCTTGGAGAGCGGGAGTAAGGCTGTGGTGAACTGAGTGGTGCACATGTCTTTAGGCGGTAGTGTTTCCGAGTTCTTTGGCTAAACACGCCCCAGAGGAATAGCTGGATCATATGGGACATGGATTCTTAAATTTCGGAGGCAGTTCCACACCGCTTGGCCTAGTGGCTGCACCGGTTTCCACTGCCAGCAGCAGTGCAGGAGGCGTCCCTTCTCTCCACCTCCTCTCTGACACTTGTTGTTTCCTGTCTGCCTCCTTATAGCCATTCTGACCACAGTGATCTGCTATGTCCTTGCGGTTTGGATTTGCCTTGGCCTCAGACTTAATGAGGGTGAACAAGTTTTCATGCACCTGTTGGCCCTCTTTAGATCTTCTTGGGAGAAATCTCTGTGTCCATCTTTGGCCCAGGTTTTCATTGGCTTGTTCTTTTTCTTGTGGAGACGTGTGAGTTGACTGTTTCTTTGGGCTTTTCACCCCTTGTCCGATGTGTGCTTTGCAAACATCCACTCCCAGTTGTTGTGCTGTCTTTGCATTGAGTCGATGGTTTCCTTGACTGGGCAGAAGCGTCTGCATTTGAGGTGGTCCCGTTTGTTTCTTGTCTCCTTTGCTGCCCTTGCCCAGTCAGACATACTTCTTCCAAATAGGCGGCTCAGACAGATGGCAAAGAGCACTCTGCCTAGGTCTTCTCCTACAAGTTTCACGGTTTCAAGTCTGCCATTCAGGGCTTTAATCCATTCCAGGAGGTGCGTGTGCCAGGTGGAACATCATGGTCTACTCTCGTTGTGTTCCATGTGGCTGTGCAGGCTTCCCAGCACCGTTTATTGGAGAGACTCTCCTTTGTCCACTGTCTCCTCTTGGCTCCCTGGTCGCAAATGGGCTGTCCATGTATGTTTGAGTTGGGCTCTGGGCTCTCGATTCTGTAGCATGGGTCTGTGTGCCTGTTTTTGGGCCCGGACTGTGCCGTTTCGGTACCTAGCGCTTCGTCCTCTATGTTGAAATCAGAAAGTGTGATACGTCCTGCTTTGTTCGTTTTCCTGAGGATTCCTTGGCCTATGCAGGGTCTCTTGTTGCTGGCTAGAAACTTTAGGATTCTCTCTTCTATCTCTCTGGCAAATATGGCTGCAACTTTGACTGGGATTGCATGGAATCCAGAGATTCCTTTCTCCGCTATGGATGTTTCAAGTGTGTTAATTCTTCCATTCCTAGGTTCCGGAATATCCTTCTTTTTCCTTGTGTCGTCTTGAATTTCTTTCCACAAACGTCTGTTAGTTTTCGATTGACATAGCTTTCACCGGTTTTGCTAAGGTTCTTCATAGAGATCTTCTTCTTCGTACTGGTAAGCTGTGCTTTTTTTTCTTTGTCTGTTTGTGTTTAGCTTCCGTTTTTCTATTCTTTGCAACTTGTAATTGGTTCTGTTTTGGCAGAAGTGCATCGCTGTGCTCACATCTGCTGGCAACGCTCCTGTATTTGATGTGGAAGTCTGGCCCTCTCTAACTTCCCTTCCCATCTGCCTCTACACCCCCTCTTACGCCTGCCCCAGAATGACTGAAGCAGTGGTGAGGAGGCTCACCCCCAGGATTCCAGCCGGGCCACCCCGGTCCACCGACCCAGAAGGTGCGGACCTCACCGCTCCACCACCGGCAGGCCCCTTTCATGTTCCATTGGGAACCTGCAGTTGAGTGCAATGGGGCTTGAATATGCTGCTTGAGCCCAACTCTGGCACTGTTAGATGAGGCCAGGTTGTTTGTCGGGGCCACTGTGACGTCAGAGCATTGGTCATAATTGTGTGTCTGCTGTCCCGGCAAGCTTCATGGACACAGGGCTTCAGAGCCCGCTTGGAGCAGTCTCATAACTCACCCTTCCCAGTGAGCCCAGGTTTGACCTTCGCTGCCGTGTTTTGGCTTGTGAATTTCTCTGACATTCAAACGTTCCAGCAGAGCCTGTCTAAAGACTGACATCTTTCATTGTGGATTATTCAGGTGTGATATCTGTTCGCCTTGCATTTTCTGGGACCTTTGTTTCTTTTCCACAGTATGCTCGTCATGGTCTTTCTCAGCTATCTCACTTAGATATGCTTACCAGTCCGTTCTCCTTCAGTCCAAGTGATTAATTTTGTATTTCTTGAATCACCGTATGTTCTCTAGGCCGAGGTGTGAGTGCTTTCGTGACTCTTGGTTGCTGTCTTTGAATTTGTACCGGTCACTTGTAGGACTCTTTGCTATCCTAGCCTAGGTCAAAGGAAGCACTGAGAACCCATGGTCATCTGGGTTGGTTTGACATCCTGAGATCAGAAACTCCAAATTCGAGGTGGTCCTGGCAACCCCCTTCATGGACATAATGTTTTTCCGAGACAAATTAGACAAATCTGATGAATTCCTCTCTCCAGGAAAGATATTTTTCTTTCTCTTTTGTGGATTTGGGAAGTTACGAACTTGACACCTGACACTTGAGCGTTGCCCTAGATTGCATCTAGATACGGCTTACTTTATTTCTATAGGCTGTGCCATTTGTTTGACCTACATCCTCAGCCCTGGCATGTTTATTTTTCTGGAAACAGAATTGTAATGTTCTAATTTTCAGCCAGCTTCCTTCCATATGGCGTCAAAGCACATAATCAATAATCCTTCTACGGCAAGAGGTCGGGGGAGAGAATTTCATTGGAGCCAAAGTGAGCACTCTAGCCTGGGAGGGCAGCCTTCACAAAGGAACCAAGCCCTCTGGAAAAGGGTGATTTTCAGCACACTTGTAGAGCCCTTCCCAACAAAGAGACCTACCCCAAGCATGACAGGGCTCCATTCCTTCGAGGCTTCCAAGACATCTCTTGGAACGCATTAGCATGTAGGGAGTGGGCCCCCGTGACGCCAGAGCTATGGAAAGTGAGACTGATCTTCCAAGAATGCTAGGGGCCTAGGAAAGGAGGCATCGACTCTTCTCTTCAATGTCCTCAAGAGATCCTTCTTGACTATGGATTATGCTTAAGGCAGAAGGACACTGTAGGTCTGATAAGGCCCAAGTGCGGCCTCGTGTTTCCAATCAAGTTTCAAGCTTGAATCAGCATGGCCTCCCCATAGACTTGAATAGATGACAATGTTCTCCTCTCAGTGCTTGTCCCTCGATTCTCGCTTCTTGCCAAGGATTCCTTTCTTATCCCTGGCATCAGAGTCTGTTTGATCTCTTCCAGTTTCTGTGCCCGCTTTCTGTTTGTCAAAGCTGTTTCTGGGTATGTCTCCCTTTAATAGCCCAGCCTAGGCCAATCCTCAGACTGTAACCATGCGGCCATCTTGGGGGACATGTTCACCGTGATGTCATAAAGAAGCTCAGAAGGCTAAGTTGTCCTGACAACCTCCAAGCACACAGAGTTTCAGAGCCATCTCAGACCAGTCTGACTCCTCCCCCTTTCCAGGTAGGATAGTTTTCCTTTTTGTGGATGTCTTGTCGGTTTCTATCTTTCTCCTCGAATTTGGAAAGGCCTGCTCCATTCTCTCTAGACACTGGTTTGTTTCCTCTAAGATTAACCCGGCTATTATCTCTTACGTCTTGGGAAGAGGGCCAAGTGGGTGGACCTTCCCCAGAGAAAGTCCTGGACTCCCTCCCAAGTTGAAGTTGCCCAGGCAATCCTCTGATGCGCAATGATCGTGTCATCTCCTAGCACTCTGCCAATTCCAGCTTGGCAGGTCCCATGTTTTCCTTCCTTCTTCCTTTGGGGAAGTGTACCAGATGCCTTCACAGATTGGAATATTCTCACGGTTCTTTTTCTGTTGCGTATTGAGAACGGACCCTCACAATTGCTACTTCTTTATGACCTCTGTCCGCACCGTACCATGAAATCTCTATTCCCTAACAGTGCTAATGTGATCTGCACCCGTGCTGTGAAAGAGTGAGGCCCGGGTCACGCAAGCGGAACGTGGGCACTTGCCCGCTCCACCACAGGGCCGGCCCTGACTTGTACTTTTGGACCAACCTGTGGCCTGAACTTGGGAAGATGTGGGCCTGTTTGGATTATTCGTGAATGGGATTAGTAGGAACATCATGGACGGTAACGTTTTCCGTTGGGTCCTGGGCTTAGCACGGATCAGGTTCTCTTGGTAGGATTCCTCTTCATGTATTTGGAATGGTCTACCTTTCTGTAGCATCAGTAAGCCTTTTGAGGTGATTTTCCATCCTTGGAAGTTCACCTTCTCTAATCTCTTTCAGCCCCCAAAGCTGTATGCCGTCATTCTGGACCCCTTTTTGGATTTTTGATTTTAGGTGGATTTATTGCCATAACCCTGCATTCGAACATCCTATGTCTTTCAGATTTACATCCTCATCGATTTAGACTTCCGTGTAGGTTCCATCCTCTTCACCAGCGTAAGCTGAATCACAGGCCCTCACCACACACTTGTGCCTCATCATCTCTTTCACCCTCCCCCACCGCCCCGCTTTGCCTCTGGGCACCCCCGATCAAATGTCCAGTGCCGCCTGTTGGTTAGTGCTTGTTTTTTCTTCTCCATGTAAGTGAGATCCTACGGTATTTGACTTTGTCCCTGGGGCTTGTTTCACTTCCCCTAAATCCCTCCCAGCCGTTCTGGTGCTCACAAATGGCTGGATTGCATCCTTTGTTCCCGCTGAGTGGTCTGCCATTGTGTGGCTATAGCCCATGTTCCTTCTCCATTCGTCCCTTGCTGGGCACCAGGGTGGCTTCCAAGTCTTGGAGAGCGGGAGTAAGGCTGTGGTGAACTGAGTGGTGCACATGTCTTTAGGCGGTAGTGTTTCCGAGTTCTTTGGCTAAACACGCCCCAGAGGAATAGCTGGATCATATGGGACATGGATTCTTAAATTTCGGAGGCAGTTCCACACCGCTTGGCCTAGTGGCTGCACCGGTTTCCACTGCCAGCAGCAGTGCAGGAGGCGTCCCTTCTCTCCACCTCCTCTCTGACACTTGTTGTTTCCTGTCTGCCTCCTTATAGCCATTCTGACCACAGTGATCTGCTATGTCCTTGCGGTTTGGATTTGCCTTGGCCTCAGACTTAATGAGGGTGAACAAGTTTTCATGCACCTGTTGGCCCTCTTTAGATCTTCTTGGGAGAAATCTCTGTGTCCATCTTTGGCCCAGGTTTTCATTGGCTTGTTCTTTTTCTTGTGGAGACGTGTGAGTTGACTGTTTCTTTGGGCTTTTCACCCCTTGTCCGATGTGTGCTTTGCAAACATCCACTCCCAGTTGTTGTGCTGTCTTTGCATTGAGTCGATGGTTTCCTTGACTGGGCAGAAGCGTCTGCATTTGAGGTGGTCCCGTTTGTTTCTTGTCTCCTTTGCTGCCCTTGCCCAGTCAGACATACTTCTTCCAAATAGGCAGCTCAGACAGATGGCAAAGAGCACTCTGCCTAGGTCTTCTCCTACAAGTTTCACGGTTTCAAGTCTGCCATTCAGGGCTTTAATCCATTCCAGGAGGTGCGTGTGCCAGGTGGAACATCATGGTCTACTCTCGTTGTGTTCCATGTGGCTGTGCAGGCTTCCCAGCACCGTTTATTGGAGAGACTCTCCTTTGTCCACTGTCTCCTCTTGGCTCCCTGGTCGCAAATGGGCTGTCCATGTATGTTTGAGTTGGGCTCTGGGCTCTCGATTCTGTTGCATGGGTCTGTGTGCCTGTTTTTGGGCCCGGACTGTGCCGTTTCGGTACCTAGCGCTTCGTCCTCTATGTTGAAATCAGAAAGTGTGATACGTCCTGCTTTGTTCGTTTTCCTGAGGATTCCTTGGCCTATGCAGGGTCTCTTGTTGCTGGCTAGAAACTTTAGGATTCTCTCTTCTATCTCTCTGGCAAATATGGCTGCAACTTTGACTGGGATTGCATGGAATCCAGAGATTCCTTTCTCCGCTATGGATGTTTCAAGTGTGTTAATTCTTCCATTCCTAGGTTCCGGAATATCCTTCTTTTTCCTTGTGTCGTCTTGAATTTCTTTCCACAAACGTCTGTTAGTTTTCGATTGACATAGCTTTCACCGGTTTTGCTAAGGTTCTTCATAGAGATCTTCTTCTGAGTACTGGTAAGCTGTGCTTTTTTTTCTTTGTCTGTTTGTGTTTAGCTTCCGTTTTTCTATTCTTTGCAACTTGTAATTGGTTCTGTTTTGGCAGAAGTGCATCGCTGTGCTCACATCTGCTGGCAACGCTCCTGTATTTGATGTGGAAGTCTGGCCCTCTCTAACTTCCCTTCCCATCTGCCTCTACACCCCCTCTTACGCCTGCCCCAGAATGACTGAAGCAGTGGTGAGGAGGCTCACCCCCAGGATTCCACCCGGCCCACCCCGGGCCACCGACCCAGAAGGTGCGGACCTCACCGCTGCACCACCGGCCGGCCCCTTTCATGTTACATTGGGAACCTGCAGTTGAGTGCAATGGGGCTTGAATATGCTGCTTGAGCCCAGCTCTGGCACTGTGTAGATGAGGCCAGGTTGTTTGTCGGGGCCACTGTGACGTCAGAGGATTGGTCATAATTGTGTGTCTGCTGTCCCGGCAAGCTTCATGGACACAGGGATTCAGAGCCCGCTTGGAGCAGTCTCATAACTCACCCTTCCCAGTGAGCCCAGGTTTGACCTTCGCTGCCGTGTTTTGGCTTGTGAATTTCTCTGACTTTCAAACGTTCCAGCAGAGCCTGTCTAAAGACTGACATCTTTCATTGTGGATTATTCAGGTGTGATATCTGTTCGCCTTGCATTTTCTGGGACCTTTGTTTCTTTTCCACAGTATGCTCGTCATGGTCTTTCTCAGCTATCTCACTTAGATATGCTTACCAGTCCGTTCTCCTTCAGTCCAAGTGATTAATTTTGTATTTCTTGAATCACCGTATGTTCTCTAGGCCGAGGTGTGAGTGCTTTCGTGATTCTTGGTTGCTGTCTTTGAATTTGCAGCGGTCACCTGTAGGACTCTTTGCTATACTAGCCTACGTCAAGCGAAGCACTGAGAACCCATGGTCATCTGGGTTGGTTTGACATCCTGAGATCAGAAACTCCAAATTCGAGGTGGTCCTGGCAACCCCCTTCATGGACATAATGTTTTTCCGAGACAAATCAGACAAATCTGATGAATTCCTCGCTCCAGGAAAGATATTTTTCTTTCTCTTTTGTGGATTTGGGAAGTTTCGAACTTGACCCCTGACCCTTGGACGTTGCCCTAGATTCCGTCTAGATGCGGGCTTACTTTATTTCTATAGGCTGTGCCATTTGTTTGACCTACATCCTCAGCCCTGGCATGTTTATTTTTCTGGAAACAGAATTGTAATGTTCTAATTTTCAGCCAGCTTCCTTCCATATGGCGTCAAAGCACATAATCAATAATCCTTCTACGGCAAGAGGTCGGGGGAGAGAATTTCATTGGAGCCAAAGTGAGCACTCTAGCCTGGGAGGGCAGCCTTCACAAAGGAACCAAGCCCTCTGGAAAAGAGTGATTTTCAGCACACTTGTAGAGCCCTTCCCAACAAAGAGACCTACCCCAAGCATGACAGGGCTCCATTCCTTCAAGGCTTCCAAGACATCTCTTGGGACGCATTAGCATGTGGCCAGTGGGCCCCCGTGACGCCAGAGCTATGGAAAGTGAGACTGATCTTCCAAGAACGCTAGGGGCCTAGGAAAGGAGGCATCGACTCTTCTCTTCAATGTCCTCAAGAGATCCTTCTTGACTTTGGATTATGCTTAAGGCAGAAGGACACTGTAGGTCTGCTAAGGCCCAAGTGCTGCCTCGTGTTTCCAATCAAGTTTCAAGCTTGAATCAGCATGGCCTCCCCATAGACTTGAATAGATGACAATGTTCTCCTCTCAGTGCTTGTCCCTCGATTTTCGCTTCTTGCCAAGGATTCCTTTCTTATCCCTGGCATCAGAGTCTGTTTGATCTCTTCCAGTTTCTGTGCCCGCTTTCTGTTTGTCAAAGCTGTTTCTGGGTATGTCTCCCTTTAATAGCCCAGCCTAGGCCAATCCTCAGACTGTAACCATGCGGCCATCTTGGGGGACATGTTCACCGTGATGTCATAAAGAAGCTCAGAAGGCTAAGTTGTCCTGACAACCTCCAAGCACACAGAGTTTCAGAGCCATCTCAGACCAGTCTGACTCCTCCCCCTTTCCAGGTAGGATAGTTTTCCTTTTTCTGGATGTCTTGTCGGTTTCTAACTTTCTCCTCGAACTTGGAAAGGCCTGCTCCATTCTCTCTAGACACTGGTCTCTTTCCTGTAAGATTACCCTGGGTGTTATCTCTTATGTCGTGGGTAGATGGCCAAGTGGGTGGACCTTCCCCAGAGAAAGTCCTGGACTCCCTCCCAAGTTGAAGTTGCCCGGGCAATCCTCTGATGCGCAATGATCGTGTCATCTCCTAGCACTCTGCCAAGTCCGCCTTGGCAGGTCCCATGTTTTCCTTCCTTCTTCCTTTGGGGAAGTGTACCAGATGCCTTCCTAGATTGGAATATTCTCACGGTTCTTTTTCTGGTGCGTATTGATAAGGGACCCTCACAATTGCTACTTCTTTAGGACCTCTGTCCGCACCGTACCATGAAATCTCTATTCCCTAACAGTGCTAATGTGATCTGCACCCGTGCTGTGAAAGAGTGAGGCCCGGGCCACCCAAGCGGAACGTGGGCACTTGCCCGCTCCACCACAGGGCCGGCCCTGACTTGTACTTTTGGACCAACCTGTGGCCTGAACTTGGGAAGATGTGGGCCTGTTTGGATTATTCGTGAAGGGGATTAGTAGGAACATCATGGACGGTAACGTTTTCCGTCGGTTCCTGGGCTTAGCACGGATCAGGTTCTCTTGGTAGGATTCCTCTTCATGTATTTGGAATGGTCTACCTTTCTGTAGCATCAGCAAGCCTTTGGAGGTGATTTTCCATCCTTGGAAGTTCACCTTCTCTAATCTCTTTCAGCCCCCAAAGCTGTATGCCGTCATTCTGGACCCCTTTTTGGATGTTTGATTTTAGGTGGATTTATTGCCATAACCCTGCATTCGAACATCCTATGTCTTTCAGATTTACATCCTCATCGATTTAGACTTCCGTGTAGGTTCCATCCTCTTCACCAGCGTAAGCCGAATCACAGGCCCTCACCACACACTTGTGCCTCATCATCTCTTTCACCCTCCCCCACCGCCCCGCTTTGCCTCTGGGCACCCCCGATCAAATGTCCGGTGCCGCCTGTTGGTCAGTGCTTGTTTTTTCTTCTCCTTGTAAGTGAGATCCTACGGTATTTGACTTTGTCCCTGGGGCTTGCTTCACTTCCCCTAAAACCCTCCCAGCCATTCTGGTGGTCGCAAATGGCTGGATTGCATCCTTTGTTCCCGCTGAGTGGTCTGCCATTGTGTGGCTATAGCCCATGGTCCTTCTCCATTCGTCCCTTGCTGGGCACCAGGGCGGCTTCCAAGTCTTGGAGAGCGGGAGTAAGGCTGTGGTGAACTCAGCGGTGCACATGTCTTTAGGCGGTAGTGTTTCCGAGTTCTTTGGCTAAACGCGCCCCAGAGGAATAGCTGGATCATATGGGACATGGATTCTTAAGTTTCGGAGGCAGTTCCACACCGCTTGGCCTAGTGGCTGCACCGGTTTCCACTGCCAGCAGCAGTGCAGGAGGCTTCCCTTCTCTCCACCTCCTCTCTGACGCTTGTTGTTTCCTGTCTGCCTCCTTATAGCCATTCTGACCACAGTGATCTGCTATGTCCTTGCGGTTTGGATTTGCCTTGGCCTCAGGCTTAATGAGGGTGAACAAGTCTTCATGCACCTGTTGGCCCTCTTTAGATCTTCTTGGGAGAAATCTCTGTGTCCATCTTTGGCCCAGGTTTTCATTGGCTTGTTCTTTTTCTTGTGGAGACGTGTGAGTTGATTGTATCTTTGGGCTTTTCACCCCTTGTCCGATGTGTGCTTTGCAAACATCCACTCCCAGTTGTTGTGCTGTCTTTGCATTGAGTCGATGGTTTCCTTGACTGGGCAGAAGCGTCTGCATGTGAGGTGGTCCCGTTTGTTTCTTGTCTCCATTGCTGCCCTTGCCCAGTCAGACATGCTTCTTCCCAATAGGCGGCTCAGACAGATGGCAAAGAGCACTCTGCCTAGGTCTTCTCCTACAAGTTTCACGGTTTCAAGTGTGCCATTCAGGGCTTTAATCCATTCCAGGTGGTGCGTGTGCCAGGTGGAACATCATGGTCTACTCTCGTTGTGTTCCATGTGGCTGTGCAGGCTTCCCAGCACCGTTTATCGGAGAGACTCTCCTTTGTCCACTGTCTCCTCTTGGCTCCCTGGTCGCAAATGGGCTGTCCATGTATGTTTGAGTTGGGCTCTGGGCTCTCGATTCTGTTGCATGGGTCTGTGTTCCTGGTTTTGGGCCCGGACTGTGCCGTTTCGGTACCTAGCGCTTCGTCCTCTATGTTGAAATCAGAAAGTGTGATACGTCCTGCTTTGTTCGTTTTCCTGAGGATTCCTTGGCCTGTTCAGGGTCTCTTGTTGCTGGCTGGAAACTTTAGGATTCTCTCTTCTATCTCTCTGGCAAATATGGCTGCAACTTTGACTGGGATTGCATGGAATCCAGAGATTCCTTTCTCCGCTAGGGACGTTTCAAGTGTGTTAATTCTTCCACTCCCAGGTCCCAGAAGATCCTTCTTTTTCCTTGTGTCGTCTTGAATTTCTTTCCCCAAACGTTTGCTAGTTTTCGGTTGACATAGCTTTCACCTGTTTTGCTAAGGCTCTTCATGGACATCTTCTTCTTCGTACTGGCAAGCTGTGTTTTTTGTTTGTTTGTGTTTAGCTTCCGTTTTTCTATTCTTTGCAACTTGTAATTGGTTCTGTTTTGGCAGAAGTGCATCGCTGTGCTCACATCTGCTGGCAACGCTCCTGTATTTGCTGTGGAAGTCTGGCCCTATCTAACGTCCCTTCCCATCTGCCTCTACACCCCCTCGCGCGCCTGCCCCAGAATGACTGAAGCAGTGGTGAGGAGGCTCACCCCCAGGATTCCACCCGGCCCACCCCGGGCCACCGACCCAGAAGCTGCGGACCTCACCGCTGCACCACCGGCCGGCCCCTTTCATGTTCCATTGGCAACCTGCAGTTGAGTGCAATGGGGCTTGAATATGCTGCTTGAGCCCAGCTCTGGCACTGTGTAGATGAGGCCAGGTGGTTTGTCGGGGCCACTGTGACGTCAGAGCATTGGTCATAATTGTGTGTCTGCTGTCCCGGCAAGCTTCATGGACACAGGGCTTCAGAGCCCGCTTGGAGCAGTCTCATAACTCACCCTTCCCAGTGAGCCCAGGTTTGACCTTCGCTGCCGTGTTTTGGCTTGTGAATTTCTCTGACTTTCAAACGTTCCAGCAGAGCCTGTCTAAAGACTGACATCTTTCATTGTGGATTATTCAGGTGTGATATCTGTTCGCCTTGCATTTTCTGGGACCTTTTTTTCTTTTCCACAGTATCCTCGTCATGGTCTTTCTCAGCTATCTCCCTTAGATGTGCTTATCAGTCCGTTCTCCTTCAGTCCAAGTGATTAATTTTGTATTTCTTGAATCACCGTATGTTCTCTAGGCCGAGGTGTGAGTGCTTTCGTGATTCTTGGTTGCTGTCTTTGAATTAGCAGCGGTCACTTGTAGGACTCTTTGCTATCCTAGCCTAGGTCAAGGGAAGCACTGAGAACCCGTGGTCATCTGGGTTGGTTTGACATCCTGAGATCAGAAACTCCAAATTCGAGGTGGTCCTGGCAACCCCCTTCATGGACATAATGTTTTTCCGAGACAAATCAGACAAATCTGATGAATTCCTCTCTCCAGGAAAGATATTTTTCTTTCTCTTTTGTGGATTTGGGAAGTTTCGAACTTGACCCCTGACCCTTGGACGTTGCCCTAGATTCCGTCTAGATGCGGGCTTACTTTATTTCTATAGGCTGTGCCATTTGTTTGACCTACATCCTCAGCCCTGGCATGTTTATTTTTCTGGAAACAGAATTGTAATGTTCTAATTTTCAGCCAGCTTCCTTCCATATGGCGTCAAAGCACATAATCAATAATCCTTCTACGGCAAGAGGTCCGGGGAGAGAATTTCATTGGAGCCAAAGTGAGCACTCTAGCCTGGGAGGGAAGCCTTCACAAAGGAACCAAGCCCTCTGGAAAAGGGTGATTTTCAGCACACTTGTAGAGCCCTTCCCAACAAAGAGACCTACCCCAAGCATGACAGGGCTCCATTCCTTCAAGGCTTCCAAGACATCTCTTGGGACGCATTAGCATGTGGCCAGTGGGCCCCCGTGACGCCAGAGCTATGGAAAGTGAGACTGATCTTCCAAGAACGCTAGGGGCCTAGGAAAGGAGGCATCGACTCTTCTCTTCAATGTCCTCAAGAGATCCTTCTTGACTTTGCATTATGCTTAAGGCAGAAGGACACTGTAGGTCTGCTAAGGCCCAAGTGCGGCCTCGTGTTTCCAATCAAGTTTCAAGCTTGAATCAGCATGGCCTCCCCATAGACTTGAATAGATGACAATGTTCTCCTCTCAGTGCTTGTCCCTCGATTCTGGCTTCTTGCCAAGGATTCCTTTCTTATCCCTGGCATCAGAGTCTGTTTGATCTCTTCCACTTTCTGTGCCCGCTTTCTGTTTGTCAAAGCTGTTTCTGGGTATGTCTCCCTTTAATAGCCCAGCCTAGGCCAATCCTCAGACTGTAACCATGCGGCCATCTTGGGGGACATGTTCACCGTGATGTCATAAAGAAGCTCAGAAGGCTAAGTTGTCCTGACAACCTCCAAGCACACAGAGTTTCAGAGCCATCTCAGACCAGTCTGACTCCTCCCCCTTTCCAGGTAGGATAGTTTTCCTTTTTCTGGATGTCTTGTCGGTTTCTAACTTTCTCCTCGAACTTGGAAAGGCCTGCTCCATTCTCTCTAGACACTGGTCTCTTTCCTGTAAGATTACCCTGGGTGTTATCTCTTATGTCGTGGGTAGATGGCCAAGTGGGTGGACCTTCCCCAGAGAAAGTCCTGGACTCCCTCCCAAGTTGAAGTTGCCCGGGCAATCCTCTGATGCGCAATGATCGTGTCATCTCCTAGCACTCTGCCAAGTCCGCCTTGGCAGGTCCCATGTTTTCCTTCCTTCTTCCTTTGGGGAAGTGTACCAGATGCCTTCCTAGATTGGAATATTCTCACGGTTCTTTTTCTGGTGCGTATTGATAAGGGACCCTCACAATTGCTACTTCTTTAGGACCTCTGTCCGCACCGTACCATGAAATCTCTATTCCCTAACAGTGCTAATGTGATCTGCACCCGTGCTGTGAAAGAGTGAGGCCCGGGCCACCCAAGCGGAACGTGGGCACTTGCCCGCTCCACCACAGGGCCGGCCCTGACTTGTACCTTTGGACCAACCTGTGGCCTGAACTTGGGAAGATGTGGGCCTGTTTGGATTATTCGTGAAGGGGATTAGTAGGAACATAATGGACGGTAACGTTTTCCGTCGGTTCCTGGGCTTAGCACGGATCAGGTTCTCTTGGTAGGATTCCTCTTCATGTATTTGGAATGGTCTAACTTTCTGTAGCATCAGTAAGCCTTTTGAGGTGATTTTCCATCCTTGGAAGTTCACCTTCTCTAATCTCTTTCAGCCCCCAAAGCTGTATGCCGTCATTCTGGATCCCTTTTTGGATTTTTGATTTTAGGTGGATTTATTGCCATAACCCTGCATTCGAACATCCTATGTCTTTCAGATTTACATCCTCATCGATTTAGACTTCCGTGTAGGTTCCATCCTCTTCACCAGCGTAAGCCGAATCACAGGCCCTCACCACACACTTGTGCCTCATCATCTCTTTCACCCTCCCCCACCGCCCCGCTTTGCCTCTGGGCACCCCCGATCAAATGTCCAGTGCCGCCTGTTGGTCAGTGCTTGTTTTTTCTTCTCCTTGTAAGTGAGATCCTACGGTATTTGACTTTGTCCCTGGGGCTTGCTTCACTTCCCCTAAAACCCTCCCAGCCATTCTGGTGGTCACAAATGGCTGGATTGCATCCTTTGTTCCCGCTGAGTGGTCTGCCATTGTGTGGCTATAGCCCATGGTCCTTCTCCATTCGTCCCTTGCTGCGCACCAGGGCGGCTTCCAAGTCTTGGAGAGCGGGAGTAAGGCTGTGGTGAACTCAGCGGTGCACATGTCTTTAGGCGGTAGTGTTTCCGAGTTCTTTGGCTAAACGCGCCCCAGAGGAATAGCTGGATCATATGGGACATGGATTCTTAAGTTTCGGAGGCAGTTCCACACCGCTTGGCCTAGTGGCTGCACCGGTTTCCACTGCCAGCAGCAGTGCAGGAGGCTTCCCTTCTCTCCACCTCCTCTCTGACGCTTGTTGTTTCCTGTCTGCCTCCTTATAGCCATTCTGACCACAGTGATCTGCTATGTCCTTGCGGTTTGGATTTGCCTTGGCCTCAGGCTTAATGAGGGTGAACAAGTCTTCATGCACCTGTTGGCCCTCTTTAGATCTTCTTGGGAGAAATCTCTGTGTCCATCTTTGGCCCAGGTTTTCATTGGCTTGTTCTTTTTCTTGTGGAGACGTGTGAGTTGATTGTATCTTTGGGCTTTTCACCCCTTGTCCGATGTGTGCTTTGCAAACATCCACTCCCAGTTGTTGTGCTGTCTTTGCATTGAGTCGATGGTTTCCTTGACTGGGCAGAAGCGTCTGCATGTGAGGTGGTCCCGTTTGTTTCTTGTCTCCATTGCTGCCCTTGCCCAGTCAGACATGCTTCTTCCCAATAGGCGGCTCAGACAGATGGCAAAGAGCACTCTGCCTAGGTCTTCTCCTACAAGTTTCACGGTTTCAAGTGTGCCATTCAGGGCTTTAATCCATTCCAGGTGGTGCGTGTGCCAGGTGGAACATCATGGTCTACTCTCGTTGTGTTCCATGTGGCTGTGCAGGCTTCCCAGCACCGTTTATCGGAGAGACTCTCCTTTGTCCACTGTCTCCTCTTGGCTCCCTGGTCGCAAATGGGCTGTCCATGTATGTTTGAGTTGGGCTCTGGGCTCTCGATTCTGTTGCATGGGTCTGTGTTCCTGGTTTTGGGCCCGGACTGTGCCGTTTCGGTACCTAGCGCTTCGTCCTCTATGTTGAAATCAGAAAGTGTGATACGTCCTGCTTTGTTCGTTTTCCTGAGGATTCCTTGGCCTGTTCAGGGTCTCTTGTTGCTGGCTGGAAACTTTAGGATTCTCTCTTCTATCTCTCTGGCAAATATGGCTGCAACTTTGACTGGGATTGCATGGAATCCAGAGATTCCTTTCTCCGCTAGGGACGTTTCAAGTGTGTTAATTCTTCCACTCCCAGGTCCCAGAAGATCCTTCTTTTTCCTTGTGTCGTCTTGAATTTCTTTCCCCAAACGTTTGCTAGTTTTCGGTTGACATAGCTTTCACCTGTTTTGCTAAGGCTCTTCATGGACATCTTCTTCTTCGTACTGGCAAGCTGTGTTTTTTGTTCGTTTGTGTTTAGCTTCCGTTTTTCTATTCTTTGCAACTTGTAATTGGTTCTGTTTTGGCAGAAGTGCATCGCTGTGCTCACATCTGCTGGCAACGCTCCTGTATTTGCTGTGGAAGTCTGGCCCTATCTAACGTCCCTTCCCATCTGCCTCTACACCCCCTCGGACGCCTGCCCCAGAATGACTGAAGCAGTGGTGAGGAGGCTCACCCCCAGGATTCCACCCGGCCCACCCCGGGCCACCGACCCAGAAGCTGCGGACCTCACCGCTGCACCACCGGCCGGCCCCTTTCATGTTCCATTGGCAACCTGCAGTTGAGTGCAATGGGGCTTGAATATGCTGCTTGAGCCCAGCTCTGGCACTGTGTAGATGAGGCCAGGTGGTTTGTCGGGGCCACTGTGACGTCAGAGCATTGGTCATAATTGTGTGTCTGCTGTCCCGGCAAGCTTCATGGACACAGGGCTTCAGAGCCCGCTTGGAGCAGTCTCATAACTCACCCTTCCCAGTGAGCCCAGGTTTGACCTTCGCTGCCGTGTTTTGGCTTGTGAATTTCTCTGACTTTCAAACGTTCCAGCAGAGCCTGTCTAAAGACTGACATCTTTCATTGTGGATTATTCAGGTGTGATATCTGTTCGCCTTGCATTTTCTGGGACCTTTTTTTCTTTTCCACAGTATCCTCGTCATGGTCTTTCTCAGCTATCTCCCTTAGATGTGCTTATCAGTCCGTTCTCCTTCAGTCCAAGTGATTAATTTTGTATTTCTTGAATCACCGTATGTTCTCTAGGCCGAGGTGTGAGTGCTTTCGTGATTCTTGGTTGCTGTCTTTGAATTAGCAGCGGTCACTTGTAGGACTCTTTGCTATCCTAGCCTAGGTCAAGGGAAGCACTGAGAACCCGTGGTCATCTGGGTTGGTTTGACATCCTGAGATCAGAAACTCCAAATTCGAGGTGGTCCTGGCAACCCCCTTCATGGACATAATGTTTTTCCGAGACAAATCAGACAAATCTGATGAATTCCTCTCTCCAGGAAAGATATTTTTCTTTCTCTTTTGTGGATTTGGGAAGTTTCGAACTTGACCCCTGACCCTTGGACGTTGCCCTAGATTTCGTCTAGATGCGGGCTTACTTTATTTCTATAGGCTGTGCCATTTGTTTGACCTACATCCTCAGCCCTGGCATGTTTATTTTTCTGGAAACAGAATTGTAATGTTCTAATTTTCAGCCAGCTTCCTTCCATATGGCGTCAAAGCACATAATCAATAATCCTTCTACGGCAAGAGGTCCGGGGAGAGAATTTCATTGGAGCCAAAGTGAGCACTCTAGCCTGGGAGGGCAGCCTTCACAAAGGAACCAAGCCCTCTGGAAAAGGGTGATTTTCAGCACACTTGTAGAGCCCTTCCCAACAAAGAGACCTACCCCAAGCATGACAGGGCTCCATTCCTTCAAGGCTTCCAAGACATCTCTTGGGACGCATTAGCATGTGGCCAGTGGGCCCCCGTGACGCCAGAGCTATGGAAAGTGAGACTGATCTTCCAAGAACGCTAGGGGCCTAGGAAAGGAGGCATCGACTCTTCTCTTCAATGTCCTCAAGAGATCCTTCTTGACTTTGCATTATGCTTAAGGCAGAAGGACACTGTAGGTCTGCTAAGGCCCAAGTGCGGCCTCGTGTTTCCAATCAAGTTTCAAGCTTGAATCAGCATGGCCTCCCCATAGACTTGAATAGATGACAATGTTCTCCTCTCAGTGCTTGTCCCTCGATTCTGGCTTCTTGCCAAGGATTCCTTTCTTATCCCTGGCATCAGAGTCTGTTTGATCTCTTCCAGTTTCTGTGCCCGCTTTCTGTTTGTCAAAGCTGTTTCTGGGTATGTCTCCCTTTAATAGCCCAGCCTAGGCCAATCCTCAGACTGTAACCATGCGGCCATCTTGGGGGACATGTTCACCGTGATGTCATAAAGAAGCTCAGAAGGCTAAGTTGTCCTGACAACCTCCAAGCACACAGAGTTTCAGAGCCATCTCAGACCAGTCTGACTCCTCCCCCTTTCCAGGTAGGATAGTTTTCCTTTTTCTGGATGTCTTGTCGGTTTCTAACTTTCTCCTCGAACTTGGAAAGGCCTGCTCCATTCTCTCTAGACACTGGTCTCTTTCCTGTAAGATTACCCTGGGTGTTATCTCTTATGTCGTGGGTAGATGGCCAAGTGGGTGGACCTTCCCCAGAGAAAGTCCTGGACTCCCTCCCAAGTTGAAGTTGCCCGGGCAATCCTCTGATGCGCAATGATCGTGTCATCTCCTAGCACTCTGCCAAGTCCGCCTTGGCAGGTCCCATGTTTTCCTTCCTTCTTCCTTTGGGGAAGTGTACCAGATGCCTTCCTAGATTGGAATATTCTCACGGTTCTTTTTCTGGTGCGTATTGATAAGGGACCCTCACAATTGCTACTTCTTTAGGACCTCTGTCCGCACCGTACCATGAAATCTCTATTCCCTAACAGTGCTAATGTGATCTGCACCCGTGCTGTGAAAGAGTGAGGCCCGGGCCACCCAAGCGGAACGTGGGCACTTGCCCGCTCCACCACAGGGCCGGCCCTGACTTGTACTTTTGGACCAACCTGTGGCCTGAACTTGGGAAGATGTGGGCCTGTTTGGATTATTCGTGAAGGGGATTAGTAGGAACATCATGGACGGTAACGTTTTCCGTCGGTTCCTGGGCTTAGCACGGATCAGGTTCTCTTGGTAGGAATCCTCTTCATGTATTTGGAATGGTCTAACTTTCTGTAGCATCAGTAAGCCTTTTGAGGTGATTTTCCTTCCTTGGAAGTTCACCTTATCTAATCTCTTTCAGCCCCCAAAGCTGTATGCCGTCATTCTGGACCCCTTTTTGGATTTTTGATTTTAGGTGGATTTATTGCCATAACCCTGCATTCGAACATCCTATGTATTTCAGATTTACATCCTCATCGATTTAGACTTCCGTGTAGGTTCCATCCTCTTCACCAGCGTAAGCCGAATCACAGGCCCTCACCACACACTTGTGCCTCATCATCTCTTTCACCCTCCCCCACCGCCCCGCTTTGCCTCTGGGCACCCCCGATCAAATGTCCAGTGCCACCTGTTGGTCAGTGCTTGTTTTTTCTTCTCCTTGTAAGTGAGATCCTACGGTATTTGACTTTGTCCCTGGGGCTTGTTTCACTTCCCCTAAATCCCTCCCAGCCGTTCTGGTGCTCACAAATGGCTGGATTGCATCCTTTGTTCCCGCTGAGTGGTCTGCCATTGTGTAGCTATAGCCCATGGTCCTTCTCCATTCGTCCCTTGCTGGGCACCAGGGCGGCTTCCAAGTCTTGGAGAGCGGGAGTAAGGCTGTGGTGAACTCAGCGGTGCACATGTCTTTAGGCGGTAGTGTTTCCGAGTTCTTTGGCTAAACGTGCCCCAGAGGAATAGCTGGATCATATGGGACATGGATTCTTAAATTTCGGAGGCAGTTCCACACCGCTTGGCCTAGTGGCTGCACCGGTTTCCACTGCCAGCAGCAGTGCAGGAGGCTTCCCTTCTCTCCACCTCCTCTCTGACGCTTGTTGTTTCCTGTCTGCCTCCTTATAGCCATTCTGACCACAGTGATCTGCTATGTCCTTGCGGTTTGGATTTGCCTTGGCCTCAGGCTTAATGAGGGTGAACAAGTCTTCATGCACCTGTTGGCCCTCTTTAGATCTTCTTGGGAGAAATCTCTGTGTCCATCTTTGGCCCAGGTTTTCATTGGCTTGTTCTTTTTCTTGTGGAGACGTGTGAGTTGATTGTATCTTTGGGCTTTTCACCCCTTGTCCGATGTGTGCTTTGCAAACATCCACTCCCAGTTGTTGTGCTGTCTTTGCATTGAGTCGATGGTTTCCTTGACTGGGCAGAAGCGTCTGCATGTGAGGTGGTCCCGTTTGTTTCTTGTCTCCATTGCTGCCCTTGCCCAGTCAGACATGCTTCTTCCCAATAGGCGGCTCAGACAGATGGCAAAGAGCACTCTGCCTAGGTCTTCTCCTACAAGTTTCACGGTTTCAAGTGTGCCATTCAGGGCTTTAATCCATTCCAGGTGGTGCGTGTGCCAGGTGGAACATCATGGTCTACTCTCGTTGTGTTCCATGTGGCTGTGCAGGCTTCCCAGCACCGTTTATCGGAGAGACTCTCCTTTGTCCACTGTCTCCTCTTGGCTCCCTGGTCGCAAATGGGCTGTCCATGTATGTTTGAGTTGGGCTCTGGGCTCTCGATTCTGTAGCATGGGTCTGTGTGCCTGTTTTTGGGCCCGGACTGTGCCGTTTCGGTACCCAGCGCTTCGTCCTCTATGTTGAAATCAGAAAGTGTGATACGTCCTGCTTTGTTCGTTTTCCTCAGGATTCCTTGGCCTATTCAGGGTCTCTTGTTGCTGGCTGGAAACTTTAGGATTCTCTCTTCTATCTCTCTGGCAAATATGGCTGCAACTTTGACTGGGATTGCATGGAATCCAGAGATTCCTTTCTCCGCTAGGGACGTTTCAAGTGTGTTAATTCTTCCATTCCCAGGTCCCGGAAGATCCTTCTTTTTCCTTGTGTCGTCTTGAATTTCTTTCCCCAAACGTTTGCTAGTTTTCGGTTGACATAGCTTTCACCTGTTTTGCTAAGGCTCTTCATGGACATCTTCTTCTTCGTACTGGCAAGCTGTGTTTTTTGTTCGTTTGTGTTTAGCTTCCGTTTGTCTATTCTTTGCAACTTGTAATTGGTTCTGTTTTGGCAGAAGTGCATCGCTGTGCTCACATCTGCTGGCAACGCTCCTGTATTTGCTGTGGAAGTCTGGCCCTATCTAACGTCCCTTCCCATCTGCCTCTACACCCCCTCGCGCGCCTGCCCCAGAATGACTGAAGCAGTGGTGAGGAGGCTCACCCCCAGGATTCCACCCGGCCCACCCCGGGCCACCGACCCAGAAGCTGCGGACCTCACCGCTGCACCACCGGCCGGCCCCTTTCATGTTCCATTGGCAACCTGCAGTTGAGTGCAATGGGGCTTGAATATGCTGCTTGAGCCCAGCTCTGGCACTGTGTAGATGAGGCCAGGTGGTTTGTCGGGGCCACTGTGACGTCAGAGCATTGGTCATAATTGTGTGTCTGCTGTCCCGGCAAGCTTCATGGACACAGGGCTTCAGAGCCCGCTTGGAGCAGTCTCATAACTCACCCTTCCCAGTGAGCCCAGGTTTGACCTTCGCTGCCGTGTTTTGGCTTGTGAATTTCTCTGACTTTCAAACGTTCCAGCAGAGCCTGTCTAAAGACTGACATCTTTCATTGTGGATTATTCAGGTGTGATATCTGTTCGCCTTGCATTTTCTGGGACCTTTTTTTCTTTTCCACAGTATCCTCGTCATGGTCTTTCTCAGCTATCTCCCTTAGATGTGCTTATCAGTCCGTTCTCCTTCAGTCCAAGTGATTAATTTTGTATTTCTTGAATCACCGTATGTGCTCTAGGCCGAGGTGTGAGTGCTTTCGTGATTCTTGGTTGCTGTCTTTGAATTTGAAGCGGTCACTTGTAGGACTCTTTGCTATCCTAGCCTAGGTCAAGGGAAGCACTGAGAACCCGTGGTCATCTGGGTTGGTTTGACATCCTGAGATCAGAAACTCCAAATTCGAGGTGGTCCTGGCAACCCCCTTCATGGACATAATGTTTTTCCGAGACAAATCAGACAAATCTGATGAATTCCTCGCTCCAGGAAAGATATTTTTCTTTCTCTTTTGTGGATTTGGGAAGTTTCGAACTTGACCCCTGACCCTTGGACGTTGCCCTAGATTCCGTCTAGATGCGGGCTTACTTTATTTCTATAGGCTGTGCCATTTGTTTGACCTACATACTCAGCCCTGGCATGTTTATTTTTCTG